>NC_134702.1:114183423-114801281 GCF_043290135.1 Rhipicephalus microplus
TTAAGCATTAGAACGAAATGCTTCGGGCCACGCTTGACGACCTTAAAGGGTCCATCGTAAGGAGGTTGCAGTGGTGGTATGATTGGGTCATGTCGTACGAAGACGTGGGTGCAGTCATGGAGCACGCGACTGGCGAAACTTGGGCGTAAGTGTTGCCGGGCAGGAATAGGGGACACATCTCTCATGGCATTCCTGAGGCAACTGGCATAATTAGCTGCGTCCAATGGTGATAGCGGTGACGTGTCAAAAAATAGTCCAGGAAGCCTTAGGGTAGTGCCAAACACGAGCTCAGCTGAGAAGCAGGACGAGTCCGTACGTATCGTGCGGCGCAGGGTGAGGAGGACGAGTGGTAGTAGCTCCGTTGAGAGTGTCAACGATTGCGAGGCCATGAGCGAAGCTTTGAGTTGGTGGTGAAATCGCTCAACCATACCATTCAACATCGGGTGGTAGGCCGTCGTCTTGATGTGTCTGACACCAAACATTCGGGATAAGATGAGGAATAGCGCGAAGTCAAATTGATGACAATGATCGGTTGTGATAGTCTTGGGAGCTCCGTAGCGGCTTATCCATACAGTTATGAGTTCGTGGACGACTGTCACTGCCGTGATGTCGGTGATGGGTAGTGCCTCAGGCCACCGCGTGAACCGGTCTACACAGGTTAGCATATACCGGCTGTTTTGAGATGGGGGCAAAGGGCCTACGAGGTGCAGGTGCACGTGACTGAAGCGCGAGTCAGGAGGCGTGAAGGTACTCAGTGGGCTGACCGTCTTGCGCTGGACTTTGGTTAGCTGGCACTTGAAAGAAGCACGTGTCCTGCGGTGGACGTCGATGTTCATTTGAGGTTATAGATATCGCCTGGCGATGAGGCGCTGTGTCGCACGCATACACGGGTTCGACAAAGAATGCAAGGCGTCGAAGACACTGCGGCGAGATAGTGCTGGAACGTAAGGGCGAGGACAACCGGTAGAGCTGTCGCAAACGAGGGGAATCGCGCAGCCTGGAAGTTGGCCTCCTTTGAGCTGGATGAAGTTCTCTCGGAGTCGCAACACCTGAATCTCGCTGTCGTCCTGTTGTGCAGTAGCCATGGCTGCAAAATTGACTGGTGGGTGCTCATTCATAGTTGCGTTGATTTCTATTCGGGAAAGCGCCTCAGCAACGGGGTTGTCTTTGCCACTGATGTGTCGGATATCACTCGTGAACTCCGATGTGTAGGCAAGCTGGCACATCTGACGTGAGGTGTAGGCAGAGTTGGTAGCGGGCCGGGCAATTGACAGGTAAGCAGCTTGTGGTCGGTGAGGATATGGAACTGCCGACCTTCTAGGGAGTGTCAAAAGTGCTTGATAGCCAAGTAGGTCACGAGCAGTTCGTGATTAAATGTGCTATAACGACGCTTGTTCTGTGGGAGCTTCCATGAGATGAAAGAAAGGGCACGATGGTAACTCAGCGGTGCGGTCGGCTAATCCTCTTCTGTACTTAATATAGATGTTCGTCGTTTTCCTGCTACCTGTGGGACACGACACACCAATATGCGCTGGACATGGCATTTTTATCCCGCTTTCCAGCGAGATCAACCAGCACACGTCACCGACGATTCTGAACCTTTACCAGTTGGCCTTCATCTGGGAGCAGCCAGTATCAGCGACAACCACGCATGGTCAAGACACCGGACAATTTTCCCTGGTGGCGAAATGCGCCGGTTTACCTATAAATGCTGGTGTCAATCGATTTTGGGCTGAAGGGCATGGCGGCAACTTAACGATGCGGTAGGGTAATTCTCTTCCGTACTTCATGCAGGTGAGCAGGTGCTATGAAAAATGCTTTCGTTCTAACGACCCATTTTTGATCATGCTGCCGTGCCCACGGCTCGTTTGCTTGCTTGTAATTAATCTTGTACACTGTGCTGAAAACTTAATGCTATTGTCAGAAGACGTAGACACGAACCCCGTCCCTGATGTTACCCCGTTCGCGAAGCCGCTACAAAGCATTGCTGACGATTTAAAAGAGATAAAAGAGGAGCGCCTTACGGCTATTGAGTCGAAGCTGGCTAATATTAGTGTCCTAGACAGCAAAATAGCAAACAGCGAAACCAGAATATGTGCCCTACAGAAAGTAGTTCAAAAACTTGAACTTCATAATTGACAATCTTGAAAATCGGTCTAAAAGGAATAACCCCGTAATATATGGGTTTCCAGAAAGCGAGAAAGAATACAGTGGTACTTTGGATAAAGCAGTGAACGACAGTATCGTCATAAACATTCTGAAAGCTGAGACGGTTGCCTTAGAAAGGATACATAAACTATTAAAGCCACAAGCTAACAAATGCAGGCTAATTATTTTGCAGCTTGCCGACCATCGCGACACAATAACAGTATTGCAGAACTGTTAAAAGTTAAAAGGCAGCAAAACTCCATTAGTGAAGACTTCTCAGCTCGCATTCGTGGCATAAGAAAAAAACTGTAAAATTAGGATAAACTAAAAAAAAGAAGCAAGAGAAAAAGTGTCATTAAGCTATGACAAGCTCCGGAATAATGGTGAAATATTTTCCTGGAATGAGGAAAGTAATAAAGCTGTTGCCGTGAGCCATGGCAGAAATGCCCCTGCAAAACAAAAAAAAACCAGAAAGACGAACTGCAGAAGCTACGGCCCCGCAAAAAAAAAGTAACCTTCATCAATCTGAACGCACGTGGTATACTGAACAAATCTGATTTGCTTGAATCTTTATTACTGGAGCTAAAACCCGATTTTTTAAAAGTTACCGAAACTTGGCGCTCAAGTGACATTCATAATCAGGAAATAGGTAGCCCCAACTACGCGATAATAAGAAAACACCAGCCCACACGTGGTGGTGGCGTCGCCATTTTCATCTATAAAAAATTCTCTTTCAAGGTTCTTCCAGAAGTTGAAGGTGTAAAAGCAATATTTTGCAAATTATCCTTAGGTTCACGTGCCATCACTGTGGGTTGTGTATACCATAGCCCATCTGCTTTTAGTGGCGCAATTATTTCACTTTGTAGGTATATGCAGAGTCTATCAAATGCCATACTATTCCTTCAGGGTGATTTTAATATGCCAGACATAGCTGGCAAGCTATGCATTTCAAGTCTGATAGTTTGCAATTGATATGTGATCTCACGCTCAATTTCAATGGGCACGTCGGCTGGTCATCTTGTAGCACCATGTTCAAGCCGCTTCTTTTCTACGTGCAGATATTACTGTGTGGTGACTGCAATGGCCAGCGCACATCAAGATGCGACCAATTTTGTCATGAATGAATGTATAGCTACTTCCGCGCAAGCGTCTGCCATCATCGATGAGGGTTGGGCAACGCTGCTTCCAGCGCCATCAACGTCAATTCAAGTGGATAAAAGACGCCCCCCATCTTTGGATTCCTTCAGTGGGCACGTCGGCTGGTCATCTTGGAGCACCATGTTCAAGCCGCTTCTTTTATACGTGCAGGTTAGTAACGAAGTATCATCTGTTAAAACTAGCAATCGTTATTTCGTCCAGCTGACGTGCCCACGTAGCTTGTATATCTTGTAATGTAACATTAAGCAAGTGTTTTTGTCCCTACTGATGCTATGCGGGGACGTTGAATCCAATCCAGTACCCTCCACTACGGAACTGTTGTCACAGTTAATTGAAGGTCAAAACAACATCCAAAAAAGGCTTGATGATACTGAGCTGAAATTAAAAACTGTGGAGGAAACTTCTGAGATAATTAAGGAATTCAGCGATAAACTTCGCAGCCTGGAAAATGCGGTTCAAGACATAGAACATAAGCTCGTTGATTTAGAGGACAGAATCAGGCGTAATAACCTTGCTGTGTTCGGCATACCGGAAAAGAATGATTACGCCTCTGACGACCCCATGGATAGCGTAGTCTGCAATGTATACAGGCATGCTTTAGACGTGAATGTAAACTCAGTCGAGCAAATTCATAGGCTAGGGCGAAGGAGCATGGTAAAAATCGGCCAGTGATCGTTAAGTTTTTCGACCACAGGCGAAAAATTAACGCTCTCAAAAGTTGCTTCAAATTTAAAGGGAAGGGAATCTCAGTCTCGGAAGATTTCTCTGCAAGAACTCGGCACGTCAGGAAGTTTGTATGAAGCAGCACTTCAGATATTAGGAAATCGGGCACAAAGTTGAAACTTGTATATGACAAAATTAAGATTAACAATCAATTGCTAATGTTAGATGAAGTTCAGCGTGGAATGGTCTCTGCGAGCAGACCGCTTACCAGAGCAACTCGCAACAAATGAAACGACAAGAACGGGGGACTTTTCCGTTGCATAAATAATAACGACCGTAGTATTGTAGCAAAAAGCGATGATTTAGACAGTGTTGTGTTAGCGTATCACCCTCATCTTTTGACAATGATTTAGACAGTGTTGTGTTAACGAATCACCCTCTTCTTTTGATAATTACTGAAACCTGGCTTCGCACCAACGTTAGTGACGGTGAGATCACGCACCAGGGTTACCACATCCATGGCAAAGATAGGAGTAGTTGAGGCAGCGGAGTTGTAATCATATTTAAGGGAACCTTACAAGTTGAAAGATTAGCCGATATACCAGATCTTGAATGCGTAATTGTGAAAGTAGACACAGGCGATCTTAGGTTCATAGTCGGCGCTTTTTACTGCCCCCCAGACACAGACGAAGCATTCTTCGATAAGCCTAACGAATTCCTTTGTATGGTCCACAGTTGCTCTAGTAATATAATAGTCGGCGGTGATTTCAACGTTCCTTCAGTTATATGGCATACTGAATTTCCAGTACCGTCTTCAAATACAGTGAAAAGTTTTGTCGATATAGTCCTTTTTCATGATTTGACTCAACAAGTTAAGCAACCAACCCGCGTACAGAATGCTACTTCTAAAACTTTGGATCTTTTTTTCGTTCGCAACAGCGTGCTGCGTCGTGTAGCAGACACCAATGTGCTTGATGGAATATCCGATCACAAAGTGGTTTACATGAGCATTAATCTTAACCACGTTCCAAAAGGCAAGAGGGAAGAAAGCGTGTTGTCTGTCTTCTCGCGCGCAAAAGACGTAGAAATACTGGATACATTAGACTTATATTTTTCTTGATTCACTTTACTTTCTGAATGTAGTGCTTGTACTGTTAACAACCTTTGGTGTTTCTTCAAAAACCTTATGGTGCAGAGCGCTCATGAGTTTGTGCCAGAAAAAGTGAAAATAAAAAAATGTTAGCGCATGGATTACTATGCCAGTTGTTAGTTTGGGGCGAAAGGCAAGCAGGATGAGAAAACAGCATCGTCAGAACCCCACTCCGTCGATCATGCATAAACTCAGTAACGTGCGTAAAGAATTAAAAGACAGTATCAAGAAAGCAAAAGATGAGTACTTTAACGTCACTTTAGAAATCTTCTTGCTGTCATCCCCAGCGGAATTCTGGCAGCAATTTGCTCCAAAAAAGAAGTGTTTTCATAATATATGTTAATGGGGCTATCGTAACTAACAAAGAAACTATCGCAGGATCTTTTGACACGTAATTTGTTCAGTGTTTACTGATGACGATGGGATAAGGTCATGTTCAAAAACGCTTCATGATATCCCACCAATAAGTGACCTAACAATATCTGAGGAAGAAATCTTGTCTCTGCTAGTTAACATAGATCCGAAAAAGACGCCTGGTATTGACAGCATACCTAACGCGTTCTTTGTGAGTTATGCTGAATGGTGCTCGAAGTTCTTGTGCATCATTTTTCAGAAGTCACTGTCACAGCGCGCGCTTCCAGATGACAGGAAATTCGGAAAAGTTATCCTTATACCCAAATCGCCTAAAACTTCTCTCGTCTCCACCTATAGACCGATTTCTCTGCTTTGCTCATTCGCCAAGGTATTAGAACATATTATATTTAAGCATCTCTCAGTTTTTCTTGAGGAAAATAATTTAATCAATGACGGACAACACGGCTTTCGAAAACGATTCTCAACCATTACACAACTGTTGGAAACCGTTCATGACATTGCAGCTATTCTAGATAGGCAAGGCCAGATTGACATGATTTTCCTAGACTTCGAAAAAGCATTTGATCGTGTGTCGCATCCAAAACCTGTCGCGAATCTTAAACCTATACAAAAAACCGTACAAAAACTTCAAGTATTCTTATCGAAAGCAAATAGTTTCTATAAATAACGTCCAGTCTGATTCACGACTGGTGAAATCGGGAATCCCTCAGGGCTCAGTGCTTGGGCCACTTCTTTTTCTAATTTTTATAGACGACATTGCCATGATACCCTGGTTTTTATTAGGTTATTTGCCGATGATTGCATTCTTTATCAGAAAATACGTAGTGCAGACGACCAGGTTCTTTTAAACGCAGCGTTAACGAAAATATCTTCTTGGTGTACAGGGTGGCAAATGAAGATGAAGCAAATGAAGTGGCTTCCTTTGCAACACTCATATTCCATCAATGGCCAAAAACTATCGTTCGTTAAACCTTATAAATATTTTGGTGTTGTATTAAGTGCAGATATTAAGTGGAATTAACATGTTGCCTACATTGAAAAGAAAGCTTCACAGAAACTAACATTTCTAAGACGTTCTTTGCGCAAATCTACCCCAAATTTAAAATTAATTGCGTATAAAGTTTTTATCCGTCCGGTCATCGAGTATTCATCTGTGGTTTGGGACCTTCATAGCCAAGTAAATATTAAAACACTTTAAATGATTCAAAGAAAAGCAAATTAATTTGTATATAATTGCTACAGTGCTCTTACGTCACCGAGTGAACTGTTAAAAAAAGCTGACCTGAATATATTGCAGGCAAGACGGCAACACGATCAATTGAAGTACACGTTTCTACTTTACCACGACAAGCTACGCATAGACAAGCACGCGTACATAAAAACGGTTCACCGCCGATCAACTCGTTCCGAGCATCCTAAAAAACTGAAGGCATTATCTGTAAAACAAAATTCTTTAGAAACGCATTTTTTTCCGCGCACTGTCACCAATTGGAATGCTCTTTCTGCCGATCTGGTGAACTGCGAAACCATTCAGTCATTCATGGAAAAACTTGAACACCAGCAAGCCACTTGGCTTTGATCTTTCTTAGCGCTTCGCCCTCTATTATTCCACCGCGCATCCTGAACAGACTTTCATTTATGTTCTACTTTCTATCACTTTTTTTATATCAATGCATTGTATTTTTGAAATATTGCCGAATTTCGAACCGTTATATGATGTTTGTTTCTTAGTTCTGTATAAGCAGATGTTTGTCCTCATAGTTTTTTTCTGTACGTGTACGCGTAAAATACTACAATTGTGTAAGTACTGGCGTTTTACTTTGATGCCCTAGTTAATGATGGTGTAGCTTTGCGGGACGTGTTTCCTTTCCTGTTGTATCTTCATATTTGTTTCCTCTTTTGTATCACCCACCCCTGCCTAAGGCCTCATCTGTGAGACTGGCAGTACTTCTGAAATAAATAAATTTACATCAGATAGTGACCTAACCTACGCGAGTACATGCATCATCGTCGAACATTTTTTATTTAGTTTTTTAAGTGATCATTTCGGGCAAGAAAACGACTACAGTAGGAATAATGGAGGGTATCTCAGATCATGACCTAATTTATTGCACTGTAGATGTGAATGACTATAAATCTCATCAACCGGGGTCGCTTTATTATTCTGATTTTACCCATGCTGACGACACAAGTATAATCGATTGTCTTGCTTTCGAATATGATTCATTCGTATCACTTACAGGTAACCTATTCAATGACATCGAAACATTTTGGAGTAGATTTATAGGCATCGTGACGTCATGCATAAAACGCTACGTACCGATAAAAAAGAAAAAAAAACTGGGCGACTAAACTCCTGAATAACACGTGACGTGATACATGCAAAACGAAAGGTAAAACGGTTAAGAAAAAAACTGAACACGGCACCAACTATTCTTAGTAGACACCATGTGACTGTAGCTGTTAGCGACATGAGAAGTAAAATAAAAGATGCAAAAATATTTACTTTGCAAAGATACTTCCCACAGTTTCGATAAGCGCTCCAAATAAATTTTGGAAATATATAATAATCCAAAGAAAGATGATGTGCTCATGCGTTCCTCTGACGACAACAACGATCGCGCAAACCTTCTTCAATGATTACTTTCAATCAGTTTTTACCATAGATGACAGAATCATACCACTCATACAATACCCCGACCATTCACCAATAGAACCCTTGAAATTTACCGAGCAAGGCGTGCTCGATCTACTAATAAATAAAAATACCAAGAAAGGTCCCAGAACTGACAACATATCAAACATCTTTCTTAAAAGGTATGCAGAATGGGCAGCTAAGTATTCAAGTGTATATTCAATAAATCACTGCAATCATGCACTATCCCCGGAGTATTGAAAACCGCAAAAATTATACCAATAAACAAAGCAGGCAGCAAAACTATGGTTTCAAATTACAGGCGAATATCACTAAGTTGTTTTGTGTGTAAATTGTTAGAACATATGACATTGAAACACATAAGTATTTACCTAGAAAAATATCATATCCTGTCTCCTGTACAACACAGTTTCTGAAAAGGCTTTTCAACGGTTAGTCAACATTTAGAATTTATACAAGATGCAGCCCAGTTCATTTATAACCATAAACAAATTGACCTCATCTTCTTAGACTTTTCAAAGGCATTTGATCATGCTTCTACACAAAATTATTAAGTAAATTAGAAGTTACCCTTTGAGATAGCATCATTATTCACTGGATTAAAGATTACTTAACCAATTGCTCCCAATTTGTGCAGGTACACTACACAACCTCTAGAATAGCAGCAGTCACGTCAGGCGTGCCACATGGCAGCGTCATAGCACCATTATTATTCACAATATTTATGTTCATCTGCCCCTCTCAACAGAAGTAAAACTAAGCCTCTTTGCAGATGACTGCGTGCTTTACCAGGAAATTATTACTCCTACGGGTAACCTTATTCTTAATCGAGCACTAGAAGATGTACTCACGGGGTGCAAAAAAAGGCAAATGTCTCTTAATATTGGTAAATGTGTCTCCATGACAATAACTCGCAAAAAACAGAGGTGCAACGTTTCTTACACTATTGACAACTGCCCCTTAGCCACAGTCTCGAGCCACAAATATCTACGAATAACGATTTCAAACGACCTGATATGGGATACCTACATTGATAATATTACTAGCACAGCCAAAAATAGACTATTTTTATTGAAAAGACGTCTTAAACTTGCACCAACAAATACTAAACTAATAGCTTATACTACCCTCGTCAGATTTGTATTAGAATATGCCAGCCCTGTCTGGTTCCCGTATACCCACCAGCAGATTAATAAAATTGGAGCAGTTCAAGAAAAGCAATAAGGTTTATTTCTATCATGTATAGACTGACAGTCTCACTAACGCACCTACTCAATAACGCTGGTATTTTACGCTACAAAACCGAACAAAACTAGCAAGACTAAAACTAAGGTTCGAACTACTCCACAACATAATGAAAATAGATACCTCAAGGTATCTATCCTTTTTTCACAAAAGACGAACCTGTGCTAATCATTCCCATACTCTTGTAGAATACTCTTTCAACACTAATTGCTTTAAATACTCATTTTTCCCTCTAACCAATAAAAATAGGAACTCGCTGAAACTCACCTTAAGCTCTGAGTCATCAATAAACTTCTTTACAGCTGCGATTGAAAGCGAGTTGCTTGCCTCGCAAATCGCACTAACAACATCACATCGTCAGTAAAACGAAAAAATGAGTCAGTGTCGTATTGCTAACAGAAAAGTTTTGTTTTTTCATGATCGTTATATTCAAGTGACATGTTTTTTGATTAGTTTATTGTTCATAAAATTCTTTCAATAAGATGTTCAATAAAAATGCCTACTTGATATCCCTACCCCATATTACAAATGCATGCATTAGCTTTTCGCGGTCGTTTTTAACCATAACCCAGTTCATGATTTCGCTATTCTAAAATTGTTTGATTGCGTGTTCTTTAATCGCAATGTATAACCTATAAATTGCATGTCATTTTGTAATTCCGGCTGTTTTGTTTTCTATCGATATGAATCTGTGTAAACGAATATTTGTTTTCATTGGCCTTCCATGCCATAATTTCTTATGAGATTGCAGTATTGTTAAATAAATAAATTAATTAATTTATATAAAGCGACGGGCTGCCAAACTCCGTCGACCAACTGCTGAAGACTGCTCTTATGGCGATGTCTGTGGCGTCCACTGTGATTGATATGATGACGTCGCTCTTGGGATGCGCGAGGAGCATTGTCTTAGCCAGATATTCCTCGATGGAACTTAAGCTGTTTCTGCATCGCCCGTCCAGGAGATAGAAGCGTTGAGCTTCGTTTTAGCGGATAGAAGTGCATGGAGTGGTTGCAAGATGGCAGCGCAATGAAGAATAAACCACCGGAGATAGTTGGCAAGCCCGAGGAATTCACATAGTTTTTTCGTATTTGGTGGCCATGGAAACTGCCATATAGCTTCAACACGCGTAGCCGGTGGAGAGATCCCACGCGAATCTGCTTGATGGCCGAGAAAGTCGAGTGAGAAAACGCTGAACTCAATCTTTATTTCGTTGACGACGAGTCCATATTTGTGGAGTCATGCGAAAACCTGACGCAGGTGAAGTTCGTGGTCTTCTGCAGTGGTGCTGAAGGCAAGGATATCATCAATGTACGCGAAGCAGAAGGTAAATTAACAAAGTACTTGGTCCACGAACCGTTGAAAGGTTTGTATGGCGTTTCATAGAGGAAGGGCATAGGCGTGTATTCCAACATGCCAAAAGGTGTTATTATGGCAGTCTTCGGTACGTCAGAAGGCTCGAGAGGTATTTGGTGGTAGGCCTTTATTAAGTCGATTTTGCGGAACACGGTGGAATCATGCAGCATTGCCGCGAAGTCCTGGATGTGCGGTATTGGATAACGGTCTAGTACCGCCACTTTGTTGAGGGTTCGGTAGTCCCCGCATGGTCTCCAGTCACCTGAAGGCTTGCGAACCATGTGTAGCGGTGATGACCAGGCACCGGAAGAGGGGCGTACGTATCCTAGTTCAAGCATGTGCTCTAATTCTTGGCGTGCAACTTTGTAGTGGTCAGGAGCGAGATGGCGATCACATGCAAGCATTGGCGCTCCTACTGTCACTATGTGATGAGTGACATTGTGGCGTATAAAGTCTTCAAGAGATGGAGCACGGATGAGGTCGGAAAATTATTGCAGAAGCGTAGACCACGGCGGGGAGACTTTGGCATGAGCTTGCACGAGGCGCAAGGGTGACAAATTTGATGTCACACCCTGAACTGTGAGGAGAGTCTCAAAATCCACAAGATGGCTATGTCGTAGTTCTACCACAAGCCTAAAATGCCAAAAAATTCACACCGATGATGAGTGCACGTACGTCGGCGATTAAGAAGATCCATCGAAACGTGCGTCTCAGGCCAATATCAAGCGTAACATACCTCTGTCCGTAAGTCTGTAAGGTCAATTTATTGACTGCCAGACAGGCGGTGAGGTGCAGCGTCGTTAGTGGTCCTCAAACGTAGGAGGAACAACACACGATTCGGCATCTTAGTCAATAAGGTAGTGGACTTTGGTAACGCGGTCCACGACGTGGAATAAGCGGTTGTGGGTCGGGCCTGAAACACTGGCCGCCATCAGTCCATGGCCCATGCATGCGTTTTCTGCAAACTGGCATGGCTGTTCGCACTGATGAGCTCGTGCAAAAACCTCGGCGTCTGCTGGTGGTACCAGCAGGTGGTCACGTCAGGTGGTCACGTCTCGGCGTCTGTTGGTCACACCAGCAGACGCCGAGAGGCAGACTTGGCGATCTTTCGCGGCTTTGGCACCGTTGTCATGACGCGTTTCGTCCGTGATCTACCTTGAGCACGCTCAGTTCAGTGGACAACTGATCCACCTTGCGCTTGAACTCCCCATAAGCTTGAAGAAGGCGGTCCAACTGGTCATCGCGAACCAGTGCAGAGAGTGTAGATTGACGTCGTCTTTCGATTGCAGATATGAACGACGCGCCGACATCCATGCTCTTGTCGGCCATCCGCGCTAGCGAGTCGAGGATTTCTGTAGACAATACGCTAAAAATCGTCCGAACCTTTGTGGCAGTCGGTGTAAAAGCAGTTCACGTAGGATAGATGCGTCCCATGCAGCAGATTGGTCCCCGATCAGGTGCCGCATGCGATGCAAAAGCTCCGTAGGCGTTCGGCCACCGAGTTCTTCCTGGGTGAGTAGCTGCTGCAGCCTACAATATTCGGACTCAGTTGCCCGGCGTATGAGCTCCTCTTTAAGGGTGTCGTAGGGATTGTCGGGAGGTGAAGAACGCAGGATATCTCTTACGATGGCGATGACAGCAGGCGGTAAAGCGCCGTGACATAGTCCTACCTCGCTGTTTGCGATGCTACCCAGTGTCCTCGAAAGAGTGGCTTGACGTTCAGAAACCAGAGTTCAGAGTCCGCCTGCCAAAACTGCGGGAGCCTGAGAGTAGCGAAGACAGGGTAAGGTACCGCGGAATTCGGCGTGACGTCGCTGTTGGGTGTGGTGTCCATGATCAGCCGAAATGAACGGGGCTGAAGAAGCATTGTTGGCCGTCATGCTCGGACCATCGACGAAAGGACGAGAAGGTGAGCGTTGCCGCTCGAAGTCCAAGTCACCAGGCTTAGGCAGACGTGCGGTGCTTGGTTTCTTACATATTTCATTTATCCCTGCTCTGACGTGGACGTCCACAGACGCTGTTGTTCTTACTGACGTCTTATTTTCTCGCGCTGGCTTTAGCACACAGAGTAGCTGCAGCACAACTTCTTCATCTTCTCCGAGACGCTGACGGCTTGCCATAGAGGCATATCTCTAAATTAAACAGCTGATGCACTAGCAAAGTCGGCGTTAGACGGACCAGCTTTAAATATTACCCCTACAACAGCCTTTATAGGAGCTTCTAGATTTTGTAGGCAAATGATTATGCGAGATTTCTGTACACCATCTTTAAAAACATTTCTGGATTTCAACCATCTAATGACACCCTGGAAAAGTTTCTCATGTCATAACCGATGCCTGGAAGTTTTAATCACTCGATTACGCTGTCGTAATCCTCCATTAAATTTTTATTTGTTCAGAGCAGGCTTAACTCCCTCCCCACTTCCTTTTTTTTTTGTGGAGAAGAGGAAACTGTGGAGCACTTTTTCATCTCTTGTAGAATGTTTTCAACATTTAGAAAGATGTCACTAGGAATGCTATTGCGAATCCTTGGCTTATCTTTGACAATGTCAAATTTACTATCCCTAAGAGCACATACGCTAGGGAACAGCAACGGGAAAGTGTGGGCTGCGGGGCAAGATTTTAGTGTACAGTTTAAGAGATTCACCTAATAATTTCAATACCAAAAGGTTCTCAGCTAACCCATGTAGGCTACAGAAATTTTTTTTTGATATCAATCATTTATTGCTCAATCAGTAAGAACTCATTCATGAAAATTTTTCTAAACTCTAATTTACAAAACGAAAACAATACTTTCTTAGTTTTTTTCGCCTGTATTTTTTTATATACAATCGTTTTTTCTTGGTAAGCTACCCAATTATTGGCTGATATCCCAGGGTGGGTGTGAGCCACAAGGATCTACATCGGCATCTACATCTACATCTACATTTCTCTGTAGCTCAACACACTTCTTTATTTGCAACCTACAGAGTCTCTCTTTGCGAAGGTGACCGCCACCTGCATCTCTGGAACGATGACGTGCAATTTACCAAAACATGACAATGTGTCTCATTTATTTTTCACTTTCTCGCTGAATTGACGTCTCCGAGCTACACAAACACGGTGAGCGACGCCTTATCGGAAACTATTGAAACAACTACGATGTTCGTACCGTGTTTTTCGCCTCTATAGAGTGCGTGAAGCCCCAGTTGCCATTCGTTAGGAAGCCGGAAGGGAAATTAGTTGCACAAAAATAAACTAAGGTGGCCGTTCAGCAAGCTTGCAACAATTCTGCCTTATGCATATCTTCTTGCTCGGTTTAACAAGGGAAGGTGTATTTAGTTAAGTCAGGTAAATATTAGACCAAACTTTTGAGCTTCTTTTTTCACTTGAATCTCAGTTTTGGCAGGTGTATGACTAACGTTCATTTTCTTTTGAGGTATGCTTGTATCTAGTGCATAAATAATGCGGCATATACAGAAAAATGGTAGCTCCATAGGATGCAGGATAAGTTATATGCATAGAACAATTAAAGACACGCATCTCGATCTTAAGACATGCTTGTTCATAAATTAGTGAATAATTATTATATCACCAATTCACCTACAAAGCGTACCCAACACAAATAATCCCTAAAGATTTTGAACAGATACAGCTGGACAAGCGTCCTTATAGAAATACCTTTGGATGCTGTGTCACCTCTTGGCATTGATAATTCGTACCTTGGCTTCTCCTGGTACCTTCGGTAGTGTGGCGTAGCTGTGGCCATTTCGCTTACATCGAAGAGTGTGCAGCAATAGAGAGTGGCGTGACTACGAGGAGAGAATCACTGATCGGTCACTGAATTCGGTTCGCGCTCATCATATCGTGGTGTCCCAAGCACTGAACGAAAAGTATGTACGCTATGGTAGGGCTAATCTAACCCCACTCAAACGTTTCATACCACTTTATTCTATAGCATGTCTCTGTAATATTGGTGAGAAAATACATAGAAACCAATAATAATGGAACAACGCGGCGTGCGTGGCGTGTGTGCTTCAGTTCGGACATCACTGAGTGAAAGCGGCGTGGTGTGGCATCGTCACAGAGATATATACAAGGTCGTTTTGCAATGCTCACCACCTCAAGGCTGGTTAAGGTGTTAGAAAAAGTCGGTTTTCCGCATGAAAACATGCCCAAAGGAAGACTCGAAGCTAAATCTTGGTAAGGGTGTTGTCACTGGGGCCACGAATGACCCACATCTGGCTTTGTCCTCTTGTAGGCAGGAACACAAGCGCTTGCGCAAACATTGGACACAGGTGTACTTGTATTTATTATTTTTTTTCCCTTTAAGCTTCCAGGTGTCGCTGGCCTTTTTCGTCTATTGTGAGCCCCAAATTTATGGTCGTAGTTCTGCTGCACGCTAATAGAGCCTCCTGTGTGTGTGGCAATAAGAGATGGCTTGGGCAGAGAATGCAGGTTGATAAAAAATTTGCGGTACCCTTTTAAAATAGTTGCATGACTGCGTTTTTGCGATAGTCACTGATCCCTCTCTCCTAGAACGCAGGTGATAAACAGCAACCGCATATATTCGTTCAGTAAACTCTTTGTCCGCATCAACCACTATGCATTTTATAAATCCATTCCGTACGTACGTGAAGTTCTTGCTAGTCTAGTCTTTGAAAATTTAGCGGCCGCCTAATTATGCTAGTACCTCACCAATATTATCCGTAGTGTTTCAACCCAAACTATTTTTCCCTGACGTCTGTAACACAATAGTCACAGGAACAACTAATATACCAAGGACGTCCTCCTGTTGATGATGCCGGGAAGGGACACAAACGCCGCTAGAACAGTCTGTCTCTGGTGCTATCAGCCGTAGTTGTCGTAGCACTAATGAGCAGCCTGGTGCTCTTCATAATCGTGCTCTTCAAGGGGCCGTCGGACAAACCCAGCTCAACGGTGAGCACGCGGGTGACTTAAACAGATGAAAGTATTGCTTGAATGAGACAGCGTGATGGAGCCGAGTCACAAAATACGTTGTCAGTAGCATTTCCTGTGAGTGACAGATTTCGATAGATGCATATGTAAACACAATTCTGTAAAGCTATGCACAGAAACGTCGTCCTTCCGTGAAAAGCTTCAGAAATCAGCGAAGGTACTTATTTGAAAGGAAAATACGGTAAATTTATGCCGGGATCAAACTAGAACCCAAGCCTTCCAGCTCTGAGACAAGGACGCTTCTTGAACGCCTCGATGAGTCAGTGTTTTACGTAGTCCAATAGCACTTGTGGTTTATGTGGCATTAAGAGTAACTTTGGAAGCGACCTCAGGCGCCAGCGCAGCCGTCATGCTCTTTTTGCGGCCGCCATGACCAGTGGCAACTGCGTTTGTGTACGCAGTTGCCACTGGACGGGCAGGCCGCACCACCTTCCTATGGAGAATAATTCTGTGACTAGACAATTCTGTAGCCTTTCAAGTCGAAGCTTAGGCGTACAGAAATTTTTTTATCCTTACTGTTACGCCATATAATTTGTACAATATGAAATTATCTCGACAACGAAACTTTCGTTTCGGTGACCACTGGCGAGGTTCGCCTCTGAACAGGTTGCAATTTTACTTGAACATCGATGTGCCTCGGCCTGGAAAGGAAGCATGGATAACATGTAGAACAGCAAGTTGGGACAGTTGGGTTCGATTTATCATGAACTTGGTTTACAGCGCAACACTAGAAACACAGACACCAAAAAAAAAGCAACAGAAAAAGAAAAGAGGGCGCTGACTCAGCGCTGTCAGCGCAGTCTTTTTTTCTCCTTTCCTCTTGCTTGTGTCTGTGTTTCAACCTAACTATAGTTACGTAATGACTTACCGCTCGAGCAAGCAACGCTATGGGTGTGGAATGCATGGCACTTTTCTAGAAATACAATGACTCCGTCAGTAGAGCACTCGCTTTCATGAATCTGCCATTATGATGTAGGGGGCCTTGTCATAATGTAACTATGTGTGTTTGAGAACCTCTAGCGCCCCTCGAAAAACCGGTGGCCTGCCCTAGCTTGGCGTTGCCCGAAGAAATTCTGTCCCTTTAGGAACAGGTCAGCTCAATTCCGACAAAAAAAGGCTACATGGTACTCCTTGTCCTACGCAAGATTTCAATATATTCGACACAATCTAAAGGCATTTCATTACATAAATACAACGCCCTTCTGAAATTTACCTCTATACAGAAATTCAGATGCTCCGAACTATCCTTAGGTTATATTATCGTGAATTGATTGATTGATTTGGTTGATTGATTGATATGTGGGGTTTAACATTCCCAAATCACCATATGATTATGAGAGACGCCGTAGTGGAGGGCTCCAGAAATTTTTACTACCTGGGGTTCTTTAACGTGCACCCAAATCTGAGCACACGGGCCTGCAACATTCGTGCCTCCATCAAAAATGCAGCCGCAGCAGCCGAGATTCGATCGCGTGACCTGCTGATCAGCAGCCGAGTACTTTAGCCATTAGACCACCACGGCGGGGCTATATTATCGTGAAGACTTTGTATCCTGATACTGTCCAGCCCAGTAATAACTTGGTGGAAGCTATTCTCGCTTTATTCATAGATGTGAGAGCTTTTCACCACAACGCAACGCAAGAATTGTCTTCTTCAAAAGAGCCTGGTCATACCCAATGACTTGGTTATAGGACGTGGTTATATCTAATGACCGTTTCTTGTTAGTATCAGGATGGTCGCAATTATTAAATTCTCAGCACTACTTGCAGCACGCACATGCGATAATTTTGCGCATAGCTACTACAGCCATTATGGCTTCAACACGACAAGTACGTTCAACGTGCTCCCTACCAACATGGCGCTCATGTCATCCCAAACTATTTTGCTTTTTGCTTTGCGAGAAACTGAACTTGCCTGCCGTTTGATCCATGTGATAACTGCCATGAATGCTGGCGAAAAGCACCCCTCTGCCAGTGATGCTTGGAAAGTTCTTCTTTTAAAGAAACGTGGACACGACAAATTTACACCTTTTTCGTTTTGAAATAGATACACTTATGACTGAAATTCCGTGCGAGCGAGCGACGGTATTTACGAGCATTTCCAGAGTGGCCAGTCACAAATCCAGCTTCAAGGAGCTTCGCAGGAGCAGTTGCAGTGGCTATGTGAAGACCCCTGGCCACGTCACCTCGCAATACTGTGACAAACGCGCCATTCGTGACAATGGACGCTGATTTTACGAGTCCACACACTCATGACGCATGTTTGTTTGCGTTGACATCACGTTAATGGCGGCGTCGCAAGGTGCACTGAATCGTCACCCCCGGAAGCTTTTCAGGCCTGCGCGTCACGTGACGTGACGTCGACGACGTCACATCGCGCCGGCCGGCCGGCCGCCCTTCGCTGGGTGGCTGCGCCAGCCGCGAGCGCCCTTCACGCCTACCGACTCGGGCGAGGTTCCTTGACACCATGTCCGCACGATTTATCAAGGTATCCATTGATTGTATGGTTTAACGCGCCGACGCAACGCAGGCGATGAAGCGCGCCGTAGGGGAGAGCTCAGGATCAAGTTTTACTACCTGGGAATCTTTATTGTGTGCCGAAATCTCGTACACACGGGCGTTTTTGCTTTTCGCCTCCATCAGAAATGCGGCCGCCGCAGCCGGGTATCGAAACTGCGCCCTAGTGCTCAGCAGCGCTACGCCTTAGCCACTGAGCCACCGTTGCGGGGGAACTTATCAAGGTATCAAGAAATAATGAATATTGTGAATGGAATAATGCGTATTTATTTATCACAGCCAGACGCCGTCTGTACAAATATCACAGTGCACATTGTTCTCGGTCCAGGCAGACGACAGGCAACACAAGATGTTGCCCTTAATGCGGAAAATATGCCAAAAGTACAAAACACAATATCTTGCCACATAAAACTCAGAAAACAAAACAGATTGTAACAGCAAAAACATCCCCGAGCTTTGGAACAGAAAAAGCACACTTTCATTTAAATTGTAGGTTAGAGGAAAACATACCAATCGTTTATCATAGTAGCAGTAGCAACACAAGGTATCAGGTTCAAACACTTGCCAAAAAATACAATACAAAAGAACACTGGTGACTAAATTGTGGTCCACAGCATGATAAATGACAGAAAGAAAAGTAATTGTACTGCCACAGGTAGGTGCATGTCCTAGGGAAAAAATCAAACAAAAATCTAAGAAAAAAACAAATCACAGTGCACAACATGTCTGTACACAGAGTGCACAAGGAAAGTGTACACAGCTTAGGTACCAAAACGGACTGTACAACTGCTACAGTGGGCACCGAGGCAGTTCGAGTTAAAAAAAAAGAAAAAAGTACAGCACCTTTAAAAGCTAACAACTTGTAAAGAGATACAAAACTGGAAACAAGGCTCAAACAAGGGAATGTATTGCTTGAGCCAGGTGGCAATAAGTGCAGCGCTCCTCAGACAGCATCGACAGGTTGTTCAAAATTTCCAACAAGGAACTTACTTTTTGAACTGAGTCTGGTACAACAGCGCTACCAAGGTTCATGATTGGTGAACCTTGATAGCAGGCAAAGACTTCAAGGTTTGCAAACACGGTCAATGACGCATTCAAACAAGATTCACGATAGTCGATAATGTTCAAAAACATGGAGCTCTCTTTTTTATGAATCACAGTCCACTTTGGAGACACTGACACCCCTTGCAGGCGAGCCCTTAGTTCTTCGAGGGACGAAAACCGGTCTCGTTTTTGCTCCGCTTCATATGACGCCAGCGACTTTTCTACAGCACGGGCGAGTTGGGAGGCTTCTTGTCGGCTCCTCTTGGCGTCAGGGGTTTCTCTCGTGCTCTGGTCTCGTACTGATAGGTAGGACGGACAGCCGGAAAATACCGTTGGGACAGATCCAGGACGCAACCGTGGTACTGGGAGTGCAACTTCAATAACTCTCCCTGTCCTTGGATCCGTCTACGATGTCGTCTTCTCAATGCATGAAGCGTCGAAATGATTCGCGCACACCTGCAAAAACGTTTCAAGAACGTCTGAGACGCCACTTCTCAAAAGAAAAAAATGCGCTCCCGTTTGCAGGACCGCGTTTACAGTCCGTGTAGCTAAAACAAAGTCTACCTACGTTTCGCAAGCATCTAAATAAAAGCGCTGCGCTAAGCGGTACAAGCAACATGAAAGGAAACACGGGAGCGTGATGTCACCGCACTCCACGAAGCGCTTCCACCGAGAGCTTGCAAGAATGGACGACACCACGGCACTGTTAGTGAACAAAGCGCAGCTGACCATCCTTGCTGCGAACGCTGCTGGCGTCAGCGCTTCGCGAGGCCCGGCGGCCACACGCTCAAGTATTTCCCATCATAGGTGATTTCTACCCGAACAAGCAACGACAAGCTAAGAACAGGAGCATCTCAAATTCTTACCTTAGTGCACGAAGTCGGCACGAAGTCCTTCCTAGGAATGGCGCGTAGCCATTGTTTGAGAGCGTCGGCGTCTTTAGGGAAGGAAAACACTTGTATCTTCTTTCCTGTTTTGTAGTTGCCGGTGCATCCGGGTACACAACACTTATTCGGCATTGTCGCATCACTCCAGCATCACGCACGGAAACGAAATTGCCGCAAAACAACAACGGAAAGCAACAAACGTGAAACACCGTCAACACCACGCCGCCGAACCGTCACCACCGCCGCCCGCGCTGCGCTCGCTGCCGCTGCGGCTTCCCCGAGAGTCGGCCGGCCGGAAATGACGTCAAATTGCTGGGCGCAGGCCTGAAAAGATTTTCCGGGGGTGACGACTGAATCTCCCCGAGTCACGTGGTAGGCATTTTATAAATGATTCATAGGTTTTTTTTTATTATTATGTATATGTACATGTGTTTATAGTAATGTTTATGTATCCACAGGAACGTTCTGTGTGCTGACAACAGTGGTATAAAAAAATTGGCAGATCCCACGTACAGTGGGACTAGATTATCTGCGAAGCACGAATGAGGAAGGTTGATATGTCACTTTAAAATCAGCACAAGATTACGAGGTGGAGGTAAACGATGCCGTACATGACTTCTGTGTCATGATTATCATGTCTGGATGTATCATTTACGTTTGTCATCTATTCATGTAACGTGATACAAAACTTAGGATATGTGGAGCTAGGAAACGCCCACGCGCACGCTATGAGTGTGGTATGATGTCATGTTCTCACATTACACGTGTGTCAGGATTATCATGTTTGCGCCAGTTATATACTTCTTAAACGATTGACGCCCCGCGACACCAAATTTGGTATATGTGAAGATGTCAAATGGGCATGAGTGCATCATGAAGGGCCCAATATACTCCAACGTAAGGTTGGCGCGCGCGCACGCTGGGCACAGCGACGCTACGTTAGCGAAACGCGAGCACTCTATAGTCTGACGCCAGACGCGACCAGCGTCTGTCGGCGCGGCCCAACGGCAACCTGCGCGAAATTCGACATGCTGCGTTTTGCGCCGATGCGTTACCTACACAAAGCTGGGTCTGCCTCTTTTCGTGACGGAGGGACGCCGGACGCGCTGAAACTTGCATAAGTCACAGTAACGAAGCGCTGCCCGCGACCAGTGCCTGGCGTGGCAACGCAGGCGTGACGCGACTAAGTGAACGCCGGCAAGCACGCAGACTGCGTCACGTCGAAATGTATTAGCGCCTTGACTGTGGCATGTAGACATCTTCTCGTATGACACTCATCTCATGGTGATCATTTTTGCACCAGTCATATACCTTCGTCATTCATTGACGTTCCGTAATACGAAATTTGGCACATGTGAAACAAGCGAAACGGCCGCGAGTGCATCATCAGAGTGGCATGTAGTCATGTTGTTGGATGATACGCATGTCATGATTATCATGTTTTGAAGTGTGATTTACTTATGTCGTCCGTTCGCGTCACGCAATACCGAGTTTGGTACGTGGGAAGCTAGCGAAACGGTCACCTGCACATCAAGGGTGTGGCATGTAGTCATGTTGTTACATAACATGCATGTCATAGTCATCATGTTTGCACCAGTATCATGCCTTCCTCATCCATTCACGTCCCGTAATACTGAATGTGGTATATGTGACGCTAGTGAAACGGCCGCGAGCATCATGAGCGTGGCCTGTAGTCAAGTTGTTAAATGACACGTATGTCATGATTTTATCTTAGGGTCTGTCACTTGTGTTCGCCATGTAATCATGTCATACCATACCGGTTTTTCAACATGCTGTGTGAACGAAACCACCGCGAAAGCTGCAGGACCATGCAGTGTAAATAGTGACATTCATGACATACATGGCATGAGTTTTGTGTTATGATTAGTAAAATATGTTACTCATACAGTCATGTTATGCCATTTCAAGTTTGGTATCGATACCATTATGGGAACGGCCAGGAGAGCTGAAAGTCATAGGCGGCTAGACAGACAGACAGACAGACAGACAGACAGACAGACAGACAGACAGACAGACAGACAGACAGACAGACAGACAGATAGATAGATAGATAGACAGATAGATAGATAGATAGATAGATAGATAGATAGATAGATAGATAGATAGATAGATAGATAGATAGATAGATAGATAGATACGCTCAATATCGCCGGAGTTCGCTAAGAAATGCTTCGCATTTGAAAAAAGATGGCTACGTTCAAGAGGTTCAACCCGTCACGTTTGTTGGTGTTGTGTTCAAGTTTCGTGACTGGCGTCGGATCGCTACGCTTCTTCAGAGGTGGAAGGGTGCTGACCGTAGACCACCCCTTTCTCATCGGCATATAGAATTTCCCTCGCAAAATAGACGTCAGACTCTGGAGTTTTGCGGACACGCAGCACCACCTGTCGACAGAGTTTTGAGTAGTGTAAAGCCCGACTCTCTTGCACAGTTTGCTATGCAACCAGGTGCAACTTCAGTGCAGGAAACATTCATTGAGCAAAATATTAGATATATTACCGCAATGAACACTCAGAAAAATAGCTACGAATTTTTCTCCGCTAGTCGGACGCGTCACAGAACCGCCGTGAAGTGCTTGCTGGTTCAATCACCAGAACGATCGTGAAAACAAGAGCAGACGCAACAGTTATGCGCTCTAAGAAAAAAATGGTAGCATATCCACGGAGTGAATGATGGATAGTGGGGCGAAGCATCCGTCCGTCCATTCATGCATGCGTCTAAGTGGCCACCCGAGCGTCCATCCGCCCGACCGTTCGTGCTTCTGTTCGTGCGTCCCCATGTTCATCTGTGCGTTCGTTCCTGCTTTCGTCCATGCATCCGCTCTAGCGTCTGTCCATGCGTACATCCGGCCGTTCAGTTATCCGTGCGTCCGTCTATGCATCTGTCTCTGTGTTTGTTCGTCCACCTATTCAACACTCCAAGTACGACCACCTCGCATCTTTTCATCATATATTCCTCATATAAAAGGACCGCCATCCAGCGGACATTCCAAATACTGAACGAGAGGAGGCACACGCACACTTTCTAACGGGTTGTGCTTCGTGTCTACTCTTCACCTTTAACCACCTCGAGTTCATGGTATATACTAGTACACTGTATTCATGGCACTGCGGCCCAACGCTCGCTAAACCTATCTAAAACCTAGAAGGTTACGCCCAGCGAGTATAGCGTAGCAACCCTTTCTTGTCTTCTGTGCGTTGTGGAACAATAAAAATTCGTAGCGTGCGTGCTAACTAAAAGCCGAATTATCCTGTCTCTCAGTATCCCTTAGCAGCCATTGGTGTGTACATTGAGCAGAGAGAGAGAGAGGAAACTTTATTAGAACTTGGCCGGCAGCTTGGTCTTGGTGGCCTCAGATGGCGGCGCTGAGTCCCTGAACTCGGGCGGCATCTTCGGCCTGCCGGACAGCCCAGAACTGGTCGTTGAGCTCCGAGCTTCTGAGCGCCGCCTCCAAGCGGCGGCGTCGCCGACGGAGAAGGTCCCCCGCGGCTCCCGCAGACGGGACGGTGGCGGGAACGAGTGAGCTCGAGGCTTCCTGTTGCCTGGTATTGGCAGCCGCCATAGGCGCATCGCGAACGGCGGCCGTTTCTCGACCATTGTTATCGGCGCATTCCCAGAGCATGTGGCGCAGCGTTGCTCTGTGCCCGCATGCTTTACATAGATCGGTAATGTGTAACTGCGGGTAGCAGTGGCGTAAGACGACCGGGCTGGGGTAAGAGTGGGTTTGTAGTAAGCGATAGCTTACGGCATCGTGTCTGTTTAATTTGTCATGCGGTGGCGGGAACTTTCGCCTTTCCAGTCTGTAGTGTTGCGTAATATCTCGGAACGTGATGAGACGATCACCCCACGACCATTGTGGTCTGTGTTGTCGCTGCGTGTCTGTCAAAGTGTCTCGATCCGGCAGATCAGAAGCCCCGTTCTCGGGAGCGGAGGTGGCGGCCACGGGATGTGCCGCGGCTCGGCGAGTGAGACCTCGAGCCGCGGCGTGGGCCGCCTCGTTGCCCGGAAGCGGGACATCGGTGTGTGCCGGGGTCCAAAGGAGGAAGACTGTTAAATTTTGTTGTGGCGATCGCGACGCTGAGTCACCATCACCGCACCTCTTAAGGATGCGGGCCGCTTCCCGCGAGACGCGGCCGCGCGCGAAGCCGCGGATTGCTGCCTGCGAGTCGCTGATTACGATCGTAGCGTTCGGCACCGTGGCGATTGCTAGGGCTATCGCGGCTTCTTCGGCCGCCTCCGTATGTCCGCCTCCGTATGGTGGTCACCGTGGCGCTCGCGAGGCATTTGCCCGCACGGTCAACGACCGCAGCGGCGTGTGCGTGTCTCCCGTCCCCATATCTCGCGGCATCTACGTACACAACTTCGTCGCTAGTGCCGTACTTCTTTTGAAGGTCACTAGCTCGCTGGTTACGGCGCCCGACGTGGTGCGTCGGGTGCATATTCTTAGGAAGCGGCGGAACAATTAGGCGGTCGCGAACCGAGGCAGGAACATCCGCTTTTTCTTCCTGCTGAGTGTGGTACCGGATGCCAAATGACTCGAGGATGTGTCGACCCGTCTTAGACCCCGACAAGCGTTCGTTTTGCGAAACGACATGGGCCTCAATTAACTCGTCGAGTGAGTTGTGCAGTCCAAGTTCTAGTAACTTTTCAGTGCTCGCATTCAGTGGAACTCCAATTGCTCTCTTGAAAGCCTTTCGTATTATACATTCGATCTTGTTTTTTTCTGAGCCTAGCAATTTGAAGTAGGGGGCAACGTATGTTATACGGCTTATTGCGTACGCCTGCACTAGACGGATCGCGCAGTGTTCGCGCATACCAGTACGTCTGTTAGTGATATACATTGAGCACTATCTTTTATTGTTCAACAACGCACAGAAGAAATCTATCACCAGCACCACCTTGGAGGTCCCTATGTAATACTGGTTACACACTACTACTACGGCTACGAGAGACGAACAGGTGCTGCAATAAGAAGCTTCACCCCTAAAAGACCCCATTCGGCGTTGCTGTGGCGTCCTGAATTGCCACGAACGTAAATGACTTGAGTTTGACTTGACAAAGGCTGTTGCGGAAGTGTTGGGTAATCTAATTACTCTCGTTCTTCACAGCCGTTCGCATAAGTGTGATAACGTAAGTCTCCTGCTATTGTTTTGAGTAGCCTTGACAGAGAACCATGGTAACTTTTATTATGAAGTTCAACAGACCCTTTGTCCGCGGTGCGTGACGTGCAACAGTAGACAGGTGATGCTCGGTGGTTTGGGCATCGCCCACGTCATGAACGTGTTGGTTAAGCGAATCACTTTCGTTCTCCGCAGCAGTTCGCATAAGTATGATAATGCAGGTCTCGTGCTATTGTTTTGGATAGCCTTTACAGAGAACCATGGTAACTTTTCAACCATAGTCCGCAGAAATCATACATTTATAGAACACGATACTAAAATTAGGCAAATCTATAACGTTTTAATAGAACTGATACCACACCGCGAGACACACGCTAGCCTCTTTGTACTTAACATATACAGTAACCCTAAACACAAAGAACACAGGTTTGGAACCCTCTTTCGGAGCGCTCCCAACATCGCTGAATCCAATTTCATTATAATAGGAGGTGATTTTAATGCTCCATAAACGGCTTGGGGTTGATGCAGATGTTTCGATTCACTGCGCATGGGTACCAAGAAACATTACGCGAGGCACGACCAGAAGATGGAGAAACCGGGAGACAGATAGCCGCGAGACTGTCAGGGTATTTCGACCACTGGGTTGAGAGGGCTAATGTGCCCAGAACATTCAACGGCCTTCGAGACCATATGCTCGCCGAACAGTTTCTCCGCTGTTGCCATCCAAAACTAACAATATTTTTGAAAGAACGCAAGTGAAAGTCACTCCGACAGATAGCTGACGCTACTGATCGCTTCATGGAAGCGCAGAATCTGTCAAACGAGGGAGAGGGTACAGACGACTCCAAAAAATTCAAAATTCTCGATAATGCTCCCAAGAAACCACCGACGAGATGCATGCTATGCAAGCGTCTGGGACATCAAGCACATGAATGTCGGAACCCAGCTAAAGAAGCGACAAAGTGTAGAGTATGTGGGAAAATTGGCCACAAGAGCGACGAGTGCTGGAGCATGAAGGCACAGAAAGAAAAATGTTCTGCATGTGCATTGAACGAGAAGCATTAAGGTTTCCCCTCGAGTGACAACTCTGGCGGAGGGAAAAAAGTAAAGAAACCTGACCCTCCTAATGCAAGTGTGGATGAAAGGATACCAGTATTTCTGGTACAAGGAATGCCAGTGGTTGAAGGCGAAGTGTTGGGTAAACCAAGCAGGGTTCTTCGAGATACGGGCGGTAATACTGCAATTATCCGAAGAAACCTAGTGCCAAAACAACGGTTGACCGGGAAGAGTAGCTGAGCCTTACTCATTGATGGTTCCGCCATAGAAGTACCAGAGGCCACGATTTCCGTGAACATTTCATACTTTAAGGGAGAGATAACCGCACTTTGTATGGACAAGCCGCTTTATGATTTGGGGCTTGGTAACCTACCAGGTGTCAGAGATCCTCACAAGCCGGATCATAAGTGGAATCCTCCTACAGTCGACAAGAGCGACAATGCCACGTGAAACTGAAGCATGGAAGCTGAGGAGTGTCCTCATTATGTTTCCACTACTGTTAAACCCCACGAGGACAAAATAACACCAGTATCCGTGCCAAAAATAAAATGGTGCGATGTAAAAAAGACGAGTTCTCAGAAGAGCAACAGAACGACAAAACATTGAAAGCCATGTTTGCTAAAGTCAGTAAAGATTTCATGTCACCGAAAGGCCACAGTTACACGTTTCTTGAAAAAGGAGGATTTCTTTACCGACAATACTACCTTGCGACAGGCAGGACGTTTAGCCAGCTCGTCGTGCCGAAGATCTTCAGGAAGAATATCCTTGAAGTCGGCCATGAAAATCTTATGGCAGGGCACCAAGGCATTCGGCGCCCGACAGATCGCATTTTAGCAGATTTTTTCTGGCCGGATCTGCATGGTTACGTAAAACGGTTAGTGAAGTCCTGCGATAAGTGTCAACCAACGACAGCAAAAGGCGAAATTCGTGTTGCGCCTCTAGGAAACATGCCAGTCATTCGTACGCCTTTTGAGCGTGTTGCAGTCGATTCAATCGGTCCGTTCTCACCGAAATCGGAGCGTGGCAACCATTACATTTTAATACTTATCGAATTTGCCACCCGCTATGCGGATGCCATTGCACTCCCTGAAATTGATGCTGTGCATGTAGCCGAAGGACTGATTGACATTTTCTCTCGAGTCGTCTTACCGAAGGAGATCGTTACTGACCAAGAAAGAAGTATTACAGCGGAACTCATGGGAGAGGTGGGCCGTCTTCTAGCCATCAACTTTCTTCGAACGACCCCTACCATGCCGTGACGAATGGGCTCGTTGAGCAGTTTAATGGAACGCTGAAAATGATGCTCAAGAGGATGTGCCAGGAAAAAACACGATCCATGGACAGGTACCTCGCCCATCTCCTCTTCGCTTACAGAGAGGTGCCGCAAGCGAGCTTGGGCTTCCCGGCTTTTCAGCTAATTTACGATCGTCACGTGCGAGGAACACTAAATGTGCTGAAGAAGCTGTGGAGCAATGAAGACATTGACGGTGAAATTCTCACTACCTATACCTACTTGGTCGACCTTCGAAACCGCCTGGAAGAGGCATGCAAACTTGCGCATGATGAATTAGAAAGAGCACGTGCAAAACAAAAGACTTACTACGACCGCAAAAGCCGTCCTCGAAAGCTAAACGCCGGGGAGAAAGTGTTACTTCTTTTGGCGACAGATACCAACAAACTGCTCATGCAATGTAAAGGTCCATTTGAAGTCGTCGAGCGCAAGAATGAGGTTGACTACGTTCTCGCGATAAGTGGAAAAAGAAAAAGTTTACACATCAAGATGCTCAAAAAGTACGAGGAACGCGAACCTTTACCAGTGCAGCAGGTGTCGGCCATAACCGAAGTTGAAGGGTTACCGGAAGCGAACGAGGAAATGTCAAGCGAAGAAAGCTCACATGAGATTCCTTACCCTAGCTTATTTCGCACACAGACTGCGGATGATGTGAAATTATCAGAGAATCTGAGCATTGAACAGCGTTCTGGTGTGCTTGATTTATTCAAAGAGTTTGAGATAATCTTTTCGGACCTTCCAGAAAAGACTGACCTAGTAGATTGCACCCTACCCTTGACATCCTATAAACCTGATCTCGAAAGTTCCATCGAATTTGCATGGTACATCCTCTCTAGCACTCCGCTCTGGCCGCCTTCTTCAGCATAAAGATCGCTAGAGACATGGGAGGGGAAACGGTGCTACCCACTCGAGATTAGAATTTTCTTTTTTATATACTAACATTCGTAGTATCTACCACAAAAAGGATGAGTTATGTACAGTAATTAACGATATGAAAGCTGATCTCATCGCACTAACTTAAACATGGCTTAGCAGCAAGATATTTAACACTGAATTGTTTCACTGTGAAAAAAAGGTATGTAGTCTACCGCAGTGACCGCTATGACAGAGTGGGGGGTGAAGTTTTGCTGGCCGTGGACGAGCGTTTTGATTGCTACTGCGTACCAATTACTTCTAACATTGAATCTGTGTGGTGCTGCTTTAATGTAAATTTCTACAAAGTTATTGTTGGGGTCTGCTATCGCTCCCCATCAAGCGATGCGTCATTTTGTGATAGCTTGTATGACTGCCTAAATCAAGTCACAGTTCGTTATCCCAATGCACTACTCATACTAATGGGGGACTTCAACTACCCTAATATTGATTGGTTGCACGCATGCTTACTTACCAACCCACCGACAACTGAGGCTAACCAGTTTATCACCACCTGCATGGATTTTGGTTTAACACAAATCGTCACCTCACCCACACGTGTCACTCAAACTTCTTCTTCCCTTATAGACCTAGTAATAACGTCATCAGAGACCGTCACGTCACCCGTAATGCACATGCATGGCCTGAGCGACCATAATATTTTGCATTTCACGTTCAATTTGTCGCATGCAACATCAGTAAAACAGTGTAAGAAAATCACAGACTACAACAATGGTAACTATCTAGCCATTATTAATGAACTGTGCTCCTTTTTAGACATTTTCTTACCAGGTTATCTTGGGCGCTCAGTAGAAACTAATTGGTGTTTGTTCCGTAATAAAGTGTCTGAACTAATTCATCTCCATATCACCCTTCGCCGGGTGTACTCCCATAACCAAGCTCCATGGTATAACAGATACTTAAACCGACTTTCTAACAGGAAAAAAAGACTTTTTAGAATCGCTAAGTATTCACTTAAACCGGCCAACTGGACAAAGTACAACACAGCCTCTTTAGCATATTCGCGAGCGCTAAAGGACACCAAATCCTCGTTGTTCAATGTAACCCTGCCGAGTATCCTGAAGACTAACCCTAAACGTTTTTGGAGTATAATGAAACCACTTAGCACCAGTAAAGTAGCATTGGTTACACCCACCAGCGATCCTGTTCCCGGCCATCTTTGTTCTACTGTGCTAAACAATACATTCATTAAGTCGTTTTCTTCATCTAATTATACCCAACGTCCTGAGCTTCAGTCGTACAATCATTTTTCGATGGATCCCATCCCGTTTGACTCACCTGAAACTAACGTCTTCTCACGGTATTGATGGAATTAATAGTAAATTTTTAAAGAATACCAAAGAATACAGTTCCATCATCCCTAAATACATATTTTCACAATCGTATCATGATGGTGTACTACCTGAAGACTGGACAACTGCTGCGATTATTCCAGTACTTAAAGGCAGTGATAAACATAGTCCCTCTAACTATCGTCCTATATCTCTCACATGTGTACCATGCAATATAATGGAACATATAATATTTTCTCATCTTGTTAATTTTCTAGAGGATAATAGCTTCTTCTCTTCATCTCAGCATGGCTTTCGAAAGATTTTTTCTTGTGATACTCAACTAATTTCTTTTACGAATGATTTGAATTTATCTTTTAACTCTGCTCCTTTAACTGACTGCATATTTCTTGACTTTGCTAAAGCGTTTGATAAAGTTAACCATTCGCTGCTCTTATATAAACTAAGTGTTCTAAAAATTGACCCTAAAGTTTTTAACTGGATTCGTGCATTCCTTTCTTCTCGTGTTCAATTTGTCAGCACTAACGATGTTAATTCTTTCATTGCACCAATTGATTCTGGGGTTCCTCAAGGATGAGTACTTGGCCTCTTGCTATTCCTAATCTATATAAATGACTTACCTTCTACTACTACTTCGAAAATTTGTTTGTTCGCGGACGACTGTGTGATTTACCGTAAAATATCTAATGACAATGATATTCATTCTCTGAAGGCTGATCTCAATAACATACTTCATTGGTGTCATATTTCGAAAATGAAACTAAACATTCAAAAATACAATTCATAAGGAATTCTCGGTCGAGTACAACTTTTCCAACATACTTTCTTCACAGTCACCCCCTTGAAACTGTAACATCTTACCGGTACCTCGGCGTCCACATAACTAACACTTTGTCCTGGAAATTACATACAGAACATATAGCGTCCAAAGCTAATAAAGTACTGGATTACCTAAGAAACTTTTTTCTTGCTCCATCGTCACTAAAGTAATTACTATATACCACATACGTCCGTCTTCAAATGGAATACGCTTCGTCAGTTTGGGACTCCGGTCGGGTAACATTATCACACATGTTGGAATGCGTTCAAAATCGAGCACCTCGTTTTATTTTGGCTAACTACCATCGTTCAGCTAGTGTCACTCAAATGAAGGCACCTCTAAACCTCATCCCACTAGTTACCCGCCGAATGCGCACTCGCATTTGCCTGTTTCATAAAATATTCTATCATAATCCGAAACTCCGTTCCCGTTTAATCCAAGCTGCTCTCTTCATTTCTCTTTGCCGTAATCACCAACAAAAAGTCACAGTCCACCATTGCAACACAGTACCATATGCCCAATCATATCTCCCAAGAACTTTTATTGAATGGAATTCCCTGCCTGCATCAATAACAAGTATCAATTGAACCCATTCAATTTAAGAATGTCCTTAAAACAATGATTAACTAATTACCCCCTGTATGTTTGTTGAACAGTTTATATGTATTGCTTTGTGCCTTCACCATGTAACAAAAATAAAAATAGTGTTATCATTTGCTTTATTATGATGTGAGTTGTTAGGAGTAATAATCTTTGTACCCCAAGTAGTGACAACATTTTTATGCCATTTGCTTTGTATTCCTTGTTTTTTTTTTCATTGTTGTGCATGCCCTTCCTCTCTGAGATGTACTGTGTACCCTGGGGGTAAAATAAGTAAATAAATAAATACATAAATAAATGAAAACTTATACATGTTCCACAGTATTCCATCCCACTAGCTCTGCGGGAAAGCGTCGAGAAAGAAGTCCAAGAATTGCTAAATTTGGGCATAATTGAAAGGTAGCCGTCACCATACCATGCTCCCATCGTAGTTGTCAAAAAACATGACAACACGATTCGTTTATGCATCGACTTCAGAGAGCTAAATAAGATCTTGATTTCGGACAGTGAACCAATACTGCGTATAGACGTGGTTCTTGCCCTTGCTGGTCAATGCAAATTCTTCTCAAAAGTTGACTTCACCAAGGGCTACTGGCAAGTGCGCATGGCTGTGGACAGCCGGCAAAAAACAGCCTTTTCCAGCATATCTGAACTTTACCATTTTCTGTTTATGCCCTTTGGCATAAACACAGCTCCGGCTGTTTTCGCACGCCTCATGCGAGCTGTTCTGGGTGATTTAGAAAACGTTTATCACTATTTTGACGACATAGTCATTGCCACAAACACGTGGCCTGAGCATTTGGTCACTCTACGGCGTAGATTTGACCGAATACAACACGCCAATTTAAACATAAAGCCAAGTAAGTGTGAGATAGGAGAGCAAACCTTCTGTTTCTTGGCCATCAAATCGGAGTCGGTAATGTTGAACCTCTCCTGAAAACTCTTGATAAGATAGTCGCAACTACAAGGCCGAAGACGAAAAAAGCCCTGCAGTCTTTCCTGGGTCTAATGGGCTATTACAGGAAATATATCGCAAACTACGCTGAGATCACCAAGCCTTTGACCGACCTCACACGGAAAGGGCAGAGCAATGCCATCGCGTGGGAACGTTCTCAGGAAGCAGCTTTCACTATTTGGAAGAACAAGCTTGGAGATACTCACATTCAACAAGCACCCAAAATGACAAAGGAATTTGTTCTCTGCACCGACACCTCGACCACTAGCCTTGGTGCCGTACTGCTCCAGGTAGGAGAGGACCAGATTTTGCATCCTGTTGCCTACGCGAGCCGCAAACTATTGCCTCGAGAAACTCGGTATTCCACCATTGAACGGGAATGCTTGGCACTTGTCTGGGTGGTGAAAAAATTCCACTTGTATTTGTACGGCAAACAATTTCTCATACAATTTGACCAGCAGCCTTTGCAATACTTCATATCCGCTAAACACCTGAAATATTGAGTTTTGCAATGGAGCCTACTCTTACAAGAGTACTCATTTTCAGTCTCTTACATGAAAGGGTCGGATAATGTCGTAGCAGATTACCTGGGCCGCGTGTAATGGGAAGGTATTGCACTATGGTATGTAAACTTGTGAAGTGCTGTGGACGTACAACTGGGCATTTAGTGAATTATCTAGAACTTTGTGATATTTTTGCCGCCTCTTCCTCACGTCATCTTGGGAGCTTTATTAAGACTTCAATTCTTTGGGGTCGTCTGTATCCTTTCCCAGGTTTGACAGATTCTGCGCTTCCATGAAGCGATCAGTAGCGTCAGCTAGCTGTTGGAGTGACTTGCACTCGCGCTCTTTTAAAAGTATTGTTAATTTTGGATGGCAACAGCGGAGAAACTGTTCGGCGAGCATGTGGTCTCGAAGGCCATCGAATGTTCTGGGCACATCAGTCATGTCAACCCAGTGGTCGAAGTACTCTGAGAGTCTCGCGGCTAACTGTTTCCTGTTTTCTCCATCTTCTGGTCGTGCCTTGCGAAATTTTTCTTGGTACCCTGGCGCAGTGAATCGAAACCTCTGCAACAAGGCTTTCTTTAGTTTCTCATAGTCTAGAGAATCTATGGCAGTCATTCGGCCAATCACAATCAACGCTTCACCACTCAAAGACATGGTCACAGGTAATGCCAATTTTTCTTGTGGCAAGCCATGTCCTGTTGCCACGCGTTCGAATCTTTGCAAGTGTACGTGCAAATCATCACGTCTTCGATGAAGAGTGGAAGCGAAATCTGTGGATTCAGTAATGCAGAGGAGCTACTCGGCTGAGCCATAGAATCAGAGTCAGCTGCTGCATCTACCCTCGGAGCTCCTTCTTGAAGCTTTAGCTTCAGCTCAAGAATTTGCTTCGCTCTCTCATCTGCTTCACTGCTCGCCTCTCTCTCAGCAGCACGTTCATCTCTTTGCCTCGCCTGTTCTACCTCTACCCACGTACGCAAATCTGCGCCACTCAATGCTAGTTGTGCCACAAGAGCAGCTAATCTTTCTGTGTCCATCATCAAAACAAGTTTTGTGAATGTGCACTCGAGAGACGTTAACTTCCTTTGACGTTTCTATGAGCGGTATCCTGACAGGCTCGCCAGATTGTGACGTAGTGTCAGTATTGGGCCCAGGCCCACTCAGCAAGGAACTCAATTGAACCACGAGCACACAGACACACACACACGAGAATATATTTACACAGAACGCAGCTCTGAACGAGTAACACTTGAAGTAGTAGAAACACGCAGTCTGTAGCTGTACTCAATGTCTCTTTAAATTAGAAAAATCTCGCCATGTTTTGTTGCGGCTTGCGGGTCGCCGGCACCGATCACTCGTGGGCTGTGTGCCGTCTGGCTCGTTGCCGTCCTCAACGTGCGTCGGACCACGCCGTGACACGGCCTTCTGCCGCAGCAGCAGAAGTCGGTAGCTTATTGGTAGCTCCGCAGCAGCTCTCTGCCACCACGCTTGTCTCAGCAGCGCACCGGGGTCGCGCCAGCCACCCGGAACGGCAGCAGGAATATTAGGCCCGCAGCAGCCAAAACCCACAGCCACTCTGGACGGCAGCCAGGACCGCGGAACCTTGCCTGGTCCCTGGGCCAGTCGCCCAGCCGCAGTACAGGCCTCGTTCACAGGATGTCCAGCTGTCCGGAACGGCAGTCAGAACAGCAGTGGATTGCCTGGTCTCTAGGCCAGTCGCCTAGCCGGAGCCCAGGAACGGTATAGCGCCTAGATGCCGTTGTCTAGTTCCCCGGACCGGACGTCCAGCCGAGAACTGACTCCTTGCACCCGCTGCCTCGAACCACCGCACGCCGAACACTGAATTCTTTTTTTCCGCGGCTCTGTAATCTGTTAGGATTATTCTTGTGCTCACCCAAAAGGTCGCGATCTCCGGCTCGACACTCAAAACTAAGGCTCAACTCTCATCACGGATCCAAGCGTGCCTATCCGTGATGGCACTAGTTCTAGCAGGGACACTACACCAGATCTCACATTCGTCAAACATGCACACGCAACAACATGTCGTAACACACTAGACACTTTAGGTAGCGACCACTGCGTCATCGATATACACATGAAAAGGGGCCCTTCCAAACTGGCAAGAAAACAACATGAGCTAGTCGACTGGACCGATTTCCGCAAGTCACGAAAAAATAATTCTCACCCATCGATGATCTTGAACATTGGACAAACACTTTAAGACAGGACATTGATCACGCTACACAAACGGTGATCCCAGAGGCACACCTTGAGGAGATTGATAGCCGAATTCTACCTATGTGGGAAGCGATACATTCACTCCAAAAGAGGTGAAAAAACCAGAAATTAAACGGGAACCTTCGGAAACGAATAGCGCTCCTCAATACAGAGATCGAAACATATGCTAAAGAATTATGCAAGCGACAGGCGCATGATATTTGCAACACAACAGACAAGCAAATAGGTTTCGGAAAAATATGACACCTTCTCCGTCATCTATTAGACACTGAGAACAACAAAGCAGTCCACCGTCAACATATCAGTAACCTCATCCATGATTACACAGGTACAAAGAAGGAACTCTTGCGAGAGATAGCAAACACACATATCTCCGAAGAACCTCAAGTACTCCCAGATGATAACGGTCAGATGAATGCCGCTCTGAACGAGGAATTTTCGGAAGCAGAGATTAACGCTGTACTACACTGCCTTAATACATAATCCACTCCTGGTTTTGACTCCATTACGAACAAGAGCCTACGTAAACTAGAAGATGAATTTATTAGTCACCTTACGGACTACATTAACGCATGCTGGACTACAGGACGTTTACCCCCACAATGGAAGGTTGCCAAGATTATTCTTATCCCTAAACCGGGGAAGCCACTGAACATTCACAACCTGAGACCCATTGCTTTAACTTCCTGCACAGGGAAACTCATGGAGGACGCTTTCTTAGCTCAACTAACAGATTACGTTGAAGACAATGACGTTCTCCCGTGAACTGTGTTAAGCGTCCGAAGACACCTTTCATGGCAGGACACTATGCTTCAATTGAAGCACCAAATCATAGACACCACGACCAGCTCAACCAAAGCTATCTTAAGAAAACATTCGATGACGTTACATAGAGTACAATACTCCAACAGGTTAACGCCTCAAATCTCGGAGCTCGAACGTGAAACTATATTCGCGACTTCCTTACAAACCGACAAGCTGTAGTCAAAGTGGGCGTACTCACATCTGAGATACCCATAGGAAGTACAGAAGATCCACAGGGCTCCATGATATCCATGTTATTCAAATTAGCTCTTCTCGGTTTGCCCTCAAAACTGTCCATGATTCCCGGGCTTCATCACAGCATATATAATAATAATACTTTATTCTGTCATGTGTACACAACAGTTACATGCCACCGAGATGAGGCAAAAGGGAACAGACGAAACTGTTTTCTGACTAGGCCTACATCCCGGCACGAAGATATGCTGACAATATTACCCTATGGATATGTTATGGCAGTGATGGCTCTATAGAAGAACAGCTACAAGAAGCGGTAAACATAGTGTAACAATACCTATGCAGAACAGGGCTTCTGTGTTCGGTGGAGAAGTCCGAGCTCCTCTTATACTGCCCCAAACTCAGAGGCAGACTACACGGTGGTCAGAAACAGACCACCTGGAGGTACGAGCTCGTTGGACCACACGGAGGTCCAACAAGCTTATACACAGATATTATCCTAAAAACAGCCGATGGACGCGTCATACCAACAGTCGATAAAATACCGGTTTTAGGACTTTTAGTTGAAAGCAAAGGCACAACTGGTAAGACAATCTGAAAATCAGAAGCCAAAGTTGCGCAAACGATGCGACTCATTAAAAGAATAAGTAATAAACATCAGGACATGAAGGAATGTAGTGTTCTTCGGCTTACCCACTCCTTCGTGCTCAGCGATATTACTTATGTCACTGCCTACCATCGATGGTTCGTGGCGGAAACAGCTACACACAAACCACTCATCAGACGAGTTCACAAACAGGCACTAGGGCTTCGGAACAGTACCAGCACAAAAATCCTCCTTAAACTAGGCCTTTATAACACGCTTGAAGAAATATTTGAAGCGCAACAGATCTCGCAGTACGAGCGCTTGAGCCATACGAAAGCTGGTCGCCGAATTCTCGACAGTATTGGCATTTTTTACTACGCACAGCATGGTATGAAATGCAACATACCACGCGAAATCCAGACTAAACTTATGATACCTTCATTGTCAAAGAACATGCACCCTAAGCACAACAAAGATAAACAGTAGCGCCAAAATAATGCTCCGAACTTATGGAAGATATAAGGAGGCGGTCTTCGTCGATATAGTGCGCAATCGAAACTATCGCCGTTTTGTTTCTGCGCTTGTAGACCATACGCACAAATGCATAACCAGCACTTCAATCAATACAAATCACGTAGGTACAGCAGAGGAGGTCATCATCGCACTCGCCATATCTTACACCGATGCCCAGTATATTATCAGTTTTTCACAAACAGCAGTCCAAAATTTCTCAAATGGGAAGATTTCTCCAGTGGCGCTGAAATTTCCTACAAAAGGGAAAATGCGTTTTGACGACCACATTGCTTGTATTTTCTGGTTTCCCGCCCACACACCCGTCGACCACACGGAGGTCAATCTTAACGAGGTGGCGCACAACGTGGTTCGAGGTCTCACGTTCTGGGCCACGTCAGTGGTTTACACCACCCATACTAACTCGCTTGTAGAGGAGAGGGGGTGGGGGAATTGACTTACCAAATTGAACGACATTACCCAACATTATAGACTTCAACGACGGGAATACTCCCCGCCCCACCCCAAGCTCAACCAGGCCCAGTCCGTTCAATGGCGGCAATTACAAACCGGCACCTACACTAATTTCGTAATTATGAAACACATTTACTCCGACTTGTATATGACACATGCGTGCAATTATTGTAGTATAGGGACACACTAGCGCATATTTTCTGGAAGTGTCCAGCGCTAATTAGCAAAACGAGAGACGCGGCCTCCAATGAGGATCTTCGGGAGTATTGGCGGACCGTGCTGCTCAGCTCAGGGCTGGATAATCAAGTCTGAGTGATCCAGCAGGCCAAAGAAGCTGCTGAGAGACATGGTCTCTAGCTCCTAGGTGGGAACCTAGCCCGGTAACCTGCACAAAGGGAATAAAGTTGTTCACTCGCTCACTCGGTAGGCACGAAACAATGATGCCAAGTATGTCGCAGTTTTTTTAAATGCGAAAGATTTCTTAGCGAACTTCGGTGACCTTGAGCGTATCTATATATCTCGATGCCTACGACCTTTAGCTCTACTGGCCGTTTTGGTAATAGTATAGATACACAAACCGGTATGACGTAACGTGAGTGTATGACGAGCATAAGTGACTAGTCATGACATCAATATCACGACATGTATACCATAAATATTATGACTTACATTTCATGGTGTTGCTGCCCTTGTGGTGGTTACGCTCACATGACATGTCGCAAAGCTGTTATGGTATGTCATGACTGCACGGCGAAGACAAGTGACCGTCCCTAATGGGAAAATCGTGACATGCATGTCAATAAGTCATCATCACACGCCACATTCAGGAAGTGCTCGCGGTCATTTCCCGAGCTTCATATAAACCAAGTTTGGTGTTACGTGGCGTCACTGGATTACGAAGGTATGTGACTGGTGCAAGCGTGATCATCATGAGATGCGTTTCATGTAATTGATATCTGGGGTTCAACTTCCGAAAAAAAACATATGATTATGTGAGACGCCGTATCGGAGGGCTCCAGAAATTTCGACAACCTGAGCACACAGGCCTACAGCATTTCCGTCTTCATCGCAAATGCAGCCGCCGCAACCGAGATTCTATCCCGCGACTTGTGGGTAAGCATCCGAGTACCTTAGCTACAGGCCACCGCGGTGGGGCATGCGTGTCATGTAAAAACATGACTACATGCCACGCTCATGATTCGCTTTTGGCTGTTACACTATCTTCACATATACCAAATTTTCATTACGTGACGTGGACGGACAACGAAGGTAAATGACACGTTCAAACATGATAGTCATGACTTGCGTGTCATGTAAAATATGACTACATGCTACGCTCAGAGTGCTTTCACGGTGGTTTTGCTACCTTCAAACATACCGAATTTGGTATTACGGCATGTGAATGCATGACGAAGGTATATGACTGGTGCAAACGTGATAATCATGAGATGCGTGTCATGTAAAGACATGCCTACCTGCCGCGCTCACGATGCGCTCGCGGCCGTTTTGATAGCTCCACATATAACATATTTGGTATCGCGTGACGTCAATGGACGACGAAGGTAAACGACACGTCCAAACATGATAATCATCACACAGAAGTCATGTAAGGTATAATTTGCGTCCGCCTCGCAACGTTGTACCTATTATAAAGAGTCATATCAGTATTCTTCATTCGTACTTCACATATTATTGATTCTCAGTGTACATAGAATCTGGCATTTTGTTTTCCTTTCAAGTAACACGGCCTGAAGAAAACCTGTTCGTGATGCACAATGCATTACACATCAGCAAAAAAAAAGAACTAAAATAAACAAATAAAAAAGGGCATAACCAGAATCAATTGAAGCTAGCGACAAGTTCATTTTGGTAATGCGGTGATTGTTGCGTTGCATGGGGCACCTAATAGTTATATTTATTGATATGCAAACTTTTTCTCGCTATTTTTATCGCGAAATGTGTTTTTATACCTTGAAGAGGGAATTATCAAACGACCGATCCGAATAGCTGTAGAAACATACAAATGGCATGATAACTTTTCTGGCGTTAACAGTAAACCCATGAAATATTTAGTAAAGCCAAGCAACCGCACTCGTGCGCTATGATGCAACAGCAGAGTTAAGCTTGCTTCGAGAGAAACAACTGATGTGACTTCATAGAGAAAACACCATGGTGTACCCCCTCTCTTAGCGCACTCCAAAACCCGATGTGTGAATGAGCGTTACATACATGCCTATATTTTTCTGAAAAGAGGAGCTTTGCACATGTGCCTTGTCCTGCCTAAAACAGTTGCTAACGATGTGTTGTATCTCGAGTCAAGGGTCCTTCCTCTTTCCTGTAGACTTCGCCTTCTGACTGTTCAGGCATTCTTAAACATTAACGAATCACCATTATGCCATTAAGAAACAGCCTTCATTTCCACCCCGGAATTATTTTCCGGTGCTATATGGCCGTGATTTCCCACCGCACAAATTATATTTGTACAAAATTTACTGAAGCATTTGAATGTACGTATATGCGACTTCATGCCGAGTCATGATAATTCAATCATGACTCGGCATGATTGAATTCAATTGAATTCAACCCCGTGGAAATTCAATTTGAGAATATTTTTCCTAATAACGCCAAATTACTTCGCCATAATATTTTGAATGGTTTACTACAAGACATCTGCGCAGTATTTGAACAAACGTTAATATTGCTACAGACGCATCGCAATGTGACGAAAAGGCAGGGGTTGGTATTCGTTGTATTCCTTTCGACTACCCGATTTCATACCCATTTTTGTGGCTGAATTTCTTGCAGTAGTGCTTTCCTTAGGCAAGTTGTATACAGCAATTATATCAGTTGCATAATAACAGATTTTCTATTTATGCGCGGCAGTTTCTGTTGATGCTGATATTCAAGTAACAAAGGCGTTCTGTGCCCTAGTGCCGGCGCATTTGAGAAAAGTGCGATTAGTTAGGGTGCCTGGACATAAAGCTTTATTTCTAAATGAAACAGCCGATTCCTTACCTAAGTCGTCAATTAGCGAACCGATTCTACCGCACTGTCGTCATCCGCTTATGTGACTGCTGCTCGATTCCGCAAACGTACGCATATGGAAGTCTTTAGAGGTACAGCCGTAACAAACTCTAGCGAATATCGGCATTGGTTATATCTCTTTGGAAGAGACTTTTGCCGCACTCGTAAACAAGAAGTAGCTATCACAAGCCTGCGTTGCTGGGTATCGAATATAAATTTCTATAAACACAGGTCTGCTCAGGCACCTTCGCCACTGAGCACGTCTTGTGACAAAATTGAAACAATAGATTATTTCTTTTTGACCTGCAGGTGGTTTAAGACAATACGGACAAATCCTTTTTGAATTACCTTTACGTGGTATTGATAGGAATTTATATGTGCCTGTCATTTTTTTCTTTGGAACTTCCATTTCAGGGTTCTCCAATGCGACAGTATGTGCGGCCTTCCGGGACTATAATGATGAAACTAATAGGCTGAAAAATAATCTGTTTCATTATCCTAATGAACCTTCAAAATTGTATACGTTTAAAAATGAGGTTTTTGCTCTATTCTGAGAAAAAATGTGTTTAATTATTTGAATATTTATGTTCAATGTATCAAGCACCACAATTGTTCAGGTTCTCGGTGATTTTGTTATATCTCCAATATTTTATTTCTGAACAATAGTTCTAAAACCACTCAATTATTGGAAAATCCCCATAGTGGGTATGCGGCACGGACAATAGGTGAACAACAACATCAACAGCAACGTTGATTCTACGTCTGCATTTGGACGTACAGCACCATTTCAAATCCAAGAGGCGCACCTTTTTTCACCGTGAATGTTCATCGGCTCTTTTCACGGAACGTCGACGTGCGCTCAACTGTCACATGGTAACGTAAATGGCTTTTTCACTCGCTCGAGAATTTCAGCGTGTACAAGCAATGTAGCCATTCCGGTGGACGCCACAATGGCAGGTCTGGAAATAATGCTTGTGTTCATGCCATCTGATTTGCGTAATTTGAATGCACTGAACTTTAGTCAGTGCTGTTGAAGTCAATGAGGCGGCAAATTCAGTTGCATAAAAATTCCCAAAATAGTGGTGTACCAAGCCCTTGAAGAGTGTCGAGAATTCCCTTTCCTGAAACACGGGAGTTGTTTTCATTTTCACCCGAAGGTGAATACTTAGGATTATATCACGTGTTCTTTATTATAAGTCCCTGTATGGGGCGTTGTTATGGGTTTCCGTGTGTTAATTGAAGGCGGTGCATTGAAGTTGTGGTGCGTTCACCTATATAGTATAGCTTTATTAGAATTCATACTTTTCTTGCAGGGTATAATATCAGTGTGTCTTTTTCATGGTGTAATAATACAGCAATTCTGATATACCTGTGCTCTATTTATCTTTACAATCACAAGAAGAAAACGGTGAAGTTTCAAGTACTACTACAAGAGAAATGTCCTGAACGTTAGTTTGGAGCTTTTGAAGTTTATAGCATCGTTAGGAAAGACTCTGTAACGCTCAGGCTAATGAGTATCACGTAACATAACATCTTGTACATCTTGCTTGGTCCACAGTGGGTTTTCTCATTTGCGCATGCAATCGTGCTTTTGAGGAAATTAGTACATCATACTTATCTCAAATCTCAGATAAGCAAGCTATGCCAGAGCTAGAGTTATATATATTTGGCAGCGTCTTACTCCATGTATTTTTCACTGACGCTGATGGCCCAACAGTCGGAACCACTGTTCCACAAGGGCCATCCTCCGCTGAATGACGTGGCTGGAGGTGCCGAACGGCGTTGGGACTGCCTGCCCTTTGCAGCTTTGGGCTTCGTGGTGCTGGCACTGTTGAGCAGCCTACTTCTTATCATGTGCATGAACGCCAACGAGTCCCGAGACACAAATGCCCCCACGGTGAGACTCGTGTGGGTGTTAACACAAGTGAACGATGCTTAGATGCGAAACTGACCGTGCACAAATTTCAGCCACGTTACGGGAACACCCATGAGTTATCTGCAAAAAAACTGTGCCTTCTCATTAAGCGGTTATGAGTTTTGTTCATAAATTTAATACAAAAATTACCAGGATAAAAATATCGTCAGAAAAATAAATAATTGATAGCTGTATTGAACAACCCTACTGAAACGTTCCGTATGCGATGTCCAATAATTCCGTATGTTTCCGTAAGAATCTTACGGAAATATATGGAAAATTTATGGGAAACATATGCATCCTTTATGGAAACATAAGGATTCATTGGACTCGCATACGGAACGTTTCAGTAGGGAAAGCAGTTTTCTTCATAGATCTGCGGGAAGACAAGGCCACACATCGCTAGGAGTGTATTGATTGAGTTTCTATGTATTGAAGAAAAAGGGAATGATTGCGGGTATTATACCTGTGTGAGGAGGCAACAACTTGTTCACAACTTTAGAGGACGGAAACAAACTTTGGCTGTAACACTAAAGTTAATTGTAGCGACAAAGTACTGAGCTGCAATATCGCGTGGCAAGATAACGCTGCAAGTTCTATCATCATTTAGAGGGACGTATTTCTGCTGCTAGATTGCACAGGTTCCGCTACTGCTCTTCTCGCTCACTGAGGCAATCGATTTGTTGTCCACATAAAAAACAGTGCCGATAAGGAGGGACAAGAAAAAGAGGAGACAGACAGCAGCACTGACTGCACAAGAAAAAAAATTTGGGCTATGCACCTGCCGTAGACGTACATGGCGACGATGACACATGGCTGAACGGTGAAACCATTAAAAGAGCCCAATGTACTAGAAATGAAAGTAACTAACGTGGTTCCTTGGGTGAGTTGGGACGACATGATTTACATACAAAACAGCGCCAATAACGATGGACAAAAAAGAAGAAGACAGACAGTGGCACTGACCGGACAAGAAAAAAAAAACTTTCGGGCATTGCACACGGCGTAGACGTACATGGTGACGATGACACATGGCTGAACGGTGAAACAATTAAAAAGGCCCAATGTACTAGAAATGAAAGTAACTAACGCGGTTGCTTGGGCGAGTTGGGACGACATGATTTACATACAAAACAGCGCCAATAACGATGGACAAAAAAGGAGACAGACAGTGGCACTGACCGGACAAGAAAAAAGAACTTTCGGGCATTGCACACGGCGTAGACGTACATGGTGACGATGACACATGGCTGAACGGCGATACAATTAACCAACTCGCCCAAGCAACCACGTTAGCTATTTGTTGTCGTTACTAAATTTCGACTCGCCTGCCGGCCTCGACTGGTAATCAACACGCCAATCATGTAAAGTTTGCGACGAGTCTGAAGGGGACAGATATGTGGATAGAACTGAACACTGTACTCCTCAAGAAACAATGTTCTCATTGTATTGTGGCGTCAGAGTTGAACAGAGATTATTATGCAGCAGTTAACTTTACGGCCCTTTCCAGATTGTGATCAACCTGAAGTGAGTACATGACATGAAATACATGTGCACGTGAATTTCATGAGAACATTGAAACAAACTTCTTCAAGGGAAACGCAACTGGCTGTTGTTGGCGTAAACGTGGGTGCAAATGGGCATTGCAGCAGTGTTCTCTCGCTCAGCTAACAATTAATGCAGTAAATCTTCATTTTTTCAAACGTTTGTCTTTGTTAAAGACTCTGGCTTGGTTCGAATTGCAGTTCCAGTGGAAGATCAAAGCTAATTAGACCTGAGGTTAACTGTTGTTAACCAGGTCAAAGGTGGCTTTGTCGTTCTATAAGAAGCAAGACAACTTCAACATGCTGCGCGAAAAATTCAGATATGATTAGTATGGCGAATTAAACAAGAATGGATAGCACTAAGCATCACACTTCAGCAAATTGTTCAACGTCAGCGTCATGATGATTGTATTCACCACCATGTCGTGATTTCAGGATTTAGTCACATGCACTAATTAAACAGCCGGCACAGCCACGATCACTTGAGGTCAAAATTACTGTTCACTTATCCGTACTTTCCACGAGCCGAAAACCATCGATTTCTTGGCGCTACGTGAGAAGAACGCATAGATTTATGTAAAGTATATTAGAGTGTTTGCATAGCTGGCGGCTATGCGTGTGTCGCCTATTTATATATAATTCTTACATTATTACAAAGCCAACCAACAAGAAAGTGAAATGAATATTACACAAACATTGCAAAGATAAAGTGATTTTATAAACCCAAAATATTCGATACCAAATGGGAAGTACAAAGTGAACTGTCAACGCGACATTCCACAAGCCAGTATTACTTCCATTTGCGAGATCTGCTACGTGCATCTCAGTACTACACAACGTCGTAGTACACTAAGGTATAGGCACTTGCAGAGGCCGGGTGCTCGCGTAAGTGTAAAGGAAACGTACGGCTTGCACTTCGTGGTCCTCTAAAAACAGCTGTACCATATACGGAAGCATCTGCGTAGCAGCAAAATGCTGTAGTTTCTTGGCAACCTTTATAAGTTTAGATTATTACACGGAGGCTATCAAAGAGTACTTAGGCATCCTAATGTGAAAGGCTCAAGTGCGCTGAGCGATCAAGCTTGCAACTTTGTTTGCAGCTGAGACGGACAATGCGCTTTCATGTGATCTCACCTAATGTAACCTGCAGGTTAATTTGCTGGCAAGCAACAGCGTTAGAGAGACACGGTGGAGAAAATGGTGAACTTTGAGCACTGTAAATCAGAAGAGTCGTACACATCACAATAGTGCCTAATACAATTCTTCTCGAATTGAACTTCTGTTCAAAGGCACCTACGCACAATCAGTAGAAACGCAGAAATGAAACTTTTTCGAAGAGAAGGGGGGGGCTTAGGTGTATGTGGTTGCTTACCATTCTTTATTAAGGTGTCGCGCTGAAACAGCTTTATTTTATTGGCCCTCTAGTTGGTGTGAATCTACTTCACGGCAAAAGGGAAACAGTGAGACAGTTCATAGAAAGTCGTTATCACAAATGTGAAGGAAATCGATGGTATGGCTCTAGCAAGGCCCTGTTTAGAGGACATATCCATCCATTCTCTGTCAATATCTTTTGTTCATTCGTTCATCAACAATGTAAGTGAATGCATAATATCACGATGAAAGGTTAGAGTGATAAGTTCTCCAAAGATTCATGATTACGTGATAGAAAATCGACGTCCATGCGTGTGATTTCTTTCATGAAAATCAATAAAAATGTACAATAAAATTATTTATTCTCCAGGGCAACAACCACCGGCAAACTCGAGAAATGTTGAAAGACTTCTTCGGCATAATCTTATGCATTTGTGTATGAATTTATCGCCAGTGATTGCTGTGGCGTATGGAAGTCAATGAAGGCATCTGGCGTTGTCAGTTTCTATAAGGTGACTGACTGGTACCTGCTTGTCTAATCACGCCTTTAAATAATTGGTTGTAAACTGAATTTATACGACAGCTGAGCCACTACATGACACCCAGTGCGAGGGTTGGTCTACATCGTCTTGAGCCGCGTGTATTTTTTCCTTTCTTTTAAATGCGAAGGATTTCTTAGCGAACTTCGGCAAGTTTGAGCGTATCTATATATCTATCTATATAGCTGCTTACATTTGGGTGCTCTTGTGGCCACCACGTTAACTTGGCATGAACCAAAATCAGCATGGCAAGGTAAGATGGTTTGACAAATATGACGCAGAGGTCAATACATGACTAATGGCACAGTCCCATCGCGTACGTCGTCAAACACTTACATGGTCAATGCTACTGTTAGACTAATCAGAAGAATCGCTAAACGTAAGAGCGCGGTTGAAGAAATGTACTCTTTAAGCTAGTACAGGCGTTTGTGCTCAGCAGGATTATTTACGCGACACCCTACATGAAGTTGGATGCTGGAGAATGAGGCAAGGTCGAGGCTACGATCCGGAAAGCTTACAAGGCAGCGTTTGAGTTGCCTAACAACGCGCCTACAGAAAGGCTCTTAAAACTAGGGGTGCACAACACACTGGATGAATTATGGTAGGCGCATATGGTGATGAAGCACGCTAGGTTTTCGACAACCAAAGCGGGCAGGATCATGTTGGAAAGGATTGGCATTGGAGCGAGTCTTCCACTGGGGACACAAAAATTCAGCTGCGGCGAGAGTTACATAAGGTCATGTACATGAAAATTTTGCCCAAAAATATGCATTTGATTCACCATACGCAGCGCAGGCAGGCAAGAGCCAGAGCTTTACACGTTGAGTACGGCGAGTACAAAATGGCAATCTATACAGATGTCGTGAAATATAAGGAGAAAGACGCTTTTGTGATTGTAGTGGTGGACAGGCGGAGACTCCTGGTCGCCTCTGGATCGGTCTAAACCCACTCCTCGGAAACTGCAGAAGAAGCGGCAATAGCACTAGCAATAACTAATTCGTAGTCGAAGTTGATTCCCAGTGATTCAAAAACAGCCATCCGAAACCTAGCGAGGGGCAGAATATCGGCGATCACCACACGATTTATACATGGGGCCACGGGACGAGAAATTCGAGAAATAGAAATTGTCTGGGTACCAGCCCACTCTGGGAAGCCTGGGAACGAGGCAGCTCACCTAAATGCTCGAGGTTTTGTCAGCTGGGTAGGTGAGCCGCTTGTTCCGGGGACCTCCGTGAGAGGTTGACTGGTGTCCTTTCACGACTAAATGAATCATTATAAACTAGAGTGGAGGTTTTATCCGCCTCCGCACAAGCGGTTGACTAAGGCGCAGGAATGCGTCTGGAGAAAACTGCAGACGCGATCTTTTCCAAACCCTTACGTGTTGAACAAAATATACCCGGAGGAGATAAAGTCACAATGCATATGGTGCCAGGCTGTGGCAACCTATGATCACATACTTTGGGAATGTAGAATAGAGCCGCCGCCAGTAGATAATATGCGTGATTCCTCGCTTCAGCACTGGCAGGCCATGTTCACCAGCTCAGACCCAGTCATCCTGTTAAAGGTTGTGGTGTGGGCCACACTGGTTGCCGCCAACTTTCGGTTGACATCTAACACGGAATCGTCCGCAGTTGCTTTCTGATAGATAGGATATGTGGGGTTTAACGCCCCAAAACTGCCATATGATTATGAGAGACGCCGTAGTGGTGGGCTCCGGAAATTTTGACCACCTGGGGTTCTTTAACCTGCACCCAAATATCAGCACAACGGGCCTACAACATTTCCGCCTCCATCGGAATTGCAACCGCCACAGCCGGGTTTTGATCCCGCGACCTCCAGGTCAGCACCGAGTGCCTTAGCCACTATACCACCGCGGCGGGGCAGTTGCTTTATGACGAAAAAAAGTTTTGCCATTCATCCATTCATTCCCGCCAGAAAGTGACACATACCCCGCGGCCAGGTATGTGCTGCTGGTAAGCAAGTACGTTGCCATTGGTGATGGCAGTATCTACAAAGTAGCGACGAGAACACACATGGGATATTTTAACGCGTGAACGTTAAGCAATACCCGACGTCGGAAGCGTCGACCCAGTGAAAGCCTAATAAATGTGAGTGTTTAGAAAAACCTCACAAGGCCAGCGTTGACCCCTCGTCGAATGCAAATAATAAACTTCAGGGTATTAGCAGGAATCAAACCCAAGCATTCTGCGTAGCAGTCAGGCATTCTACCACTAAGCTACGCCAGTTGTCGGAACTACTTTTCAAATAGACGCTATTCGTTAAACGTCAATGGTTGTTTCAGTGCTGCCTACTCAGTTTTATAAACATTACGGATGGACTCCTTTGATACAGCCGTCACTTTGAGTTAACATCAATTGTGGAGTTGATTTATGCAGCAGTTTCAAGGGCCAGCATCTTCGCGAGCATCAGTGCTTCATATCAGATTCTGGTGTTGCTAATACGCATGTTTCAGTTGACATCATTGCAAAATTGCAAACAACTGGTTGTATAAACATCTGCAACTCTTCCACACATGTCTGTGGGTGCAACATTTGTGCATATATTTGGCGTCACTTCGTGACGTGTCGCTCAATAAAAAAAATTGCAATACGGTCACGTTTCCTCCGCATGCTTCGCATAACTTCCATTCCCAGGTACGTGGCATCGGCCGAATTTTTCTCTATTAGCTGTCATCTTCTCCACTATTAGCAGCGAATGTTTTCAAGGATACCTTGAACATATTGGGGTGTACAAATGCTTCTCGCAGCCCTTGGCATGCCAAGCAACTGCTGATGCCCGGTTGCGGCACACATGTTCGAGGAACTTGGCACGCGCTCTCTTCTTGCGCTTTTGCTGGTGCGCGGAGTGCAGTATCACTGTTATGTGAGACGACGACTTCATAGAGAAAAAGATAGCGAAATAATGGTAGATAAAAGAATGAAATATGGCTACAAATAACAGTTACCTGATTTCTTGAGCATAAAAAAGTAACATTGGCAGAACAGTCAACAAAGGTTGCAGCAGACGTATCAAAGACAATAGGTCACAGTGAATGAAATCTATCTTATCTTCACCTCTTGCTAGACAAGTAGCCTGCAATGAAAGCGTACCCACAACTATGAATATTATCTGCCTAATGACATTCTATAATCAAGTTTACCTTGTTAAAACCACTGAATATTTACACAACCCCACAGCACGTTTCCCTTTTCTAAGCAAGGCATGAAGAACATCATTTTAATATTCTACACTAGTCTCAGTTAGCCTCACTATCATACCATCGTCTCATAACCATGCTCTGCTTAAGAACCAGGTTACACTATGAAATCGAAGTTTAAAAGTAACTCTCTCTGTAACGCCAATCCACATTTTTACTGGGTTTTCAACTGATTAAATTTCGGTGTGTCCATGGTCGACACCATCTGCAAATTGCTGGCGGCAAATTGTGGCTGAAGGTGAGCACGGCTGAAGCAGAGATGAAACGCGAGACTGGCTTTATCGGGTCAAGGAGCATGAAGAATTGCGCTTTGGTGATTTATTGATTCACCTCTGGGACAAACAATTCAACTCAAATGTGTATTTACCATCTAATCCAAAGAGTAACTGAGTTACCTCAAATTATTTGTCGGTCTTGAATATCACCAAGTCAGAATAATTACTCTCACAGCCTAGACAAGGTCTGCGTTGACTACCGTTTGCGTATCATCTGTTAATTTTGATTATACAGATTTCGTGTTCTTGAATTTTTCACCCCAATAACCAGTGTTGATAAATTACCTTTCGTAAACGATGTGTTGTTTGTACAATATACTCAAAATTATTAGGCATACAATGGCGATACATGCCTAATAGGCGAAATTCTTGCTTGCTGAACTGTTTTCTTATCTTTTTTCTCTTTTACTCTTTGATTCCAGCATTTTCTTCCCAGCTGTGTTGAGCAATACTACTGAATTCTTAATACAGCCTCCCCACCGTTTTCTAATAACGGTGCGTTTTTTGGGGGTTTCCTGGGGGGTCAAAATACAATTTTCTTATTCTATTGTGTTGCACGTGTAAGCGCATATTAAGCCTGTACAATGTAAGCAAATATAGTAAAATGTTATGTTTTATGAGGTGCTGGGCTAAATTTTGGGCATAATAAATCCCTACTTGTTACATGAGTTATTACTGTTTCCGTGACGTTTCAAGAAACATATATCGCGGACTACAAAAGCTGTGATATGCTTAATATGCTTGTGAGAGAACCCTCCGATACTCTGTCCTGAAATGAATCGAGTTAAGAAGTTTAGAAATATAGTCACGTGGATAAATTAAAAAAGCGCCAAAATCGAACAGCGCATCGACGAATGAGCGTATATTCTTGTGAATATTCATAAATGTCAACAAGTTGCAAACATTGAAATTCCCCAAACTTGAAACACCACAGATCATGTCACCGCTTTTCCATATGAACCTTGAACCAGATGATGATGAGGCATAATCTAAGTTGCACGGGCATGATGGGTCGACAGATTCGTCTACTGTAGTACATTTGTGCTATGTGCAATTGTTTTTTTTAGTACTAGCACTGTATTGCCGAATCCCTAACGGAGTAATAGCTTCTATGTAAAGTACTTTGTATTTTCCTCTGGTCCCAGGAGGACACGCTGGCTGCCCTAAATATTCCAGAAATGCCAGTAACTAGGGTTACACGGTCAAACAAAGAGCCGGCGCCCCTGCCTTGGAATATCATGATGACTACCCCGCCCGAACAAAGAGCTATGGTTCCGTTCTCTCACCTAGAGGGAGATGAATGTGTCGGAATTCTCTGCCGCTATGTGGCCATTACGCTGAGGTCGACACTTGACTTTCGCGCTGACCCATGCAATGACTTCTACCGGTACGTCTGTGGGAAATTTCAAGGCGACGACGTCTTCAGACGCGTACGTAAAAATAACCGTAGCGTCTCCTCTGTGCTGTCGGTATTTTAGATTCCTTCTTTTACATTATAGTTGCTAACGATATTCTGAAAAGGAAGAGTGAACGAAGTGGACGTCCTTAGCCACAGGCGGAAAACATGACACATCCTCCTTAATAGTCCATTTCTTTACCGGAATATTCGGCGTTGCCATCACAATTACTGAACGTAAATTTATAACTACAAATGATACCGCAATTACTTTTTAAGGCTTTTTGTGTGTGTGCCTCTCTTGTGTCTCGTAGATAATTAGCACCATACAATCCAAAGCCATAATTAGTTTTGCATTAGCCCTTTTGGCATACGCTTACACCAGCGAATAAATAAACAGCCCTTTGATTTAATCCCCCATTTTGGCTTACTTCAACCCCGCACTATGATGCTTTTATGCAGTGGGCAAGTGGTCATTAATAAAGTGATAGGGTGAAAACTACCACGTGATTGTGACACCTTCTTGAAAAATACGTTTCCTATTTCCTGTCCAGCCAAGCAAGTTATTCAAACAAGCTTACGTTAGAAGAAATGACCGTCCGCCATATCTCACTTGGTGACGCACTGAGAGCGTGATTTGAAAGCAGTAAGGTTGGCTGGAAGTTGCAGCGAAATGCAGTTTCTTGCATCATATTTCCTTTTCCTATAACCTAGTAACTTGTAGCTGGCATAGCGATTGCCATTTCCACCTAGTATATTCTCGACAGCATTGCATGGCAATAATGTTCGAAACAGACCAAGCAGGCTCGCAAATCAACAGAAGTAAATGCGAATTCCAGTGCACCATCCAGTGCTCATCGGAGATTCAGGATAAAACCACTGTAGTGTGTCACACTACAATGATATTATAAATGTCTACTAGTTCGCACTAATGTGTGTGGAATCAGTGATGATATTTGCGAAACTTCCGGTCACAACAGCGCTAATGAGCAAACGAAGACCGAGAAGGATGTCGAACGCGTTATAGCACATCTTCGATCACGTTTCCTTGCTGATGTTAGTACTTCTACATTGCTTACTAAAACTTTTGTGCACAGAACGCGCGTAGGCAGTCCAAAGGTTCCCACAGACAAGTGCAGTCACACCTGCATTTCTTCGAAAGCGTTGCGTGATTGTAATTTTTTACACAGCCAAAACAGGCTCTCAAATATACAGCAGTGGCGAAACTTTCGTCATGTTTTTCACGCAAAAGTCGCAGTATTCAGTGAAACCAACTAAATTATCTCCTATTATTATTACATTTTTACATTGCCCTAAAAGCTTAAATATATGGAGTATAATAACGTTGCCATCTCGTAGACGCCATGCTGCACTTCTCCCGCACTCTATTCTTGAACCATTCCACCTGCTGATATCGAACCATTCAATCGCAAACGATAAAGGTTTATTTATAGATGCATTCCTAGCCAGTAAAAGCCGCGTGGGCAGCCACATGGACAAGTAGATGTATATTGCAGTAGAAAATGGGCTAAACTAGACAACATGGTACGCACGTTCACAAGAAGACGGAGAGGAATGTACGTACTGCCTTCTAACGGCCGACACGAAGCTGCTTAGTTCCGGCATTCTAGGCTGAAATGTCCATTCTTGTAATTTGAATGGTACTTAAAGATTATTGTGCCCCGAATCTGCAAGCCTCTGTTTGAAGAGAGCACACTTGAGAAAGTGTCCCTTTCACAATCCGCTTTTGAACTCTCGGTGTAGTGTGCGACCTCAACAGCCCTCTGAGCTGTTCACTGTAGCCTCTTGATTTTTGCTACATGTGTTCCTTCAGCAAGCACGAGGACTGTAAGAAAAAAAGATTGCCGACACATTACTTGCGTAAGTTTGATTACATGTGGTAACTATTCATTTAAACCCACATGACGCAATATGTGTGCTGGCATCTGTACGCGTTAGACATTATCTTTCAAAGGTAGTTTCTCGAACCAGTCAAGATATCTAACTAAGTAATAAAAATTGTAGCGAACGAGATTAGTTATTTATTGCTGGTCCGATTAAACCATGCATGACACTCACGTGTCTTGTTTGTGTGTAAATCGTTCGACACTCTCAGTCAGGTGCCGGACTACGAACGGCATATGGGCGGCGCGCTCCTGCGAACTAAAATCCCGTCTATAGGGAGCCCAGCGATAAAAAATACCCGTTACAGCCGCTGGGCGCGGAAGTAATGCCTACAGCCGATAAGAACAGGCGCAAGAAGGTAAAAACATTGCCCCGTATCTGCATGTTAATCTGCAAATGTCGTCGAAAGACCATAGTCTTACGTCTGGAGAGATTGAACAAAACGTCTATTTGATGTTCTGCCCAAGAAAATGGATGAATGGTACACTGGAGGCACTGCGCTAGAGTGCCTCGAGCGTGCAGTGCAGGCGCAGGAGCGCATGAAGTCACGTCACACGTGAGACGCGAGCGCCATCTGCCAGTTATCTAGGAAAACAAAGCGCGCGTTACCTGAACGCCCGTCTCGGAGGTGATAAGGTGTAGAACGCAAGGCGACGGGTAGGTGCCACTATCGTGTCGTCATAGCAAAGCATTGCAAACACCTTTTTGTGCAAACGTTGTCTGGTCAGCGCAACGTGATAAGCGCTACGGTCCTTATAATTACTTATGTATGCCTCTTCTTGTAAGAAACACACATACGGAATATTGTCGTGTTATTGTGGTGTCTAAGATATGCGCAGTAATTTCTTTTTAATTCACAATCGCACAAGTATAAACCTTGTATCTTGAGCCATATTGGTGGGTGCTGCGAATGGGGTCGCCGTTTGGAGTGTCGTTTGGCCACTTTGGAGGTGTTTAAGGTACCGTTACCGCGGACAAACAGACCCAATTTTTTGCGTCGAAGGTCACCAAGAAAGATTTAAAAGAAGGAAAGCCGCCATCTCTGTCGCGCCAGCCTGGCGCAGGGAGCTGGCATCAACTTACGAGAAACGGTTCAGCGACAAGTGCAAGCGCGAAAAAAAAGAAAAAGGAACGCCCCCACTCCCCCTCCCCCTCTGCCGCCACCTCACCAGCTCGGCGCCCGGAGCCGGCATCACGTTCACCATCGCCTGCATGCCATGGCATTTGTGCGTCACCGTTTTGTCCCGCTGTGTTTTAATTGTCGTTTTTCTACAAGATGATCAGGGACGAAAACATTTTTCAGCGCGTTACGACAAACTTTATTCGAGATATCATACATCTCCCCGAATTTGGCTAAACACTGGGATGTGCAGTCCCAGTGTTAATCTCTTGATTTCAATTAAAGAGCACAAGCAACTTTCCGTTTATCATTTGTCGAGGTATTATATTGTGCCATGCACTAAATAAAAGAGTACTAGAGGATGCGCGACACCCTACTGAAACACTGGCTTATGTATGTTGACGCTCGTGTTCTACGAAACAAGTTGAGCAGACGATTTTAGGAAAGCATGGCAAAAACGAAACAAACCGAAGGCAGCGAGACAGATGGAGATCAAAATTAAAAATCGATTCGTTGATGTTTGATTAGTGATTGCGTAATTTTGATTATGAACGTCAAGTACAGAAGTCGGGTGAAGAAGTCAGCAGGGGAGCTTATGTCACCGACATTTGCTCAATTTTTTCAATATTATGTTCAGAGTACTAATATTGAAGCATGAATTTGTAACGGTGAGCCACGACGAAGGCAACCAGTGTACCACTTTGGAGATAATGCACCAGCTATAAAAATTTCCATTTTCTAAAGTGCAACTGTCTGCAGTAACAACAAAGATTTTGAGAATGGCTCTGCACGTGTGGTCAGAATTGGGTGCACGTTAAAAAACCTCAGGTGGTCGAAATTTTTGGAGGCCTGCACTACAGCGTCTCTCATAATCATATGGTGATTTTGGGACGTTAAACCCTACATATCGATCAATCAGAATCGTTCTGCACCATTTCTTGACACCAAAGGCACGCGGACGTTCGCGAAAGAGAAGTGCAGAAGCATTATTTATTTGAAGAGAGACCGACCTATCCGTCGCTAATCTGTGTACGTCATACTTGACCTTGGCGCGCGTTTCGGCGTTCACTTGAACAGCTGTGTGATGCTGAATAAAGGTAAGGGTAGCCACTCCCCATAAGTACGATGAGTTAAAGAGTGAAATGATTAAAAACCACTCTATGTCGCTAAATATTGCGCATAAATTTTAATTTTGCGAGAAACCGCTTATATTGGCGAGAAAACGCTTTTAAAAGCGTAAAGTGAAGCTTTTCTTACGCCATCGCGTCACTACCGGGCTGCCTAGAGAAACGTCACTCCTAACCGCAGGCCGTATCATGCCAAGAAAAATTTGACATAACATACCAGCTAATCTTTGTCCCGGGTATTCTAAAGGCCACTTCGAATCGGGCCGGTTCTCTGGGGCACGACTATGGGGCCGCGTAGAAGCGGCGATAGTTTGGTTTGATTTGCTGCCTGCAGGTGTGTAGTTTAGCCAGGACTTGAATAAGAGTGTAGTAGCCTGGCGTACTATTAACTTCTTCCTTAGAAATAAATGGTTCGCAATAAACTTACTTCCGTTGATATTGCTTAAATGTTAGGAAACTGGTTTTTGCTCCGCGCTTTCGCAAGTACTACTAGTATACATTTAATTATGTGTGACTTCTAGAGGGTTTCAATCGCCTGATTCAAATATCTCCTATACTCCTTTGAGAAGCGTTTTATACGGCTCACGTAAGAATTAAAGTTATGTACACCTGCCATGTTATGCTCTCTTTGTCTTTACAGGTTCAAAATGTCATAAATACGGGGACGTTTCTAGCCCTCAAGTTTACTGAAGCACCATCGGCCAATCAAAGTGCGTTTGAGAAAGCAGTTGCGATGTATAAAGCCTGTGTCGGTTTCGCCTCGGCATACCAACCAGAGGTGAGAGGAAATTCCAGCTAATATGTATAGATGGAGCTTTTTAAAACATTTACACTCCAGGAATGGTTAGATATTGAGATGTTTTCTCTGATGTGTCTTTGTAAATACCGTTCCATTGAAGCCAAGTAGTTCTAAGAGGGTTTTTGGCACATGCCCTCCAAATCAGCATATAATTGTAATTCTTAAAATCACACTGGAAATATGGCAGGTGTGCGTGATCACTTGATCTGCATGACATGCTCTTTCGAAATATTTTTGCGCTTTGGGGTCTGACCAATTTCATCATCATGGGTGCGCTTAGTCAGACAGACAGTGCTAAGAGTATGAATTGTAGGGCACACGACGCCATTATGTACAGTGCCTGTGTAAATTCATCTCTCCGCACTAATAAAATACATTGGTACAAAAGCACCACCCCACCTCTATCCCCCTTCATTCTAAAAAAGAGGCGTGGGTAAAAATAAACACTGTGATATTTTCATTGTTTACACCACTCTGGTATGATGGGCATGTGCTCCCGATTTGTGAGAAAGCATTGCTGTGTGACGTGTTGATTATCTAAATCTACGCCTACTTTTTTATTTTAGCGCCATGACTGTCGTGTTGCTCGTGACTTCTTTATTACTCCTAACAGTCGCGCACTTTCGTACAAATTGACAGTGCACCTACTGCTAATAAGTGGGTAACTTGTGTACGTTTGCTCACGAATCAAGGACCATAGTGCACTGTAGCATACCACGCGTTCACGTTGCTTTTTGGGGGCAGTAACGTCTTCAAGCAGTGCTGCTTTACTATATGCGGTGTGTGTGGCCTTATAATTCTTTTATTGTGGGCTCTCAACATTTTTACCATCATATTCTCGGGAACTGCCTAATGCTCAATATAACGTGCACAGGGGATCAAAGTTGCCAAAAGAGACTACTAAAGCAAAGCGCTGATGAAGACGGTATGCCGTCAGTGTCTTTTAGAAAGTAACAGAAATGCGGTATAAAAAATACCGTATTACTTCACTGTTTGTTCTTTCTCAATCATCAGGCTTAAATCGATTTCTGTTGCAGTGACAGTCCGCCTCACGAACGACAGGCTCTTCGTTGACGATTCGTAGGCTGAGAGAAACAAAGAGGTGTACAAATCCAACCTTAACTTTTGTTAAGCATATTGTGGTGCTGGAAAGCCTCTATTGAAACTAGTACCGTCATCAGCACAACTAACAAGAAAGAAGGAGCTATTTAGTAATACTGCACTGTATTTGCTCACTGTCTTTCTGTAACATGCTAAACGAGTCTGTTCGCGTATTTGAGGTTAGACAATACTGCCACTGCGAGTTAGCAGGCGTCCGCAGTTTTTTAACTCGATATTTGACCAGATCCTCATAGAGGTATTCAATTTGCAATCGAATCAGGCGAAGTTTTGGAGAGATAACCACGCAAGCATATATGCACACACCAAAGGCATCTTCCTGTTAACCCCTTTCAACTCATCCAAACCATATTTGCAGGCAGGTGGGTGAGTTAGTTCGGGTTCATAACGAATGGAAAAGGGCTTTCAGCTCGTTCTAGGAAAGCCCCTTTTTAAGTACTTGATAATCCAGACCAACTCACCACTACACTCTTACACGCAGACCTTCAGGCCACGCCCCAGCCTTCGGTTAACCTCCTTCCACTCCGTCCACCTTTTCATCAGTACACGTTCTCAGTGAACGCCTGAATGGCGAGGGTAGCCCTCTTTTTTGTCGGATGGTGGCACGGGGCATGACTTCGTCCTATGCTTTCACTGGCTTGCTTTTCTGACGGTTTCCGTAGATTGTATAGTACAAAGTGCCATATCCTCGCATTCGTACTTTCATTGCGGGACCTTCGTCAGACACCACCTTGTACGAAGGTCACGTGACCCGTGTTGTCCTCTGCCAAAGAGGGGTGTTTCATCTTGCCAGCTCAGCTATCGCGTGACGCTCATTAATACTCCCAAATATTAGGCGCACACCAATAAGCTACAAGCAAGCGAACGAGGGGCACCCGTCACTGTACCTCAAATAGTAGAGCATTCGACGAGTAATTTTTTTTAATTGACCCTCTTTTTCTTTAGTTTAAGAAAGAATCATTGCTATGTGGTTAAAAATCACAAATAATGTTCCCTAATCAGTATTGTGCCTAATTGTCGGCCGGTTTTATAAGTTTTTACTTAATATTCTACTGTGTCGACCCTTGTAACCTGCACTATAAGGATATTAATGAGAACTAGCAGACAACACTGCCAAGGAAAGCTCTGCAGGCCTGTTACAAGTTTACGTGCTACGTGAGCCATAGAGGCAAAAAAGAGTGTTCCACACTCGTTGTGATGACTACTGGCTGCTCTAACTGATGCTCCCGCGTTTAAATGCGCACACGTAACCTACAATGTAAACGATGAAATGAACGCCAAAGTAGTTTAGTGGTTCATCATCGGAAGCGTTATTTGAAGGTTGCAGGTTTAGTTGCTTATATCTCCGGCCGCGTTTCTTTCTTTACATTTACAATAAAAATACTTATAATAACATAAACCATATTTTTCTGGACATATTTGTGGGTCAGTTCAAACTTTTATTGTTTTAACAAAAAGAAGCCTTTAAAAGTTATACTTATCTCTCTCGTAGTACGAGGGCGAGAGAGTTTTTCATGGTATTGTGATGCTACATTTGACAATACTTTGACCTCTTTCCTTGGCAGACCATAGAGCTGGCGAGATGGATGATTGCAATGAACCTGGACTTCCTGAACACGACAAGGCTAGAGACAATTGACCCAGTTGAGATGATGGTGCGCGGATCGCTTGAGTTGGGAGTGGAAGCGATCATTTCAATCCAATTCATGGATAGGCAATTCTTCAAAGGGACGAGACTAGTAGAGGTACAGCAACCGATCTTTGTTGTCTAGCAATTGCGATTGCGTGGTATTATAGGAGAGTGTGTCATATTATATGCAAGAATGCAAGGATGTAGTAAATATAGCGGTTAATGTTTTTGATGGTTTTTTACCCCTTAATTATTAATTGAAGCGTTGTAGTGTGACTCTGCTTTCCACAGTCAGAGTAATACTCTTTTGGTTTACTTAGACTGTACAGATGTAGTTTATGCAGTTCTCCCTCAAGTGCTTCCGGTTTGCTGGAGCAGAAGTGCTGAAGAAGGTAGGAGCATCATTAAAATTCTTGGCTTCAGTTAGAGGTCATTACACGCGGCATGCTTTCAACAATGTTGCCTTAATATTCGCTATATGCATTCACTTGGATATATTCACATCTTGTGTGAAAACTGAACAAGACCATTACTTGTGTTCTTAACGAACACCAATGTAATGCTGCTGTTCGAAACGCAATGTATTTAATTAAGGAACCGTGTTCACCTCTGCAGGAATGAGGGTGGAAGTTCTAGTTCTTTAGACAGAATAACTTCTTCATGTACCTTAGCCTCTGCTTGTCTGTTAAAGGTGAATAACAGATGTTAATAACTTCCAAAGTGAACAAATGGGCACTGGAATTGTGATATGCGCAATATTCAGCAAACTAATCCTGCCAATGGAACGTACGTAGATTAAGGAGGCTACTTGGGAAAATGCAATATAGGCTTGACAATTCCAAATCTTTCTTCAATGTTGTGTGGCAAAACATCCAGCCACACCGGAACGGGGGCTAAGCCCAAAGTTGCAACTGACTTCCGAGTTAAATTCGTCAAACGACGAGCGAAATGTCACCAAAAGTCGCCATTTCTCTTCAAATTTTGCCAATAAAATTGTCGCTCTACAACTTCGTGTCTTCCCTTGTAAAAAAAATTCTTAATTATGCATTCCTAGTTTCTTGTTTATGCCTCGAACAGTACGCTAACATCCATAAGACCTGAAATATATTGACGCTTTCCAAAGCCAGTCATATCACCTGCTTCACCATGGGAGCCCCGAAAAAGGCCTGCATGCACTAGCAGCACTCCTGAAAGTTAGCACCTCGTAAGAAAAGCATGTGATGACTTGCATTGTACCAAATACTGGATGAAGCAATCGCTACAACGAGAAATGGATGGTGTGCGTAGCCCTTCTGCAACATTAGAGAATTTGATTGCCGCGAAATTATGCATTCAATAATCGAATAACTTTATTACAAAACAACGGAAATAAATTCGGATGTATTTCGTAATTTTCGCAATGCCCGCACAACGCTTTATGCGTGGTCATGCTTCCGATATACATTCACCTCAATTCGATTTCTGAAGGCTCTGCTAGGAAGCCCTACTTGTTGGCGCAGAGCTAAATTATCTTAAAAACAAATTTATTCTCAATATAAAAAATTATGGGGCAGTACAGCTGGGAGAAGCCGACAAGCTATTCACGGCAGTTTAAGCTGTGGTCGGAACACGCAGCCTTACCATCCCCTAGCCACTTCAGAAGCGAAACTTTGAAAAGCCTAGAGCTCTAAAAGCACCTAAAAACGTAATATAACACCACTGCCTCGCAGAACGTGAAGCAGTCCACTGGCTGAAACATTCAGAAAAATTGCTGGCGGACGCGCGTCTGCGCCAGTACTTCGCTAGGTGAATTAGGAGATACACACAAGAAACAAAAGTGACATAATAGATTGTGCGTTAAGTGTTGCTTGTACTGGTGGGTCTAAATCTACGAAAAATAGAGACAGTTTTTTCGCCAATTTGACTCGCAGACACTGAGTAATAAATGCATAAATCATTTCATACCCAAGGCTAAAGTCACCGAAAGTTCGCCATGTCGTCATTCATAAGTTTAGGTCACCACGGGTTTTTCCAAATTTGCCAGTTTTGTAAAAAGTAGCCACTAGCGAGAACCCTGGTATTTTCGGCTTACGATGCTCAAATCAGCTAATAGCCGTAGATATTGTGTTACCTACGGGGTCATTTTTGATGATGGGAGTTTTTGGCGAACAACAAACGTTTTCTAGCCCACTTTGAAGTCTTTTGGTGAATTCGAGGTATTGTACATACGCTACAATTATTACACGTTTTCAGAAGCCGCAAAATCTGATAGGCAGCGTGTCGTAGTCATGCGAAAAAATTGTTGAACGGCCCCTTTATTATGAGCCCTTTTGAAAAGTGCCTCTGCAGATCTCAACCAACCAGTAACTGGTGAAATGAATAGGTAGTTATTCACAAGCTTCTCGGCCACAGTATTGCAAGATGTTTTATGTTACCGCGAAAATTATTGGTGCTGCCTTTTTTTTCACTGTTACATGCAAATACAGATGCATTGCCAAATTCTCCTTTTCTATTCACTCACAGATACACTACAGCAGTGAACAAAGCAACTGGTCGTACCAGAGGCGCTACAAATGGCCAAGGACGAACGAGGAATACTACAGCCGCCTTTTCCTTATGTATGGAATAATGCGAGCTGAAGCTTACCTGTTCTCCCAGAAAATACTCGCGTACGAAGAACAACGTGAGTCGACCTCGTTTTGTTTTTGCACTGCCAATTCACAACTGTCAATTTAGTGAGACTGCTGTGTGCTTTGTGAAATGCATAATGGGTTACTACCCACGCCGTGTTTTAGCTGCAACCTACAATGGAAAATGATATTAGGGAAATAGGGAGAAGGTAACTTCTTACTTCGAGCCAGTACTTCGTCTTCAGAGCCAGAAACTATCAAGGTATTTTTATAAGTCTGGTAATGTAACTTCCTCCTTGTGCAGTAAATTGCCGTGTGGCGGTGTTAATACACACGACAGATGAGTAATGCTTCTCACTTGCGGTAATCCGAGAGTTTTGTGATTTCCAGTTGTTTTTTCCGTTGAAGTGAATATTTTCGTCGAGCTAATTGTTTTGTAACACTTATGGCCCATTAATAACATTATCATTGTTAGAAGTGTCACATCTCTAAACTACAATCTCATTATTCGGGAATTGGTAGTGAGGTGCTCCCGAAATGTAAACAATTTGGTGTTCCTTAAAGTGCGCTGAGAAAGCACAGTATACTCGTGTTAATCAATTAGCCTCAATCTAAATACGACCCCTGTGGACAGGATCAAAGTCGCGACCTATGAGTCAGCAGCCGAGCACCACAACCAGGGCTTCATCACACCATAGAATTTGTCGCAAGATGTGAGTGCTTCTCTCTTGCGCGTAAAGCGTCTTTGTTGTTAGCAGAATGGTTAAGAGCCGTTATGCCAACCCAAGACCATGGTTTATGCAAGATTTAACCAAGAATGCTATCTAGATTTTAAGAATGGCTTCTAGCTTGAACTTTTTGTGTCGTTAATCTGACTAACCCACACTTCAAAAGCGATACAGTTAACTCTCTGATTAGATTATTCTTTATTCATATTTGAACTAAAAATTTTGATAGTACCACAACGGAATGTCTTCTTCATGCCTCTTTCGGTAGAATTCCACGTATAGAGCTTGCAGAATGCGCCATTGTGCACAAAGAAAGACTGATCTATCGAGTTCACTTTGCATACACATTAAAAGTATAGATTGATGTGTGGTGGCGTCGCCTTCGCACAGCAGCAGCCAGACACCCTTTCCCATTTTTTCCATGAAATGTTATCACGTTGCGTGTGAGAAACAGAAGTGGTGTAAAGATGTGCGACTGAGCCGTAGTGGCCGCAATGTTGCTGAAATAAAGTTAGTTGTTTGACTTTCACGGACGCACTACTTACTTCTCATTTCTGATTTCCTGCTGCGCTCGCGTTTCGCGCAAAATTGGTGATCCGGACGAGCAGGAAAGGCTATGAACACCTCTCAAGGCACTGACGCACCGACACTCTCCAGCGTCGACGTGAAACTTTCTTTGTTTTGGACTGCAGATCCTGCACTGTGGTACGATTCGGTAGAGTCACTATTTGCTACTAGACTCGTCACAGCAGATTCTACAAAATATCAATACCTGGTGAGCAGTCTGCCACCGTCAACTGCTACCGAAATTCGGAATCTGTTGCTCTTCCGACCAGCATACAAAGTCTATGTGGTATTGAACTCAACACTCATTCGCAGGGTCACGCCCCCCCCCCCCCCCGAAAACCAATGGCTGCAACATATGCTCTATAAAGCAAACGTTGGTGACAAAACGCCGTCAGCTGCTGCGTCGTTTGCAGCGATTATTGGGCGACAAAGCGGATACTCTGGACAGCATCTGCTCCGAGAATTGTTTCTACAAAAAAAACCCCGAATGTCATAATGACCCTTAGTGCTTTAAACGAGAACGATCTGCACAAATTGGCTGAGTTAGCCGACAAGCTCAAGGCGGTAGCTCACACATTTGTCGTGTACGTTACGAGTGAATCGTTTCTACATGGGCCGCTTCACGAGATGAAGAGAGAAATCTCGCGTCTTGTGTACTGCGTGGCCACCCTCCATACAGCTTCATCGTCGGCCAGTCCAAGTTTATTGCGGTCGGCCATAAAACGTCAAAAGGTGTGTTGGTACCACCGCAATTCGGCAACGCTGTACACTGCAGAGAACGCTTCGGTAAATCTTCATAGTCTCCGATTCAAAGTTTTCAATTTTCGTGGCAGATTTCGTGGCCACCTTTAACTGTTAAACAATGTGCGTAACTGGAGGATTCAAGACCCAGTGTCACAAGGTCATGTAAAGGCCAGCCTTCAAGACATATAGCACTCAGCCCTACGCTAATCATGCCAGCAGGCCTTGTTCGTATCGCCTCCTCACAGAGAGAATTTTCTGAGCTGACACCAGTGTCAAGTGAGATCTCCAATAAAACATGACGTATTTCACCACATCACTACTACCGGGCCTCTGGTTCACACTAGACTATGTCGACTGTCACCTGAAAAACTAGCAGCGGCACGGCAGTAATTGAAACTTATGTTGAAGCTGGGGATAATTCAACCTTTTACTAGTCCTTGGGTATCTCCCCTTCACATGGTTCCGAAACGACCAACGGGTGACTAGTGACTTTGCGGGGAATATCCAGCTCTTAACAGTGTCACAGCACCCGACAGGTGCCCCGTGCCACATATTCACGACATACTGGCAGGCCTGCATGGGGCCGCAATGTTTTCCAAAATTAATCTCGTGTGGTCCTACCACCAGATAACTGTTTCACTTTAAGACGTCCCCAAGACTGCCATCACAACACCTTTTGGCTTACTCGAATTCGCGCGCACGACATTCGGCCTCAACAATGCAGGTCAAACATTCCAAAGGCTTATAGACGGTGTTCTACGGGGCCTCAGTTTTCGACATGCCTACCAGGACGACTTGCTTATCACGAGCACCAGCCCAAATGAACTTGAAGAGCACCTGCGGATCATTTTTCAGCTCCTATGTAAGCACAGTGGTATCATCAACGTATCCAAGAATCGACTCGGCGTGCCCGGGTTATCATTTCAGGATCCCATCACTTCGAACTCAGGAGTACGGCCACACACATCTAAAGTGCAGGTCATGCAAGACATTCCACTACCGACCACGGAGCGTCAGCTACGCGAATTTCTCGGACTGCTACACTTATACCACTGGTTTGTGCGTAAACGCACTTATGTCATACATCTACTTCACGGACTGCTGAAGGCAATGCAGGAATGTTCAAACGACATTCCTTGGTACGAAGTTGGGCAGCTTGGGCTAGTCGGTATGACATGATGATAGTTATAGCGCGAGAACCAAACGACAACACAGAGACAAGATTCGTGTCCTTCATGTCCGTCTTGTCTCTGTGTCGTCGTTCTGTTCTCGCTCTATAACTATCGTGCTTGGTACGAAGAAGCGAAAAACGCTTTCAACCAAATTAAGCAGGCCTTGGCGAGTGCGGCTGTCTTGGCATACTCCAGGCCGGGAATTCTCAAGTGTTTAATGGTGATTGTCTCAGAAATAGCTCGACGAAATCAGCACCTACTGAGCGCCGCTATACAGCACAATTGGGCGAGAATAGCAAGCAGTCTACTCAAGTATGCGCAACTTCGGCATTTCACGGAAGGCGCGAGTTTTTCATCGTAACCAAACGCTACCCTTCGACCTATGCTCTTCAGTGTATGCGTTCAGATGATGGCACACACATGTGCCGATAACTTTGCCAGATGGCATACATATCAATGTTCTCGACAGACATCCGCCATGTGAAAGGGTGCGACAACGTCGTTCCCGACGCGCGGTCTCGCCGGGTTGAAACACTCTAATTGCCACCAAAAATCCAAGAGAAGTCAACTTCGACGCGCTGACAGCAGCCCAAAAAGAATAGGAAGAGCTAAAAATCCTGCTAGCAATAAAAACAGCCCTAAAGCTAGAAGGGATGCAGATTCCGGGATCAGGTGACCAGATTTTCTGCGACACTTTCACAGGCAAACCACGGCCACAAGTACGCGTCAATTTACGTCACCGCGCTTTTATTTCTCCACAAAAGTTATCAAATCCTGGAACCAAAGCTCTACGCAGAAGAGTCTCACAGCAAGGTTCATCTGGCCATGTACTAATGGAGACGCGTGTTGCTTGGCAACCGCCGGGCATGTAGCGGGCATATAGCTACATGCCCGGGCATGGGCCGGGCATGTAGCGCGTAGACAGGATAACCGCTGGTCATTAAGGGTAACTAACTGGATTCCCAGAGAAGGGAAGCGGGTTAGGGGGAGACAGAAGGTTAGGTGGGCAGATGAGATTATGAAGTTTGCGGGTATAAATTGGCAGCAGCAAGCACAGGACCAGGTTAACTGGCGGAACATGGGAGAGGCCTTTGTCCTGCAGTGGACGTAGTCAGGCTGATGATGATGATGATGATGTGTTGCTTGGCAACAGCACGCATGCATACCGTGCCAGCTTGTCAAAATTCATTGACATACTGTGACCCTGTTGGTAGAATTTCCGCCTCCGGATGAGCGCTTCAACCACGTACACATTGACATCGTCGGACCTCTGCCGCTTTTTAGGAACATGCCTATTTAATGACGTGCGTAGACAGATCCATGCACTAGGCAGAGGTGATACAATACTTAAATGGTATCTCTGCTGACCAATTGCCCACGCCTTTCTGCACCACTGGGTTGTTGGTTTCGGCGCATCATCCACAACAATAACAAATCGTAGAAGGCAGTTAGAATCATCACTATTTGCCAGCATAACACATTTCATTGGTGCCCCTCGTATCTGAACTATCGCCTACCACCTGATCAGCAACGGCATGGTATATAGCGTTTCCACCGCCTGCTCAATTTTCTCACCGCAGCAGAACAGCACCGCTCGATAGAGATACTGCCATTGATTATCTTAGGAATTCGAAGAGTTGTCAAAGAAGACATGGTTCTCATAAATCTTACCGAATTGGTCTACGGAACGACACTATGCCTTTCTGGAGAATTTTTTACTGGTAACCCGCAAGACGGTTGCATAGCTATTGCAGTCTACGCACTTCGGCTTTGAGACAAGACAGAATATCGAACTATGCTGCCAAGATGGGAAGCGCCACGCATGGTGCATGTGCCACTAGAACTTGGTGCGTGTACACGCGTGTTTGCGTACCATGATGCTGTTCATCAGTTCATCGGCCACTCCAACCACCCTACGATGGACTATTCAGAGTGCCACGTGAAAAGTAGTACACTATACACGTGCGTGGTCGTCCCGAAGTCATCTCACTAGGTAAATTGAAACCAACGGAAAGTGAAGATGCAGACACCGTTTCACATGTGCCTTCATCGGCGACTTCACCCTCCAAGGCAGTGCTCGTTGAAACAAGCCAAGTAACAAAGACAAGCAGTGGACGGGTCTAGAAGACGCCCCGTCGTATGGATTTGTAAACAATGTGAATTGTCTATTAACGTTCGTTAACTCACTAGGAGGGGAAGTGATGTGGTGGGCTCATTGTTGCACAGCAGCAGCCAGACACCCTTTCGCATCTTTTCGGTGTAATGTTATCGCGTTGCGTGTGAAAAAGGGAAGTGGTGCGTGGGTGTGAGTACGAGCCGCGTTGGTCGCTCAGTAGCCATTCTTCACCTAACCATTACCACCACCACCAAGTTAGTTGCTTGACTTTCTAGGACAGACAACTCGCTTCTTTGTGCTGATATCTAGCAGCGCTCGCGTCCAACACGACAGGAGCATTCGGGTGATTTGCCAGGCTGTAGCGCCTTTTCCTTCTTAGAGCATCTCAGGTGATGGTAAATTTTTAATTTTCCAATGCTGTAGTGGAAATACTGGGGCCCTCTTTCTTTGGTTGGTACACATACCCCGTACTGTCGATTAGCTTTTCAATTGTCCAAATCCTTGACCATACTTTGCTCTTATGAAAAGGCACGATAGAATAATTAACCAACTGGCCGAACTACTTTTGCTCTCTTTCTGTAAAAGTCTCCTGGTCGAAGAGCCAATCGGCATGAATAGTTTGAACGGTGAAGGCACGGTGCAAGTTCAAATTGAGCATGCTTCAAGTGCACAGGACTTACAGCAGAAAATTTGTTTTTAATGTAGGTACAATTAAAAATTTTAAATAATTTTTATTTGCATCAATCAATCAGGGTCTTCTTGATAGCACACTAATATCTCCTAAACATTCACAACTGCAAAGTTTGATTTTCCCCTTGTATTCAGAGCATTGACAAACGTCCCAAATTTCGCAGGACTGTCCCCACTTGCGTGCAAAGTCCCGAATCCTGCACCATTCATGTCGGGTCATGGAAGGTGTGGAACTCGGAACGTTGCCGGACCATCCCATTTTTACCGGACCATCCCGTTAAGTTGTTTTATTTGATCTAAAGCACGCCATACCACGCAGGCCATGCTACAGCCTCACAAACTTCGCAAGTACGATGCGACGGTGCGGCGACAAACGCTGGCGAGCAGGATCTTGAACTCGTGCGTGAAGTGGGACAATTTTCGCGCATGACTTCTGCATCCAGTATAAGTGTTCTCAACAAGACATGGGCAGCTAAGTACCACTTCATTACAAGGTGTCGCAAGGGTAAAGATCTCATGAAGCTTTTTGACAGATACTGCAACAAAAAAGGAATCTCACCACCTCCCAATGTAAATATAGGCGCCCCCGTTCCGTCCGGAGTTTCTTGGTTGAAGAGTTGGTAAACATATGTGTTCGCCTTATAACAAGCTCGAGTGACAAAGCTGATATTGCCTTCATTTCATTCAATTGAACGCCACAGCTGCCCCGTTGTAATTAAATAACTTAAAAGCATTTCTAGTTAAAAAACACGATTACTTAGCAATACCTCCCATTAGTCCTCTCAATGTATCCTTTTTGGGGTCTGCAACGGTCCGTAGGTTCAAGAAGAGTACACAAAATGCTTCTAATACATAAAAAACTAAGACATCTAGGAATAAATGCTTGAGGTTGGTGGCCCTCTGAGACCCATTTTCGCAACGTGGCTGCTCCAGCCGCAGAGTGGTGTGGCCAATCAGCGACGGAGCAGTAGTTGCGCTGCCTTCATCGGCACGCCGCACCATTGATTTCTGTTTTCAACATCTCTTCTTCTCCCATCAAACACGTTGAGCTTTTAATTTGCGCTGTGAGTTTTTGACAGTTACACATGAGGTTTTTCATGGAAGCATGTGAAGAAGCTGTAGACTTGGTTGCAACAATAAGTTCTTTGCCAGAGCAGATTCAGTAGCCGCACCGAAAAACACGAACTCTGCGCATCTGCACGTGATGCACACATGTGCGGAATCTCGCTGTCTTACTTTCATGGACAAGTTGTGCGAGATTGGACCGCGTCACGCGATTCACCCAACGGCGATGCTTACCGTGCGCTTCTTACAGCTTTCGCGGAGGTGGTGGCAGTCAGCATCGTGCAGTATTGCGTTGCCGCGGCATGTTCTCGCTAGTGTGGCTGGGGCATCAGTCTTCATTGTGTAAACGCACTTTCGCCGAGCGGTGACTTTTCTTCAGCCTACAGTACGTACCACCTATAGCCACAATACAGTTCATTCTCGTTAAATAGCGCGCACTTTTCAGCAAAATATTCGCCAGAAGTGGTGAGCAATAGCCCGTATCAGCAAACACACGCAGGAACTGACCCGGATATAGGCAAAATTATGCAGTGTATGCCATTATTAGCCACTAACTAGTCACTACTAGCTGAAACTAGCATGAAGTTTTTGAAAATATACAATTTAGCTTACATAAGGTCCGAGCTAGTTAGCACTTAGCCAGTTCTACAAGCTATTGCAATTTACGAGTAACGTCTAAAGTATCCACTTTAGATGTCACTAGGTAGTCAAATCGTGGCTAACCCGTGTTTAGTTTCCTTTTGTGAATGTTTTAAATGTCATTGTCTATATGTCGTGTACATTGTTACGCTGATTAGGATTTCCAAGCTAAATAATTTTTCGAGTGCCAAGTTGTCACTTGTGTCATTTATGTCATGTTATACATGACCTACATATAAATTTATTCGCACGGTGCATGTTATGATGAATCCATCATATCTTTAGTGATTGCGTGCCCATTAAAGCCCCGCCGCGGTTGTGTAGGGGCTAAAGTACTCGGTTGCTGACCCACAGGTCGCGGGATCAAATCCCGGCTGTGGCGGATACATTTTCGATCGAGGCTAAAACGTTGTAGGCCCGTGTGCCCATATTTGGGTGCACGTTAAAGGTCGCCGAAATTTCCGGAGCGCTCCACTACGGCGTTTTTCATAAGCATGTGGTACTTTCGGGATGTTAAACTCCACCTATGTATCAATCAATGCGTGTACGTTCTGAAATACTCATACAAAACTAGCCTACAGTTACTCAACAAGACTTCTTTCGGCATGTGGAAATGCAGCTTATATTTTGCACAAGTAGTGTAATTTATGTAATGAGCATGTCTAACGCAGGCATAGCATGTGTGTGCATTACGCGTAGACCTAAATGCGAGATTATGACGACTATTCGAAATGCGACGTCTTCGCAAAATGAAGCCGCAGAACGCAAGAAAACCTCATGTGTAAACCTGTGGGGCCTCTGCCGTATTACGGTGGTTATGGGACTCTGCTATTGACCCGAAAGTCGTGGGTTCTACCACTGCCACGGTGGGCGCATTTCAATGAAGGCGGAACGGCTAAAATCTCATGTATATTTACCTAGGGTCTCGGTGAACAACAACTCCAATTGGTCTAAATCTTGCAATAGCCTGCCTCTATGAGGTCATAGCACCTTAAAAACCCTGACCATATTACTGCTGCGATACATACATTTTTTATTCTTCTTCTTCCTCCAGTACGAGCCATAGAGAAAGCCACAGCCAATCGGAACAAGTACCAGTTCATTGTAATTTCTGAGCTCGGCCTATACACGAGCCCTTATGTCAATTCAGGTAGGTGGGACTACGTGACAGATTCTGCTACTTATAAGGAGCAATATTTCTTTTTATATTCACTAATCATTGCCAGATTACTGTAATTGCAGAATAGTTTGGATCACAATCTTCGTTATTTACCAGCAATTGACTTTGCATAGTACACTGTTGATGATTCGACATTGCATTATTCAAAAAATCAAATGTTTACGACACGTTTTTCGGTATAGGCCTGCATATACACTATTTATCGGTATCTAAATTAACCAAAATTGGTCGACTTTAACAGCGATCTGGGTATTTTGGGCAAAAACTGTACGAAGCAAAAGTAATAAAGCAGTGTTCCCCAAAAACCAAAACGAAGTGGCGATGTGGGAATTACTATCTACTGAAAGTCTTGACTTTTAGGAAGTTCCGCCGTGTATGCGTTTTCTTGATGCTGTGTGCGCATAACACCGAATGAAATGGAGGCTGCTGAGTGCCGCATCCACGTGTGCGCGAAAGCTAGTCACAAATAATAATTTGCAACCAAGGCAAAACAGCCTAAAGTTTCAGTCGTTCTTCGTGGCTCTTCAAACACTACAGATGGCATGAAGTGGTCTAATATATCACTGTTTTGATGGAAGCGCAAAAAAATTTTGCGATACAAAAATTGCAAAATTATGCGACGTAATACAAGCACCAAACTTTTTTATCTTAAAGAAAGCTGACTTCCCTTAGGAAACATGTCTTAATAAAGCTACAACTCGTGGGGAGGGGGGGTGTATACGGTTCGTCACATTCTGTGCCATAACAGAGGAGAGTGTAGCGGAAGGACGAAACTGAGCGAACGGCAAATAAACGAGCTGAGAGAATAAAGAAAGGCTGTCAACGCCTAAAGAAATAGATTATTATTGCAACTGAACATGAATATTGACATGCATTGTTCTTCCAAGCTTAGGATTGTGGAGTGCTGTGGTTCATAATTTATTTGCGTTATTGTATTGACTTTGTTCTATGCAGTGTCGCAATTCCACTAGCCGTTTGGTGGTGATTTTCACAAGCTATTGGCGCGGTAATCGGGGAAGCCAGGCTCAAGACAACTTCATTCCATCCTCCGGGACGAAACGCTCACGTTTCCATCCAATGGAAGCCATGCGAAGACAGTTTATTAACGGTTCAGTGAACAGAACGGGGCCTTCGGTTGTTTTGTGCTAGTACTGTGGCATTCTTGCGTATTTACTGTCAGTCAAAGTGCTACGAAACTCCTGTGGCTTCCTCTTGTCCTCTCGATCCACCTCTCCTTTATTCTGTCAAAGAAAGGTTAAAAATGACCCTTCCTGAAAAAAAAAACAAGCAAACCACTCTAAGGGGAAGCCATTAGCTGTTAGGCACCCGTGTCTGCGTTAATTGAGTGGCGTCAGCGTGGTTGGCGAGCATCGGCGTAAATGGTATAGAATGGACGAGCACGAAAGAGGGCGAACAAAAAGTCGCTCACAATCACAAGCCACTCACCTCGCACCATGCCTCGAGCCACGTTTTATTCCTCCCTCACGCGCGCTAGCCCTTCGTTCAGAGCTCGTGCGCAAGTAAGGCTAACACCTTTCACCGCAGCTGCCTTCGCCAATCGTAACGGAACTGTCGCTGTTCCGCGTCTTGTGCGACGCCTGCAATGAACGGAGTAGTGTGCGTGGAACTCGAGCACTGGCACTTCCAGTGGCACTATGTAAGGAATGTCAAGGTGAAACAACTGCGTATTTCCCCAACTTCAAAACACAATTAGTGTTCAACGAGCACGAAGCTGCGTTCAAAAGTCACAATTGGGAGTACCGTAGTTAATGGAGAATTTTGTTTCAGCGCATTTAGTGACAGAACTATTGACAGTGGAATGGGCCGACGGCGTGGCGCAGGGGCCTTTCTTTCCCTAGGTGGGAGCGCCTGCTACGTGCAAGTTGACGCCCACCTAAATTAAGTGTTTTTATACTATACCATACCCCTCACTACTTTAAGGCTGATTCAATAGAGATAAAAAACAATATTTGGCAGATCCTACGTACCTGGGAAACGACATTATGCGAAGCATGTGCAGAGGAGGTGACCGTGTTGCAATGTTTATTGGGCGACTCGTTATGAAATGACGCTAACTATATGTAAAATTGTTACACGTGCAGATATATGTTGAAGAGTTACAGATGTCTATATAACAAGTTGTTTGCACTTGCGCAACGATGCTACCTAGAACATGCGTATTAGCAACACCAGAAGCTGATAAGAAGCGCTGATGCTCGTAAGGATGCTGGCCTTGGACACTGCTACATAAGTCATTTTCTGCGCATGGCAACTAACTACAATTGATGTTAACCCCACGTGAAGGCGTATCAAAGGAGTACATATGTAATGGTTATAAGATTGGTTAGACAGCACTGTAACCACTATCTACGTTTCACGAAGATTGTCGTCTATTTGAAAAGTATAGTTCCGAGACCTGGCATAGCTTTGTGGTAAACTGCTTCATTGCCACGCAGAATGCTTAGGTTCGATTCCAGCTGGGGCCCTGGCATTTATTCTTTGAATTTAACGGAATGACACTGCCGATGTCAGATATTTCTGAACGCTTGCGCGTTAAAATTTCTCATTTGTGTTCTCGTCATTCCTGGGTAGATACTAAGTGTCAATCACTTGTGGCACATAGCCGCATACCATCGGCACATACCTTCCTGTTGGTATGGGCTACTGTCTGGCGGGAAGTGTTTCACGACAAACGCGACGGGATTGTCAAATTATTGATGTCTTAACCAGCGCGTCAAATTCGTAAACCAACTTACCCTCCCAGGCTAATTTTGCTTCACGCTAAGTTAAGGGGGTGAGCACGAGAGCACCCAAACGTAAGCAAACACCGGCAAAGGCTGCATGCGAGCGACCAAACGGTCGCTCGCATGCAGCCTCTGCCGGTGTGAATATCAGTCGCCTTTTGGTTGCCAGTCGCGAAGAGTCGCGCGACCACTGTTAGTCGCCTGTATGCTCCAGCCTTTAGTTTGCGGCTAGATAGATAGATAGATAGATAGATAGATAGATAGATAGATAGATAGATAGATAGATAGATAGATAGATAGATAGATAGATAGATAGACAGATAGATAGATAGATAGATAGATAGATAGATAGATAGATAGATAGATAGATACGCTCAAAGTCGCCGAAGTTCGCAAAGAAATGCTTCGCATTTAAAACAATTTCCAGAAGCTTCCGCGGTCTAAGTTTTGGTATGGGGCCTGGCGAGTGGCCCTTCAAGTCAACCTGCGAGTCGACCTGCTATTCTGCAAACGTGTTCACCGTAGTGTGGGACCAGTACTTTCCTTATTGTGACAATATCACTCATCACGATAATAATGATTGTTTTCATAATGGGTCATTTTTCTTGATGATGCGCTTCCCTTAGTATAATAAGAGTGAACTTGCCCTGCCAGCACACTCCTCTCCATCACACTAGGGATAAACTGCACATTACGTATTGTGCTGCCATTTTATACATGGGAGTGAAAGGCCCCGAGAGGATGGCCGTGTACAGCATGTATATATTGTTAGACTTGAAAATACAGGAATAATGTCAATATACTAACATCTTACCACTCCTCTTTTTTTTCTTTGCAGCAGAATGGAGTACCCTCTTTTCTAAATACACCGAAGGCATATATAGGGGTTCCGACACAATTTTGCACTTTATACACAGCACGAGTATCATCAAGAGACTGTTCGAGAATGAATATGTTGGCAAAGTTGGTTTGCAATACCTGGTCGCCTGGAGCATCTATAGGCAGCTGGTCAAGTTCACTGAGCCATACATGTTCCGTGGTGAGAAGAAGGTCGACGAGGTTTGCTTCATGCACGTCAGGAATGTTATGGGCCTAGCGATTCTCAGCGAGCACTTCTATTCGTGTGAGCATTTTCAGTGTTAAATTTTACTTAAATACCATCATCATTCTTTTTTTAGCTCAACAAGACGCACTCCTCGTAGGCAAATGAAAAAAAAACACTAACTGAATCTACTTTTTATCAAGTAGCACCGCGATGACTTTAGCCAGGCAGGACTCGAAGGACCTGATTGTAAAAATTACTTACCAAGCAAACAAAACTACGTTTACCAGAGAAATGTATGAATTGAATCGACTAATCATCATGCCAGAACTAAATTATTTAAGGAAACAGATGAGCTGTGACCCTAACCTCATTTTTAGTTCGAAACACACATATGTAGTGAAAAGCTGCGCTGTTCGAATTGACACGGGACAACCACCACGCATGAACGCTCTCAGGTGACAAATTTAGGACGAATTCTCAAAAATACTTAACTTGAAAAAGTCGACCCCGTGAATGTGGGGGCTGATTTCCAATATGATGAGTCGTTTCGCGGAGCTAAACACAGCCCGGGCTTGAGTCTACAACTACTGGCTGTCCAGAAGACGCGGGCCATCGCGAGAAGTCTTCACCTTTCCGTGCTGACCTGAATGAAGCCGCCGACTGGTTGAGTGGGTCTTGGAACTTACTCAAACTAGTACCCTGGTGTTTTAATAATGTTCTTTGTATGTATGTATGTAGGTACCGAGCATTACTATTGTAAACAATATCGAGTTTCTTTTTGTGCAAGTCCAGGGAAGGCACGCTGATTTATTTATGCCTTCCCAAAACGAGCAATGTGGGCCGCCTCCACAATTTATATCGCGCATATTTTTACTTTTAATAGTAAGTTTACTATGATCGCACGCACGGACACGTGCCGCTATGCCGTGTAAGGCTCGATGACTGCGCATCTCACCATTGTCACATCTGTCAATGTACGGGGGCCTCGTGTTTGTGGCGCAGTCGTTTGGGTCAACCGCATTCTTTGCCGGGAGAAAAGGAAACGATGTCTGGCTGCATTTGAATATCAGAATCATATTATACGCATTATGCAGCACTATTATGTTTAGATCGCGTGCTCCCATATGCACGTCGACTACCGATTGGCACCGTTTTCAGCTCATGCTGAAAAAGGGCAGCAGGATGATTTAGATGGACAATAACCAATTCAATATGCTCCTCAAAAGAAGTTTCAGCATGACGATAAATGCGCTATCAGTCGTTTTTTTATATTTTTACTTCGATGTAGCTCTTCTGAAATGAAATCGCCGGATGTACGTTCGGCTTTTATAATGCGCGAATTGGCTAACATATTTCTCGATGATATGTGACACAAAGTATTATGCTCGTTTTAAAATTACCATGAGCAAATCAAAGCGTTAGTAGGCCGCCATTTTTGTATAATGCGTCTGATGTTACCTTCTCCTATTCATAAGAACTACAGTCACTTTAGAAAACATTTATTGTACTTTATATTCAAGTTCTGCGTTTTGCATTATGATAATATAAATATGAATACCACTGCAAGCTCCACGCCATCTTATTTTTGTCTTAGCCACCATCACACAGCAATAGCATCAACACGTGAACAGAACTTCATAGATATGCTACTGAATGAATATCGTCACTGTGCGATTATTGCGTTTTCCTGTCAATGACTTGTCCTATTGTGAATTTTCATTCCCACGTGTGTATTAATATTCAATGATTACTAACACCAATTGTTATTGCTTATTTTTCTTACTCAACAGTCGTTTCACCACGTATGATAGAGGGAGTGAGACAAATGGCATTCCGAATTCGGGATACCTTCGGGGATGCCCTGAACGCCTCAAGCTGGCTGACTACACGTTTTCGAAGACGCTTTACGAGCAAGTTGTATGAAATTAAGGTCCAAGCAGGAAGTCCTGGAGATCGAATAGAGCCCGGATTCGTGGAAACGTTTTACGGTTAGTTTTCGTATCTATAGCTGCCAGCTGGATGAGATGAAGCACAGGAATCACCGCTCATAGCCGCTACACGCATTTGCCATTCGCATTAATATTTTCGACACTAGACGTCAAGGAGCTAAGGTGTATGTGGCAATGCAGAACACCAGGTTCCTAAGACTATATATGGTGTCATCGTTCAATAAACATTCATTTGTTGTTGTGGCTCATAATGCTGAATAGAGAGACGTAGAAGTAAGCACTTAAGGCTTTTATAAAACGCTGGCCGCTAACGGCTAACCAGGATTTTCATGAGACTGGCTTACTTTACTTTCTCTTAGGCGTCACTAAAATTATTTGATTAGTCAGTCACGAAAAATCTATGCGTTCAGTTTCAAGGGGTTAGCAACACCTTTAGCGAGAGACGTGAGGGCTACGGACGCGAAAACTGTTTGCAGCCGCACCGTGGTGGTCTAGTGAATAAAGTATTCGGCTACTGACCCACAGGTCGCGGGATGAAATCCCGGCTGTGGCGGCTGTGATTTAGATGAAGGCGAAAATGCTGCAGGTCCGTGTGCTGAGATAAGGGTACACGTTAAAGGACTTCTGTTAACAGTTATTTCAGGAGCTCTCCACTACGGCGTCTCTCATATTGATATGGTGGTTTGGGGACGTAAAACTCTACATATTTATTGATCAATCGAAAACTTTTCGCACAGAAAAAATAGCTAAACGGTTTACGAAAACGAACACAGAAACCCTCTTTGTTTATTTTTACGAGTCAGTGTTTGCTATACAGAACATTACCATTAATGACTCAAAGTAACGCATAGTAACGCCGCAAAAGAAGATTAAAAACTGTTGCAGACCACCTGCTCGACTACCGAATACATGGTATAGGAACTTTCCGATGTAGGCGGAAATGTTGTAGGCCCGTGTACTCAGATTTGGGTGCACGTTAAAGAACCCCAGCGGGTCAAAATTTCCGGAGCCCTCTACTATGGCGTCTCCCATAATCAAATAGTGGTTTTGGAACGTGAAACCCCACAAATCAATCAAATCAATGGTATAGGAACTAGAGTGCACTTGTATTTGTACTCGCTAAGATATGGCTGGGTTAACGGGGTGTTCGAAGGCCACTGTAGAAGCGCTGTAGCCAACAATTTATCTGTGTATAAGGGCTGCTTAGTGTTACTGCTTATTTTCAACATGGATCACTATTACTCACTCTGCTGTAATGCAGAGTGACAACTAAATTGTGACGTTATCATATCACCGTAGCGCAGCGCCTTCTCATAACAATGATTTTTTGCATGGCAAGTTTTAATGCCCATGCTGGTGTCCTTTTTCTTTTCGCATTTTGACAAGCACAAAAAACTTTCGCCTAAAAAAATCGCTGCTCTTTCAGGTTTTGTTCCTCGAACATTGCCCCCTAAAGTGTTATACTGGAGGCATGTAATTTTTCTTCATCGCTAAAATTTTGAAAGAGCAAGTTCCAATAAGATGTAGCTTGTTAAACACTCTTTATTTTCCTGAAATAAAGAAATAATAGTAGCCATTATAACGGACTAATATACTTCACCCTGCCTTCTGATTCCTCATTGCCTTTCTCAATCATTGTTTAGAGACGGCTCAGGCAGGACAGCATTACCAGTCAGATGATAGGCAATTTTGTTTATTCTTGCAAAACATTATCTCACCAGTTCTCTTGATGCGATGTTCTTTTAATCTGAAACCAGTCACGTGCAATTGCACGTGAGTCAATTGTACAAGAAACAAAGAATAATTGCGTAACATATTGTCAATGGCACTGTGCAGAAACTCTTCCGGACGTACCAGTGAACCGACTGTTTCCATCGTGGATAGCAGCTCGTCGCCTTCGCACTCGCTATTCGTGGAAAGACCAGGAAAATCCACTGTACAACGAGGGAGAAGTCGGTGCCTATTACACCATCGACAAAAGCATAATAATTCCAATTGCCATTGTGCATCAACCGTTCTATTATGAGTACGGACCAGTAGGACTTAATTATGGTGGCCTTGGAATGGTGAGAGCTCATCATTTAAGCTTAAGGCATTGCGCATAACATACTTCATGCGTGTTCACGTTATTGTGTAACTGGTGCTGTGGTACTCCAGGGCTTCATAAAACAACGGGTTCACGTAGACATTACTGTTTAGGAAATTAAAAAAAATGCTATGACAGTTAAGCACGTTTCGTCTTCGAACACGAGCATTATGTAAGAGTGATAATATTTTTGGCTGCTAGAGAACAATAACTAAAACTAAGGGACTGTCTAAATATAGTGTTCACAAACTGAATTAAGTTACTTTTATAGAAATGCTGCAAGGCATAATTTTATATCGCCAGCAAGTGTTTTGCAAAAGAAAATGAAAAATATGTCTCGGTCAACTCTGAGAACCTTTAAACAGATTCGCTCTTAAAAAGCAGATCCTATTGTTAGAATAATAGAAAATTTAGTGTCTAGTATGCAGACGCTAGGGGCTCCACGTGGTTTGGTAAATAGGGAGTGGCGTACGCATGCAAGCATGCGTTATAGGTGTGCATAGCAAACACAAGCCACTGCAGGTCCCACGTGCGCACATTGCCAGAGGCACCACAACGTTGAGTTTTCTTGTATGACTGCTGTGCCTGAATGTACAGCCATGCGTAATCGGACAAAATGGGCGTATATATCACCGCTTGCACGAGTGGGCGTACGGCGCATGGACTACAGCGCGGATGTTTACGTGCTTCTGCTTTTTGCACGATGCCTGTGGCAAATGTCGGCAAACATAGGACGGGCGAACGCGAGAGACCCAGCTCCCTCTGCTCAGAGGATGTTGTGAGCAAAGTTTTACCGCGTCTTCATTGGTTTGAGTTTTCAAACGAAGATTGATTGACTCTGAAGATAGTGATCTTCAAGAGTACCCACTGCGCTGGAGGAGACAGGTGACGCGGTCGCTCAAAAAGTATCATCATCCGTAAACAATGGCACAAAGAAAAACAATAATTGAAAACAACTTTCCTCCCGGGGCTATTGTTTGAAACCGAGCAACGAGGTCCGATATTGAGCGTGTGAGGAGGTGTGTGTGTGTGTGAAAAACATTTATTCATGCAGAGTTTGCAGGTCCATAAAGGACCTTTACACAGGGGGAGTCCTTATTCTGGGACACCACTGGACAGGGCCGCTACCCGCGCTGTTAGACTAGAGCTGTTTCAGCCTTCAGCCCTAAGAAATTCAATAGAACTGCCTCCCTTGCCTATCTAGTAGAGGTAGGCTTAGGGGGAAGGTAAAGATTCATCTGACATGCCCACATGAAGTGAAATATATCAGAAACTTCGCCATTGTGAGGACACCACACATCAACCTTTGGGTCTAAATGTTTTACTATTGTAGGACACAACAAGGTGTTGCTCTGCAGGTGCCTCAGGGTTCATTCACCAGCCTTACTCAGGCCCTTAGCGGGTACCGGAAAAAGGTGATGTCGTTCGCAATATAACACCGAAATTTCTCTGAATCGCTGAAGTTGTTGGCTAGTTTCTGAACCGGAAAAGCCTTGGTGAAGTTCCCGGCAGATAAGCGCGCGGGCGGCCGCATCCGCAGCCTCGTTAAACCCTCTGAAGCCCTGATGGCTCGTAGTCCAAACAATGCGTTTAGGTGAGGAGTCTAAATCCCTGACGGTTCACTTGAGACTACTGTAGGTTAAATGTGACACTTGACCCGTCATGCAGTGTTCACAGGCTCTGCGTGAATCTGTAAGGATTACTCTAGAGTCCTTGTCAGAGGCAGCTAGCGCTCTTGCTACCTCCTCAACGCGCGCGGGGTTGAAAGCCCGATAGTAGGGCCCGTTAGCGTGTTTGCCCTGGAGAACTACGGCAGCCGAATGGAATCCAGTGGGTGACAGCCCTGTCACATCAACGTAATGTACATCCTGATTACATCTGTATTGGTGTTCAAGGGCCAGAGCACGCGCCCCTCGTCTACATTTGTGTGTCTGCGAGTACATGCATCGAGGAAGGGGAGAAAACCACAGCTTGTGGCGCCAGCGCTCTGGAAATCTGCATGCCTCCTCAATAATGCAGTCATGTTTTACTCGCAGACGGTATCTGGGCGCTGCCTTCAAGCCCGTCTTACAGGCGGCGCCTAGATTCCTTTTGCAAAAGACGCGTATATTGACTGAGGAGATACGCTCCCTTCAATTTTTGGTAAGAGTTGAGCTCTAATAGAGCCCAGAGCTTGGCATTGGACGTGGTTACCAGTATGTCTAAAGCTTGTTTTGTAGCCTTCTTTATGATAGTGTCGATGCGCTGGTCGTCTTGCTTCGTAGTGCAAAAGTAGAATATGCAGTAGAGGATCAGGCAAGGACGAGTTGAAGCGTATCCCTGCCCCTCTCAACAAACAGCATTTGTTCGAAACGCGGTGGATAATACGGCCGACTTGTTCGCCGATGTGTTTCAGTTTGCTAATGGCAGATTCTGGTCACAGTTGGTTATGAAGGAACAAGCCCAGGATCCACATCTTCTGGACTTCTCTAACAGAAGCTCCCATCAAGAAGATACAGAAGTTAATGCCACCTTTGGGGTTGGCTCTGACGTGCAGAAGCTTTGATTTTGCAGTAGTGCATTAGAGACTACAATCAAGAGCATAGCCATGTACGGTAGAGATGGCCCGCTGGAGGTGGCCGTCTATTTCTCCACATCTCCCTACAGTATTCGAAATTGTTATATCAACTGAGTGGAGTGCGTGATAAGTTCCTTCCACCCGGCACAAATAATGTGGAAGCTGCATCATAGCAATGTTGAAAAGGAGCAGTGACAAGACCGCTGCTTGAGGAGTACCCCTTGCGCCCATTGTGTTCGGGCCGTATTCATCATCCTCAATTTTGAGCAAGGACTGACGCTCTTACTTTGGCAAATCCCTTATCATAATCGGCAAAGCTCAGGCTCAGGAGAATACTGCCCAGATGAAGGTTATTAGAGGCGCTTCTAAAATCGAGAGCAAGGATGGCCTTGTCATTGTGGCGCATGACAGTGGGTTGTATTATGTCACAGTGTAACTGAAAAAGGACATCCAGAACTGACATTTATATGGGTGACACCCATGCAAAGTGTCTGCAAAAAGGCCCTTAGCGCTCATGTATGGAGAAAGGTGACCCCGAACCATTCTCTTCATAAGTTTAACACGTATGAAGCTAGTGAGATAGGCCTTAAGTTGTCGGTATTCAGCATCTTGCCGAGTTTAGGATGTAAGGAGGAAAAACAATGTACCATTGTAGACACCTCTTTGGCGAGCCCCGCCGCGGTGTTCTAGTGGCTAAGGTACTCGGCTGCTGACCCGCAGGGCGCGGGTTCAAATCCCGGCTGTGGCGGCTGCATTTCCGATGGAGGCGGAAATGTTGTAGGCCCGTGTGCTCAGATTTGGGTGCACGTTAAAGAACCCCAGGTGGTCTAAATTTCCGGAGTCCTCCACTACGGCGTCTCTCATATTTATATAGTGGTTTTGGGACGTTAAATCCCAGATATCATATCAACACCTCTTTGGCGAGAAGGTCCGAGTGCGAGCTTTTGGCTCGAGCATTGGGATTGCTGTGTCGGTTGTCGCCACCCGCTGTTAGCGTAGATAGACCTGCTGAAAAAGTAATACTTACGCCAATAAATCACGTTTAAGTGTTTCAACTTCTACGGAAGAGGCCCATGCTTCTATAATGTGAACACTGAAACGGATGAATCTATTCAACGAAAAAATCACAGCATATGCACAGAGCGAATTATGATGTTCAGGGGGAAACGTTCATCCGTCCATTCGTCCTCCAGTCAGCAGTCTATCTGTGGATACGTTGTGATAGCTGCGCCGAAGAGATGGCATGCCGCAGACTGTGCACAGCTTCACCCCTGAAAGTTTGTTTTGCTTTAGAGGAGAAGCAATGAATGTGATAGCCAAAAAGTGTAATGTCACACGCACGATAGCAGGCACTTCGGAGCTTCCAGCGCACCGAATGAGTGCAAGAAACCTATTAAAAGAGCTCACACACAATGAGCATGAACATAAAACCCTCAGAGCTCGACATTCCCACCGTGATCCTCAAGCACAAAATCAACAAGGACACATACCGAGTGCGAGCTGAAAAAATCTGTTGTTACTTCGTCAACGCACTGCTAGTGTCAACTATAAGCACCACGTTATATATATATATATATATATATATATATATATATATATATATATATATATATATATATATTTATATATATATATATATATATATATATATATATATATATATATATATCTGCGGTGGCGATGGCGTAGTGGTTGGAGCATCCACCTCGCATGCAAAAGGTCCGTGGCTCGAATCCCGGTGCCGTGCAGTTCCCAACCAGATAAAAAATCTGCGTGGGGATGGAATTGCCTTAAGAGGCCTAGGGTGCGGCCTCACCGGTAACCACCACCGGCAACGCACTCCCTCACCAGAGAACGATTGGCCACCCTGGTGCAGTATCTGGCCCCTACCTCCCACTTGCATACGTCAATTAACTCATGGCCTTCAGTCGCAGCAGCTGCGAAGCAACTGACCACTGAGGCGGTCAGATCTGCAACGCCGCAGAGGGTGCTGACCCCCGAATGCAGAGATGTGACTTGGCTCGCGACTTCGACTTGACTTGAGCAAGTCAGCGTGAAGCATCAGCGGACTTCAAAACGCCCAAGTCAGCCTTCGCGTTTCATAGATGCTCAGGCTGTCTTGCTTGGTCAAGTCAACAACAAGCGTCAAAGCAGAAACATGCTGCTCACCTTCTAACGAGGGTAATATTGAAGTTGTTCGCGTAAGGCATGTGTTACAGCAAAAAAAAAAGACTACACGTTTGAAAATAACTCTAAAAACGAAGGGCCACAAGCATATTTTTGCCATTTTACGGCTAACGAGCGGCACGTGGTGCTTGCCGCCACAGCGATGCGTTGTGTTGCTTCTGTAAAGCGTTCATTGCCCGCTGGTTTTAGTGCCCAACCAAAGGCGGCGCGTTTCGCAACGGTTGCTTGTTTGGAGGCAAAACAAGCATCGTGTTGGGTTCTTTTGTCGTTATTTTTTTTTCAATCGAATGCCATGGCGTGTATTTGTACGATGCATTGACTATAACATGGTACGGTCTCGAATGCGCCTAGACTTGAAGAAGGAACGACAGAAACGGATGCGCAAGTAGCCAATGAATGAGCTTACACTGAGAGGGAAAGTACAGGAATTCAGTCTCGCTTAAGAACAGGTTCTCTGCTCTATGTGAGGAAACCAACCTTAGCGTTGATACAATAAATGATAATCTCATGAATATCATTACGGAGTGTGCAGTGGAAGGTTGAGGCAAGGCAGTCAGACAGGACACTGGTAAGCTTTCCCAGCAAACGAAGAATCTCATTAAAAGGCGTCAAATCATGAAAGCCTCAAGTACAACAGACAAAAAATGAATGGCAGAGCTTTCGGAGTTCATTATTATGCGTAAGGGTATGCATGTAAGAGGGTATAACACGGAGACAATGGAACACACTCTGAAAAACAGAAGAAGCATGAAGGCAGTGAAGAGGAAACTTGGGATAGGCAAAAATCGGATGTATGCACTAAGGGACAAAGAAGGCAAAATACCTACCAATATGAATAGGATAGTTAAAATAGCGGAGGAGTTTTACAGAGGTCTGTACAGTAGCCGGGATAACTACGAACTTAGTACTATAAGAACAAGCAGTAACCCATATGACACCCCACCAGTAATGATAGAAGAAGTCAGAAAAGCTTTGGAGAGCATGCAAAGAGGCAAAGCTGCTGGTGAGGATCAGCTAACATCAGATCTGCTGCAAGATGAAGGACAGATTGTGTTAGAAAAACTGGCCATGCTGTTGACGAGGTGTCTCCTGACGGGAAAAGTACCAGAGTCTTGGAAGAACACAAACATCATCTTAATACACAAGAAAGGAGGTGACAAGTGCTTGAAGAATTGCAGGCCGATCAGCTTGCTCTCTGAAGTATACAAGCTATTAACAAAGGTGATTCATAACAGAGCAAAGAAAACATTGGAATTGAAACATTGGAAGAAAACATTGGAAACATCAACCAAAGGAAAAAGCGGGATTTCGAACAGGCTACTCAACAATCGACTACGTTCACACTATTAATCAGATAATAGAGAAATACTCAGTATATAACCAACCACTATACATAGCCTTCATAGATTACGAGAAGGCGTTAGATTCAGTAGAAATATCAGCTGTCATGCAGACACTGCGAAATCAGGGCGCGGATGAAGAATGCATAAACATCCTGGAATAAATCTACAGGGGATCAAATGCTACCATAGTGCTTCATAAAGAAAGCAACAGAATACCAATCGAGAAGAGTGTAACGCAGGGGGACACAATGTCCCCAATGTTATTTACCGCGTGCTTACATGAGGTTTTCAGAAGCCTAGAATGGAAAGAGTTAGGGTAAGAGTACCTTAGTAACCTGCTTTTCGCCGATGACATTGCATTGCTGAGTAAAAATCAGGGGACGAATTGCAACCCATCATTACCGAAATAGACAAGGAGAGAAGAAAGGTGGGTCTTAAATTTATTCTGCAGAAAACCAAAGTAATGTACAACTTCGGAAAAAAGCAGCGCTTCGAATTAGGCAATAGTGCACTTCAAGTTGTAAAAGACCATGTCTACAAAGGGCAGGAATAACCGCGGAGCCGAATCACGAGATTGAAGTAACTAGAAGAATAAGACTGGGGTAGAGCACATTTGGCAAGCACTCTCAAATCATCACAAGTAGAGTGCCACTATCCCTCAAGAGGAAGATATATAACAGCTGTCTCTTGCCAGTACTTAGCTACGGAGCGGAAACCTGGAGACTTACAAAGAGGGTTCAGCTTAAATTGAGGACGATGCAGCGAGACATGGAATCAAAAATGGTAGGTGTAACTTTAAGAGACAAGAAGAGAGCAGAGTGAATTAGGGAACGAACGGGGGTTAAGGATATCATAGTTGAAATCAAGAAGAGGAAACGGACATGGGCTGGGCATGTAGTGCATAGACAGGATAACCGCTGGTTATTAAGGGTAACTAACTGAATTCCCAGAGAAGGCAAGTGGGTTGGAGGGAAACACAAGGTTAGGTGGGCAGATGAGATTAAGAAGTTTGCTGGTATAAATCTCGAGACCCTAGCCGCTCTTCCGCGTAGCCTTCGCAAGCCAAATCTCTTAACCCCTTTCCAGCATCCGACCAAGAGGACACGTGCGCATGACGTGCCCAAACAAGTCCAGTCCCGAAGAACACGAATGGCGTTGTTTTGTTAACCAGCGTTATTTATTGCGAAGCATTTCTTAGCAAACTTCGGCCACTTTGAGCGTATCTATCTATATCTATTTAGCTGCACACGACTTTTTAAGAGCGAATGCACTTTATAAGCGACCCTGAATCCACCGTCCGCAGTGCGCCTTCTCCTCTCCCCTAGCAACGGTGCGAGGAACGGAGAGGAGCGTCTGTTGCAACGGCGCAGTGACGTCACACCACGCGATTGCGGGCGCTCCGCCCTCCGCTCCATGGCTGCGCGTGCCTGCGCAGCCAAGACTTGCTCGAGATCGGCAAATTGTCATAGGTATGGATCCATCGCAGGCATCAAATATGAATGCGATACCTCCAACAACGAGTACAACGCAATCGAATGCGACCATTACACGCGTCCTTTAAGATGTCGCACCGGTTGAAGACAAGGCAGTGCGGCGAAGCGCCCGTCATGCCGAGCGCAAGCGGGTGAAGCAGGCCGCGGACATAAACATCATTATAGTGCGAATTTACTCTCACATATACGCGTAAACTCACCCAGATTTCCCGAGAGTCTAATGGTTCCATGGAATTGCATTGTGATCACACGGGGGAGCTACCCTAGACTCTTCAGTGAATGCCAACGGACTTTAACTTTACTCCCCGTCATAGCATCACCCCGTGCATTCGCACTTAACCGTTTTTACCCTCGGGGAAGTGTTTGGGAGCTTTTTTTAAGCTCTCCTGGCCGTTTCGATAATGGTATCGGCACCAAATTTGCTGAGGCATAATATGCCTGTATGAAGAACATGTTTGACTAGTCATTACTTGAAAGTCATGACATGCATTTCATGAATATCATGATATACATTGCATGGCTCTGCAGCTATTGTGGTGGTTTCATTCACATGGCATGTTGCGAAACTGGTCTGGTATGACGTGATTGCATTGCCTAGCATGAAAATGATGACATGCGTCTCATGTCACAACATGACTAAATGCCACGCTAATGCGCTCGTGGCCGTTTCGCTTGCGTAAAATATACCACATTTGGTATACAGTACGTGATAGATAACCCAGGTATGTCACTGGTGCAAACTTGATAATTATGAGATGCGTGTCATGCAACAATATGACTACATTTCACGCTCTTGATGCGCTCGCGGCCGTCTCGCTAGCTTCACATGTATCAAAGTCAGTACAACGTGACGCGAACGGACGACATAGGTAAATGACACATCCAAACGTTATAATCACGACATCCGTGTTATGTAACAACATGACTACATGCCACATTCATGATGCGCTCGCGGCCGTTTTGCTAGATTCACATATACCAAATTCGGTATTACGTGACGCCAATGGATGACGAAGGTAAGTGAGTGGTGCAAATATAATAATCGTGTGATGTGTGTCATGCGAGAACATTACTACATGCCACAGTCGAGGCGCCAATACATTTCGATATGACGCGGTTCGCGTACTCGCCGACGTTCATTTTGCCGCGTCACGCAGCGTTGCCACGCCAGGCGCCGGTCCTGCCATATACTCGCAGGCGCGCGCCGCTCTGCGCTACTTTCATGCATGCGGGTTTCAGCGCGTCCGGCGTCCCTCCATCACGAAAAGGGGAGACGCAGTCTTGACTGGGTTACGCATCAGTATAGAGCAATGGTACTCTATAGCATCGACGCGAAATGCAGCATGTCGCAATTCGTGGTTGTTGCCGTCGGGCCGCGTTTATGAATGCTGGTCGCGCCTGGCGTCAGACTATATGAGTGCTCCCCTTTTGCTAACCTGGCGTCGGTGTGCCCAGCGTGCGCGCGCGTCAACGCTACGTAGGAGTAGATTGGGTTTTTCATGATGTGCTCACGGCCGTTTTGTTAGCTCCACATATACCAAATTGGGTGTTAAGTGACGTCAATGGATGACGAAAGTATATGACTGGTGCAAAGATGATAATCCTGACACGCTAGGGATGTGAGAACATGACAACATACCACGCTCATTGCGTGCTCGCGGTCGTTTTGCAAGCTCTATATATACTAAATTTGGCATCACGTGACGTGAATAAATGGCGAAGGTAAACGACAAATTCGAACATAATAATCATGGCACGGAAGTCATGTACGGCATCCCTTACGACCACCTCTTAACGTTGGGCTGATTTTAAAGTGTTATATCAGCATTTCTCATTCGTGCATCGCATATCATTGATTCCCACTGTACGTGGCATCGGCCAATTTTTTTGTGGTCTTCTACCTGTTTATGCGGGATCATTTGGAAACGCTGGCGTTGACGCAGTAGAAAAGATGAGCACAATGAGTGCACGAACCCGTAGGAGCGTTCCACGGCGGTCGTCTGCTCGATGCGCTGACCGCGGGGACACCAACGCATGCGAAACGCCGACACATTAGCCCCGCATCTCGATGCAATTCACGGGAAAAAAACGGAAAGAAGACGCTCACATTCCCTTATTGCGTCTCTTCATCTTTTTAGAGTTTCATTAATCTTTTCAAGCAATAAATTACATCAACTATGCATACCATGTTAAAAAATTGGCATCCTATCCACGTAGTGAATGATGGAGAGTGGGGCGAAGCATTCGTCCGTCCTTTCGTTCTTGTTTCCATCCGTCCATGAATCCGTCTGTGTGACCATCCATGCGTCTATCCGCCCATCCGTGCGTGCATCTGCTCGTGCGTCCGTCCCTGTGTTCGTCCATGCATCCACCCCTGCGTCCGTTCCCGCGTCCATCCATGCATCTGCCTGTGTGTCCGTTCGTCCATCTATTCAACACTCCAAGTACCACCATCTCGCACCTTTTTATCATATATTCCCCATATAAAAGCACCGCCATCCAGCGTACATTTCAAGGACTACACGAGAGCTGGCACACGCACACTTTCATACGACTTGCGCTTCGGGTCTACTTCCCACCTTTAACCACCTCGAGTTCATGATATATTCTAGTTCACTGTATTCATGGCACTGCGGCCCAACGCTCGCTAAACCTTTCAAAAACCAAGGAGGTTACGCCCAGCGAGTATAACGTAGCAACCTTTTCCTGTCAGATAAAGCTCAATGTAAATGCCAATGGCTGCTAATGGAAAATGCGAGACAGGAGAATTTGGCTTTTACTTTCTTACGGCTTGCGCTTCGTATTTACTTCCCACCATTAACCACCTTGAGTTCATGGTATATACTAGTTCATTGTATTCATGGCACTGCGGCTCAACGCTCGCTAAACCTTTCTAAAACTAAGAAGGTTACACCCAGCGAATATAACGTGTAGCAACTCTTTCTTGTCAGATATTGCTTAATGTATATGCCAATGGCTGCTAATGGGATCGCAGCGTGCACGTGATCGCAGCCGAATGCTCCTGTCTCTCATTCCCCATTGGCAGCCTTTGACATGAACATTGAGCACTATCTTTTATTGTTCAACAACGCACAGAAGCAATCTCTCACCGGCACCACCTTGGAGGTCAAAATGTTATACTTGTTACACAATACAACGGCTACGACGGACGAACGGGTGCCGCTATAAGGAGCTTCGCCCCTCAACTTGGCAGATCCCACGTGACAGAGGAAATTGATGATATGCGAAGCACGAGTGAGAAAGGTTGATATGCCAATTTCAAATCAGCGCAACGGTACGAGGCGGAGGTAAATTATGCCTTACATGACTTCCATGTCATGACTATCATGTTTGGATGTGTCGTTTTCTTTCGTCTTATATTCACTTCACGTGATACCAAATTTAGTATATGTGAATATAGCGAAAGCACCGCTAGCACGCTATGAGCGTGCTATGTTGTCATGTTGTTACATGACACGCGTATCAGGATTATCATGTTTGCACCAGTCATACACTTTCGTTATTCATTGACGTCACTTAACACTCAATTTGGTATATGTGGAGCTAGCAAAATTGCCGCGAGTGCATCATGAAGGGCCCAAGATACTTTATGGTAGCATCGACGCGCACGCACGCTGGGCACTGCGATGCTACGTTAGCAAAACGCGAGCATTCTGACGCCCCATGACTGGCGCGACCAGCGTCCGTCGGCCCGGCCCGATAACAATCGCTGCGAAATGCGGCATACTGTATTTCGCGCCGATGCGTTACCCAGACAACACTCCTACATCTCCCTCTTGTCGTGGCGGAGGGACGCCGGACGTGCTGAAATGCGCAAGTGTCAAAGCGACGCAGCGAGGCCTGCTCCTGCGAGTATATGGCAGGACAGGTGCCTGGCGCCGCAACGCCGGCGTGAGGCGTTGAATGAACGCCGGCGAGCTCGCGCACCACGTCATGTCGAATAGTATTGGCGCCTTGAGTAACGCACGTGGTCAAGTTCTCACATCACACACATTTCATGATTATCAAGTTAGCACCAGTCACATACTTTCGCTATCCATTGACGTCACGCAATACCAAATTTGGCTTGTGTGAAGCTAGCAAAATGGCCGCGGGCGCATCATGTGTGTGCTATGGAGTCATGTAGTTACATGACACGTATATCGTGATCATCATGTTTGTATATGTCATTTACCTATATCGTCCATTTGCGTCGCGTAGTACCGAGTTTGGTACATGTGAAGCTAGTGAAATAGCCGCGGGACATAATGAGAATAGCGTGTAGTCATGTTGTTACAAGACACGCATCTCAAGTTTATCGTGTTTGCACCAGTAACATACCTTCGTCATCCATTGGCGTTCCGTAATACTATGTTTGGTATAAATTAAGCTAGTGAAACAGCCGCCAGCGCATCAGTAGCGTGGCATGTAGTCGTGTTACATGACACGCATCTCATCATTATCATGTTTGCACCCGTCTTATACCTTTGTCATTCATTCACGTACCGTAATACAAAACTTGGTATGTGTACGCTAGTGAAACAGCCGCGAGCGCACCATGAGCTTGGGATGTAGCCATGTCGTTACATGAGACGCATGCCATGATTTTCATGTTAGGGTCTGTCCCTTGTGTTCGCCATGCAATCATGTCGTTTCTTACCAGTTTCGCAACATGTCATGTAAATGAAACCACCGCAAGAGCTGCAGGACCATGAAATGTAAATCAAGACATTCTTGACATTTATGTCATAATTTTCATGTTATGACTTGTCAAATGCGTGTTTCATAGAGTCATGTTATTCCATACCGAATTCGGTATTGATACCATTATCGAAATGGCCAGGAAAGCTAGAAGTCGTAGCCAGCTAGATAGATAGATAGATAGATAGATAGATAGATAGATAGATAGATAGATAGATTGATAGATAGATAGATAGATAGATAGATAGATAGATAGATAGATAGATAGATAGATAGATAGATAGATAGATAGATAGATAGATAGATAGATAGATAGATAGATAGATAGATAGATAGATAGATAGATAGATAGATACGCTCATGGTCGCCGAAGTTCGCTAAGAAATGCTTTGCATTTAATAGCTTTTGCCATGGCACGTGCCACTTTTTGCAACGTCATAACAGAGTCGCCTACGTGGAGAACAAACGTCACTGCATTGCTGTGTACGTACGGCCATTGATACGCGCACGTCATGCCCTAAATTTCTTAGCACGCGTCGGCAGAAGGGGGAGGGAGCATCGTTCATCTTGAAATTTGACCCGTTTCCGCAGGGCGTAGCGTTGCAGATTTGGCAGACGTGATCATGAACGCCTCGTCTACATATTGCGCTTGTCAGCTCAAATTGTCAAACCTGGTGAGTGGTCTATCAATAAAGTTGAAGCCTGTTAACTGGCTCTTTAAAAGCAAACTTATCGCGATGGCAATACTTGAAATCACAGTAGTTGCTCAAGTAATCCCCGGCTCTGTTTACCTTATTCATTAGTGCCTATGTATCATATCAAACTCTTTACGAGAGCACAAAGACAGGGAGAGCTAGGCGAGATGGTGAACGTACTCTACAAGGAGAACCACAAGGAAGCGCGGCACATGTGAGTAACGAATAGTCATGCGTTTTTTTCTGTAACTATGCCGTGTGCAGGGTTAAAAGTTTTAATTAAAATGTGCCCATCGCACCCTCGCGTTTTATTTTGATGGTACGCTGTGGTGGCACCACCACGTGAGCTAGTCAGGGAGCGTATAGCTTTGTGCGACTGTCTGCAACGTGATTCTCAATCCCCTCACACTTGCATTTATTGATGCAGCTTCCGCTGTCGCAATGAAAAGTAGGCAACCTATCGCATAGTGCCGCTTCAAAGTACTGTTTCAATAGGACCAGCATTCTGAAAGGCAGTGCTTTGGGCTGTAGACTTTAATGTGGCCATGTTGCTGTACGCGCAGAGAGTGCGCTCATTATTCTCATAAAAGCACCGCATAGCTGTAAATCGCTTGCTTTTCTTGGGCGAAAGTGTCATATGTGATATTTGGATACCAATAACGCATTCTCATTGCAGATAATAGGCCACGAGTTTATGCACGCATTCGACGTATCAACCTTGGAAGACTACTGGGGCACGGAGGAGATCAGAAATGAGTACACTAAGCGTGCGCTCTGCTTGCGGAGATCGCATAGATCTGTCGTAAGTATTGCTTTTGTCTCCGACTGTTTACAAGCGTACACCCACACACACACAAACACACACAACACACACACGCCCCGCCGCGGTTGTCTAGTGGCTAATGTACTCGGCTGCTGACCCGCACGTCACGGGTTCAAATCCCGGCTGCGGCGGCTGCATTTCCGATGAAGGCGGAAATGTTGTAGGCCCGTGTACTCAGATTTGGGTGCACGTTAAAGAACCACAGGTGGTCGAAATTTCCGGAGCCCTCCACTACGGCATCTCTCATAATCATATGGTGGTTTTGCGACGTTAAACCCCACATATCAAACACACACACACACAAATATATATATATATATAAATATGTATATATATATATATATATATATACATATATATATATTGACAGTGAGATGCTGTTATTTACAACAGAAGATGAATGCGAGAAACCAGGAATCTGACAGATAACCACTCGTGCCAACTTAATTGTCCTCATCTTCCACACGTCCCCTCAGTGTCGTAGCAATTCCCCCTTTGCAGACGATGCCCGCCGGGCGAGGTACGCTTTGTTGCGATGATGATAGCGTTTTAAACGGGTGACATGAACGACGTTGGTCTTGCTTGAGCGGAAGCCAGTTGACAACAGCCGAGATATCACGTAAGTGACATCGCTGAGACGTTCCAGGGCAACAAACGGACCAGTTTAGTTTGCCAGAGACTTTTGGCAGAGGCCACGCTTGCGAAGCGGCGTCGAAAGCCACGCCAATTCCCCTGTATCAAACAATGCGTGCCGGTGACTTCTGTTGTAACGGTTCTTAGAGCTTTTTGGGAGACGAAAGTTCGAAGACAGGTGATGCGCCGGGCCTCTTCTGCGTGGCAAATAGTTTCTGCGAGAGTAGGTTGATCTGTCTCAGAAAAAGGAAGAATAGTGTCAAGAGCTGTGCGGGGTTAGAGTGCGTAGAGCAGATAAAATGGACTGTATCGCGTTGTTTGGTGCTGTGCAGTGTTAGGTGGCGAAAGTTATAAATAGCAAGATCGCATCCCATGTTGTGTGTCCGGAATCAACACACATGGAAGTCATGTTGACGAGAGTCCTATTAGTTTGTTCTGTCAAACCATTAGCCTGCGGGTGATACGGGGTAGTGTGACGGAAATGGCACGAAGCGAGACGAAGGAGGTCTTCAACTACAGCAGCGCCAAATCGCCGCCCGCGAGCACCGATGATGACACGGGGGGATCCATGGCGTAATATAATGTGCGACAGCATGAACTGTGAAACTTGAGTGACCGTTGCCGCAGGAATCACCGCAGTTTCGGCGTAGCGTGTGAGGTAGTCAACGCCCACAATAATCTATCGGTTGCAGTCCGTTGATCACGGAAAACGGCCGAGCAGGTCAACGCAGACGACGTCAAATGGTGAACCCGGGGGTGCTATGGGAATAAGTAGTCCGGCTGGCTGAGTTTAGGACGCGTGGCGTTGACATTGCTCACAGCTCGCAACATATGCAGTCACACGTTTACGCATCTTCGGCCAGAAGAATCGTTCTTGCGCGTGATAAAATGTCCTAGAAAAAAAACCATATGGCCAGATGTTAGGTCGTCGTGCAATGCTCGAAGTACGTGTTGTCGCAGACTGGTAGGCACATTTACAAGTAGGTTAGGGCCTACGTCGGAATAATTCTTTTTGTAAAGAATGCATTCCTTTACGACGAAACCACGTTGACTGCTTGTTCCGGAAATAAAGAAAGAAGCAAGACTGTAGTCACTGCGTTGCTCTGCTCGAAATGTTGTTAGGTCAGGAAACGGAGTATCCACTGCTGCCAAATATTCATCAAAGTTGTCAGCGTCACACTTGGTTGTCGGGTGGGGAAGCCGTAAAAGGCAATCGGCGTCGGCATAACGACGACCGTTCTTGTAACAGACTTCAAAGTCATGTTCTTGCAATCGTAACGCCCAACGAGCAAGACGACCAGACGGTTCCCGTAGTCCAGTGAGCCAACATAAAGAATGGTGGTCCGTGATAATCGAGAATGGGCGTCCATAGATATAAGGGCAAAATTTTGCACGGCGTACATAACCGCGAGACATTCCTGCTCTGTGACAGTATAGTTTTGCTCCCGTTTTCTTAAACAGCGATTGGCATAGGCAACAATTTGTTCAGCAGATCCGTGGCGTTGGACCAAGGTGGCGCCGATACCTACACCACTGGCGTCGGTATGAATTTCTGTGGCAGAAAACGGATCATAGTGGCGAAGTACGGGCCCTGACGTAAGAACAAACTGGAGTTGCGGAAAAGACGACTCGCATTCCGCTGACCGCCGAAGAGATGCGTTCTTGTTGAGTAGGGGCGTTAAAGGGTAAGCGACGTCGGCGAACTTCGGCACGAAGCGACGGAAGTACGAGTATAGGCCCAAAAAGCTTCGCAACTCTCGTACCAACTGAGGCTGTTTGAAGCTGTTGACTGTAGCGACTTTCTGGGTTTACGGTGGAAAGCTATGCTTTTCCACTGGTGATCAAGAACGAGAGTCTCACGGCTGCTGGAGTGACACTTCTTAGAGTTCAGGGTGAGGTTAGCTCTCTCAAGGCAGGTGACAACAATGTCTACACGATGGCTGTGCTCATAGAATGTACGGCGAAAAAGTATAATGTCATCCAGGTAGCAAAGACAAACTTCCCACTTTATTCCATGTTATATAGAGTCCATGAAGCACTAAAGCGTGGCTGGAGCATTCCATAGGCCAAAATGCATTACACTGATTTAGAATAGACCATCTGGGGTTATGAAGGCCGTTTTTTCTTTGTCATTCGAGTGCATGGGGATTTGCTAATAACCGGATCTCGAATCCACCGAGGAGAAGTACGATGCCGAACGTAAACAATCGATGATGTCATCAATCCTGGGATGTGGGTAGACATCCTTTTTAGTAACAGAGTTGAGCCGTCTGTAGTCCACATAGAATTGCTATTTACCATCCTTATTTCGGAGAAGAAACACAGGAGCAGCCCACGGGCTACACGACTCTAGTATGACCCTTTTCTTTAAGATCTCTTCTACCTGTTGAGCAATGACCTTGCGCTCCGCAGATGAGACACAACATGGTTTCTGACGGATAGGATGAGCGGCTCCTGTGTCAAACCCGTGGTGAGTACCTGGCTCGGGTACACTTATTTGCTCTTCATTCTGCGTAGTGTCAAGTATAGTAGCGTGCTTCGCAAGGACTTAGACCAAAGCTTGACGTTTTTCTGATGATGGCGACTTCTTTACCATACTCAGAAAGTTGGCTTCTGTGCGCTGCACAAATAGGATCTACGCTCTCATCGCGCAAAAAAAACTGTTCGCATTTTGTTCGAAGAGGGCGAGTCGCAATCCGCAGGGTAGCATGACAGGTTCATTTGAATAGTTCGACACCCATAAGGCTGATCACCTATCACTGATCTACAGAACACAATGTGGAACAAGCACATTTTTCTTGGCGAAATTGAGAGGAGTGGGCTCCACAAGAACATCAAACCCCCGTGCTCCACGATGCCCCCAACCCGCTTCGTATGCACAGATCGCCTCAATGCAACCCTCGCCGTCTCAAGTACCCCCACCTCTGCCTGATCACGAACATCTTGCACCTCTAGTCGCCCGTCCACGGAACCCTACATACCATTCTTCCTGGCGGGCCCGACGACCTGTTTGCTACTACTGTGGAATTCTAGGACACATTTCCCGGGTCTGTCGACGTCGGCAGCAAGATGAAAGTCGTAGTTGTGCCGCTTTTGAACGAGACACATGTGCTCGAGCTTACTACCGTTATGCCGACAGTCCTCCTCACCACCTATCTCCTTCTCCTGTGCGCATTTCCAACACAACCAACAATACGCGTGCCTCCCGACCACGCTCCCCTTCGCCACGCCGACGCTCTGTTTCACCACTTCGACCTATCTCTCAACTGGCTGCCCAGTGATCGGAAAACTAAACAGGGCAGTTTTTGGAGGGAACACTGCATCGCGGCGAAATGACCCTAGTCCTCCTGAACGACTGTCAAACATCCGATCGGTAACTGTGCAAGGTGTACGGGTGTTGGCTTTGGTGGACACGGAAGCAACTATTTCAGTTATGCGTGCCAACTTGTGTTCTCGATTGCGGAAAGTGAAGACACCCTGCCTTGGATCATCTTTGATTGGGGCCAATGGAGCAATTATTAGACCATTGGCCCAATGTACAACGCGTGTCTTCATTGATGGTATTCGTCATCACATCATTTTCGCTATCTTAATTTCATGTGCTCAAGAACTAATTTTAGGCTGGGACTTTCTCTTATCAGCATCTGCATTAATTTCTTGCCGTCAACGTGTAGTCGGGATAACCAAGACCGATCACTGCAGCGACCATGTCGACGAAAGACGAAAAGCTATTGCGTTTTTTCACAGCTTCCGATACCATAGTGCTCCCGGGTCAGGAGAAACTCATCACCATCACTTCTCCGAATATTGCTAATGGTGACGTCCTTATCACACCTTCCAGCCACTGTCTAGCTCGTGGCGTTGTGATCCCCTCCAGCCTGGTGCTGTTCAAAGACAGTGCTGCGATAATCCTTGGCCTGAACCCTACCCCGGATCCTGTCCTCCTCCCCAAGGTTCTGCAGAGTCGTGTTATGTGGATACCCAACTGGTATCTTTGGTCTCTCTTCACGCCTTGACAGCTCAGCCACAACACGCCCGGTCTGTTACTTCTTCCTTTTTTGCTCCCGGGATAAATCCTGACCATTCTGGTTCTCAACGTGAGGCGTTGCTGAATTTGCTAACGAAACATCAGGCCTCCTTTGACGCCAATGCTTCGGCACTAGGACAGGCCACAGTGTCGCATCATCGCATCGACACTGAAGGTCAGATTGTTGTACGCCGTCGTCCCTACCGAGTCTCCTTGGCCGAGTGCAATATCGTCGAGGAGAACGTGACCGATATGCTAAAAAGAAACGTCATACGAACCTCTACCAGTTCTTGGTCATCACCCGTTGTTTTGGTACAAAAGAAGGGTGGATCGGTACGATTTTGTGTTGATTACCACGCGCTTAAATAGATTACACAAAAGGATGTATATCCGATGCCCCGTGTAGATGATGTACTTGACTCATTGCAAGGCGTCCAATACTTCTCCACCCTTGACCTTCGGTCAGGGTATTGGCAAATACCAATGAACAAAGCAGACAAAGAAAAGACCGCCTTTTCTACGCCGGACGGTCTTTACAAGTTTAACGTATTGCCATTCAGCCTATGTAATGCTCCCGCCACATTTGAAAGGATGATCGACAGTGTTCATCGTGACCTCAAGTGGAAAACTTGTCTATGCTACCTCGATGATATCGTGTTTTCTTCCACTTTTTCTGGTCATCTGCAACGTCTAGATTAAGTGCTCGCACGTCTCTCCAATGCCGTGCTTCAACTAAACACAAAGAAGTACCATTTCGGACACAGCTATAAAAGTTCTGGGATCTCGTTAGTAAAGATGGCATCCAGCCCAATCCGGACAAAATTTCAGCAGTCCTCAACTTTTGGCGACCCTTTCGTTCCAAAGAACTACACAGTTTCCTTGGACTCGCAGCGTACTTTCGCCGCTTTATTCGCAAGTTTGCAACTATGGCCGCTCCTCTCCACAAGCTCCTTGCTAGTACCGGTTCCTTCGAATGGAATGGTCAATGCGAAGTCTCATTTCTAGAGCTCAAGCAGGCACTTACATCCCCACTGGAGCTTTTTATTTCGATGACACGGTACCTACGATATTACACACTGATGCTAGTGGACAAGGAATCGGCGCCGTACTCCTCCAGCGTGACCATGCCTTTCGCGAGAAAGTTGTCGCGTATGCAAGCCGCACTCTTACCTCTGCAGAGAAGAGGTACTCGATAACCTAACAAGAGTGCTTAGCTGTTGTCTGGTCGATCCAAAAATTTCGTCCGTATCTGCATGGTCAACACTTTACTGTTGTGACAGACCACCATGCTCTTTGCTGGTTGTCCACAATCAAAAACTTGTTGGGACAACTTGGCCGCTTGATTCTCCGATTACAATCGTATGACTTCGACTTCATCTACAAGACTGGCAGACAACACCAAAATGCCGACGCTTTGTCACGATGCCCTTTGCCGCAGTCTTCGGTGCAAGTCGCATCCCCTTGTCAAATGGGCTATACGGAGGACGCCTCGTCGATATCATCCATTTCTTCCCTACCTTCATCCACCCGTCCGTCAGTACTTACCACTCAGCAGCGAGCCGATTCTTATTGCACCGACATCATCTGTCGGCTTACCGCGCTTCATCTTCCCCAAATGCCAGGCTCTAGAAACAACTTCGACTATTGAAATTGGAGGGCGATGTGCCATATCGATACATTTTACACCCGGATGGCCACCGATGGGTTCCCGTCGTACCACGCGCACTACGCACTGAAGTTCTGAACGCTTCCCACGACCCGACGGGAGGACACTTGGGTAACTACAAAACATACGAGCGCATCCGCAGTTGATTTTTCTGGCCAGGTCTTCCCACGATGGTAGCCAAATATATTGCCTTGTGCGCACTTTGCGAACACCGCAGGCGGCCCACTACTGCTCCAGTCGGGACCCTACAACCACTTCCTTGTCCATTAGAGCCGTTCTCTGTCGTCGGAATTGACCTCTTCGGGCCCCTCCCAACTGCATCGGACGGCAAGAGATGGATCGTCACCGCGGTTGATCACTTGACCCGGTACGCTGAGACGACCTCGATCACGTCAGGAACTGCTTCGGAAGTAGCAATTTTCTTCTTGAATGCTATTTACTTACGTCACGGAGCCCCTCGTGCTCTTTTGAGCGACCGGGGCAAGGCATTTCTTTCAAGCACGCTCAGTGAAGTTCTTCAAGCATTAAAAACAGCTCACAAAACAACATCTAGCTATCACCCACAAACCAATAGCTTAAGGGAAAGATTTCATCGCACGCTGTGTGACATGCTGTCTACGTATATCCGACCGGACCATCGCAATTTGGATGCCTTATTCCCTTTGTCACGTATGCATATAATACGTCAGTTCAACGAACCACAGGCTGTTCTCCATTTTTCCTAGTATACGGATGCCAACCGACCTTACCACTCGACGTTTCGTTTTTTTCTGACCCCGTCAACTCTTCACCATTCGTTTGCGACCAGTTTCTGTCCCGTGTTGCTCAATTCCGTCATTTTGCTTGTGTAAACACCGAAGCTAGCCAAGAAGCTCGCAAACATCGTTACTATGCCACTCACTGCGTCGTGTTCTACCGCCCTGGTGAAGATGTACTTCTGTGGACTCCTGCGTGAACGCCTGGCTTATGCGAGAAGCTTGAGTCACGCTATCTTTGCCCCTACAAAGTTGTAGAACAGACCACACCGGTGAACTAACGTGTCACACCTGTTCGTGCCACCACTGACCAATGCTGCCGTGGGACAAAGATTGCGCACGTTTCCATCTCAAGCCCTAAGGTATGCGTTCTACAGCGTAATTTGCGGCCAGGCTGGCCGCTTCCGCCGACGGGGGAAATTAGTGTAAGAATTCACTGGATGTCATCTTCCTCATCTCTCAATAACCATCATCATCATTATTCGTTCCGGCCCTCTTCATCATTGGCGCCATATATATATGTATATATATATATATATATATATATATATATATATATATATATATATATATATATATATATGTGACGTAAGAAGGCAGGGATGGTTAGGAGAAGTAGATGAAGAGGAAGTGCAGAACAGAATAAACATGGGGTATGAACCAGGCCACGTCACCCATTCAGCATAGCGTCACACAAGTCGACAGGATGGAGACCTGCCTGCCCCTTCATCAGTCACTCATCATCGACGCAGTTTTACACAAGACGCCCTGACCATACATCGACTACGGAATCATCTCCTAGCCGCACACAGCGACCAGCAGCATGACAGAATCATCGACCGACCTTCCCATCCCCAAGTACACCGGAGCAGCGGATGATGGGCCTGTACAGGACTGGTTCGACCTGTTCGAGTTCCACGCTACCGCTGCATCTTGGTCGGAACGGGAGATGGTTACGAACTTCAGCGACTATGTCACCGGTGAGGCATTTAAATTTTACCTCACCCACATATTCGACAACGATGAGTCTTGGCAAAAGATAAAACAAGAAATGATCGTTTGGTTTAAAAAATACGATGACGACTACGACGAAGACTTGCTTGTAACCCACCATCCACAGACAACTGCACTCAGTCGTCAATTTTACAGGCAGTCTTCAACCATTCAAACGCACAACAAGATTCGACCTCTGACAAAAGACGAAGTGGCACACGAGTTCAGTGGTAGACGACAACGCGCATTTTGGGAAAAACACAGCCATCGAGCGTGCCTCCCTTCTGCACGAAAGTCGGCATTTGCGAAGTCATCGCTTCAGCATATGACCCGAGACGTTGCCCAACCACCTGATGCCGTTCACTCTTCGTCTGGCATACGTGGTCCACCACCTGGGTTTTCGTCACGCGGTTTTTCAAGCGCTCCTATCGATCACCATTTGCCTCATAAGGACGCCGCGACCTCGGTAGACGACCTAACGCTTCACGAAAATACCCTGTCAAGCCATGCTCTTTCCGGACATGTTCATTCATCACCGTGCGGTGAACACACACTGGACAGTCGAAGCAAAGCAGAAGCCTCAGATGCATCGAACGTCGCAAGCTACCAGGCGCAAGAACCACTCGCAGTGAACTGCGAAAAGCCCCTGAAGAGCTTCGTGTCGTTTCTGCGGCCCCACAGACTTGCCAAAATCTGCAGTTAAAACCTAGTAATGCCACGTCACCTATGGTATCCCCATACAGTGCTTACAGCTCCAAGAACCGAAAAAATGCAGAAGTAATACATACACCAAACCTCGCTCGCAACTGTCTGTCCGAAGCGTTCATACTAGAACACCTTACCGAAGTCTTTGAAGAGCATAATGATGGCACATTACCAACTATGCCCTATAAGCTAGACACCAGCTCGCCATGCATCAGCTGTCTACAGGACGCGTCAAACCTCGAAGGAAATGATTGCCCGATTCCAGAAGGGGCGCCACTACAACCATCTCCTGAGCAGCACCAGCAAAGCAAGGAAAACGAAGTTCACAAACTCAGAAAACAACGAGAGAGATCGCAACAAGGGCATCGGCGAACGACAAATTTAATGGAAGCGCGTTCACCAGTTGAACGTCGAAAAATAAGATCTCTAAACCAACAAGACGTCAGACACTTTCGGACAAAGAAAAGCCGCCAGAAACACTCCCAGCGACTGCTATTCCGCCGACTGCAACACCACAGAAAGCGCCGAGAAAGACGCGGAAGCACTGCTTGCAAACCGCAAGCACTCAGGCACTTAGTCACAGTCTGTCAAAAAGCACTAAAGCAAGAAGCACCGGAATCGCACCATTCACGACGAAAAATACAACACCCACGAAACACGAGCCACCGATGCAACAATGCGTTCCAACTTTGCTTAGTCCCCAGAACAGTTCAAGCAGTATTGCCAGTATCCATGTGTGGTGCACTCTATCCAGAACGCAACAGTCAAGCTCGTCCACCAGAGGCGTCATAAAAATCACCGGACTGCCCCCTCGGCCTTGAAGATTTAGTGAGATTGTGGAACTCCATCGGGACGTGAAACTGAATTTGGCCATTATGTTGTTTATTCTTTTCTTCAATTTGTTGTAGTTTGTAACTGGTACCATCTTTCGGGGGGAGGGGGAATCCTTTGACGTAAGAAGGCAGGGATGGTTAGGAGAAGTAGATGAAGAGGAAGTGCAGAACAGAATAAACATGGGGTATGAACCAGGCCACGTCACCCATTCAGCATAGCGTCACATATATATATATATATATATATATATATTTATATATATATTTATATATATATATATATATATATATATATATATATATAAATATATATATATATATATATATATATATATATATATATATATATATATATATTGCCACCTAGAGTTGTGAGCCGGCAAGCCCTAGCGAGCCGAAAAGGTAAAAGAGAACAAAGAAGAAGTGTGTGTTAGTGCTTCGTTTAAAGATACACGCTCGTGTCTTTCTGCCCCGCTGCTCCTGTCTTGTCTTCAGGGCTCTTGGTGCGTGACAAACTGATGGACGTGCTGGGTAATCAATGCACCGTAACCCTCCACATAGCAAGAACTCAAGCGTCGTACCGGTGGTCCCTCCTGTGTACCGCGCCAGCAGAAGAATCCGAGGTCAATCCCCTGAGTTTGGACTGTTGGAAACAACATGGCAGCTCTGACCAGCCCCACTGACACCAACCCAAATGGTAGGAACGGCACTACGCCACATCATTGCACCTTACTCACACTGCGAACGCCAAATCCCTTTAATGGCACTGCACTTGAGGATGTCGAAGATTGGCTCGTTCATTACGAGTTCGTTGCCGTGCACAACCAGTTGGACGACGCAGACAAACTGCGGCACGTCTATTTCAGTCTTTTGGACGGCGCACGTGTATAATAAGAGAACCGGGCAGGTATTCTTACATCCTGGGAAGACTTCAAACGCCGACTTCTTGGGACATATGCCAGCCCTGATCGACGGAAGAGAGCTGAGCGCGATTTGCAGTCCCGCATACAACTACCGAATGAAGGGGTTGAAATGTATGTCGAGTACATGACGCGTCTTTTCCACCGAGGTGACCCCAGCATGACAGAAGGAAATAAGGTACGGTACCTCATGCGTGGGGTGAAAGAACAGTTTTTCGATGGGCTTGTGCGCCGTCCTCCCAAGACTGTGTTCGAATTTCTCAGAAAAGCCATCACCGTCGAAAGCACTCTTAGGCACCGGGCCCCGTCATATGAACGGCACGTCAACGCTTCAACTACGGACTACTTGGGAGCTTTCGGTGGCCAAATATATTTCTTCCAAGAGCTCATATGTTCAGTCATCCGCGAAGAACTTCAGAAGCTGTCAGTGCCCTCGCAGCCCTCGTTGTCCAGCGTAGTCCGAGATGCAGTCCAGCCTGCCTTAAGAGAACCTCCTTTTATGCGGGATTATCAACCACCCAGTGACTTCCCCCGTATGCCGTATGCTCAAGCTTTGTGGCAACCTGTTACACCCGCAATCTCGCATCTCACCGTGGCCCTAGCTATGCAGCAGGCGGGCCAAGCGGCGCCATATTACAACGCGCTTCGCCTGATTTCGTGGAAATCAGACGTCTGGCGTGCGCCAGATAGACGTCCTCTCTGCTTCCACTTTGGAGAAGCTGGGCATCTGTACCAACACTGTTCTTACCGACAACTTAGACTACGTGGATTTTCGACAAACTCACCACCACCCAGGTTCGGTCAGTGGCCTCCTGAAATTGAAGTGTATGTGGCTCATCAGCGCGGAACATTGTCGTCCTTGCACTAGTCACGCTCCCCGTCACCGCGGTGATTTTCTCCTAATCGTCATACCTATTCGAGCGTGGCGTAGGGTCGGTCACCCAGTCCACGCCGGGAAAACTAACCACAGCGATCTTCGGGGGAGAGTCCGCTCATACTGGACAAGCTCAAGGCCTCCTACCGACGCTTCTGCAAACTGACAATACCCCGACGACGACGACACCAGCTGGTTCCGCAAAGAGTTCATTAGACAATCCAGTGCTGCTCGACGGTCGCAAAGTCAGTGCTTTAGTTGACACGGGTGCGGATTTTTCTATATTAAGTGAAAAACAGGCTGTTCTTCTGTAGAAAGTCACGATGCCTTGGAACCTTAGGCCAATTTGTACTGCTGGCGGGCACATCGTCAAGCCACTCGGCGTTTGCACAGCACGAATACAGATTCGTGGTTCTACCTTTGTTGTCAGCTTGAGCGTTCTACGTCAGTGTTCTGGAGACCTGATCATTGGCATGGACTTCCTGAGAGAGCATGGTGCTATTATCGACATTCGACAACGCCACGTCATGTTTTAACAAAAGCGCCACACGAGAGCATAAACTCAGCCACGATCGAGTATGCCTGCGTGTAATTGATGATGATGTGATGATACTACCGCGCTTAAGTGGTATGGTTCAAGTGGCGTGTAACGAATCAGCACACGGTGAAATGGTGGCGGAGAGCAATCGATCCCTACTCTTTTCCCAGAGTGTCTGCGTATCACGAAGCCTAGTAGACCTCCAGGCTGGCGACAGCGAGGTTCTTGTTACAAACTTCAGCTACGAGCACCGACACCTTTTCACTGGTACTGTCATCGACTATGCCTATCCAGTAACCAATGTGACTGAGTGTTTTGCTTCCAAGGCGACCGATAATGCCGAAGCACCTCTCCAGTGTGTCGACGTAAATCCAACGCTTTCTGACGAAAACAAACGAAGGCTTAACGACCTGTTGATAGAATTCCACGCCTGTTTTGCACGTTCATCGAGAATCCGTCAGACATCGATTATCAAACACCGTATTATCACCTACAGTGACGCGTACCCTATACGGCAACAGCCTTACCAAGTTTCACCAACTGAACGACGCGTGATTCAAAAGCAAGTGAAGGAAATGCTTCAAGACGGTGTATTACAGCCATAGAGCAGCCCTTGGTCATCGCCAGTAGTCCTTGTAAAGAAGAAGGATGGTATACTTCGCTTTTGTGTCGATTATAAGAAGCTGAATAACGTCACAAAGAAAGACATGTACCCGTTGCCTCGAGTGGATGATTCTCTTGACAGGCTGAGGAGAGCAAAGTACTTTTCCTCAATCGACCTCAAAAGTGGTTACTGGCGAATTGAAGTTGATGAACGTGACCACGAAAAAAACAGCTTTTGTAACTCCTGACGGTCCGTATAAATTCCGAGTGCTCCCATTCGGTCTCTGTTCCACTCCGGCCACATTCCAACGAATGATGGATACCGTTCTCGCTGACCTCAAGTGAAACCGTTGCCTCGTCTATCTAGATAATGTCATTGTCTTTTCAAGAACGTTTACGAGCACCTTAATCGCATTCAGAGTGTTCTTGAAGCTATATGTTCCGCTGACCTTACCCTCAAGCTTGAGAAGTGCCATTTTGGCTACAAAGAACTGAAGTTCCTGGGTCACGTTGCGAGCGCTGCAGGCGTTTGGCCCGAACCCGAGAAGACTGCCGTTGAGGTCGCTTTTCCAGCTCCGACAGACAAGAAAAGTCTTCGACGTTTTCTGGGGCTCTACGCATACTATCGCTGCTTTATCGAAAACTTCTCTAAGATTGCGGAGCCACTCATCAAACTTACGCGTGACGACACCCCATTTCTCTGGACTGACGAACAAGCGACTGCCTTTGCGGAACTGCAACATCTATTGTCTTCCCCTCTTGTGCTTGGTCATTTCGATGAAGACGCTGACACAGAGGTGCGCACTGACGCAAGCAACATTGGTCTCGGAGCTATCTTGATGCAAACATACGATGGGACCGAACGTGTGATTGCCTACGCGAGCCGCGCTTTATCACGTGCCGAAACTAACTATTCAACGTGAGAGAAAGAATGTCTCGCGGTAATATGGGTGATTACAAAGTTCAGGCCTTATCTCTATGGGCGCCCATTCAAAGTTGTGACTGATCACCACGCTTTATGTTGGTTGGCTAACCTCCGAGACCCCTCTGGGCGACTAGCACGATGAAGTCTGCGACTTCAGGAGTTTGATGTTACCATTGTATACAAGTCGGGTAGAAAGCATGAAGACGCCGACACTCTATCACGAGCACCTCTGGAATCCGACCATGCAGCTGTAGAAGATGATAGTGCCTTCCTGGCGACTCTCAGTGGGGCGGACCTCCTCAGTAAGCAACGAGCGGACCCCGAGTTAAGGCCCATCATCGACCATTTAGAAGGCAGCACCGTGTCTGTTCCTCGACCACTTTCCCGTACGTGGGCGCAATTTGCTTACGACACGGCATATTATATAAGAAAAACACCGGTGACAGCAGCAAATTTCATCTACTCGTCGTTCCTGAAGACCATCGTGATGATATCCTATTAGCGTGCCACGATGAGCCAATATCCGGCCATCTGGGATAATCACGGACGCTCGACCACGTACAACTATATTTCTTGGCAAAACTCACAGCTTGTGTCAAACGCTACGTGAAAAGATGCCGCGAATGTCAGCGTCGCAAGTTACCACCTGTAAAGCCTGCAGGCCTCCTAAAACCCATCGACCCACCGCGCATGCCGTTTGATCAAGTTGGAATAGACCTCCTTGGACTGTTTCCTTTGTCTCACTCTGGAAACAAGTGGATCATCGTCGCCACTGATTATTTGACGCGTTACGCTGAAACAAAGCCACTGCCACGCAGTACAGCATCTGAAGTCGCCCAGTTTTTCATGCACCACATAGTGCTTTGTCACGGCGCCCCATCAATCGTCATCACTGACCGAGGGACAGCGTTTACGGCAAAACTGTTGGATGACATCTTCAAGCTCAGTTACACGAACCACCGTAAGACAACCGCATACCAACCCCCGAGTAACGGCTTGACAGAAAAACACTGGCTGATATAATATCTATGCACGTGGATGTGCAGCATAAAACGTGGGACGAGATCCTGCAGTACGTAACGTTTGCGTATAACACTGGAACCCAGGAAACGACAAGGTTCGCACCCTTTGGCCTCGTTTACGGTCGAGATGTGCAAACCATGCTAGACGCCATGATTCCTTGTGACATTGACCAGCATGAGCTGCTAACTCCTAATGTTGAGGATTACATTCAGCGTGCAAAAGAAGCACGTCAACTAGCTCGCGTGCACATAAGATCGCAGCAATGTAAAGACTCCCGAAGGCACAACATCCACCATCAACTAATTACCTATCAACGTGGCGACCAAGTGTGGGTTTGGACTCCTGTTAGACGGCGAGGTCTCAGCGAGAAACTCCTGAGCAAGTACTTTGAATCCTACAAAGTAATATGGCGGTTGAATGAGGTCAACTACGAAGTGATTCCAGACAGAGGCTCGGCAACGACCCAGCGCCACACACCACGAACAGAGATTGTGCATGTCGTCTGCTTAAAACCTTATTTTACGCTCTAATACTGGCATTATTGTGCCAGGGCAGCAAACATTTTCTTTTTTTGCCTTGTCCATAGGGTCTCGAACGAACTTTGAACTGTAATTTTTTTTGTTTCTTATGACCAACCACAGACATTTTTTCTTTTTTTTTCGCTACCGCATATGCCCTGTGCACTATAAGTATCGTTTCTCCCTTTCCATTTCTTCCCTTATGGGCCTTGCTGTCACCTTGTGTATGAGCATCGAGTCGATGCTCTAGTGGGAGGAGGAATTATGCCACCTAGAGTTGTGAGCCGGTAAGCCCTAGCGAGCCGAAAAGGGAAAAGAGAAAAAAGAAGTGTGTGTTAGCGCTTCGTTTAAAGATACACGCTCGTGCCTTTCTGCCCCACTGTTCCTGTCTTGTCTTCACGGCTCTTGGTGCGTCGCAATATATAGCAGGAATCGAACCTACAACCTAGAGCATCGAACTCGTTATTCGAAGGTCGTAGGCTCGATTCCTGCTCGCGGCTGGTTACTTTTTTATCCACTTTTCTTTCTTCCTATTTACATTCCATTGGTTCTAATAACTTCCCCTGTACATTCCTCGGCATTACTGTCTGTTAGATCTCATTAATATTGTAGTAAAACACAGAAAAACGAGCCCTTAGGTACACACTTCTTTCCCTTATTTCATTAAACGAGGGTCTCGTACTGGCAGACTTGGTGTCATTAGGTTGTATACGAGGGACTATTAATCAGCTGCCCGCTCATAATAAGTTCACGTGCTACGTGACGCCAAACATGCGCATGAAAGAGTGTTTCCACACTCGTCCCTTGGCTTATAGATGGCTCTGACTGTCACTCCTACTTCTAAATTCACATATAAACCCAAAAAAAGTGGATGGAGGGACGGCCGCTGTGGTATCTCAGTGGTTACAGCATCGAACGCGTTATTCGAAGGTCGTAGGTTCGATTCCTGTTCATGGCTGGTTACTTTTTCATCCACTTTTCTTTCTTTCTATTTACATTCCATTGGTTCTAATAACTTCCCCTGTACATTCCTCGGCATTACTGTCTGTTAGATCTCATTAATATTGTGTTAAAACACAGAAAAACGAGCCCTTAGGTACACACTTCTTTCCCTTATTTCATTAAACGAGGTTCTCGTACTGGCAGACTTGGTGTCATTAGGTTGTGTACGAGGGACTATTAATCAGCTGCCCGCTCATAATAAGTTCACGTGCTACGTGACGCCAAGCATGCGCATAAAAGAGTGTTTCCACACTCGTCGCTTGGCTTATAGATGGCGCTGACTGTCACTCCTACTTTTAAATTCACATATAAACCCAAAAAAAGTGGATGGAGGGACGGCCGCTGTGGTAGCTCAGTGGTTTGAGCATCGAACGCGTTATTCGAAGGTCGTAGGTTCGACTCCTGCTCACGGCTGGTTACTTTTTCATCCACTTTTTTTTCTTTCTAGTTACATTTATTGGTTCTAATAACTTCCCCTGTACATTCATCGGCATTACTTTCTGTTAGACCTCATTAATATTGTGTTAAAACACAGAAAACGAGCCCTTAGGTACACACTTCTTTCCCTTATATATATATATATATATATATATATATATATATATATATATATATGTTGATACTGCAAACGTGATTTGTGTGGGTATGAATGAGCCTCTGGGTAGTGTGGCACATGATGGTTAGAAAAGAGGGCGTTCGGCTAGAGAGAAAGGCCTTCGGTGCGTGACACCTCCGGGTCTCCCGGAACGTCAAAGCAATACAAACCCTTTCGTAAACTTAACAGAGTGGCGGAGGGGCTTGACACACTTTGTCAACATACCACAGAGCCACAACTCTTTGAGTTTCGCTGAAGCCTTCGTCTTGCCGGTATGCCACCGACAACAATTGTCATTACCGAGAGCAAAGGTCATTCTAAGCCACGCAAAAGCCAAAATCGGCTGCACCTCGACATAACTATATGGAATCCCACCCATTCGCGGGAAGGGCTTAAGAAGATGTGGATGCGTGGCTGACTCATTACAAAATGTTGAGCTGGTAAGGAGCTGAAATCCCACCGACGAACTGGGAAACGTCACGCTGTTTCTCACACAAACCACCCTTATGTGGTATGAAAACCACAAAGGTTTTTAGCAACGTGTGATTATTTCGCTGAACAACTCTGGAGGTGCCTCGGCGACTTTGATTCTAATAAGAAAAGTGTGTAGTGCACATTGGCTTAAAGAGCTCAGACTGCTGGAGAGACGCATACCACCTATGTATAAGGAATTCTGTGCTTTGCAGGATCATAAACGCACAGATGTCTGAAGAGAACATGCTCGTGCACCTTCTGAAGGGTATAGCAGAAGGCGTCTACAATTTTTCGATAGGTGGGGAAGACATCACCTCTGTTTCTGCCGTCCAACACAACTGCCATACTTTTGTGAAGCTGACAATCCATCGTATTGCCCCAAAATTTGGTAGGCTGGCAAGTGTAACAATGTTCGCCAGCGTCGATGTGAGCCCACCCACTAACTTGCCGCTACTATGCGGGCAATAGTGCGCGAAGAGCTGCAGCGACAAGACATACTGGTCGACGACACCATCTATCATCCGCCTACCTGCTCATCTGACTACCTGGCGCCGTTCGCTCGTCTGACACCATCGGTATGTGTGACGAACGTCAGTGAATCTAGAACTTCGTAGCCACGGCGAGAATTATTCACGTCTGACCAGCGCTATGACCAACGCCTTCGCTCCGCCCCCGCCCCCCCAGAGGCGGGCCTTTCCTGTTCAGCAGGCTTCTCTATTCCATTCAGTTAGGCGACCCTTCACAGCAGAGTGCTCTCAGCAGTCGTTCGGCGAATGACATCTGCCACCTGCTACAACTCTGGCGTCGAAGGCCACATGACCAGGTAATGCAACTACCGGCAGCTGCCGATGAACGACTGCCCACCTAGATCCCACCTGTCTGTCTTTGCACGAACACTAATGTTCTCTGGAAGCGTATCTAGCGAGATAACAAAGCCACTGCGAAACTATTCTACCGCCTCTGACTGCAGTCTGACACCCCCGCCAGCCCTTCATTCCAATTCGTCACCGTGATCTTGCCGTCGATAGCTTTAGCTTCTTCCGGAAAACTAGTCGAAGCGATCGTTGGAGGTGAGGTCGCTTACAGCCTTCGATTTTCACTTAAATACTTTCTTTATTTGCCAGTTGAAAAACAATGTTCATGTGCTAATCGACAGTGTCTCAACAATGGCTTCAGTGGATACAGGTGCAACCACATCAGTGATGAGCCTAGCATTAAAACGCCTCTAGGGACGAAAATTTATGGTCCGCTGGGACCATGCTAATACGTGTTTTAGAGTGAGCGGAGGGGTTTCACAACCTTCTGGTATCTGTACAGTGTGTGTTAGTTTAGGTGCTAAATATTCATTTTGTATTTTGCCCTTCTGTTTCATCCTACGAATGATGGTAGTCTGACCCTCGATTTCGTGAAGCTTTGTGGTGCCACGGGTGATCACCGCACAGGAGAGATTAAAGTATGTTCATATATTCTAGTAGCGTTTACGGAAAACCCAATCTGTTGGAAACCACCCTTTCCGTGTCCATGGACACAACTGTACCACCCTTGTCTGCCAAGTGTGTTCCTTTCGTCCGTTTTCTTGTAACCGAAACAACATTTGATGCCACCGCGCATATATATATATATATATATATATATATATATATATATATATATATATATATATATATATATATATATATGCGGTGGCATCAAATGTTGTTTCGGTTACCAGGTAATGCAACTACCGGCAGCCGCCGATGTACAACTGCCCACCTAAATCCCACCTGTCTGTCTTTGCACGAGCACTAATGTTCTCTGGAAGCGTATCTAGCGAGATAACAAAGCCACTGCGAAACCGTTCTACCGCCTCTGACTGCAGTCTGACACCCCCGCCAGCCCTTCATTCCAATTGGTCACCGTGATCTTGGCGTCGATAGCTTTAGCGTCTTCCGGAAAACTAGTCGAAGCGATGGTTGGTGGTGAGGTCGCTTACAGCCTTCGATTTTCACTTAAATACTTTCTTTATTTGCCAGTTGAAAAACAATGTTCGTGTGCTAATCGACAGTGTCTCAACAATGGCTTCAGTGGATACAGGTGCAACCACATCAGTGATGAGTCTAGCACTCAAACGCCTCTAGGGACGAAAATTTATGGTCCGCTGGGACCATGCTAATACGTGTTTTAGAGTGAGCGGAGGGGTTTCACAACCTTCTGGTATCTGTACAGTGTGTGTTAGTTTAGGTGCTAAATATTCATTTTGTATTTTGCCCTTCTGTTTCATCCTACGAATGATGGTAGTCTGACCCTCGATTTCGTGAAGCTTTGTGGTGCCACGGGTGATCACCGCACAGGAGAGATTAAAGTATGTTCATATATTCTAGTAGCGTTTACGGAAAACCCAATCTGTTGGAAACCACCCTTTCCGTGTCCATGGACACAACTGTACCACCCTTGTCTTCCAAGTGTGTTCCATTTTCTTGTAACCGAAACAACATTTGATGCCACCGCATATATATGTGACCCTAGATGCGGGAGACGTGGCGTGGCTCATACCCCATGTTTATTCTACTGTCACTTCTTCCTCCTCTACTTCTACCAACCATCACTTCATACGTCACACGATTCCCCCTCCCCCCGAAAGAAAGCGTGGATTACGAACAATAAAATGTAAACAAAGAGAGGTTAAAAAGTCACAAATGTCAAAGTTCACATTCGGTTCTGTGCTCGAGGGAAGTTCCGTAAACTTTCAGACTTCAGGGGAGAGTGCAGCAGTCCAGTTAACGCAGGAGTTCTGGTGGGCGAGGCTGGTGGTTGCGTCCTGGATAACACAAAAATGCTTTGGACGTAGAGATAAGGGTAATCATAGCTGGCATTCTTGTGAAGAACGAACGAGGTTCGAACATCTTGCAGATTCGACAGTTCCAATATTATAGGCATCGAATTCCTCGTCGTGGGTGATACACAGGCCGTGCAAGCAGCATGCGTGAGCGTTGATCGAGGTTGATTGGCTGCTGCCTGTGTTCCGGCCGGGTACAAAGGGTGCTTTTGTGGCTTTTCTGGCTTTTGGAGATTTTTCTATAGCGATGTCGCACAAGTTTTAATCGGAGGCGCATTTTCAATCTCTGGTGGAGAATGTATACACAACGATGGGCCTTTTCGCATTGTTCTTTGAGCCTTAAGAGTGGTTTCGATGGAGTTTTCTTTCGTCGCTGACAATGTTGAAGTACACGTTGACGTTGTAGTTTCTTGGTTTTGTCGACTTGCGTGTGGTGTGACATTGATCGTGGTGTGCCAGCATTCTTAGCAAGTCCTCCGCAGGCTTCTACAACGCCAACCAATGCAGCTGTCTCTGGCGCAAGACAATGTGGGAGGTTTTGTGCACTGGAATCTTCTGTATTTATAAACCGCTCATTGTTGGTGGTTGCCTGAATAGTCCTTGTGTCTACAGAAGTCGCACCTGCGCTTTTGTTTTCAGTGTTGGGGGTGAGGTTGTATGCTGGATTGCCACCGTGTCGATCTTGTGATGGATGAACACTAGACGCTTCTACAAAATACTTTTCTTCACAAGATGCTGATTGTGAATGCTTCTATTTTTGTGGAACTGCTGAGCTGAATACCAAGTCAGTTTTCAAAGTACGCATGTGCCACGAAGTATTGAATTCATCTGGGTCATCAACAGTGGATTGCATTCTTTTATGCAGCGGAGAGTTGAGCACTGGCGATATTTGCTCGGATGAGGAGACAGGCGGAAGGTTTAGAAAACGACCGCGTGGTCTTTCCATAAGCATGTGGCTAACTTCACCTGGCGGGAATTGTAAATTCATGCTGTGTGCTCGAATGCTTGAAGGCTTCTTATGACTGCGATGACTGAGTTCGAATGCACTGCGAGTGTGTGTTCTAATCGAATCTTCATTATAGTCTTGAAACCAGATGATCATTTCTTCTTTTATCTTTTGCCAAGACTCGTCGTTGTTGAATATGTGGGTGAGGTAAAATTTAAATGCCTCACCGGTGACGTAGTCGCTGAAGTTCGTAACGATCTCCCGTTCCGACCAAGATGCAGCGGTAGCGTGGAACTCGAACAGGTCGAACCAGTCCTGTACAGGCCCATCGTCCGCTGCTCCTGTGTACTTGGGGATGGGAAGGTCGGTCGATGATTCTGGCATGGTGCTGGTCGCTGTGTGCGGCCAGGAGATGATTCCGTAGTCGAACTATGGTCAGGGCGTCTTGTGGAGAACTGCGTCGATGATGAGACACTGATGAAGTGGCTGGGAGATTTTCATCCTGTCGACTCGTGTGACGCTATGATGAATGGGCGACGTAGCCTGGATCATACGCCATGTTTATTCTACTGTCACTTCTCCCTCCTCTACTTCTACCAACCATCACTTCATACGTCATATATATATATATATATATATATATATATATATATATATATATATATATATTGCCGCGAACCATGCATTGGGTTTAATTGTGTTTTGTTTTTTCGGCCTGGCTGCGCCGGCCTGTGCTATCACTGTTTTCACAGCATTTCGAACAAACGTTAACACAGCGTTTCGAACAAACGCTATCGAACAGCGTTTCGAACAAACGCTATCACAGCGTTCTCGATACAATTCGACTTTTCGAGAAACTCTCGCGCCGAGGGATATAAATTCCCGCACAGCCCATGCCGCGACATTCGATCGCCGACGCTCACTAGCGTGCACGTCGTTTTGCCGACCACTGCTTCGCTGCCTGTGTATTCCGTCAGTTGTTAGGGGAGCACAAGTTTGCTCCAGTAAACTTGTTTTCCTTATAGACAACTGCGTCGTCCTTTGCAGCGTGACATCTGGTGGAGAGGCGGGGTACATGAACCCTAAGCCATTGCCAAGCCGACAAGCAAGCCCAACACGACAAACACGCCCAACTCGTGTCAGCCGCCGACAGCAAGGCCTTCAGCCAGAGTTTGGACTGCTCCCGGATAAAAGGAGGAAAGAAGACGTAAAAACCACGATGATCGACGCAGGCACCATGATCAGCGCTACCAACCCTCCCGTCATTCTGCAACAACCTCGTAAGCCCCCATCATTCCGAGGATCTCCTGGTGAAGACCCGGAAGTGTGGCTGGAGAAGCTGGAGCGCATCCGCATCTTTAACAGGTGGGATGACAAAGAAACGTTTCGCCATGTCTTCTTCAATTTAGAGGATGCAGCTCGAACGTGGTTTGAGAACCATGAAGGCTCCCTAACCGACTGGACTGTCTTTAAGAGCGAATTCCTCAAGACATTCGCTACGGTTGTGCGGAAAGAACGAGCCGACCTTTTGTTGGAGACGCGAATGCAACACCCTAACGAAGGTGTTGTACTGGTCGCTGAGGAGATGAAGATGCTGTTCCAGAGAGCTGACCCCGAAATGGCAGAAGAGAAGAAGGTGCGCTTTCTGATGCGGGGAGTTAAACAAGAGCTCTTCGCTGGGCTCATCCGCAACCCCCCTAAGACCGTCGTTGAGTTCGTCACCGAGGTTTCGATGATCGAGAAGACCTTGGATATGCGTTCGCGGCAATACAATAGACCACTCAACACCCTTTCGGTGAACCCGGTAAACGCCTCTGGATTGGCGACGGATGACTTGCGGGAGACCATCTGCGCCGTCGTTCGCGAGGAACTGAGGAAATTGTTCCCAGCAACGCCGCAGCCCCAAGTCGCCTCCCTCACTGGCATCGTCCGCGAGGAGGTTCAGCAAGCACTGGGGAATTGTACGCCGCCGGAAGCATCTTACGAACCACAAGCGATGACCTACTCCGCTGCTGCTCGTCGACCCCGACCCGTCTCAACCCGTTATCAAGAGGCCCCGCCGTACCGCCGCCCAATGTCACCCGCCCCACCCCCTGTAACCCGAAACCAGGCGCCCAGGAAGACCGAGGTGTGGCGAACGCGAGATAATCGTCCGCTGTGCTACCACTGCGGAGAGGCCGACCACGTCTACCGCCGCTGCCCGTACAAGAGGCTGGGTTTGCGTGAGTTCTCCGTCGACGCACCCCGCCCGCGAGCCGGCCAGCCCCCATTTGAGATCGAAGAATACCTGTCGAACACCAGCCGTGGACCATCCCGTTTCAACCGTTCGCCGTCGCCCTACCCGTACCAATCCCCCAATCGTCGCAGCAATGCTGACTTTGCCCGTTGAAGGTCCCCCAGCCCACGAGGGGGAAACTGAAAGCAGCAACTTCTGGAGGGGAAGTTGCACAACGACGAAAAAATGAAAACCCTCCAACGACGCAAGACCGTGATTCACGACATGCCCTCATCCCGACGACCCGACGACACCCTGACGACAGCTACGCTGCGCGACGCGTACCCGAAATGACGAAGCCTGCCGCTGAGAAGACGACGATGACGACGCATAGTGCCCAACCATCAACACGCGCAAGTCGCGATGCGACGCCCCGACGCACCCAAAATTCGAGAAAAGCGGCATCCGACGTCCAGTTGTCCATCGACGGCCTTGACCTAGTCGCCCTTATCGACACGGGAGCCGACTACTCGGTCATGAGCGGGTCATTCGCGTCCAAGCTAAAGAAAGTTACGACCAGATAGGACGGTCTGCACATACGCACAGCAGGAGGCCGCCTCGTGACCCCAAGTGGAATGTGCACATCGCGCGTCACCATAGACGGCACTACGTACCCTGCGGAGTTCGTCATTTTGCTTAACTGCTCCCGCGACGTAATTCTCAGAATAGACTTTTGGCGAACAATGGCGCAATAATTGATCTGCAGACTAGGTCGTTAACGTTTTCTTCCGATCACTCCATGACGCCGCAGCCGAACCTCGGACACCGTGCTGCTGTAAGGATCGCCGGCGATCACGTCACCCTGCCACCCCGCGCAAGCTTGATGATCGCCGTCTATTGTGAAGGTGCTGCCCATGACGTCGACGCTATCGTGGAGACTGACCAAAGGTTGCTTCTAGACCGTGGTGTGTCTTTCGCAAGAGGCATTGCGCGGTTTGAGCAACGCAGATCCCACGTTTTGGTCACCAATTTCACCGAGAAGTACCAGCATCTAAACAAGGGCGCTGAAATTGCGTTCCTCAAAGAAACGCAAGAAGCGAGTCAAGTGATCGCGGTCGCCACCTTTGAACGCGCACGCGCAGATGCTTCCAGGCTGCCACATCCTTTCGACGTGAACCCGGCGCTGTCGCAAGAAAATCGGGACAGATTACTGGAGTTGCTCCGTCGCTACAGGGAGTGTTTTTCCTCGAACTCGAAGTTACGTCAGACACCTTTGGCGAAGCACCGGATAATAACCGAAGATGGAGCCCGACCTACCAGACAGTCACCGTACCGCGTTTCTTCAAACGAGCGCGAAGCCATCCGGACTCAAGTAGATGACATGCTCAACGACGACATAATACAGCCATCGAAAAGTCCGTGGGCTGCACCGGTTGTACTCATGAAGAAAAAAGATGGCACTTTAAGATTATGCGTTGACTACCGGAGACTAAACAAAATCACCAAAAAGGACGTGTACCCCCTGCCATGAATCGACGACGCCCTCAACCACCTCTGCCACGCCAAGTACTTCTCATCTATGGATCTGAAGACCGGCTACAGGCAAATTGAAGTGGACGAGAGAGACCGAGAGAAGACTGCATTTATAACCCCGGATGGTCTATACGAGTTCAAGGTGATGCCGTTTGGGCTGTGCACGGCGCCCGCAACGTTTCAGAGAGTCATGGACACTGTTATAGCAGGCCTGAAGTGGCACACTTGCCTCATATACCTCGACGACGTTGTCGTATTCGCCCGGACTTTCGACGAACACCTCACAAGGTTGGAATAAGTACTCGAGGCCATTCGTACGTCGGGGTTAACGCTGAGGCCTGAGAAGTGCCGTTTCGCGTACGAGGAACTCAAGTTCTTGGGTCACTTCGTGAACGCCGCAGGAGTCCTAACTGACCCGGCAAAAACATCAGCCATTGCGAACTTCCCAAGGCCGAAAGATAAGAAGGGTGTGCGAAGGTTTCTCGAACTGTGCGCACACTACCGGCGCTTCGTCGCAAACTTCGCACGCATTGCAGAGCAACTCACGCGCCTGACGAAAGAAAGCACCCCTTTCAGCTGGGAAAACGACCAAGAAAAGGCATTCTGCGAGCTGCAACAACGCCTGCAAAACCCGCCCGTGCTCGCTCATTTCGACGAAAACGCCGAAACGGAAATGCACACGGACGCCAGTGATATCGGTTTGGGTGCCGTCCTCGTCCAAAAGCAAAGCGGTTACGAAAAGGTAATCGCCTATGCAAGCCGTGCTCTGTCGAAGGAGGAGAGAAACTACTCTGCCTCCGAGAAAGTGTGCCTGGCTATCGTATGGGCCATTTAAAAATTTCGTCCATACGTCTATGATAGACCGTTTAAGGTTGTGACAGACCATCATGCGCTGTGTTGGCTTGCCAATTTGAAGGACCCCTCTGGCCGTCTTGGGCGGTGGAGCTTGCGCCTGCAAGAGTTCGACGTTACAATATTCTACGAATCTGGCAGGAAACACTCCGACGCTGACTGCCTGTCCCGCGCCCCCATCGACCCACCACCACAGGACTCCGATGAAGACAGCGCGTTCTTCGGAGTCGTGACAGAGAGCAACCAAGCCGCCCAGCAGCATGCCGACCCTGACCTCCGCGCCATGATCGACTACCTCGAAGGACGCAACGTCGTCGTGCCTAGGGCGTTCAAGCGCAGCTTACCAGCGTTCAGCCTCAAAAACTCCATCCTAGTGAAGAATTTCGACCCCGGAACGAGAAAAAATTACCTACTTGTCATCCCCGCAGACCTTCGTGACGAAATTTTGGAAGCGTGCCACGACTACCCGTCTTCCGGACATCTCGGAACAGCTCGCACGATTACAAAAATCAAGGTGAAATACTTCTGGCCCCGCCTTACATACGATGTCACCCACTACGTCCGGAGCTGCCGTGACTGCCAGCGACGAAAACCACCACCGACGAGACCCACCAGACTTCTGCAGCCGATCGCCGTCCCAACAAGGCCCTTCCAACAGATCGAAATGGACCTTCTGGGCCCATTTCCTACATTTCGATCCACGAACAAATGGATTGTCGTAGTGACAGACTACATGACGCGCTACGCAGAGACCACCGCTCTTCCGAATGGAACTGCACAAGAAGTTGCAAAGTTTTTTATTAACCAAGTTGTGCTGCGACATGGAGCCCCTGAGGTCCTAATCACGGACCGCGGAACGACCTTCACTGCGGAGCTCATGCAAGGAATTTTACGCTACAGCAACACAGATCACCGAAGAACGACGGCGTACCACCCCCAAACGAATGGACTAACGGAACGGCTGAATAAGACAATCGCGGATATGCTGTCAATGTACGTCGACGTTGAACATAAGACGTGGGACGAAGTCCTCCCGTACGTCACGTTTGCGTACAACACGACTATCCAAGAAACCACGCAGATGACACCGTTCGAGCTCGTCTACGGAAGACGGCCGGCTACGATGCTCGACGCCATGCTTACGCACGTAGAAGACGACGACCTCAACGCCGACGTCCGAGGATACCTCCAACGTGCGGAGGAGGCCCACCAGCTCGCTCGAGTTCGTATAACGGACCAGCAACTGGTGGATGCCGGACGCTACAATCTCCGACGCCGAGACGCCGAGCACCATCCTGGAGATCGTGTGTGGGTTTGGACTCCCATTCGACGACGTGGACTCTGAGAAACTTCTACGACGCTATTTCGGACCCTACTGGATTCTACGACGTGTTGGCTAACTAACGTACGAAGTGATTCCCGAAGGTGACTCCCGTACATCACGACGACGCACGCGGCCCGAAGTCGTCCATGTGGTTCGCTTAAAACCTTTCTACGGTCGATGACGAACTTTTATTTTACTTTGTTTGGACTGTCCCTTATGTTAGCATCGGGTCGATGCACTCTTAGAGCGGGGGTAATGCCGCGAACCATGCATTGGGTTTGTTTATTTGTGTTTTGTTTTTTCGGCCTGGCTGCGCCGGCCTGTGCTATCACTGTTTTCACAGCGTTTCGAACAAACGCTATCACAGCGTTTTGAACAAACGCTATCGAACAGCGTTTCGAGCGTTCCAAACAAACAGCGTTTCGAACAAAGGCTATCGCAGCTTTCTCGATACAATTCGACTATTCGAGAAACCCTCGCGCCGAGGGATATAAATTCCCGCACAGCCGATGCCGCGACATTCGATCGCCGACGCTCGCTAGCGTGCACGTCGTTTTGCCGACCACTGCTTCGCCGCCTGTGTATTCCGTCAGTTGTTAGGGGAGCACAAGTTCGCTCCAATAAACTTGTTTTCCTTATAGACAACTGCGTCGTCCTTTGCAGCGTGACAATATATATATATATATATATATATATATATATATATACATATATACAGAGAGAGAGAGAGAACAGAAGGAAGACAAGGTAGACAATAGAACAGCTTGCCGACGGACGGGTGTTATCTCTCTGTATCATTGCATCACAAGTGGACATTATGACACTTAAACCTCATGTTTGAAGAATCCACTACGTGTCTTCGCTGGTCGTCGGCAGCGCGGGTCTTTTCTCCGTTCAGTAACACCGTTAACGCTTCCTTTATTGTAGACTTCACGACCCGACCACCGCTGCACTCACACACTGACTCTTCTGTGGGCAGCGTCGGTGGTTTTAAGGTACCACGAAAACAGGATCGTCAGACCTCTCTCCGTCCGACCTTTCTCCGTCAGACTTTCCTCTGTGTATTCTGAGTGCGTGAAAGCGCTCATTTCTGTTGTGCCGCACCAACTGCAAGCTCCCAAGCCCTACCACACCACGATCGTCAGCAACATGATGAACGATCTACCACTTACCGAGCCATGCCTTCCAGAGAATGCCAGCAAAATGGGTCGACACCAATCGGAGCCATATTACAAGATGTCTCATGCATCGGTGTAAGCTCAGTCGCTCATATCCCAAGTAATAGCTCCTTGGCGAAAACCAAGAGGTCTAACGAGATGGAACTTCTCGACCGAAACGTGTCACAGCTGACCAATTCTCCTGCTGGGGAGACTGTCGGAACACGTCGTCTGCATGCGATACTCCGACAGGGACCATCAGATCGACTACCTAAGGAAGCAGTGCACCTAGAAGGCTCGCAGATCATTGCTCCCCTCACATTTGATCTCGAGGGACAGACAGCTTAGTGACACACAAGCTTCGCAAGACACCCACCTGCCGCTCGACCCGCCGTATGAAGTACACCTGATACAACAGTGTACCACTCACAATTGTTACTCATGTCTTGTTTTCAGAACTACGACAGCTGAACCATAAGCTTTTTTGGGATGAGCCTGCTACTATACGAGGCAGTCAGTGTCGCCCGCGAAAACCATTTCCAGTGAGTTTTGAGAACACCACGCGTTTTAAACAAAACTCACTAAGCGACAGAGCACATTCTGCCTGCCGGAAAACACACTGGCACATCCTAAGCAGCGTCGAAGAGTGACCAAGGTTATAGATTACCGCAACACATGCAGTCAAAGTGTTCCCACGGAGTCTATCGACAAAGGTTTACGTCAGACCTCACGTCCAGCATCGTCGGGATGTTGCGGCTGTAAAAGATGCTGAAAGTGCAAATCTGCTGGTGTGATGAAGAGCCATGTTAAAGACAAATGTTACGTATGGGAGGACTTCATCGCGATTCTCGTGATCTAAGGCTAGATACATCGTAAGCCTATTAGCAATGGTTTCGTTGATTGGTCTACGGGTTGATTGATTTGTGGAATTTAACGTCCCAAAACCACCATTTGATTATGAGAGACGCCGTAGTGGAGGGCTCCGGAAATTTTGACCAGATTGGTCTGCGGGTGGTACGCTGTTGCTGATAAGTGTGTGGTACCACACAGCTAGAAGATATTGTCACGTGCGTGGTGAGAGTAAGATGAAGACGTCAGTTCATACGCGCATTTGGACAATTTTATGCAGAAAGCAATAATGATAAAGAAGAGGAATGCTCTGGCACTCCTCTTCTGAATGAAAAGACAGACCTGCTTCTGCTTTCTAGACCTGTTAAATATAAGAGTTTTCTAAATTACTTGAAGGGGACTCTGGTGCTGTGATCATTCAGCGTCCATGGGGATAATGGGTAGCGCGCACATTTGCCTAGTTTTTGTACTTGCGAGCAACAAATCGTACTTGCGGCTTTGTTTATTGCCCAAAACAGTTCTGTTTTGAACGAAAGAATGAACATTTTTGAACTTCGTGGCCTGATTCGAAATTCTAAGCCTAAAAGAATAAGGTGGTGATGCGCAAACAATAAACATTTGCTTTTTTTGTCAAAAAACAGCTCTAAGCCACACGAGCACACACGGAGTCAGGAGCAGACCAGAGTACAAAAATTAGACAAACGTGTGTTATATTCATCATTTCCACGCTCACTGAAGTGCCGTGCATTGCAGCTCACATAGACACTAGCGCCAGAGTACCGTCTAATTTATATTAGGAAACTCTATGCTGTTAAATGCAACCCCCGTCTTCATTTCGCGACACTGGTGGAGGTGCTGGAGCCTGCAATCTCATGCGCGAAAGTGTTGTTCGGGATTCTGCACCCACTCCAGAGCCTCAACATCTTCTTACAACTCCAGTAGATCGATTCAGCTGGTGCCTACATCCTGAGTCAGGAACTCTAGACTCCGTCTTCTTGCCAGTATGATGACTCCTACAACATCTTCGAATATTCTTTTTGCTCAGTTGACTCTTCTTTATCAGGTGACTTTTGAGCCTCCTTGTGTTCAAGAAGTATTCCGTGGAGTAGCGTATGAGGAAGTTGAAGACTGGCTTGAACAGTTTGAACGGACCGCTGTGGTAAATCACGGGAGCACAAAAGAGAAACTTGGCAGCGCCTACTTCGCGATGCGAAGTAGCGCTCGCACATGGTACGAGAACAGGGAGGCTGCATCCAAACCTGAGATAATTTCCGCCAAAAGTCTGTCGAGACGTTCCTGAGCGCGAACCAGTGAGATCTCCACAACTGCTGAATCAAGCCTGCTTGGAAAAGCCGAACAAAACCATCGCCATGTCTGCTGAGGACATGATCCGTCTGTTTTGCCGAACTGACCCTAACATGCCAGAGGTAAGGTAGCTCCTGATGCTAGGAGTTACGGAACTGGTTTTTTCCGGCCTTATGCGCAATCCACCAAGTCAGTCGATGAATATACCAAAGAGGCGACTATCAGTAAGCGGGCACTGCAATTGCCTACTATGACGATGTTAACGAAGCCAGGGAGTGGTTCGCTTTGAAACCAGACGACGTGACTGTCCCAGCCTCGCCACTATTGTTAGTCGACATTTCATCTAATCTCTCACTCTCAAATAAACAGCCTCTACTAGAGTTGATGCACCAATTCCAAGATTGTTTTCCGTTAACGTCGAAGGTCAAGCAAAGAGCACTGACCCAGCACCGAATCACTGTTGAAGAAAAGATGAGACCAATCCAACAAAATGCATGCCGTTTGGCTCCGAAAGATCGCGAGGCCACTCAAAGGCAAGTTTAGAAGATGCTCCAATATTATGTAATACAGCCTTCAAAAAGTCCGTGGGCATCCTCCGTGGTATTGGTTGAAAAGTAAGGCGACAGCTTCCGTTTCTGTATATATTACCGCAAGTTAAAACAGTTCACGATGAAAGACGTCTATCCACTGCTACGCATTGATGACTCTTTTCACCGTTTGTGGCTTGCACGCTATTTCTCATCAATGGACCTGCGAAGCGGCTATTGGCAGATAGAAGTTGACGAGAGAGATCGTCAGAAAACTGCCTTTGTAACACCCGACACAGTCTTTATGAATTTAAATCGCTTTCATTCAAGTTGTGCACAGCACCAGGCACATTTCAGCAGTCGCTGAGCTACCATGACTTAAGTGGCAGACATGCTTGGTCTAGATAGACTAAGCATGGCTCAGCTACCCTCGAGGAGCACCTAAGTCGCTTATTCGCAGTTGTACAAGCTATACGCTCAAATGGCCTGATTTTAAAGGGACACTCACCAGGCCCCATACAAAATTTTAGTTAGACCGTGGAGGTTGTTGGCTGTCCAACGAGGAACATTTTGCCACGAAAATTTTTTGAATAAGTTTATTACAAGCTGAGAAAACTGTTTTCATGAAGTGGCTGGAAACGAGGAGGAGAGGAGGTGAGCTCGAAACCCTTGCTGCTCCTCCACATAGCCTTCGCAAGCCAAATCTCTTCCCTACCCTTTTTGACATCCAGCCAAGCGGTCACGTGTGCATGACGTGCCCGAAGGAGCCCAACACCCGTGCATGCAAGCGGTGTTTTCTTTACTTTTTTTGTTGACCAGCGCTGTTTTGAAGTGTACTGCCTGCTTCTTCGGGCGAGTTCCTCTCAAGCTTTCCCAGAGAGCGGACGTGCGTTTCTTGCTCTCGCGTGGAGAGACGCCTTGGACATGATGCTGAGCAGCAGCACACCCACTAACTCCTACATCTGGAGGAGGCAGCGTTGAGCCTCTACTTCTGGATATCTTCAATCACTCCTTTTCACGACTGAAACCACCCCCCACCCAATACTCCCAGCCCCCGACCGCAGTACACGGAAGATTTTTGTGAGAGAGCTTTTCCCAATCCAGGTGACAGAGACGCTAACCGTAACGACGAACTCGCACTACTCGCGCCGCCCGATGCTCGCGTGGCAGCTGCCACAACAGCTGCTCCTGACCGCGACGCCGGTGCCACCCAACTCCATCCGACTCACCTACGTTAAGCTGTACATTGAGAAATCGCAGCCGTGTTAACCATGGAAGTGGTCGCAGTCGAAGGAACCGAGATCACCCCTGAAGACGCCACCCTTGAAGCCGGATGGATCTCTTGCCACCGAAACAAGCAACACAAGCATGCATCGAACGCTCCGGCATCACCCACTGGCCAGGGAAGCGCGTCCAATACCCCAATGCTGAATGAATTGGCCCAGTGTCTTCCTCGCAAACCTAGGCAACCGCGTATGCCAGATGATCACGTCAAAGTTATGATTCGCCTGACGGACGGCCTCAATCTCTCCAAAGTGGGGGAAGCACAACTGCGCGATTCTATTCTACGCGAAGTAGATCGGCATGCAAGGCTACTTAAAGCGGACATTTACTGTGCATGCGTTAAATCTAATCTCATCGTAGCAAACACACCTCATCTATTCAAAGCAGAAATCTGCAGTCGTATCTCTAAAATACAGGTGTAAATGAAACCTATGACGTTCGAGGCTACGTTACTTCCCCTGAGAACACAGAAAATGAAGTGATCCCTGATTTCCCCCTTTATGTCTCTCCTTAAGACATCTCAGCAAGTATTGTTAATGACCGCAATCCCACGATACCACAAGGTCGCCGATTGGGAAATACAAACACGGTACTCAGTGTATTCGATGGCGACCAAGTCCCTTTCCATGTCTACAATTGAAGAGCCGAATACAAACGTTACCTACATATGAAGCGCACCGAAGTCTGCGACAAATGCGGGACAGTCGGCCACCATTCAGATCTCTGCCCCAAACCTAATGCCGTAATCTGCACGCTGTGTGGCACAACCAACCCTGCTACTGCTCATTTATGCACCCTTAATTGTCTTTGTACCACTAAGCCCACCAGACAGGTGACAAAACCTGTCCTCAACGCTTCTCACTTATTGTCGCCAAGAAAAAGCGAAGCTCCAACAACTATAGTACCTCTCAACCACGGTTTCCGCGCAAGATGCTCATCCGGAACGACAGGAGGTGAAGCCTAGCGACACCCGCTCCCGCAGTCCCAGTCCAATCTCGAAGAGTCGTGGCTCACGAAGCCAATCAAAGCAGCGGCGCAAGAATCAGCCCCAGGAGCTCCTGTTGGGATCTGCGGCACCCGAGGCTTCGGATGGTCACCCCCTTCAGCAGCGGCAACCTGTCTCACCCTCGCCACCCAGCTGGGTTAGCGTTGCCTCCCAACCTGCTCCTATACACAATACAGTGTCTACAACTACACACACGCCCACACCCAATAAGGAAAATGTGAAGTACTATCACACTGGAGCTGTGTTCAGTCCGTACGCTAGTAAAAAAACTTCGCATGAAAATGCTGCTTTTCGGAAACGACTTGCCCAGCAACCTCCGCCCTCTTCTTTACTTCACTCTGCTAACCTTCACGCCAATACCACCCCCACCCCGCACCCCCTAAACGAAAGGCTCCAGACACAGAAGAACCAGCCACACCATCGTCGCAACCACTTACCGCCTCAACATCTCTTTTGCCTGTAGAATTTGGACCGCAGCAATAACTCCACGAGACGATTCAAACTGTTTTTGAACGGCAGTTACCAATAATGCTCGAACAAACCATCACGCAAACGCTAGAACGATCCCTCGATTCAATCTTCACAGCAACGTTAGAGCACCACCTTACCTTAATTCTCGACAAAAAGCTGCAAGCCCGAGCGACGATTATCAAGAACAACATTGAAACCGGTTGTGCAAGGAACGCCGGTGCCCCGACCCACTCGTAGTGCGTCTACTTCTGCTGCCTCATCGCTGCCGACGAAGCAACGCAAGTGGCGTTCACGCCGGACGCTTCATCTCTCTCTCTCGAGATAACTAAATTGTGTTCATAAAACTACGTGTTCCCATCGAGCTGCGCACATGTGTCCCGGCTGATCGCGCTGGCGACGCAATGCGGAGCTACCTGCGTGACCAGACCACCACACTAGTTCAAGTGCGGCCAATAAGCAAAACATCTTGGTCTACAGTAATACCATGCTGGCTACGGCCTAGAAACTCTTCGGTGACTTGCAGCTGTAAGTGGAGGATCGACAGCTGCCTTTCCGATGCCCCGCCAAGGTGTCAGGGGATAGATGCAGGGTGTCATCACCATCAACCCTGCTGAAACCACGGAAACGATAAAATCGGAACTGTATTGGCCATGGGGAACCATCCTCAATATCCGAAAACTCGGAGACTCAGCAGCGGCAGTGGTGACTTTTGAGGGCACGAATTTTCCCGGCTTCCTTTTCTACCACTGCGCGGCCACGTTTATCCGCCCTTACAGCAAAACCGTTCCGGCCTGCACTAGGCACAGTATTATCGGCCATCGGCCGCCAGTGTGCCATCACCCCACTCCTACACAATGTAGCAAGTGCGGCACCCTTGGGCCCGAAGGCCTCACTGAACATGATTGCCAACCCAAGTGACTTCCCTGCCAGGGCGCCCATGAGAATGGGACTAGTGGCTGTGCTGCAAAATACCGGAAAACCAAGTAGCCCTCAACATCGCATCGAGGAGCCACCTCATCCTCGTCACAACAGAACAAAGTCACTCGCCTGAAGCAGACTGCTCCTTCAGAACCGGCCAACACTTGCGCATTCCCAACGCTCTTGGAACCGGCGGTGTCACCTCAGGTGGGCAGTTGGGCAGGGGTTGCTGCTTCCAAGCCTCTTTGTCCCCCCTAATCTTCTTTTACCTGAACGTGTGACCCTTCGCCAGCAAGCTGTGCAGCTTCAAAAGCAAAATTAATTGCTAACAAAAGAACTCGCACTGTTAAATAAGCAACTTGCTCCCCAATAACAAGGCTCTGCAAGAAACCTTGGTACGGCCGCCCCCGTCCACGCGGCTATGCCGGCAACCTCCAAGCCTAGCCCTAACGCTACGAGCATTTTGAATAACCCTCCGGCTCCAGTAGCCGATGCACCTACTTGCCGACTAACCAAATTCATCTCAGCAAGAACGCGTTATTCGCATGGAGGATGTCTTTACGCGCGTCAAACCAATGATCAGTCACCTCGTCGATAACTTTTCTCTCCAACCAACACCTCCTGGAAAAATTATGCGTGGAATATGAGTCGCGAACGTGCCGCCCTACCCTCGGATTTTACCCTCCCCCCGGTACAGAGGTGATTGCTTGTGGCGGTCGCCCCCCCCCCCCCCCCCGGCGAACACAGCAATGCTCTCACAGTTGCCTCCGAGCAGCTGTTATGTCACGTGACAGAGCGGTATGGTAATGTCACGTGACAAAGCGGTACTGAGGTGAGCGATCCCACGTGGCGGACGGGTGCAACACTCGGTAGGAGACATGGCCTCCTAGATTTTGTTCTGCAGCAACCTCTCAATTGAAGAAAGAGCCACGTTCCAGGCTTAGTTTTTCTAGGAGGCGTTGGTCCAACGCATAGTAGTATAGGCGATTCAAGCCTGGGAAGTCGCTTAGTTTTATCCCAAAGAATCGCAGTCGCGCTCCTCTTCGGTTTGCAGTACGTGTTTAGCTTTCCGACGTCATTGTAAAGTGGCTACCACCACCTCGCCGTCAGACAATCCGACATTCGTGCCTCTCCCTGCCTTTAACGCTCTGAGGAAGACATGGAGGGTGAAATATAAAACATGGGATATTCATGATGGCTACAACCTATACATCTCTTTCAAGTTTGTCTTCAAAACTCAAGATCATACAGTGGAACTCTAGAGGGTGTAGGAACAGGCTAAAGCGCTCACACCTTTCCTTCTTCGTCCACTCAATCGGCTCTCAGTCGGCCGTGTTGACAGTTAAACAATCTGGCGCGACACCAACTCTCCCTGGATAATACTCCTTCGTGGGAGGCACCACTGTATGCCTTCTTGTGCATTAGGTTTACACGACAATACAGGCCGACCTCGATCTGGTTCTCTCATGCGACTATTGTATGATTTAAGCGCTGCCTCAACAAAGAGGCCTATCATTAATTCACAAACTAAACGTGTATTGTCCCCCTCTTTTTTCGAGGGCCTCCTTTACGAAGCTGTTCGACAGGGAGCTGATAGTCCACCCCTGGTGATTGTCGGGGACTTCAACGCCCCCAGCCCCCACTGGGATTAACACTCTGAGAAGGCCAGGGAAGAAAACTCAAAGAGCTCATTTGAACACTTAGCCTCACGCTGTTTACCTATCCAGCACAGCCCACGCGTTCCGGCGATTCGGTCACACGCGACACAACCCCTGACCTCTCCCTGACTCGTAACATTCGCGACGCTACATGGGAAAACTTGGGCGAGACTTTAGGAAGTGAACACTTTTTGCTTCACATTTTCTTCACACCACGGCAGAAAATGCACCATTACTGGGGCCTGGCCCGTCTCACAGACATGACTAAATTTAGAATGCAGCCATTTCGTATGATCTCCATCTCAGGCGAATATGTGGCGTGGGCCTCCTATGTCCTTCACAAGCAGCAGGCAAACACTCGCACCTTAAAAACCTCTAATTTGACTCCTGCAATCGACCCACACCTCTAACATCTTAAAACGCTCGCCGCGGGCTTATAAAGCGTTGGAAACGTAACAAGCTCAATCGAAAACTTTGCGCTCGCATTGAGGCGCTCACTGCAGAGGCTGCGGCATACTATGCACAGCTTGCCGATTCAAATTGGGCGGACAACTGCACAAATGTGGCGAACAAAATGAGCTCTAAGGGCATCTGGCGGCTATTTCGTAGCCTTTTTGATCCCTCCAGCACTCGGGCAGAAACACAACGCCAGCTCCGCCGTGCTCTTCTTGCCTATCAGGGCAGTAAAGGTCAACTCGTGCGAGAATTGTTTGACTGATACATCTGTCGTACAACTGACCCCGTAGGCCCAGAATATACGTATTCCGGCACCCCAAAGACTAAGTTCAATGTGCCATACATGCTTTCGAATTTGTGGGCTGCACTGGCGAAAATGCAACAGGGGCGACCCCTGAGCGGGTTGGCATCACAGTGTGGCTTCTGGCTAACCTTCCCGGTGAGGCACCCCGCTCGCTACTCCACCTGATAAACTCAATATGGGAGGGATCCCCGCTCCCGTCAGAATGAATGACATCACTTGTCACATACACACCCGAATCGGGCAAACCGGCAAGCATCGAGCCACTAAGACCAATCTCACTAACCTCCTGCGCCAGAAAGCTCGTGGAAACCCTGGTCCGCGAACGCCTTTCTGTCCACCTGGCGGCCAAGGGGACCTTTGCTGACACGGTGTTTGGCTTTCGCCCACATCTGTCGGTGCAGGAAATCCTGCTCTAGCTAACAACACATCATAGAACTGACCAATATGTGCTGCAACGATAAAGCCGTGCTCGCACTCGATCTTAAAGGATCGTTTGAAAACGACAAACACAGTAGTATTTTCTTAGCCTCTCTAGCACAAACTGCGACCAGAAAACTTTCAATTACATTCGAGCCTTTTTACCTCATCGCGCCGCTTTCATCCGCTTCGATTCTATCGAACATGGCCCCTATCTATTAGGCACAAGAGGTACACCACAAGGTGCAGTTCTCTCGCGCTACTCTTTAACCTAGCCATGGAGAACCTCCTCTCCCTCCTGCGCGAGGTCGAGGGAATACATCACGTACTATACACCGACAATATCACAATATGGAACAACACTGGCTCCCCAACACAAATCGAAGAGCCCCTACAAAAGGCTGCCTTTCTGGTGAACGCCTACGCTGCTTCGTGTGGCCTAGAGTGCTCTCCAGCTAAATCGGCTATTCTCTCCGTGTCCGACTTACCTCCACCCCAGGTTTTGCTTCCGTATGGTCCCGTTCCATCAGTCAAGAAATTTTAAGTTCTTCGCCTCCACATCACTTCATCTTTGGATCCCAAGGACACAATAGCAAGCCTCCGACGCACCAGCGAACAGGTGAGCGGTATGATACGGTGGGTATTTACCAAGCGCAGCGGCCTCCATGGGACTCAGTTCATGCGGTTGGCCCATGCGTTTGTGACCAGTCGTGTCCTGTACGCCTCACCTTACCTTCGCCTGCGTCGTCACCATGAGCACCAGCTGGACGTCCCCCTTCGGTCGGTATACAAACGGACACTCGAGCGTCCCACCTTCCCATTGCCACCCCCAACAGCCGATTCGCGGCACTGGGGGTACATAACTCCTTTGCAGAGCTGCGGGAAGCTCATCCTGTTAGCGAAATTAATCGTCTGTCCCAGACGCCCTCAGCGTGACGTCTACTACACAGGCTCAGCATCAATGCGATCTCCGATCAAGACACTCCGACGCCCATACCAGAACTTCCGGGTCAAAAGCTATAGGTAGAGCCACTACCCCGCAACATGAACCCCAAACTACATTCCGGCCGCAAACCAGTACGTTCCGCAGCACTTCAGGCGTGACACTCCAACTGCCCTGGCGTTTTTTACGTAGAGGCTTCGGGCCCCTCCCCCTCAGGTCACTTCACGGCCGCCATGATCACAGAGTGAAAACACGTCGATGGCCTCTCCTTTAGAGCCAATACTGTGAAGCAAGCTGAGGGGGTTGCCATTGCTGTGGCCGCCTCGCATCCCACCTCATGCATCATCTTGATGAATTCGCGCTCAGCCTATTCTCAATACATTCAGGGCTCCATCGCCCCACTGACAGATGATTTATGTCAGGCAGCCTCTAGGCGCTTTAAGCTTCAACCCATTCGTATAGTATGAACCCCAGGCCACTCAGGCCTGCCCGGCAACGAGGCGGCGAACACCGCTACCCGTGTTTCTCTCATCCGGGCCGTTGCCCCTCCATGTCCCGAGTTGGAATCTGGCAATACGAATCTGACACGCTTTTGCAGAATTGTTTCCTATTACCAGACTTCGCGCCGCCTGTACCCGGACCCTGCAAGTGGTCTTGAGAAAGCGGACGAACGAATATACGCCACCTCCAGACGAACACCTATCTCAGTCCGACTGTCGCAAGGTATCTTTTGTCGGAAATCAGTGGCACCTGCATGACCTGCCAGGTCCTGGCCGACAGCTACCACGTGGCCCAGAACTGCGAAAACGAAAGAAACAGCGTCATAAAACTTTCTTTTGGGAAATCTCTATCTGGTCGGCGTCGTCTCAGTGGTGTCATCATCGACAAGCACCAAAATCGTTGTTGTTGAGGCATTAAATTAAAACAAATAGAGCTGCTTTGGAGGACTTGTGAAAAACTGTCCGGTTCACATATATTCGCGTGGCATCAAAAGGTACCAATCAATCCAACGGCTTTTGCTCATAGGATGCCGAAGCTTGGTGGAAGTTCAACAAAGTCCACTTGAATAGTCCACAAATCGTTCGTAAATAACACCTTCAAGCCACTCTGAGTGAGCCTGTGAAGCCAAATTCTCTGGAACTAGCTCACCCGGAATTACTTCCTAAATGTCTCCAAGAGAAACTTGTGAACCATAACGAGTCGTTGATAGCGATAAAGTGCGTGTGAACGTGCTGAACTATTTGGGAATTTCGCCAGGGCGCTTTACAGTACAGCGCCTACGCATCACTGAACTGCGTCGACAGTACTGTGATGGCATGGCTGCATAGAAGGTGGAAAATAAGACCCGACAGGCAAGATGTTTCAAAACGAAAAAAAAGATTAGTCATGAGTATCTGACTGGTGTCTAATGATAAAGGTTTTGTCGATTCTGCAAATTTGTCGTACTTTTTAAAAAATGCAGATTTTCTATTTCAAAGGCAATTATTTTCGAACTTTTTTTTGCCCTTTCATGCTTTTTTCTGAACAATCAAGGTATTTACGATCACTTATTTCAGCTAGTATTTAGCGCATATGCTGAAGCAGAATTATTTTGTGTCAGGAAGTGATCTTCTACAACACGTCTTATACTTAATATCGAGTTATTGTTTGGTACCTGTAGTTAAAAGTTACGAAAAATGAGCAGTTTATTTGTTAGTGGTAAATTTGCTTCAGTTGGAAGAGGAATGGCTCAAGATTACAATGTAAACAAAATAAACAAAAAGTGCATAAACTGCACCTAAAATACACAGCAGTTATAGGGCTGCCAATGTTGCTTTGTTCCTTTATTATATAACATGATGCACTTTGCGGCTTTTGTTTGCAGCTTTCTTTAAGCGGTCAAGAAGAGATGTTGAATGAGACGGTGGACTCCGAGAACCTAGGGGACCTTGTGGGTACCAGGCTTGCTTACGAAGCCTTCACCTCGTTGCCTGAAGAATACAAGAGGGTAACACTTGCTGGATTCAACATGTCATCGGAGCAACTGTTCTTCATCAACCTGTGCAACCAATGGTGTGCACGGAACAGCAAACCAACGCTACGACACGCACCATCCCGCTCTCGCTGTATAGTGCCCTTGAGAAATATGCCAGAGTTTTCCAGAGCGTTTGGCTGTGCGGCGAGAACACCGATGAACCCAGATAAAAAGTGCACCTTTTGGTAGTGCATGGCCCATGGCTTTTGCTGTGTTTCGCCGTGCGTGAAACGTGCTAGCTTTTTCACACTTTTTTACTCTATAAATTACAATAAACAATGTTTTTCACGCACACAAGAAATGCTTCATGCTTGTTGAAGTTTATATTACAGTGAGTGACGTGATTTCGAAAAGAACTGCTTTTGGTAAGAACTTGTACCTTCCTATTCCGTCATCCATATGTTATAACAGGTGAGCGAGAGCTTCACAGTGCAAAGCTTCGCAGGAACGGTCTATTCCGGCAAATACCACAAAATAAACATTTATATGCAGATATATAAGGCATAACGTTTTCTTGCGTTTTTGTTTGTTTAGCAACTGCGCATGCCTGCTGTGAAGGAGCCTTAAGCCTGGTTCACATGCAGAGCAATTTTCCTCCAAGAAAGTAGCAGCTGCCGCTGCGCGAGGCCAAAAAACGTTTTCTGCAGCGACTACTGGTCGCTCAAGCAAAATTCGCCAGAGTTTGAAAAATTCGCTCGCGGCAGAAGCGGCAGGGCGACCAGTGACGTCGTTTGGCACGTGATGCCAGGCACCTAGTCGAGGAGTGAACGCGAGTGCTGTGGGGAGGATAAGGAGGATACTATATTTAAAAAAAATCTAAGTAAATGTGGTTGGGACCCTAGACGTCCGGGAGCCCACTAGCCGACAACTCTAGGCAAGCCCGGTGCACCAGCCACAACTGATCGTCCGAGCCAGTGATCCGAAGAGCGGCCTCCCACGAGGAAAGGGAATGGTTAGGGGTAGGGAATACCACCGCGGGCTTTGGGCAGATCCACAAGCAGTGAAAAAGATCGGCGCGGGGTGCCCCGCAGGTGGTGCAATGTGGTTTGTGAAGAGTGGGTAAAATAGGTGTGCCAGATAGGGAGAGATTTATAATTTTGTCTGCAGCTGGCGCCAAACTGAACTCTGATTAGGGGTGAGGGAGAAGAGTGGGGCTGGTAAATCTCGTATTCCGTTTCAGTAATACCTAGTAATCTTATGGTAGGTGCGGATTCACTCTTGTGGTTTTCTCACGGGTTCGGGTGAGTGAGCCTTCGGGGTGCAGATGGGAAGACCTCGGACATGCGCATGAACGCGCACATTCCCGGGGATACACTCATGGCCAGGAATCCACGTGATAGTCACCGGATGAAGAACTGAAGGAATGTTGCTCACTAAGCTTGAGGCTGTCTATGGTGCTATGCCTTGACGGAAGTATCGATAAGCGCCCTGCGAATCAGTGCAAATTTCTGTAGTGGTAGAAGCTGCGGCCGCATGCACCACTGCTAGGGCTAATGCAACCTCCTCAGCCACGTTCGGGCGTGATTTTTTAATGGACGCGGAAGTGCTAATGCGTCCATCTTCTGTCATGGCAGCAGCCATGACCATTCCTTCAAGTGGGCCTACCACTGCGTCGACATAGAGGACGTCTTCACGATTTTGTACCGCCGTATATAATAATCAGCGCGTGCCTTCCGTCGGCCCGGATGGCGTTGTGGATTTATGTTGCACGGCAATGGTTTGAGTTGCATGTGTGCCGCGACTCTTATTAGAATAGGCGACCATGCTTCTTCGTTACGCATCGTGTCGTTTGATTCGAGCCCCAGGGTTCACAGCATATTCTGCCCTGTAGGTTTCCGAGAAAGGCGCAGGAGCTGATTGCTTCCCTGTGCCTCTGTTCATTCTTGCACTCTAATATACAGACCAGTATCTAGAAGGAGAGTAGTTTTGTTGCGCATCAGCAACTTCAATGCGGTTTTGAACGCCCGCCTTATGAGACTGCTAGCCCGTTCCATTTGCTTTTGAGGGAGGTGGTGATACGGAAGATGATAAGCGAGGCGACTTATCAACAAGCTTTAAAAATTTGCATGGTGTCCTTTTCAGATAGACTACAATTGCGCGACGCAATCCGCTGGATCAGTCCTGAAATTTGCTTTATCTGCTTATAAAGAATGTTCAAGATGTAGTTTGCGTCTAAGTTTGAATGTATGTGTAGACCCAATACCCTGATTTTATGTATTCTTCGCGCAGGTTGACCATGCACGTGCAGGTCAATGCTTGGGTCGTGCATGCGGGGTTTAATTGTAAGTAACTCCGGCTTTTCTGGCGAACAGTGGAGGCGCATTTTACTAGTATGCCGCTCGATAACGTTGGTGACAGATTGTAGAACGTCTTGTGCCTCCCTAATAGAGCCATGGCACACCCGAAGAGATATATTATCGGCGTAAAATGCATGCTGTAATTTAAGAATATCAGCAAGCTCTTTGGCCATTGGGGCCAAAACTACATTGAATAAGAGTGGCGATAGGACAGCTCCCTGGGGTGTGCCCCGTTTTGGGAGGGAAAAAGCGGCGGTTGTGAGTGTGCTTTAGCTCGGTGGTGCTTTTTTCCAAAAAATCATTGACATAATGCCAGGTCCTACGACCACAGCCAGTTGTGGCCAATGTCCTGAGAATTTGTTCGTGACCTACATTGCCGAAAGCTTTTTGTATGTCTTATGCGAGATTAGCTCTGGTTTGGGCTCTCTGTCGATTGTGATGAAATGAAGTCTCTTTAACATGAGGAGGACATAATGCACCAATAGGTTAAGGCGAAAGTCAAACTGGGTGTCAAACTGGGTGTTGAAAAAAAATTCTAGCTTCTAGTTGTGGCTTTAGTCGACGGAGAACAACATGCTCAAAAAATTAACCTACACAGCTCGTGAGCGAGATGGGTCGTGAATTTTCTAGTGGTGATTTGCCTGATTTCGGAATCAGATTAATCTGTGCATGTTTCCAAACACAGGGTCATGTGCCCTTGATCCAGTATTCGTTAAAGACATCCGAAAGCTTCTGTAGAGACACGTCCTCTACGTTTCGGAGGATCTTCTATGTTATACGATCCAGCCCAGGTGCAGTGTCCAGGGTAATACAAGCAAGGGCCTGCTTTACCTCTGCAAGCATGATATCTGCATCCATGTTTTCGTCCCGATCAGGGGGTGTTAAAGGGAGTGCGTTCGGATCCGCCGGCAGGAGCGGAGGAATGTAAAGGTTTTTTATGTGTGTGATAATGTTTGTGCCTTTTTGCTCTTCTAGGTAAATGAGCCATTGGGTAGCGGTGTGAATGTATGTTTTGGTCTATAAGGGTCCTTATGGTGTTCCATGTACGTTTTGTGCCAAGTGTTCCTTTCTGTGTCCCACAGAAGTTTTCCCAATTTGCTTTTGCTAACTGGGTGTCATACTGTGCAGCCTATTCTCTGACTGCAGCGATATGTAGGCGAAGTTTGCGGTTTAGTCACTGACGCTTCCATCGTTTACAAGGCTTCGTCGGGCCTCCCACAGATGGAGGAGATGGGGGTCAACTTGGGGAAAATTTTGCGTGTTCTTCATCTTTTTTTCAGCCCTATCAACAGCATCTTGCATCCTTTGAGTCCAGGGCTCTATAGATTGCGGAGTGGTATCTTCAGTGGCGATATATGTGCGGAGTTTATCCCAGTCAACGAGGGTCTGCATTTTAAATCGGGAAATTTGTGAAATTGTGCGTTATGACAGTTTGAATCACATGGTGATGGCTACCTAATGTATCCGGCAGGACCTGAGGTGTTTTTACTATTACATGTGCACTCACCATCGTGAGGTCAGGCGTGGTATCTCTTGCGGTGCTGGTGCCTCCTCACATTGGTACAGTAGTATCAGTAATTAAGGTAATTGCGTGGTGCATCATGACGTTATGTACGAGGTTACCTTTCGGTGTGTTACTTATGTAACCCCATGCGGTATGTAATTCATTAAAGTCACCTACCATAAGGCGATGTGTTGACTGCGTTTGAGCAAGTATTTCGGGTATGCTGGTGCCCAGATCGTTAGAGATGCTGTATATGTTGATTACCAAGATTCCTTTACCCGATGTGTGATTCCACGGAATTACCTCAAGAGCAGTGTACTCGGTTCCCTTCTCTGGAAAGCTTCTCGTATGGGTCCGATCTATGAATGGAAGGGTTTTATGAATATGAATATCCATGCGCGGTTGTTACCGATGCCACCTGATATCCTTGCAGAGAGAAAGGCACAGACCCTGTCTCTTGCAGAGCCACTATACGAGGTGGTTTAGCGGAGTGTTGAATGTAGTTGGCCAATTGAGAGTGTTTCTTTCTGATGCTTCTACAATTCCACTGCCATATGTTGATATCAGATGAATTTCGATTTCCCGATAGAGAAGGCAAACCTGCTCTTCCGGAATTCTGCTGACTACTAGAATTCACCATGTTGGGTCGTTGTAGGAGTGGAAACTGCCGATTGTGGGCTGTTCGCCTGCTCCGTGTGCTGAGAGACAGCGGCGGCAGATTTGCGTTGTCTATGCTTTCGAGTTGGTGGTGATTGAGCTTTCATATCGTACAGGTGACTAATTGCAACCTTAATTTTTCCCACGCGGCGACTAAACGTGGTCTACAATCTCTCGAGGGCCTGCTCTTGTCTGTTAATCAGTTGTATTTTAACAGCCTCAAGGCTATCACTTACGAACTTTAGAACTAGTTTTGTGAGGCCTTGAGTGAATTCTGGGGTTTGGAAATAAGGGGCACACGTCTGTGGAACGAGGGCTGGTGAATGGAGTAGTGTCGATTGTGAAGAATTTTGGGAGACCTGCCAACGACCGACTTACCAGGGTCGGCCAGGGGGTCCTGCTGTCACTGTAGCTGAGACTGTGGGGCTTGATCTAGGCGACCTCCTGCAGCCAAGCCAGATGAACTGGAGGCGTCTGCCCTGGCCTCCAAGCCAGGTGCATGGGTGGGCTCTCGTTGCGGGAATGCTGGCCACGGATTGTAGCTTTTCGCATTGCACTGCGAAGAAGGCGGTTGGTAGTTCCTAGATAAATGCGCAGATGCCTGGATGGGTGGAGGTGCTTGGGGTTGAATAGGTTGCGAGGTCTGCTTTCCATGCTTTGGGGTTTTTGAGCGCTTGGATCGAGCACTCCTACCGTGGCCTTCACTGCTGGCGTGCTGAGGACTGCAGCGAGGCTGGTTGCTTTGTTGCAACTGTTCAGAAAGTTGTCTCAGTGGAGGGTCATTGGCCTTTTCTAGGAGCTGGCGTTCATCTCTCAGAACACGGGGCCCAGTCGGGCTGGGCAACCCAAGTTGATGGTGGGGTTTTCGACGGAGCCACAGGTCAGACAGCGCGGGACGCAACCACCATGGTGTTCGCTTGGGTTGAAAATGCCGCAATTTTCAAACCGGTGTTCCTGTTGATATGGGCAGATGTCGCCTCGGTGGCCAGTTTTGAGGCAGCAGTGGCACACTTGGGTGACTGGTCGGAAAGGTCCGCTTCAAAATTTCACGCCTTGGAAGTAAACGTATCGGAGAACACGCTTTCCCTCGAAGGTGTAGAGACATGCTTCATTCTTTCCGAATGGTCGCGCTTGGATATTATTGATACTTTGGGGAAAAGGGACGGTGTCGTTCATGAGTACGTCCTCTGTGGGTATAGGGAGGGCTCCTGTGATTTCTCCCTTGCAGGAATTATCTGGAGAAGCCACGTCAGCGAAGACTTCATACGATCTTACGATCTGCTGCTGATCTTGAGCGTCTGCACATGGCACAACTGTACCACGAGGTGTGGGTCTGAGGAGCTGATTAGGGCGAAGTTCTGATCTTTGCGTACTCGTATCTTCGCACTTATGGGCAAGGGGGCTCAGAGCTCGGTTTGTATAGTGTTACAAAGCCGAGACGCCAACACGGCACCGAAGGTGCCACTGCTCCGAACTCCACCACCAAGGTCACCAGCCGTTTGGTAGCGTCTGTTACTCAGCTCGCAACTGCTTTTGTGTAGAGCTGATAGACAAGCGGGCGTGACAACGGTGAGTTAAGGCAAGGTTTATGTACAGCATAGAAATAGAGACGTTACAAATTCGGCACTGGGGCCTGCAGTTTAGGAACTCGTAGAGCCGAGATGTCTTCTCTCGCACGCATCCGTCGGCATCCGTCGCACGCATTCGAAGCACACCACCGACGAGGTTATGAAGGGCGCCAAGCAACTCGCCGCTGCCAAGGACACCGGGCGCGCCAACGGCGAAAGGCGCACAAAGCAACGAGAAGCTTCTCTAACACATAGGTCGACTGCTGGCGACGCGCCGCAGGGCTTTTTTGATAGGCACTAGGTGGATCCTGAGTCACCAACGTCCAACAAGAAAAACCACTGGCCATGATGTCAGAATCCTCCAATGAAGCCTGCGAATGGGCCGCGTCATGCTCATCAATTCCACAGCCGCTGCATGTGGTTGAACCCTAGGACAAGTGACGTTGCCACGCATTGCGTAAGACTCGCCAGACTGGAAGGCGCCGATTGCTTCAACGGGCTCGTGGGCTGAGGGAACTCGCTGTGCATTGCGTGACAGACGATGTCGTTAAGCTAATGTCGTTAAGTTGATCGCGTCAGGCGGGTTCGATCACTGGCCTTGACACAGATTGCCTTTGCAGAGGCATTGACGTTCGGTCTGGACTCCCAGACGTAACAATAGCAACGCGCAAGGGTAAAACTAGTTCTTGTTGCAGAGATATGCCGCTTATTATACGAAAGATCACCTTTTGGTCGTCTATGAGAAAGCGTAACAGGCGGGGCCGGCCGGTTCCATGTCTATGCTCGCGTTGGTGGAATGTGGCTGGTGGTGTCGCGGAGGCCTCCTCGGCAACAACTTCTTTCTGCGAGCTTTGATCCCCTGAAACAATGGACTATGAGGTACGGATGGCCGCAGGTATGTATTGTTGGACGCTTCGGCGACACCGCATGGACCGGGGGTGGAGCCGCTGGGCCCGAAATTGTCCATGGGCTCGAAGTCGCCAGCATCCATGCAGTCCATTCGGTCTGGTGAGTCAGAATCGATGGTGGTAATCTCCGCAAATTAGGCCCCTGCCCAGTTCGCTGCGTTGCGAGGCGCGTTGCAAAGTGCGTCGCAGAACGCTGCACAACGTGGCTGGTGCGTCCGCCGAGCCGTTCCAGCGGGGGTGTGTCTGGGCTTAATGTTGTGGCCACCGCTTACGGTTTTCAAACGTGCGTTTCTCGTTGAAAAAAGAGTCCAGCTCAAAAATATTGATGCTAAATGAAAGATGGTGACTTGCCTGTTGCGATTCTTGTGCGATCTTGTGCCGATGGTCATAAAATCATGGCTCTTGAGGACAGATAAATAGAACCAGATGTGACCTGGCCTGCATGCTTTGGGCCCCTTCACGGTCCGCTGCTGCGGGGACTTCGCTCCACAGTACAACTCGCTCCGACTGAGTAGCAGACGACATTCGTCCTCTTGCGGCTCACGATTGTCTCGCACTGCTTTGAATGAGTTGCTGATTGCAGAAGTTGTGAAACAACCTCTCCTTTGAAACGTCAAGATGCAGGGTTTCCGCAAGAGGCATAAGAAGAGCATTCTTTGGGAAGAAATTGCCGAGCTCCTTAAGAAGTCGCATACTTTCGTCAAGGAAAAGTCGTTGCTTGAACTGGCGATGATCACTGATGTCAAAGTGCGACTGTTTTCCTTTTGTTGCTCTCAGCGATGCTTCCACCAGAGTGACAATCGTGTGTGGCGCCATTGTTATTTCAGTAATGTTATTACTACTTTCTTTTTTTTGCATTTTCAACGAAAGTTACTCCCACGTAAAGAAGCCTTTGTTCTATGTCGCAGCAAACGTTGCTGGTTTAACAAACGATGAAATTTGATGACACGGTACGTAAATGAAAGGGTTCACACAAACGAGATAGCAAGGACGGGTGCTAAACCAGTTGACTTGAGATGTAACATTCCACACAGGTCACTGAAAAAGAATTTCGTGATGTGACTTAGCAAGGAGGGGGCGCAAAGCTTGCTGTCATAGTTAAGGTAAATAAGGGATTCACCAGGCGCCATTTTTTTCTTCTCCCTTTTAACAACACCTCTATTTCTCACTGAAACCCCGGCTCACTAGCCCGCGTCGTCTGTGCTGCTTTTCGCACAAGGGGCATTCGCACGACACAGCGCTCATGTTAGGAGGCTGTCGACTGGTCTTGCCACAGTGGCCAGCCGTTATTGGTGACACTCAGTGCTGGAATGCGTGGTTGGCTGGGCGAAAATGAATGTTCGGTCGTGAGCACAACATACACTGCGTAGATAACGAAGAGCAGCTCTTGATTTCAGGCACTAGTGCAACAACACTTGCCTAGGGGTACGCACCTAAATTACACGGCCGAAGACTACCGATTGAATGTCACTTTGCGCCGATGGCAGAGAAGTGTTATCCGAAATTATGTGATACTTCGGCTTTCTTGCTTACCACTACAGCATTTATGGACGCAAATTCCCGCTAAAGGAAGAATTGTTGCGTAGTCCCTGACTTGGACAAGTGTATATACAGCAGCCAAAAAACCGGGACACCAAGTGTGTCACATATACCATGCCACCTGCCGTTGGTGAAACTCTTCCTGGGGTGCTTTACTGAATCATTGAAAAACCTGGGAGTCCTAAAATTTAGGGTGGAAGCATACAAGCTCGTGCGCCAGAAGAGATGTAGAACATTCGCAAAATCCTTATGAAGAGTGTGTGTGCATATGCCACAGGGTGTCGACAAACACCGCCGAAGCTTAGCAACGAGAATCTATATATACTTTCAATTTGACTCGAGCGAACAGGTACTGGGCTGACAGACACCTCGTTCGGCGTCGTAAAAGTAAATCGCTGAAAGCAAAATCATTGAATCGGAGAAACATGGGAAGTGTTGTGCAAAACACGCTCGCAGTTTTTAAACATTCACCTAGCTGGAACAGCTGTCTAATAAAACCATACAAGAAAACTCTTTCTTTTGCTTCTTCATGGTCAGTTATATGAGTGCGCAACAAAAACCATATGTTAAAAAGCCAGGACAAAACAAAAAGCAACTGCAAACGTTGCTTATTTGTTATAAGATTCATGTTACACTCAGTTCAATCAGTTTACAGACGCGTGAAAGTCGAGTGGCTATTTGTGATGAACCTTACAACACAGGGTTGCCAAAGGAAGGACACTTGGAGAAGAGCGTGGCTTTCAGATACCACTGAAAACAGTGGTTAACCAGCGCCTTCCGCGGACAACACTGCCCGCAAGAGCAGCGGGAGTCACGCAAGAAAAGCGGCGCATGCGAAACAACCGGGCGTCCGCATGGCCTTCCACCGCTCATCGCTGCCGCTCCATCACTCGCCTGTGAAACAGGCTTCACAGCAAATGGCCTCTGGATAGCAGTGTCGTGGCTAGCAAAACAAGTTCGACGTCATGATCGTCACTTAGTAACCACGCATATGTCATATATTCAAGTTTCACTGCGCTCGACTGTGTTTTAAGCTATCTTCAGGCACGCTTTAACGAAAGAAGGTGTACACGGCCGAAGGAGACGCTATATTCTCAACGCCGCGTATCATCGAAACCGGACGGACCACTCCTTGAACAGAATATGTAATGATCGCCAGGGAAGCAAAGCGAGCTGCGTTGGGAAGAGAGGAAGTCAGTTACGGTAACCCATTACTAACGTGCCACCGATCTCACTTTCACGAGCCTGCAATGGCTTAATCATGGCGTGTCTCACACTGATCATAAGGCAGTGGAACTCCAAGGGGAACCGTAAGAAACGGAGCCACCTGCAGGAGCTCGTACAGAAACTGCAATCTGATCCGCAGGCCACGCAACCGGCCCCGGATGTTATCGCCTTCCAAGAGACGTCTACTCTCTCCACCCTCCCCGGTGACGTGGCCTACCATCAGCTTGATACGCATGCTACCCCCTGCACATCCACGCTCGTTCACAACAACCTCACATCTGTACAGCACGAATTGGAAGCAACAGGCATTCAGCATACGATCGAAGAGATTATACCACGCAAACACACAGGCAAGTCGCTCTTAGTCCTGAATGTCTACAGTTAACCTCGTGAGAAAGCGGAAGACTTCTGTCGCATCTTCACTGAGACAATCGCTTTCGTCGGAGACGCGCAGCGGCTCTTGCTTGGTGACTTTAACGCAGAACATCCCGATCGGGGCTACATGCACATGGATCTGAAAGGAAGAAAGCTATAGTCGTTAGTACAAGACTTTCGCCTTATTCTACTTAACGATCCACAGCAGCCAACCACACGCATAGGCAACAGTGTGTGCCGTGACACATCGTCGGACCTAACAGTGTGCAAGAACGTTACGCATGCTACTTGGGACAACACGGGCCTTTGAGTGGGCAGTGAACACAGCATCCTCGCAATAACAATTAAAATGCGCCTCAGCAAGAGGTCGAAACCCACAGCCCGCATTACCGAATGGCCGAAATTCCGCCACTTGTGTGAAAAAGAAGCCTCCGATATCATTACGGAGCGAAATCAATGAATCGCCTCCTTGCAAGAGCACGGGCAAGTCACAACCTGTGAAGTGGAGGCTACCACCGACTTGCCCACAACCGACTCTCACCTCCTTCACATGTGGGACGCACACGCTGGCCTCATGCGCAAGTGGAGCCGGCAGCGTCACAACAAGAAATTACACCGCCGCATCGAAGCGCCAGCGCACGAAATCGAGAACCACAGCCTCGCCCGCACGAGACAGCAGTGGGGTCAGCTGTGTGACAGTCTCAACGGGCAGATAAGCTCTAAGAGAACGTGACGCCTTCCATGACACTTGCACGATCCCTGTGCGTCCAACTCGTCTGCGCAAAGACAGCTTCACGGGCTGCTACATCGTTACCCTGCCACAGATGCCGAGCTGCTCGAAGAGTTGGCTCGTCGTTACGGGAACCTCGCCCTGCCAAACGCACCGCCGGAGCGCCTTCCCCATACTGTGGCAAACCTAACCCCCAACTGAACGAAGAGATTACGGAGGCGGAAATATACGCCGCAATGCTCAAACTTCGCACAACGTCGGCGCCTGGTCTTGATGGCGTAAGCAACAAGTCTTTCCGAAATCTCGACGTGAAATCAGTGGCTGCGCTCAGTGGTAGGCTAACGAGTGCTGGCGCTCGGGACCCATACCACAAGTGGGAAGACACTCGAGGCTCGTATTAATCCCCAAACCAGGCAAGAAAATGGACATCGGCAACGTACGCCCCATTTCACTCCCATCTTGCATTGGCAAGCTAATAGAACACGTTGTCCTTGCCCGATTACAGACCTACGCTGAAAAAAATGACCTTCTCTCTTCCAGGATGCTAGGCTTTCGCACCCGCCTATCGACGCAAGACGTGCGAGTGCAAGCACACCACGACCTCCTTCGTACCCCGCCTAAGGCCGGCACTCGTGCCATGCTTGGTCTAGATCTTCATAAGCCATTCGAGTCGGTGCGGCACGAAGCCATCGCCTCAAACCGTGCCGCTATTGACGCGGGTGAACGTGCGTATAACTACGTATGTGACTTCCTTTCAAACCGGTGGCTCCGCCTCTAAACACCTCACACTCAGAGACAGAGGCACACCTCAAAGAGCGGTTTTGACTCCATTTTTACTTTACCTTGCTATGCGCACGCTGCCTTCTTCACTCGATGGCATACCGGGCCTTTATACCATCTATGCAGACCACGTCACGCTGTGGACGACTACGGGTTCAGATGGCGAGATAGAAGAGACCCTCCAACGTGCGGCCGACGCCGTTGTTAGCCACGCGACGCAGGCAGGCCTCACGCGCTCGGAGAGCAAGTCGGAGCTCTTGCTGTTTTGTCCTCCCGACCGCCGTCGGGACAAGTACCCTCCCCTACCGGCCATCCGAATCTATGTCAACGGTGTAGCCGTACCACAAGGTGACCACATGCGCATTTTAGGCTTATTCATGCAATGAAATCAACAGAACACCATCACACTGGAATGCTTCACCGTTGCCATTATTCAAACAACCCGCCTCATTGCTCGCATGTCTGCTTGAAAGCAAGGCATGGAAGTAAAAGAGCTACTACTGCTTATCCTTGCCTTCGTCATATCTCGCCTGCGTAAGCGCTACCATACCTGCGCCTACTGGGATGCGAGAGGGACGAACTGGACCAACTTATACGCAAAGTGTACAAGACGGCTCTTGGACTCATTTGCACGACCTCTACGTCACATCTCCTCAGCCTCGGCATCCACAACACTATAGACAAACTGAACGAAGCGCATCGCGAAGCACAGACCCAGAGACTTCGCGGTAGCAAGACCGGCCGCTGGATACTCGCTGGCATAGGACCCACCGCCTCGCCATCGGGCGCAGGCCCGGTCTCTATACCTCCGACTTCACGTCGACGTTTTCTCATAAACCACTGCCAAAAAACATGCTTGCTGGACACCAAGACGGTATACGGCGAGCACGAGCTCAAGCCTTATACGACGACTACGCCTCGCGGCGCAATGTGGCCTACGTGGGCGCGGTCCGGTACCCCTTTCAACCAAGCGCGTACGAAGTTAACGTAATAACTACTCGCACCCCCCTCAACACCGACTCAATCTTGCGAGTAGCAGGCTCTGTCCATGCCCTCCACCCCACCGAAGCCGAGAAAGCGGCCATAGCTTTTGCGGTGTCTTCCGGGTTCACTACGATCTTAAGCGACTCGAAAACCGCTATCTCCCATTTTCCTCGCGGTACCGTTGCTACCAGTATACCTTACGGCTCCTTGAGTCTCTCGCCTACCTCGAATACGAGGATCAGCCTCCCATATCACTTATCTGGGTCCCGGCGCACGCAGGAAACCCAGGGAACGAGGCCGCCCACTGACAAGCTCAAGAATTCGTCAACCGAGTGGTGGGCCCCACCACGAACCCAGAGAACTACGGCGAGCCCCTCATATCTTATCATGAAACTGCTCAGCACTATCGCCTCGCACGTCAAACAAAACCACCGCCGCATTACAAACTCACGAAACCACAAGAAATCACACGGCACCGCCTCCAAACGAATTCGTTCGTGTGCCCACGGGTATACGCACACATTTACCTCGATCTGTTCAGTCCGCATTGCTCAAAATGTGAATGCGTCGCCTCCCTCTCTCATATACTATGAGACTGCAGTGAGGATCCACTGCCGCCTGATCTCTTGTCCACTCTATCGTCCGAAACATGGGAAAGAGTTCTCCGAGAAACGAGCCTAGAAGTACAGCTCCGGGCCAAACTGCAAGCTGAGGAGGTGGCGGCAAGGCAGGGCCTGATCGCCATTCTTCTGTGAATTTTTTTCATTTGAATTAAGTTGTCTCTCCCTCTCTCAGATCTGCCAATTTTTTAGTTCTCTTTTTATACTTCTTTTTTGCACACATGCGCTCTTCAGCTACCCTGGGATATATGTTTCGCATATTTCTTTCAATAAACTGAGTTGTGAGTTTACGCCTGTTTGTCTTCTTGCCTTCCGTTGACCCATCCACTGTTCGCGCGGCAAAATTTTTCGAAGAATGTCGCCAGCACAAGGTATACTGGTGCAATGTGTTTGCGCAAAATCACTTGAACTGATTCACGGTCCCTTTAAGAACCTTGCCAATATCCTCCCATTGTAAGCCTTCAGGTGTGTTGCATCAGTTAGGTGAAAAGTGGAGTAATGATGATGGTGAGTAGTTTTTATTGGCGCTTGGCCAATTGATGGCGAAAGAGCGCCATCTCAATTGACTACAGATATTAACAATGATATGATGCGTGGCTGTAAAAGGGCCTTAAAATTCCTCACTCTAACGTGAGTTAAAACATGAAAGTAATAAAGTCATGACAGTGGCGTGACATCTGTGTAGTGATAGTGGATGGCAATATGTCACAATAATAAAACCGGGATGAATATGTAGTCACCGCAGCCACGACCACTCTACAGAGGTCGTGCTACGGATGACCTCGAAATATCGGGTGAAAGCTATGCACATACTTGAAAATGTGAAAAGTGTTTGCAATTTAAAACGTGGATCCCTACCGATGAGAATGCCGGGGTGTAGAGGGTGCTGCTGTCGGTAGGGCAATAAAAAGTGCGTTTTTCTTAGAGCATCTAACTCATTGCACTGAACGAGGATGTGAAGAACCGTAAGGGGCTCTCCACATCTTTCACAATATGGCGGATCGCCGGTACACAGAAGAAATGAATGTGTAAATGTGTATGTCTTGTTATAAGCCTTGTTAGTATTACTTCTGTGTGTCGTGATTTGGATAGTGGCGGCCAATAAACTAGTTGCGGCTTAATAGCATGGAGTTTATTATCTGTGTGTTTATCCCACAAGCTCTGCCAATATTCCCTGAGCTTTCGTTTTAGAAAAGGTTTCAGGTCAAGTGCAGGGACTGATGTTGATGCATTGGCAGTAGTGTCATTAGCGCAAGCAGCCAAATTGTCGCCCAAAACGTTCCCTTGTGTCTCATGGTGCCCTGGAACCCAGCAGACAACGACATGCTGTTTTGATGTGTTAGTTTAGGTTAGTTTAGGGTCTACTATGAGACCAAGAAACTTGTGCTCGGTCTTCGCTGACAGAGGTTGACCATGCAGGTCCATGTTGGGGTCAGGACAGAGGCCCCTCTTTCGGCTGCACAAGACACAAGTGCTCTTTTGCGCGTTGAGTATAAAAGCGTTCTCGTTTGCCCTTTGAGATACTTTGTTCAACCCTAGATGAACTTGACGTTTGCACATTGAGATGTTGCACGATTTGTAACCAATCTGTACATCATCGACATATATGCAGTAAAAATATTTCGTGGAAGAGACAGGTGCAAAGAATTCATTTTAACTATGAAAAGTGTGCAGCTCAATACACCTCCTTGTGGCACTCCTGTTTTTTGGACAAATACTCGAGATAAGACAGTGCCAACTCAGACACGGAATGTATATGAAGGAGGTTGTACAGGTAGCTTTCGATAATTGTCAGCATTCTACCCCGCACACCTAAATGTGACAGGTCTCGCAATAAGCCGAAGTGCCATGTAGTGTCATATGCCTTTTTCATATCGAAGAATACAGAAAGGAAAAATTGCTTATGAACAAAATCGTCGCCAATTTGTGCCTCGATATGGACAAGGTGGTCAGTGGTGGACCGAGCCTCGCGAAACCCTCACTGGTATAGGTCAAGTAGGCCTATAATTTCAAGGAAGTGCATCAGGCGCCTGTTAATAATTTTTTCAAAGACCTTGCAAATACAACTGGTTAATGCTATTGGCCTGTAGCTAGAAAATGAGGCCAGGTCCTTGCTTTGTTTTAGAATTGGGATAAGGATAGCTTCCTTCCAGCCTGAGGGTAGCTCGCCGGAAGACCATATCGCATTATACAGAGAGAGGAGAGTTTTCTGGGTTTCAGTGGGCAGGTGTTTTACCATTTCATATGCCACATGGTCCGGGCCTGGGGTAGATTTATTGCAGCAGGTAAGTGAGGCTTGTAGTTCAGCCAAACAAAAAAGTTCGTTGTATGCCTCATGTGTTGTGGGCTTGCGCTCTAATCTCTGTTTTTCTATTGCGGTTTTGTATTGTCGGAACGCTTCACTATAGTGTGTTGAGCTGGAGACCTGTTCGAAGTGTGCTCCGAGAGTGTTTGCATGGTCTTCCAAACTCTGCCCTCGTGTGTTCACTAGAGGAAGTGAATGTGATTTTTGTCCTGCCACCTTACTAACCATGCTCCAGACTCTCGACTCATCTGTGTACGAATTAATGCCTGTTAAAATTTGTGCCAACTTTCCCTTATCGCCTATCGGTGCGTCCGCCTTGCTTGCGACTTGACGTTCTTAAAGTTTACAAGATTGTCGGTTGTGGGCGAGTCTCAAAGCATCTTCCATGACTTATTTTGTTTTTTTTTTTCGAGCATCACAGCACTCGTTATTCCACCATGGGACTCGTCGTTTGCTTGACAGTTCACATGTTTGGGGAATACATTTTGTTGCTGCATCAACCAAAAAAGCTGTAAAGTAGCATACAGTATCCTCTATGCTCAACGCCGCCATGTCAGTCCAAGATAATATAGTCATTTTTTGAAACTTTTCCCAATCGGCTTTGTCGGTGAGCCATTTGGGAACTTGTACAAGACATGTATTTGTTATTGATGTGCTGATAACGATAGCAAAATGGTCGCTACCATATGGATCATGAATGACTTCCTATTTAAGTAAACGTAAAAGTGATGGGCATATTATACTGAGGTCTATTGCTGAGTACGTATTGTTAGCGATGCTGTAAGATGTTGGCTCTTTCCCATTCAGTAGGCACGCACCGGAAGAAAAAAGGAGCTGTTCAATCAGGTGACCTCGAGCATCGCAGCGAGAGTCACCCCATAGATTGCTATGTGCATTGAAATCTCCAAGGAGAATATAAGGTTCTAGAAGTTCGTCTATGAGGGACTCGAATTCATGCATTTCAAGACGGTGTTATGGAGGTATGTAGAGAGAGCAGATGGGGACGAGCTTTTTCAAAAGAACTGCTCGAACAGCCACCGCCCCAAAGGATGTTTGTAGTGGTAGGTGTGCGCATGCAATCCCTTGATTGACTATAATGGCAACACCACCTGATGGCACAATATAATCATTCCGGTCCTTCAGAAAAATAACGTAGTGACGTAAAATGTTGGTGTGTTTAGGTTTCAGGTGTGTCTCTTGTACGCACAGCACCTTAGGTGTATGTTTGTGTAAAAGTTCCTGGATATCGTCGAGGTTTCTCAACAGTCCTCTGACGTTCCACTGTACTATTTGTGTCATTTTAATGTAGTGTGGTGTTGTGTGTACAAAGGTGTTGCGTTAGGTTACAGGGCCTTTTGGGGACCCTGTGATTCAAGGTTTTTCTTTTTTGGCGCGCTCTAAGGAGTTGTGTCTATCCTTCGGCGTCTGAGGCACCGGAGGAGTGGGACTTGTATTCATCAACTCTTGTGAGGTGGTGGATGGTGCCTGCTGCGCAGGCACATTCACTGAACTTTCGGACCTAACTGCGCTTGCAGTGGTCCAAGGTTCAGCATACACGGGGGTCTACCAGCCCTGTTTGTCAGGTGGCGGAGCAATGCAGGCTGCTCCAGCCGGGGGCGCTGGCGGAACGACCGCAGCCACACTCTGTGACATTCGCGGGTGCCGGGACATGTGGCGCGGCGCCCCGGCGCGTCACATCTACAAACGAGGGATAAGATGGGTTGTGTATGCGAAACGTTGGCGTACTCCTTGGAATGAGAGATTGAATTTAACTTTAAGTTCTACTATTTGTTTCTTTTTTCCATGCGGGGCATGATCGTGAGTAGACAGCGTGATCTCCTTCATAGTTCGAACAACGAGTTGTTTCTGAGGTGCAGTTGTCCGATATGTGTTGAATGGATGCGCACTTTGCGCATGTGGCACGCCCTCTGCAACTCTGCGAACCATGACCGAAACGTTGGCAGTTGAAACATCGACGAGGGTTGCGAATGTATGGTCTTACATGGAGCTTACAGTAGGCGGTTTCGATTGATTCTGGTAGGTCACTTGTTCCGAAGGTAATTATTACGTGTTTTGTAGCGGTCAGTTTGTTGTTGCGCCTTATTGTTGTTCGTTGGACTTTGACCACGTTCTGGTCCTGCCAACCTTCGAGCAGCTCACTTTCAGAAAGCTCAGTAAGATCCTCTTCGGAAATTACGCCACGGACAGTGTTCATGGACCTGTGTGGGCCCACCGAAAAGGGGTTTCCCCAAAGGCTACAAGCTTGGACAGCTTTTCATACTGAGCTTCGTCATGAACCTCCAGAAAAAGATCGCCACTTCCCATCTTTGTCACTTTATAACCTGGGCCTAATGCTTCTGTGAGAGTTTTGGAAACGAGGAAAGGTGAAATGGCTCGGACTGTCTTCTTTTCGTTTTACTGTGGATTACATGGCACTTTGGGAATGTCGCCTTTGGTGTGTTAGGTAAGAAAGTGTCTTCGGTTCGCCACCTTTTTAGGAAGCGATCAGAAGGGGGGGAAAAGCTTTTGCCATAAAAATACTATAAAGTTCGGCGGCGATGGTGGCCACCCACCACCGAGCCCAACAAGGGGATGCTACAAGGTTGAATTGTGAACACTTTGAGACGCCACCTATGCATCGCCGCTATAACCGAATATAACTACCCAAGGTTGGGTAACTACACAGGGTTAACCCTCGCCGCTAGGAAATTCGGAAGTAAACGGAAAAAAGATAATGACAGGACAGATAAAAAGTGAGAGATAAAGACGAAGATGTAGGAAGAGAGAGATAGGAAAAGGTGACTGCCGATTTCCCCTGGGTGGGTCAGCCCAGGGGTGCCATCTACGTGAGGCCGGGGCCAAAGGGGTGTGCTGGCTCTGCCGGGGGGCCTTAAAGGTTCAATCACCCAACATCAGCTCAACCCCCAGAATCCCCTTTTCCCGGACACGGCAAAGCCACACACGGCTAGGCATGTGAGGGAGTCAAAACTCCCCCGTTCGCTCGGGTCCGTTGTGTCGCTACACACCAAACGCCTACTTGCGCAGGCGCCCCTGCAGGGTGGAAATTGGAGTAGACTGGAGAGTTGTTACTAGTTACTTCGCATATGTTTATTAATTGCTACTATTGATTTATAGTTTACGCCTGACGTATTCCCGAATAATTCTTGTTCCAGGAACAAATGTAGAAGATAATGCGTAGTGAACGCTGACCACACACATCTCATATATAGGAACAAAAAGGTTCCTCGCAATACCTCAAAGAACGGCCCTCTTCTTTCGATATATAAACAGATTTATAGATAGTGTTTGTTTACCAGACTGCGAAGCCGCTACCGGTAATGATCTACAATAGCTTCTTCACAGCTCAATTACAAGGGTTCATATGCGAACATGTCCACTTATGGAGAGATCAATGGCGTGGCCTTGGAATCGCTTGATTGTTTGTTTCAAATGTCTGCCCTACTGCAGCTTACGCAAACGGTGGAGAATGAAAGAGCGCAGCGGTTTTCACAGCAACTAACCATATTGTTCGGCGCATATTTTTGCGTTATTTTCAGTTTGGTAATGACTCAAAAGTGCGCATCAATACTATTCGCAGCTTCGGGACTCGCAGTTTTTATAGGTATTACATTTTATTGATGGCTCAAACTACCGCAAGAATATTATTCACGGCCACTGAACATCTGTTTCTGTGTTATTATTATGGTATGTGACTACTCCGAATTTCGCAGAACTACCGTTCCTAGCTTCGAAATGTGTTGCTAATGTAGCTACATTAAATTTAGTGATTACTAAAATGTCCACAGAGATACCTTGCAGAGCTGCGGGAGCCTATAATTCAGTATTTTAGGTTCAGTCGTGACTGATGAACCAAAAGTCAACAACCATACACATCATTTCTTCCTATGGGCAACCATGGTGGGAGCATCGCGGGGGGCTGCGCATCGAGTTTCCATTCGTTTCACTTGGGAACACAACCCAATGGAAGTTACAGTGAGGGATGTATTGAGAAGAGCAGAGACGTTTATACAGGGCTATTGCGTCGCCGCGTCAACTTACTGCGCCTGTAGCTCGTCACCGGCTTGTCAACGCTTACTTACCACTTCGGCTTGCCGGGCTCGTGTTGCTTTCGTAGAAGTGTTCTACCAATGTGGGAGATTATGTTCGGCTTCCCTGGCCTGTAGTTCGGCGTCCGCTTGCCGACGCTCACGTTTACTTTTGGCTTGCTGACTCTGCTTCGTGGCGGCAGCGCTGCCGCTACAACTAGAGCCAACATTGACGTTGTTCATCGCGTTTCGCAAACCCTCGCACAGAGAGAGAATGACAGAAGCACAGCGAACGCGCGCTTTATATGACGCCCTCACACACACACCGCCTACGGCGTACCCTTATGATACAGAAAGTTATATGCAACAATTTGCTGTGCCGACCCTGTAGCGGAGGGGGCAAGAAAAGAGGTGGAGAGTGCACTCCAGTGTAGGAGAGAATGAGCGGGAGCTGGACATACGCATTATGGGTGCATACGCTGCAGAAAGGACAATACCCCGCGCAGAAAGTGCTATTGGATCTAAGATACTATTGAGCAATAGTGTAGCAGTTGAGGAGCTTGGCTGCCAACCCGAAGGTCATGAGTTCGATCAGAGCTGTGGCAGCAGAAAATTAATGAATCAAAAACGCGTTTTGTGCCATGTCAGGGCACGTCGAAAAACACCTATTGATTGATTTTACCAGAGTTCGCTCATACGACATCCCTCATTGCCATACCGTCGTTCTGAGACGTCAACTGCCAAAAAATTAATAAATACTATTCATAGCTTTGGCGCCCGCTGTTGCTGTCGTTATCAAAAAGTTAGCGATGAATCAAATGACAGCAAAAATGCTATTCACAGCTTTGAAGCCGGCTGTTTCTGTGAAATTATTTATTTGTACACTACTGTTAGCTTCTAACTGACGCTGCAACCAGTAGTAGGAAATAACGAGTAAAAATGAAACTTAAAATCAACATTCAGCAATTGTGTCGCAAGGACCAGGAAAATAAAAAAAATAAAGCAAAGAGGGCTTCAGAAGAGCAATATTCGAGCTACACATACTCGCAAGTGACCGTAAGTTTTCTTGATGTCACCATAACGATAGAAGAGGACAAGCTCTCTGCAACTCTATATTGCAAACCAACGGATCGACAACAATACCTTCATTACCAAAGCGATCACCCGCGCCACTGTAAAACAGTATCCCATACAGCCAGGCTCACCGGTTTAAGTGAATCTGCTCAAGAGACGCTGATTTTGACACGAGCTCACACAGGCTAAAACTTATGCTCGATAAACAAAAATACCCCCCACATGTAAATATTGACGCTGTTCAAAAAGCGAGAAAACTGAAACGTAATGAAGCGACCACCGCAAGAAGACTGATGAAGCGCAAGAAGACTTACTTATGAAGCGACCACCGCAAGAAGACCCACAACGAACAAACCTCCGCTGACTTACAGCACAAACTTCCCCAATGTAAACAAAATCCTTAAACGACATTAAAACATTCTGCAACAAAGTGAACATCTGAAACGCGTATTCCCATCCGCTCCAGGCATCGTTTACAGACGACTACGCAACCTCAAAGACACACTTGTCCACTCTCAAATCAATACCTCACCCCCCAATAATTCATACCGACCTTGTTTAAAGTCACGATGTCTTGTATGTAAGGCGATGCGGGAAAGACACAAAGCAAACAGCACACAATCCAAGTAGAGGAAACCTAACATGCGATTCCTCTACTGTGGTATACCTACTCGAATGCAACGTGTGTAGTATGCAGTACGTCGGACAAACAGAAACACCATTTAGGATTCGCTTCAATAATCACAGAGCCCATGCAAAATCAGCCCCAAATCTACCCCTATCAAAGCATCTTAATCTTCCCGACCATGCATTCGACAAACTATCAGTAACGCTCTTAGAAACGCCATTTAAATCAAACCGAGAGCGTGAACAACCAGAGCCATACCTTATCCACCGATTTAACACCCTCGATAGAGAAATAATTCACAATCTTGGTACACTTGCAGCAATTAAAGCATTAGAAAACAATAACGGCAATAATGAAAATAGTAACTGAGCTCACGGCAATGCAGCTGCGAAGGGCACTGGACAACTCAAAACAACTTTAAGTGTAACTACTCTTCCTCAGTACAGCTGTCGTCTGTTTTCTGTTTTTACTTTACTACCCAATCAATTGTGCCAAGCATGACATGCCCAACAGCAACCCTTTGCACAGTCGGGAGGCCCCCACTGCACGCGTAATCTCGAAGCGAACAAGGAATTCGCATTGCGCCCGCTTACCAGCCTCTCTCGCAATACGCGGCACCCCTCTTTCTACGACGAAATGTCGATGAGGCGCTGAGTAGTTAAAAGCTTAAACTTTTTAAAAAAGCTCTTTTTGCCCCACACCGAACCGCCAGAGCCAGGAGGCGCCGTCTGGTCGGGAAGAATGCGTTAGTGAAAACAGAGACCGCTGACATCAAAAAGGTGAAGGGGAGAAAAGGGAGAGAGATGGAGGAAGAAGTGGAAAGAAGAGTGGAAGGGGGGCGCCCGGGTTGGGAGTCCACCTTACATTCCTTTTCTTTTTTTCTTTACGTTTCCATTTCTTCTTTTTTTCTCTTTTTTTGGCTTTTTTCCCTCTTTCCCTCTGATTTGAGATTGTATAAAGCTGAGCACCAACAAAGTGCACCTTCAATGCTGATGAAGGCACGACTCTAGGCCGAAACGTCGAAATAAACCACGTTGTGACCGCTCACGGAGGATCTACTTGACTATATGCAACGCTACGGCCACTCAACCACCATGCCTGCACACACACACACACACATATATATATATATATATATATATATATATATATATATATATATATATATATATATATATATATATATATATATATATATATAATAGAAAGAAGTGTATACCTAAGGGCTCGTTTTTTCCGTGTTTTAACACAACATTAATGGGATCTAACAGACAGTAATGCCAAGGAATGTACAGGGGAAATTATTAAAACCCATAGAATGTAAAATAAGAAGAAAGAAAAGTGGGTGAAAAAATTACCAACTGTGAGCAGGAATCGAACCTCCGACCTTCGAATTACGCGTTCGATGCATCGAACGCGTAATTCGAAGGTCGTATATATATATATATATATATATATATATATATATATATATATATATATATATATATATATATATAGGAGAAACCAGTGTATACTTAAGGGCTCGTTTTTTCGTGTTTTACACAATAATAATGTGATCTAACAGACAATAATACCAAGGAAGGTATAGGGGAAGTTATTAGGCATATTGTGATGTAAATGAGAAGAAAAAAAAGTGGGTGAAAAGATAACTTGCCGTGGGCAGGATTCGAACCTGCGACCTTCGAATAACGCGTTCGATGCTCTATTACTGAGCTACCACGACAGCTATCCCCCCCAGCCATTTTATTGGGTATCTATGTCAATATAAACGTGGGAATGTCAGTCAGCGCCAATAGTAGCCATGGCGGCGAGTGTGGCACACTCTTTATGAGCCTGTTTGGCGTCACGTATATATATATATATATATATATATATATATATATATATATATATATATATATATATATATATATATATATATATATATATATATATATATATATATATATATATATATATATATATATATATATATATATATATACGATAGTCTAGCACTCTTTGCAAAACGCCGCACTAGAAAGGTGTACGAGCCGCGTGCTCATAGCTGCCGAGCTAGCGAAATAGTGTGCTCACTAACGATGGTAACTACACAGCACCAGTAAAATCAAAGTTGCTGCTCGACTCCCACACGCCACCCCCTAGCGTCTTTCCGGGATCGTTAAAGCCGGGCGGACCACTTCCTCTCTGGTCGAGCATGCAATGATCATTCTAACTTTAAAGGAAATTTTATAGTATGCGCTCATCGAGCGACGGATATTAGCCGCCTCATATTGTCTGCGCATGAGCCGCGTTTGTTGCTCCCGCTCGTGCGCTGTTTCTGGGGAATACGACATACTGTCACAGGTCCTGTTAATTTGGAAGGCGATAATAGGGCTAATTCAAAGGGCCGACGTATCGGCCCCCCCGAACTGCACCAGGAAAGCGTGCACAATTTAGAAGTGGTCCTAATTGTCGCGCCAGCGGACGTCAGCTATGGTTTGAAAAATGAGTAAGAGCCGAGATTTGATAAACAAAACAAAACTATATTCTCAAATATGGCCGATCAAACGATACACAAATATGCACACTCGACAAAAGTTGAATACGATATGCCACCAATCAAACACCGTACTTTACAGTACAATCACCCACACTTAAAACAATGGACACAAACAATAATACGCGCTACACTGCAAGCGTATGCAACGAACAACCAAGACGCTTAAAGACTAAAGAGTTCGAACACTTATTTAGTCCAAAGTCCTTGGAAGAAAGTCTGAATGATACTCTTCCAAGAATCACACTTGAAGAAACAACAGCAAGAAACAGCACTTGAAGACCAGTACTGTTTCGTTCTGCTGCCGCCGATGTTTCTCTTCCAGGAATATTCGCGTATTCAATTGGCCGCTCTTCAAGCACCAAACTTCTTCGCCGGTAACACGTCGGCTTCCCACGCGCAGTTGTTGACACGCGTCTTCGCTTGCTGGCGGTAGACACACGCTTCTGCTCTTAGCACGAGTCTTCACCTCTCAGGTGGAAATTCTCTTCATTACCTGCTTTGTCACTGAAGACAAAAACCTTCGCCGACACGGCAGAATGACCCTACGCACACTTGCGCAAAACTTTCATCTCCTGTCTACGCACACGAGCGCCACCTTTCTTCTTCTCCTGCTTTGTCACTCAGAACGGAACCTTCGCTGACAAGGCGCAACACCCAACGCACCCTGGCGCAAATTTCTTCTTCTCCTGATCTCCCTTCTCCGCTGCTCGCTTAAATACTTTTCCCGCCAGATTCCAGAAAGTTCGAATCGTTTCGTCGGTGCGTTTCACAGCCAAGGCTGGGGAAAGGGTGAGAAGTTCCGAGTGTCGTCTGCGACACGTTACGCAACTCTGCATCACCACGCGCTTTTTCTTCGAGACCTTTCTAGAGCTTCCTCGGCCGCCGTTATGAGTAGATTGGTCGGCGAAAGTACGCTTCCGAGAAGCAGAAAGGGCGTGCCCGGGGGTCTTTGGATGCTTGTTTTCTTCTTTAGTGTTGACTTTAAGGCGTCTCTCTGGCGCTTGGTCGCCAGAATTCGGCGGTGCACTTCTTTTTGAGCGCTTGTTTGTGACAGATGCGCTGAAAGGTCTTATCAATTTAGACCTAATACGGGAAATGGCGGGTGGTGGGAGGAGCAGTGACGTCAAAATCCTGAGGAGATTGCTCATATAATTGCTTTGGTGAAAAAAAAATCCCTCGTCAACATGTAGCTGCGCTAAGCACCTAAAGCACGTGTTGTAATCAGTGAATTGAGTAAAACAATATGCGCCTCATAGTAGAATGATTAAAGCTGGCAGTTTGACACAATTATTCGTAGTTGCCACTATTTGTGCTGATCCGATTGTTTCTGTGGTAATATAACCCTAATTTTTCTCTACAGCGTGTCTTTCAGATGATATCAGTTACAGCCTTGATGCAGAGGCCTAAATGTACACTAATTTCTCTGTTTATGATGTGGTGATGTCCTCTTAGTTTCTCATTAAGGTGTCTTGTCGCATTCTGTATGTTTTTTTCTTCCACAGAAAAGTTACACTCAATAGCTGACGCCTTAGACAGTCGAAAAACTTCAATTAATGGTCCTGAGGAGTGTAAGTCACCAGGTGGTCCACGATGGAGATCCTTGCAGCCGCTACTGTAAACGACGGCCAAGTCTGGGCGTAATGTGGGCCATTCCGCTAGTTTTTAGGCCCTCTGGAATGCCTCTAGTTGGCTTTCAAGATTGGGGCTCCTTAGTGCCTCTCCCTAGTCGGACTAACTGGTGAGGGCATAGGCGTAAGAGCCGGGAGGGGGTGGCAAGGAGCGCTCGTGCCCCCCCCCCTACTGAGAAAAGTTGAGTGGGCTGAGCCCCCCCCCCCCCCCCCCACAATTTCTACAGTGGTCACTTGTAGCTGCACGATGGGAAAACCAGCAAGTAAGGCGAAGTTTTTTGTCCCAACATTATTCACTCCATTATATTCTTACGGGAGAATGAAAACGTTACGCGGTTATGTTACAACACAGTGAAACTTTGCCAACATTACCGCTGTGGTAGTTTTTCTAGTAGGCTCTGTGCGTGGCGGATCGCCATTGCGATGCTTTCACGTCTTGTGCTTTGCCGTAATACACATGAGGCAAGCGCTGAACAAGGACCCGCCTATAATATTAAATTACTTTTTCATGCTTTTATTCTGCTGTGACTTGCTGATGCAGCTGCGCATGGAAACAAGCACAGTTTTGAAAGACCAGTCAAAAACTTTGCTTCTTCTGGAAATAATTTTCTTCGGAATTTATATGTCGACATCGCTGCTTTGTCGAATCAGTTGCGAGCCGATGAGTGTGACAAATTGTTTTTGATGTTTATTTTTTCGTACTGAAATGCCAAAACTTTTTTCCGCTTTAGTTTTTGATAAACCTGATCAGCTTTGTTTATGGTAACTTGGAGCCATAGCGGCAGATTTTAAAGTGGCTACGAATAAAGCGTTGAACTCGAGCTCAGTAGGAAGTTCAGCTTCTAAGCTTGCCTCACAACTTCACCCCACCGGATCAGGTAGAATGTGACAGACCGTGGTTTCTAGCACTCTGAAGGCTTAGTAAAGAGTCGGGCTATAGTTGGTTTTCGCTCAACCTGAATTGCCTTTTACAGCTCAAAATACATCTCGGACAGTAAAGAAGGACATGCGTGCAGCGCAGCTTACTTCTCTCTATTCTTCTTTTTTTCAGCAAGTATGGACTCACAGAAATGTATACGCGCAAAAACTACTAGGCACCGTTGCGCAGCGAGTGTAATGTTTTTATACCTATAATTCATCTCGCCTGAGCTATAAGTAGCCGCTACCTATGGGATTGGTAGCTATAGCCTACTTGAATTACATTTAGAAGGAGATGCTCTCCGGATTTGTGACGTCATGTAACAAGCAGGCCATTATGTGGCACACAGAAAACTTTAAATGCCAAAGAGCCAATGGAAAACAATATGCCGTATTCAAGATAGCTCATTATCTTGTTTTTTAGTTGGTCGTGCATAAGTGGTCATTACGCGATGGATCATTTCAACGTCATTTGTTGCCTCGTGTGACAAGTTGGCGCTGTGTCCATGACAAAGACTGTTTACACCAATCATATACAGCTAACGACCATTTCGAAAGAAAGCAACAAGGGATAGTTCAACGTTATAGTCACCCCAATTTCAATCTTTCAGAGGAAAATTTGGTTTACACTGTTCTCATTGGCGTATTTATGCAGGTGTCTGGGTGCCAATTAAGGAATGGTAATACAAATACAATGAGTGTAAACAAGATAGTACGTCCCTAAAACCATTTTTAAATAAAAGTGTTGAGAAGTTGGTCATATGTAAACAGTAATATAACAATAGCACAAATAATAATGGTAATTGCATGCTCTAAAAACTGTGTTCGGACTGTTAGCAAACAAGGCAAATTTTATTACACACAAACCGGAATATATGCAAGAAAGTAGTTAAGATTGGTATGATGGATGTAATCCGGATGGTTCAGATGTTCAGGAAGACACGCTGAAGGACTGGACTGCTTGCGTTTTTCCTGGCAAACTTCAGTTTATTTATACACTGACAATTATTTACAAACAAAGGCCGGGGTGGCCACAGAAATTTTTCCCCGAGTTTAGGGGTTCGTGGTTTTCAATGCTTCTGTGTATAAACAGAAGCCACATTCAGGCCAGATATTACCTTATCACCTAACTTTACACGACTAAAGTGCGCTTGCATGCAAGCGCTAAAGCTGCTATTCTCGACTATCTCAAATAAAATGCAAACAACTTAAAAATATTTAGCTAAAAATACATGACTTGGTTGCTGTTCACAATTTATTCCAAATTATTTTGTTTGCAATTGATAATACCACCTCAGAATGAAAACGTCACAATGCAGTGATTCCACAAAAGATGATTTTAAACTTCACTGCACTCTCTGTTCGAAAACTTGTGGAACAATATAAATAGTAGCATATATGTGGATTAATTTTCTTGAAACATATCCAACATATCAGGACACTGAATGCCCATAATGATGTTCTCCATGGGTACGAGAAATTCGCTCTGCAACTGAGGCTAAAGCAACTGCTTACTTTTAACATGACATGCCGGATAGTTCAGTACTCGTTCAGTGTTCGCTCCTTCTGCACACGGGGCATTCAATGTTGGTTGAATATTTTTAAGGGGCCCCAATCAAGCTGATATGGGTTGCGACATGGTATTTCATTTGAAAAAGAAAGAGAAGCAGTAAAAGTTTATTATATTTAAATACTAGGCCTCAGCATCCCTTTCATATCTGTCTATTTCTTCACTCGTCTTACCCAGTCTGCTCTTTCACGTCTACATTTCCAACCAGGACGCAACCACAATTCTTTAAACTCTCACGAGACTTTCTTATGTGGGTTCTCTTGCTACGATGTTTTTTTATTAAAGAATACTCGCAAGGTTCTGTAAGTGAAGCATCTGTTCAGTGAGCAACCTAGCCTCTACCCCCTTGTCTTGTCTTTTATATCATGCAGAACCTTTTCCTGACATACCAGTCGACCAACTCTTTCCCTCATGGATAGTCGTCTGAACACTCAGTACAGGTTAAAAGACTACAGTACTAAGCTGCATGATGAGGAGGCGGCCAATGCATTTTACATGTGGCCGAATATCATGATAATTACAACAGGCGTAGTAACTCGTCTATTTTTTTATGACTACGGACCAGGTGCCTATCACAATAGGGGTCTTAAAATGGTAAGCACCTATTTTTTCACCTATTAGGCGCAAATAATATTGTACATCCCGCAATTTCGGCTCAGTGTGTGGTGAGTTGTGTGATGATTCTGTAATGAATGAAAGTACTTTAATTAGGCCATGCCATCACAAAATGCGTTCAGGGCAATCAATCGCGCAGTCGACGGAACCCCACCTCTATGCAACCGGTGGCGGAGGTACGAAGCGGTAAACCACTGCTTTTCCGTGTACCAGAAGACCAGTTTCGTGATAGATGACAAATAGAGGGTGAAAAAGAGAAGTGGAGGATCCTCGGTGACAGACTGTTCATGTCCCCGACGCGGTGGCCTAGTGGCTTAGGCACTCGGTGCTGACCCGCAGGTCTCGGGTTCGAATCCCAGCTTCGGCGGCTGCATTTCCAATGGAGGCGGAAATGTTGTAGGCTCATGTGCTCAGATATAAGTGCACTTCAAAGAACCCCTGGTGGTCGAAATTTTCAGAGATTTTCACTACAGCGTCTCTCATAATTATTTGGTGGTTTTGGGGCGTTAAACCCGCCTATCAATCAGTATATTGTTCAGTGAGCCGAAGAAGTGTGCGGATAGAGCATAAGATGTCAGGCCGTGTGGTGGCCAGCCGCCTGTCTTATTATTTCAACTCGATGCTGGGAAAGGAACGCTCGGCAGCGGCGTGTAGCCCGTGTATCATCTCCGCCTCAACCAGGCACCCTTAGTCAACGCAGCAACATCCCGGAGCACACAAGCTCGTAATGTCGGCAAGGCACTAACCGCAGAAAAGCTGAGCGTTCAGCAGCTCTCTACTCTCGTCTGGACTTTTGAAATAGAATTAAATGTAATTTTTGTTTATTGATCCCGTGTTGTTTTTGTTCTGTACATGTGTGCTCGTATAATCACGCATGTATATGTTCAAGCTGGTTGGGTAGCCCTGATTATTTTAGGGTATTTTGTAACACGTGGTACGCATTGCGTAAACAGTGGAAGCAGCGAGATTTCTTGTAAGTAGTCTGTTTCTTGCGTAATTTTATGTTGTTGTAGTGAAAAGGACATTTTTTTCAAATATTTGGTGCCTCCTCACTCTTGCACATAGTCTGTATGCCCGATCAGGCGCAGACGTAGGCATGGGCTTGTCAGGCGTGGATCAAATGTGAAACAGTCAGATGCACGTGGGGTTGACTCGTTGTCTGCCAACCACCTCTGAACGAAGAGTGCGTGTATTTAGGACAGACTACTCATAAATACTTTAAACATACTATGACAGCAGGGCTGGTGTCGTCTACGAATATGAGGTCCACGTTGTGGTGCAACTCCTTTTGTATGAAAACCTACACTAAGGGGACTCACCAAAGAGAAAATTCTTATTTTGTTATAACTTGAGAGCAGTTCTGATAGGAAATTAGCGCATCAGAATTGATGTCAGACAAGTTTCTTTGAGTGAATGAAAAGGCGTTTTGTGACTGTACCCGTGCCATGAACGCAATAGCAAGAAACGTCTTACTTTCATGCAGTAGGGAGGCGAATTCATTACACAGCTACTGCACCCGGTCAAAAACAACACAAAAGCAAGACATGAATGCCAGACTCGAACAAACGCTCTGGGATAGGATTTGAATCCTTGTGTTTGTTTTCTTTGCATACTTCAAGTGGCCGCGGTTTGTTGGTGTGAAACACCTCTTGGAAATATGAAAAGATGAGCCAAGTTTCAGACGCTCTTGTTTTAGAAAGTCAACTGTGATGAAGACATGCGGGACAGTGACCCTCAAATTTGCAGAACTTAAAACTGAAACTTGCAATATAACTGCAAATATACAGGGTGTTTCGAGAAATGTGTCCCACATTATTTAAAAGTTACAAGAAGAACGCACATGCGTGCCAGATGCGCCGTTCCCTTTACTGTAGAATATGGCATCTGCAGGTGCACAGAAACAATTATTACGACAGTAAATATGGAAACCAAAACAATAAACAATAAATGGTCACAGTTAGCGGTCAGAGGGCGCCTTCATCATTAGTAATTGGTTTCGGCACATGCACCACGCAAGAATAGCCCTTGACATTTGTTTCTGATACTTACGCAGATCGACTTATAGATCAATATTCGTATTCGACTTGAAGCCCACAACGTCGAGTGTGTTAACAGTATATGAATTACTAAAGTCATGCTTTTGTTGTGCGGCAGTGGAGGGTCTACTCAATTTGTGTGCGTAGAATGGAGTAGACGTAAGAACTGGTGTGCAGGGAAATATGCTGGCAATTTTGTCGACGTTTGCAGGGGAAAATTTTTGAAATAGGGAATTTTCACGTCTCTAGAAGGGAACTTTTCGACGAAGTACGGAACATCACTGCACAGTGTTTTTTCGACCGGAATTCACTGCCTGGCGTATATCGCAGACGTAGAAACTGAGACATGAGTGAATAGCGAAGAGGTTATCAAAATGCTCATAATCAGAACGAACAAAATAAAAGGCCGCGGCAGCAAAAAAACACCAACATCAAAGAACCCATCAAGCAAAGCACGTGACAGATCAAATGGTTGACAAGAACAAAGTAAAACAAAAACTGTTAACCAGAGCGAAATAGTAGGGCACAATTTATGATATAATACAGTGCTTCATTCCATTTACATTGAATTCGTGTGTAAGTGTAAATTTTTTATTTAGTGTTGTTCGTCAGGACGGCAATTATGCTGTTCCATAGTGAAGTAGAACTACTCTAGATCATTCACAACTTTTTTAAACAAATCACGCGCAATTTCATGGTAGAATAACGTTATATTTAACTGTATGCTGACAATATTGCATTTTTCAAGCAGTGAATAGTTTTTGAAAGCGTACGCAAACTTTACACTAGCGTTTCGTGACCCTGCGCTCCTACCGTCCGCCAACCGCTTTCGCGCTCCGGTAAGTGACAAAACTAACGGGCGACCAAAAGTAGCGTATGTGGTTCGAGAACTCCCCAATGACCTATTTCACTCATTCACACCAATGTAGTTAGTTACTTTAGTATTATAGTTTCAACAAAATCGAATGACTTTGAGCGTTAGCATAAGTTCTGTGATTGCTTTCCTTTTTGAAATTCCCATTGACACTTATTTTCAGTTTCGTCGAATAAAATGTTGGAGATTTCAGTGTATTTTTATTGAAAAACTCAGTTCACGCACGCATTGCGCATGCTGAAAGGAAGGCAACACGCGCTGCTCAAAAATTTGGTAAACTAGGTAAACGTTTATCTGGGGTGCGCATACACATTGTTCTTATGATTTACCAGATGTGTGCGCGTCTAATTTTATAATTTTGATAAGAATAACACTTTGGGGAACTAGCTTACGTGATTAATCCCTATGGTTCTTTTCAAACCACAGCCCTTTCGAAGTTGTCAAGGGATACGAAATTTCATTGAGAATGGTATTTTACATGAACACACCCCGATACCCACATCACTTTGCAGACTCCGTATTCGCATCATCAAAACACACTTCAAAATTTAGGCATCCACATAAAGATTCGTAGTTGGTATTCATATCGGAATCACCAACATTTTTTATTTAGCCTTAGTCGCGCATATGTAAGCTACCAGTGGTCTTTGTGTAAGAACAACTACAATTACGATTTAACTTATGCGACATCATGCCAAGGAAAACACTATTGGCCGAAGCGAAAATCAATTTTGAAGATATATTCTCAACTGATGACATATTTTAACCTTCTAGATAATCATTATACCCGTTAGAAGGTCGTTTACTTCAACTAAACATAGATGAGGTAATTGCAACTGACGCATCCATGTGCGAACAGAAGGCGGAAGTGGGTATTTTTTGAAAGGCTATATCACAAACGTACTCCTTTCGTCTTTCGTAATCCATTTCCATATTCGAAGCCGAACTTATAGCAATTATTGCAGTCCGAGATAAATTTTAATCAATGATTTGTAAGCTTATATAGTGACTGATTTTTTACTTCTTCTCTTCTCATGATTAATACACAATGCAGAAGACTGGCCGAGTCGTAGGTGAACTCGCAGAGTTTCTTAAAGTTAGCTAGAAGGGACTCTAGTGCAGTGATTATTCAGTGACCGAGATAAATTTCAATCAATGACTTGTAAGCTTATATAGTGACTGTTTTTTTTTACTTCTCCTTGTCTCATGATTCATACCCAATGCAGAAGACTGGCCGAGTCGTAGGTGAACTCGCAGAGTTTCTTAAATTTATCTAGAAGGGACTGTAGTGCTGTGTTTGTTCAGTGACCATGCTAATTGTGGGTATGACATGAATTGTCCTAGTCTTCGTGCTTGCGGGCGGTGAAAGCACGTTCGAACGCATGGCTTCGTTTGTTTTCGTGGTTTGGTTTTGTTTCGAATGAAAGGACAAGACATTCTTCGCTTCATGAGCCGATTTGGAGTGGTAAGCCTAAAATAATAGGCTGGTGAAGATGAACTTCTGAACATTTCCTGATTGTTGGTTTGTGACGAAACAGCTTCAAGCCACGTGAAGCCAGGACGAACGTAAACTACGAAGACTAGGCAATTTCATGCCAATCCTATAATTCACATGCTTGTTGAAACGTCATTTATTGCAGCTCCCATAGACACTAGCGCCAGATTTCCCTCTAGTGTACTTTTAAGAAACTCCATAGGTGAAGTGGTTCACTTACAGCATGTACATCTCTGTTATCTTCTTCCGAACCTTATGAACTGATGGGTTTCAGATATTAAATCTACGTATATTTTCTCACTCGTGCTTGCTATGCGTGTGATCCCATCGTGGAATAATCGAATACGAGATGGTTGGTACTCTCGCTGGTGGTTTTTGGGCGGTGCAGTGATGTCAATTTTGCCTCACAGAGCTTTTAATACGGGATCACGATACCAAAAGAATTATGTACTTCAGTGATCCAGCAGTATAATATTGTTCGTTTTAAAATATGATCATTTTTTAACCTGAAATGGAGTTTCGGCTACTCCAATTCGGAAGGAAGTAGCTATAACAAAATTTGGATGTTGTCTACCCCCTCTTACTCTACGTTTATAGAGGTCAGGTCTGGTGCTATTTTCTTCGTGGTTTTATTGCGAGAGCCGGCAAACATTGTTGATTTTTTCGCTTAGGTGCCATCGTTTCATTCACCTAGGAAGAGAACATTTCGAAAACTTACTCCACTACTTCAAAGTCACTCTGGATTCTTGAAATGTTCTTTTCGTTGGAGCGTCTTCTCTGGAATTCAACAGGAGCGTCTGCTCAGGCACATGAAAATTTTTCGTTGACACAAGATTCAGTCTTTGTTAACATTGTTCTTTATGTATTTCTTGTACTTCAAAATTCTTTTCATTAATTGATTCTTGAACATATCATTGTAATATTCTATATATATATACGTTATTTTAAATGCGAAGCATTTTTTAGCGAACTTCGGTGACCTTGATCGTATCTATCTACTTATCTAGCCGCCTACAACTTTTAGCTGTCCTTGCCGTTTGGATTATGGCATCAATACAAAACTTGGTATGACATAACATTACTCTATGGCGAGCATATATTACGAGTCATACCATGAAGATCATGATGTGTGTGTCATGAAGGTCATGATTTACATGTCACGGTCTTGCTGCTCTTGCGGTGACTTCGTTCACATGACATGTTGCAAAACTGGTATGATAAGACATGATTGCACGGCGAACACAAGCGACAGACCCTAACATGAAATTATGACATGCGTGTCATGTAAGAACATGACTACATGCCAAGGTCATGATGAGCTCGCGGCTGTTTCGCTATCGTCACATATACCAAATTTGGTATTACGATACCTGAATGGATGACGAATGTATGTGACTGGTGCAAGCATGATAAACATGAGATGCGTGTCACGTAACAACATGACTACATGCAACGCTTATGATGCGCTCAGAGCCATTTCGCTAGCGTCACATGTACAAAATTTAGTAGTGTGGTACATGAATGGATGACGAATGCATGTGACTGGTGCAAACATAATTGTCATTAGATGCGTGTCTTGTAACATCTCTACATGCCACGCTCATGATGCGCTGGCGACCGTTTCGATAGCTTCACCTATACCATACTGGGTATTATGGGACGTGGATGGATGAAGAAGGTATGAAAGTGGTGCAAACATGATAAGCATGAGGTGCATGTCAATTAACAACATGACTACATGCAACGCTCATGATGCGCTCGTGCCCGTTTTGATAGCTTCAGATGTACCAAATTCAGTATTACGTGACGCGAATGGACGATATGGGTAAATGACACATCCAAACATGATAAACACAAAATGCGTGTCATGTAAAAACAAGACTACACGCAACGCTCATGATGTGCTCGTGGCCGTTTCGATAGATTCACACGTACCAAATTCGGTATTACGTGACGCCAGTAAATGACGAGGGTATGTGACTGGTGCAAACATGAAAGTCATGAGATGCGTGTCATGTGACAAAATTACCACATGCCACAGTCAAGACGCCATTATAATTTGACTTGACAGGGCGCGCGTTCGCGTCGGCGTTCGTTTTTTTGGTGTCACGCCTGCGTTTCCACGCAAGGCGCCTGTCCTGCCATATACTCGCAGGCGCGCGCCGCGCTTCGTTGCTTCGACGCATGCGCATTTCAGCGTGTCCAGCGTCCGCCAGTCACGAAAAGAGGCAGACGCACTGTCTGGGTAATGTATTGGTGTGAAATGCTGCATGTCGCACTTCGCGCCGGTTGCCATCGGGCAGCACAGATGGACGCTGGTCGCGCCTGGCGTTATAATATAGAGTTCTCTCGTTTGGCTAACAAACTGCGTCACTGTGCCCCGCGTGCGCGTGCGTCAACGTTAAGTTGGAGTATATTGCGCCCTTCGTGATTCACTCGGGATCGTTTCGCTAGCTTCATATATACCAAACTTAGTTTTACGTGTCGTCAATGGATGACGAAGGTATATGACTGGTGCAAACTTGATAATCATGATACGCGTGTCATGCAAAAGCATGACAACATACCACATTTATAGCATGCTCGCGGCAGTTTCGTTAGCTTTACATATACTAAATTTGGCATCACGTGACGTGAATAGATGACGAAGGTAAAGGACACACACAAACATGATAATCATGACACGGAAGTCATGTACGGCATATTTTCCCGCACCTCGGAACGTTGCAGTGATTTCAAAGTGACATATGAACCTTCCTCATTTGTTCTTCGCAGCCCCACCACGGTGGTCTAGTCGCTAAGGTACTTGGCTGCTGACCCGCAGGTCATGGGATTGAATCCCGGCTTCGGCGGCTGCATTTCCGAAGTGTTGTAAGCCCGTGCGCTGAGATTTGGGTGCACATTAAAGAACCTCAGGTGGTGCAAATTTCCGCAGCCTTCCACTACAGCGTCTCGCATAATCATATCGTGGTTTTGGGACGTTACATCCCACAGATCAATCAATTAGTGCTTCGCATTTCATTGATTCCCACTTTACGTGGGATCTCCAATTTTTTCAACTGTCATTGATTCCAGTGGCTATTGAAATCTTCTTCATTTCTTCTCATAAAAAATGTCTCTTTAATTAACTTGCACTTTCATGGGCAATCCCCCGTAATGGGTAAGAGCCACAAATGGAGGCACGAGCAAGCAAGCAAATTGCTCTTGCTAGAAACGCTCCTTTTTTCGACACTGCGACAGTACCTCGCTTTTCTGCCCACCGGGTCGACGGCTCTAGTACTGGAAGATCCACGCCCAGTTTGCTGGAACATGGTAATGTGACCACTTTCCTGTCGTAATCACCTAGTGGGATGGCCAAAGATGACTCACACGCAACAAGAGATGACGACATATTAGGCTTAAAATACGCCAGGTGCTCTCGTCATATTGTCCTGGTAATTATTTTGCCTGTAACACCAAGTACAATTAGAGGATAATGAACTTGTACAAGAAAATGCAAGATATCTGTGCCACACACTTTGAGACGAGATTGTGCACTAATATTGGGAAATGTGTTCTGGAATACATTTAACAATACACATGGCTCAGATACATTCACCTTCACATAACGCGATATTTCGGTGATGCTCTTGCACAAAAAGAATTACAGCCCTCAGCATTGTTGACATGAATGGTCCGACGCAAGGCTTGTCCTCGTTTCGATGACGTGAGTGCGGCCAATCATTGGTATTTTCGTTTCAACGAAAATATATGAAGTGCACTTCGTTGCGCTAGTTAATGTCTAATTCGCTTCTGCCTGACCAGCTGGTCGAATACACTAAGCTGGTGGTTCATTTTCAACGTGTTTTTGTTTTGGTGGCACTGTAGCGCGTGCCGAATAAATTTATTGTCATTCGCTTATTTCGGCAATAAACGTTTCCGTGCGCGTTCCCACTGAAAAGGCGCGGGTTCTTTCACGCGCGATTTTCCATTGCTGAGATGAGCATATACGGCAATAGTTTTAACAAGAACGCGCGAGAGGAGTCTCGACAGAAACAGGGAAAAATAGGAAAAAAAGTGAGTGTACTGGACCCACCTGTCAACCTGCAGAAGTGAGGGTGCACATTGACGAACACCAGGGGGTCGAAATTTCCGCAGCCCTCCACTACAGTGTCTCTCAGAATTATGTTGTGGTTTTGGGACGTAAACCCCACATATCAATCAATCAACCAACCAGAAGTGAAGCACAAGTTTACTAGGAAAATTGACGCACACTCCATTTATCGTTAGTTGCGACAAGCATACCACGTTCAACAATTGGAGGCGCTGACGTCAGTCGAACCGAGGAGAAGCCACGCGTACGAACTGTCTTGTTAAACGTGCGCATGATTGTAAGTTTTCCGGAATGCAGATACAGCGACACGGATACTGGAATAGCTTATTCTGGGATGTTCGTACTTCAAAATGGCGTTGATTAGGCGCCGGATATTTTCGTCAAAATATTACAGTGAATTAAAAATTTTAGTTAAACTTTTCATTTTTAAAATTTATTTATTTTGTAGTACCCTAAACGGCATTTATTAATTACAAAGATGTTTGTGAGGCATGGCAGGGAGTGTTGCAGAGCACATGCGGGTAATAAGGGCATATGTACACGTATTGACTGCAACAAAAAAGTGCGCTGTGTTGCTCACTGCTCAAACATTACTCATTGAAATAGGCATAATTGGTGAGCACAGACGAGCTATGGCAGAGAGTGAGAGGTGAATGGAGAAAGAATAAATAAGAAGTACGCTATTTTCTGCATTTCATCGTGTGCACATGGTTCAGCGCCTGGTGCATTAGGCATTTGAAGGATGGATGTATAGGTGATAGACACAGGAGAAGACAGGAAAAAATAAAGAAAGCATGGCAAGAGAGGTCTCTTTTGCGCAGTAGGTAGCGCAGAGCCAAAACGTCCATATATCACACATCGAGGAGATTCGTGTTAGAGAAAGTCGAGAAGCTTCTTGTTCATTTCCAGTATTGCCTTCCCTATTTGTTTTACAGTATTACAAAGTGTTCTACCGAAAGAGATGGCGGAATCAACCAGGGCATCTAGATATTTCTTTGAAGTTTTTTTTCGGCTGAAACTTCGTTTATGAATGGTAATAACAATGACAGTGTCATGAAAAGAGCGCAGTGTCAGTATGGACCGGTAGCTGTGAGCGTTAAATGTTACGCAAGTTCACGCAAATGAACAGATTACTACCTGAATAGTGGGCAGAATACATGGTTAGGCAGTCCAACCAACGTCGGCTGCTCGGCGCGTAGTCCACCTGCGCGTAGTCCACCTGACGAGTCTGTGTTGCCGGAGATCGACAAGCCAGGTAATCCGGCGTCTGTAATTTTTTTCGCAGCGAAAGCTGTTATGAGAACAAAACTCCGGTCACCCGTGGCGCCGTAGTTGCCCACCGCGGCCACTGTGTGTACCAGCTATCGTGAAATAAGAAAAAAAAACTAGTGCCAAGGACACAGTGGGGCTTGAAGCCCGGTTCTCTACGAGCCAAGCCAGTTTCTAACACTCAGCCACGCTAATGCTTTAGATTTTTTTCATAAACTTGCCTTAGGCAGGCTTTATTTCGGGAAAGGAATCGCGTAATATGAGTAATAAAGTGTTTTAGAACAGCTAAATAAAGAGGAGATGTCACACAATGTGAATAGTGTTACCAGTTGGTTGTCCAATGCTCCTACCCATTACAAAAGCTTGTTTTTGTTCACCCATTAACTGTGGTGCATACTCACTTCAGGTATAATTCCCCATCGTCGTCTGCTGCATGAACAAATGGCTCAAAATTGCTTGCAAGTGTTTAGCGGATACAACACTTCTCAGAAGATTGAAGAAATATAGCATAGCGGATGCTGGTCTACTACCCAGGCAATATTACTTTTATCAATGCCGTAGTGGGTACGCAACAAGTGTGCTTGCAGCAGTTATCCAATGAGTGTTTAGAAAAGGCTTTGTAAGACCGCTCTTTTAACTATCGCTGTAGCTGTGCTGCGCCTTCGGGGCAGGCCTGGCGCTGTTTTTTTTTGTCTGCAATGGGTAGAATACAAGGTCTGACAACCCAACTAACGTCGTCTGCCCGATTCACTCTGAGGGATATCTGGTAGGAGTTTCTTCTTTATTAGCCGATGGGGGCGTGCCCAATGACCTGCAGGGTCACTTTTGACGCAACGTGATGCAGAACATTCTGCAATTGTAGAAACAGAGGCAGGTTGCGTTTGTGCGTACTCTCTCTGATGATTTTAGTTTGCGCAGAATTACGAGGCAGGTAATCTGACTATTGTAGTTGGTGTGCCCGATCCCAGTTTTGTGGCTTGATTTTGGTGCAAAAAAAATGTGCAAAATACACGTTTAGGCAGTCCAACTAACGTCTGGTGCTCGATTTATACTCAATGCTAAAATAACGAAAAACTGCGTCAAACAAACTTGACACAAGGAAGGCGAAAGTGGAAGCGCAGTAATTTAGAATTAATAAATGCTGTGCGAGGTAATTATTCATGACTACAAACGAGTGCACAGAATGAACTAGCACACGGAAGGCATAAACAAGAAAGCACAACCCTGTTTTTTGTAGTCATTGACTACCAACTCGCACAAAATAAATTTATCGGAATTCTGCAAATATGCGTGTTTTCCTCGCGCTAGTTCACCTCGCACAGTTGTTTGTGGACTTCAACACTACTGCCGAAGTACTTGGACCCCTATTCTGTCGTACGACGTACATTCCCCACTAAATCTACCTGATCATAAACAATGAACCATCTTCGGATATGTGCCGTCGAGGGTGCGGCATTGTTATCTTCGAAAGCCGCAAGTCCCACCTTGAAGAGCTCATAGCAGCCAATACATAGATCACCAAGCGGCTCGCTTTTCATGCCTGTAGTGATTGTCACAAAGCATCGGAACTTTGTAATGGCTCTCCTTCTCAAGAACGTTCTCTTGGCTCCTCATCATCGGCTCCTTTTCTGAAAGGACGCCACTCGTGGTGGCAGTCTCTGCTCTGCCATAGCTGCCGCCATTTGCGCATCGGCCCCGAGTGCTGTCAAATAAACGCGTTTATACTGTATATTTGCATCCGTATGTTACCTGCTCAATTACGTGCGCTTAATTATACCATAAAGATTTAGTGGCGTTGTAATGAACTTTTCTACCTAAGAATTTCACCATTACTTATTTCAATAATTTTGACCTGCAATAACTTAAGTAACAGTTGAGAATTAAAATCTTAGCGATTTCCACAGCACGTAACTCAATGAAATTGTTCAGTTTTCTATCCGTCTTCATCTTGAAGTTGAAGATAATTGTAAATTGGTAAACGTATTGTTCACAGCATTGTAGGCACGTGTTTTAGAGATTTAAGCCGACGACTGCGGAGTATGAAGTACGTCTCTTTACTATTACCGTTTGCCGCAGGTTGACAGTGCGGATGGCTCTAAGCGCCGTCTGATCACCGGTTTTTTCACCTGTATGATTTGTCTGCTGTTAGCACTCCTGTGCTGCATACTTCTAGTCGGATATCTGGTCACCAAGCAATCACCCGTCAAAAAGGATGTCACGGTGAGTACCGCAAGAGAATAGAATAGAAATCACCCCTCTGTCACTATAGTATCGTAATAAGCATACTTCCTTGAGAGTAGCATCTATATCTTGTGCATAATAAAACAGTGTTCATAGAGAACAACGCGACCACTGGGTTCTTGGAGTCAATGTTACCAGAAGCGGGCAAGGACCTTGACGAGGACTGATCCACCAGTCGACACATTGGCTCCAGGAGCTCCCTATTTTCAATATTGCTATTATTATTATGATACGCTTACCTGGGGTACAAAGAAGTGAAGGGCTGAATGTTCCCGTTTCCACCATATTTGTTGTTTTCACCCCAATCAATATGGGTAAGTAAATATTGTAAACGCCCTCTTCTTTTGTCATCTCGCCGTGACACCTTTCGTTGAGGCGCTGGAGTATATCCGAAGTTTATCAGAAAACTTTGCAGCAAGTCTCTTCTTAGGAACTCCGTACATGTCAACAGGCAGTTCCTTGGCCTCTTCTGCGGGACTGATACCGTGCGCGTGGAAAAGTGGCTGGTGGCCTACGAGGGCGCCAGCAAGGCCAATCAGTAGGATGCCACTTTGATGCTCGCAAACGTCAGCTACTACGTCAGGGGTACGGCCAGTGTGTGTTTCGACAAGCATAAGGAGAAGCTGACTATTTGGGCTGCACGTTAACAAAAAAAAACTAGAGCCTTCTTCCGAAAGGCAACCACACGTTAACGAGCTGCCCAGAAAGAACTCTCATGCCATGCGCAAACCTCGATGGAGCCATACGTTCTGTACACACAAGGCGTCTTAGTCTTGTGTGTACAAGTGGGCCAACAATTTTGTTTCGACAGTCGTCACCCAGACACCCATTATTATTCTGGATCTCTTGTGACTCTGAGTTCTCGAGCACGCCGTCTTGGGCTTTGAGAAAAGCTGCCATACACCGGACCATACCACATTAGACCATTAGACGTTAGACCATAAAATCAATATCTTGACTATGTGACGCAAGAAATTCAACGACTAAATGCAAACGAAAAACAGTTTTAATCATCAAACTTCCGCAAAGGGCTTCGAAGTCAGCGCATTATAGAGATACTGCATGAATCGCTTCACGTGAATTTCACCAGAGCCCATTAAAGACACGATAGTTTGTGGTTGAGATGTGTATTCACTTCCGCCTGCTTCCCTAATGCTTTCTATTAGGCAAGTTATTGTTGTACTACAAAAAACCTTTTTCGCGCCAAAGTGGACAGTAAAAGAATCCAGAGAAAAAAAGAAGAGACAAAGGGACGAGTGCTAGTTAGTGATTGATCTGTGCGGTGACTTTCTTCATCTTTCTTTTGGCACTAAAAAACGTCACCCGTTAATTTTTAGGGCTCCATCCCGCTACATGACGTTACAATACTCGGGCTCACTACAAAATAAATCGCTAGACAGACGAGAATTGCTAAAAAAGAATCATAAAAGCAGACCTTCAAGCACGAGAATTAATTTTTACGACGCAGGCAAAGACGACTCTCCCGCGATTCGAGTTGCAATCAATCGTACACAATGCGTTATCGGTGCAATGTTCCGAGTCAAACTGTCTGAAACCGGAAGAAGGTTCAGGCGCATGCAGCTGAGTACTGTGGACAATTATACTACAAGGCGGGAACGTAAAGATGGTTAAGGTTAAAGTTAGGTCTAGTTGCTTCGTGCTTGCAGCACAAGAAAGTCGACTAACGACTGATTTTGGCTTTGCACAACACATATGCCAAGTAGGATGACTGTCAGTTGGGCGTGTTGGTAAAGGTTCATGAAGTTTTTTGCACTTGTTTTATCATGAGATAGGCCATGACAGTCCAGAATGAGTGATGTGTGATTAGCGAGTTTCAGAATCGAAGGGGCTGCCAATTGAATAGCCATGATGTTGAATTCAACACGAACACAAATAAAATGGTACTCGCATAGCGTTTATGAGCGAAAATATTGTCCATCGCGCTGCATCGTCATAGCTTCCCGTTGGACCGACACAGGTGTTTCATATACCGTATTGTGATATCATGCATATGGTTTGAAAAAAACTGTACTTTGTTCATGTATTTGCATCTGTCCGTCTTACCGTCCATTTTTTCGTCGGCCGACAACAGTAAACTGCAAAGTGTGCTCGGCTAACGCCTGTTCTCATGCAGACGCGGCCAGTCATAGTGGAACACGATATACGCCTCTCCCTTTTTGCATGAATGAGCACGCTGGGAACGAAGATGTGACAGAAACAAAGCGAAGGCGCTGTAAAGTGTGATGAAAGGTACGACCGACGTACGTTGGTGCGCCCTGGCAGCCGCCTGGCACCATGCAGGGATACAGACGTATGCAGAGAGGAGCGGATGGGCATATGTAAAAATTATTTTCCTTCCAAACAACTCTGCGACGCAGGATTGGTTCGCACAGCCTTAACTCGATGTTCAACTTTCGCTCGACCACGACAAACGGCAACCTTTTAACGGGGAACACGCTTCACGCTTTGCGTTTCCCTCTGGTCAGACAGTGTTGTTCAACAACCGTTACATGCCAGAAGTGAGCTACCTTACCCTAAGTTCAGCGTCAACTCAGCACTATGATCTGTTTGTCACACTCTTTTGTAATTACACGCTCAACGTTAACCGCTACAGCTACGCTACTAGCACCTATGACAATAACGGCTTGTTTAATCATTCATCATGAACGTGAATCGTAGGCATACAGATGTACCACGAAGCGTCCACATGATATATCGACGTAAAACGGTGCCATAGCTGCCGAATTTCATGAATTCCATTTGATAATTTGTAAATTTGTTATATTATTGTGCAATAAGCAATTGCGTAAGGACACGTCTTAGATTTGTATTATACTGATTTCATAAGACGGAGGTATCAACCATGTTTTTAACACAAGAGACTTATATGCCGGGGGCCACCACTTCACAAATATGACGTTTTAAAATATTTGTACAACAGATTGCAAAGAAGAAAACCACAGCCTGTCTGTGCAGTGCATGGTTATGGGTGGGGCAAAACGCCCATCAGTCTGTCCGCACGTCCATTTGTGCGACTGTCCGTGCATCCATCCATCCGTCCGTCTGTGCATTCCTGCGTCCATTCATCTGTCCGAGCACCCGTCCACCTGTCCATCCGTCCGAGCATCCGTCTGCATCTCCGTCCGTTCGTCTACCCATGCGTCTGTGCGTCTAATGAGCACTCCAATTGCTGCAATCTCGAATGTGTCCATCATATATTCCTGTATAGTCCTGTACTTTGCCTAGCCAAAAGGAAATAAATTGATTGATTGATCGATTTATTGATTGATTGATATATTCATCAAACTTGAGTACCACCGACCAACGGACATTCCAATAACTAAACAAGAGGTGGCAGAGCTGGACTGGAGGAGCGGCATGCGCGCACTCTCGCGGCCTACGCTTCGGGTCTAGTTTTCACATTTCACTGCCGCTAGTTCTTGACACTGCGGCTCGATCCTCGCTGAACGTGTGTTTACAAAAGGGGCGTAACAATTTATAGTACTTGTCACTATACTATGGGAGAACTTAAAGTCGTCCGTGGCAATATGGACGTGATAACTATACATGGAGCATCGCTAAACGTTGCTAGAACGAAGGAGGTTACGCCCAATGGGTTTAACGCGGAAACCTGCTCTGGACAGATTGTGCTTACAGTGCATCCTTGTGTTCCCAGTTGTTTATTTAGTAAGCATGAAATTCGAGGCAAATTTTAGTGGAAATTAAGTCACCGATACTCGTCTTTGTAGGTTATTTACCAGAAAAAACTTTTTTGGTTTATGATTAACGTGCGTGCGTTTCTTCCTCAATTCAAAAGAGTCACGGGTGCCGCTCCTCTAGTGCGGCCCTGGAGGTGGCTACACACTACTACGACGACTACTACCACATACAACGCGTAGGCATGACCCACGGAATAAAGAGCTTTGCTCCTTAAAAACTGTATGCAATGGCTTTGCCACGGGGTGTCGAACAAGCGACCTTTCGAGAAGCCGCGCGCGGCGCTCACCACTAAGCCACATTGGGGATGTAGACAGTGGCGCTACAGGCAAGCCACCATATACACCATGTACCATTTAATGATTCACAGAGTTCTGCAGATTCCGCGCGGCTTCGTCATCAGTAGCGAGCTGGCGCTACAATTTCTCGTTGGGCCCGTTCTAAAGGTCATAGTCTCTCGCATTTCGAAGAGCACCGCCTCCACGTAGCGTCGCCTGTCCTCGGTGCGTGGTTGTCAGACTCGTGTTTCGAGATAGCACGAAGGTCTCTTCGCTCGCTGCCGCGGCCGCACTTACAGAAGAAACGCGCTGGCCACACACTAAGGAGTAAGAATTGTGAGAGCTGTTTACGCTTGCCCTGCATGTGTATACTTGTGCGTTCGTTCCGTGCGCCTTTCTTTCTGTTCATACAGTCCGCTTTACGTGTCGAGGTGCGACAGCTGATAGTTGGCGCTCCTGTGTAGGCGGATTTCGTGCATGCTTTCTGCTTGAGGTGGGCGCTGCAAGTCTCACGCTTCTCTTGCACGCCGTTCTTCAGATGACTGAAACTTGCTTCTTCAGCATTCATTTCTTCCACCTTGTGGCGAAAAGATGCACAATAAACACTCAACTATAGTTGAGCGTTTATTGTTTATTAATAAATATTGTGCATCAATAAGTAATGTCTATTCACTGAGGTATACCTCAGTGAAGAGACATTGTTTCACCATCGTGTTTTATTGATTCTTAGAAAGAGGGATCAGAAACCTTTTTTTACTATTAAAAGAACCAGTTCCAAATAAGCCTTATCATAATAAAGTAAGCAATAACGAAATCGCTCAAGCCTAGATTTCATTGATTGATTTGTGGAATTTAGCGCCCCAAAATCACCATAGATAAGTGGAGAGCCTTGGTGAAGGGCTCAGGAAATTTCGACCAACGGGGCTTCTTTAAATGAGCCCTTAATTACTTCTTGAGCATGGTCAGAAAACGCTGCTGATGCATGTAGAGGCTCCCAACAACACTGCAGCGAAATATATTAGCATAGGACGTGGCCTCGAATTCACAATCAACCATTAAAGTCAGCTAATATATGCTTTCTCTTCTCTCAACAAATCACGGAAGACACTCGAAAATCACTGGTATAAAGCGCATCTATCAGCCATTAGCTGATTTGAACATGGCGTGCTTTGTAACTACAGAGAACACAGGAAGAGGCCACGACTTGTCCACGCGTGAACGTGCGATCACACTGAAAAAGCGACGTATTCAAAGAAAAAAAAACAAGAAAAGTGTTCAAGGTCACGAGCCGCGCGTGACATTTATCATTACTCTCCTTCTCTCTCTTCTTAACCTCCAGTGCTTTCGTCGGGACTAGAGAAGAAAAAAATGCAATTGCAGCATGCGACAAGACTAGAGAAGAGAGAATGCATTGCAGCATGCGACAAATCTTTGTAACACCACTCACACTGGACAGGTGGGTGGATGAATGACCTTTCTTAAGCAGGTTTCGCGCCACTCCCATGTCGGAATAAAAAGTCCAAGCCTCTCTGTGGCGTCGCGGGCCAGGTAGATTGCCCATAGCTGTTGTTCGAGACCGAAGCTGGCAATAGCACCCTCGCGATTGGACAGCGTGATGACTTCCCCAAAGCGTAACGCGGGGCACCGCCAGAGCATATGTTCCAAGGTAGCTCCATCACGGCAGAAGGAACAAGTACTAATTGGCCGTATTTCGGGATGTATTTTGTTCAGTAGCGCGAGATTAGGGTATGCCCCGACATGAAAAATCCTGGGTGTCAGAGCCTGAGCTCTGCCTAATTTTCTGTGTGAGGGGGGGCGGGTGCTTATTGGCTCCGCGCCAGGTAAAAATATTTTGTCAGTTCATTATACGAGATGGAGGGGGTCACGGTTCTTCACGACATCAGCGCCACGCCCCCAGATAGCTACGAGGTTTGCTAGTCCTCGCGCAGCTATGTGGGCTTACTCGTTCAGATTGGGCGGAGCTCCCTCAATGCGTCCCATATGAGCTGAAAACCAAACGAGTGTGTGTGGCTCGATGTGTTTGTTCCGAAGAATTCGCAAAGCAGGTCCCGATATTGTTCCTCGGCAAATGCTCAGAACGGTGATCTCGAGTCGCTGTAAATTTTGTACCTCCTGTTATCCAGCAAGGCATATGCAATCGCCACTTGCTGTTCTATTTAAGCCACCGTCGTCTAGACCATTGTCGAGTTGGTGATACTGCCCTCGTGGTTGATGGTTACTGCTGCATACGCCTTCCACTCGCAATATCGGGCCGTATCGACGAGAAGCAGTCCCCGGAATGTTGTAGAGCCTTTTGTAGACAAGACTTTGCCCTGGCCTGCTTTCTACTCTCGTTGTGCTCGGGCTGGACTTTTCGCGGGATGGGCACAACGGTGATTAGTTCTAGTTGTTGACGAGGAATGCTGCAGAAGTGAGACTTGATTTTCGTTGGTGGAATCTCTAGCTCCCGCCGGATGTTTCTACTTGAACGCGTGGTGTACAGCCTGGCGAATGGCGCCCTCTCCTGTGCCTATACAATTTCTTCCAGTGTGTTGTGCATGCCGAGATGAAGCAGTTTATCTGTGCTTGTGTATTTGGGAAGCCTGAGTGCTCTCCTAAAAGTTTTGCACCGTTGAATTCATTAGGCAATTAACTCTTCCAGTGAATTCATTCCATGGTTACTTCAAAAAGTGTTTCAGGGACCCTTTAACTTGCACTAAAACTTGAGCACACGAGCCTACAGCATTTTTGCCGCCATTGAAAATGCAGCACCCGCAGCCGGGGTTCTATCCCGCCACCTGTGGGTCAGCAGCCGAGTACCTTAGCCACTAGACCACCACGGCGAGGATCGCTGAAGCGTTATGTATTATTTAATTGAATACAAACATACATCATTCTCAACAAATGAACAGTAGGAATACTGGGAACCGATAAAAACTTCCGCACCTATGTAAACTGAGGCACCGTTGTTAATCAGCAATAGCTACTGTATTAAGGTGGGAGTTAGCTGAGAGCTTAGGGGACAGAAGCTAAAATACAATACTAATTAGTATTCATGAATGCGCATCTTGATAAATATCAGGAGTAAGATAATGAAGTGATGACTCTGTCGATTAGCAGGAACGCCTTCATGATGTACTCATTATAGCACAGATAGTCTCGTAAAACTTCGAGCTGCATGCACTTTAGTTATTCGATAATAAAAACGAAATTTACCCCTCTATCTTTGGACTTGCCGATGCCTAATTTTTTTCTTAACTAGGTTTATTATTAAAACAAATACTCGCCGTTTCTAGTAAGGCCAGTTAGATTCAAGAACAATGGGTAAAAGAAGGTGGTTAGATGCGCCAATCTAAGCTTTCTAATTGTTTGCACACTCCTTCAGGAAACAAGCCTAACGAGAAAGCGAAATTTCAGAATTGGAGGACAAAACAATTATTTTATTGCTGCCCCTGTGCATCACTGTTGAGTGCCACAAACATGGGCTCTGCGCAGGGGTATTTATCTTTCAAAGGGCCACTCACTAGGTTTGACAATTTCCGAGCTGACAAGCGCAATGCGTAGATGAGGCGTTCATAATCACGTTTGCCAAAGTTTGCAACGCTACGCGCCACGAAATTAGGCCAATTTTCAAAATGAGCGCTGCTCCCCCGTCCTTTTGCGGGCGTGCGCCCAGAGAATGAGGGCATGACGTGCACGTATGAAGGACCCTACGTACACGGCATTGAGGTGACGTTGCCCATCTACGAAAACAATTGTGCTCTGAAGTTATCAACAGTATACCACGTGACATGGCTTAAACTATTTAACACGGCATGCTTGTCTATATGATTTGTTGCTTGAATAGATGAACAAAACTTGAGATGAATAATGAGCGCAATGAAAAAAATTCCCAAGCATTTCCCCGAGGGTGAACATGGTTAAGTGCGAATGCACGGGGGATGCTATGAGGGGTATTTATTAATTCGCTCAATTATATTTATTAATCACACTATGGTACCTTTATGGTGTAATGGTTCCTGGGAATCGCAATTTGATCACACGGGGGAGTTTACGTTAGCTCACTGGCGAATGCCAACGGATTTTAACTTTACTCCCCCTCATAGCATCACCCCATGCAATCGCACTTAACCATGTTCACCCTCGGGGAAATGCTTGGGTGTTTTATTACTGATGATGATGATTAAAGTGTAATTAATGAATTTAGGTGTTGTTTGTCATGAAGCATTTGTACACAGATACATTATATACGAAGTATGATTTATTTACACTTCACGACGCGTCCGGACGAGCAAAGTCCAGGGCTCGCACCCTCTCCCGCGCGGCACGTTCACTGGCTGGAACGGCTTCGGGAACGTCCACTCGCCGTTGACGATCGCGAGCGGCGTTTTGACGCCGGCCTTCATCGCCCTTCTCCGCCTGACGTTTCCGTTGTCGTTCCGCTTCTTGGGCCGCGTTCGCGGCTCGATGCTGACGCCTCATCTCGGCCTCGCGAGCGAGCAGTTCACCATTCGCTGCAAGCTTCGCCCGCTTGTCCTCGGCCTCGCGAGCGCGAAGTTCGGCATCCTCTGCACGCTTCGCCCGCTTGTCCTCGGCCTCGCGAGCGCGCAGTTCGGCATCCGCTGCACGCTTCACCCGCTTGCACTCGGCCTTGCGAGCACGCAGTTCGGCATCCGCTGCACGCTTCGCCCGCTTACGTTCGGTCTCAGGAGCCCTTCGCAGCGAAGCCTTGTCTTCCAACGTCGGAGAAACCACCGCGGTACCGTCACCTCCAACGACGGGTGCAGTGCTGGCATTCGGTTGTACTGCATTCGTTGTTGATGGTAGCGTTGCGTCCGGGACTTCCATCGCACGACCCGCCCTCAACGGGAGACTGAGAGAGAAGGCGGCCGCGTGAGAGAGAGGTGTGCGCGCGTAGCTGCAGCGAGCGAGGAGAGCGGAGGAGCGAGCGAAGGGGGAGGGGGTATAAGGCGCGTTACTGACACCGATATCAGCGTCGCGTCCGTGGCTTATTCGGCAGAGCGTCGCGCTGCGGCCCGCCTTGTCCTCTTTCTTTTAAAGATAGAGAGAAGACTTCGGACGCCGCCGACGGTGGTGGATGGTTTGGGGTCGCTTATAAAGTGTATTCACACTTAATATGTGCACGTATTTTTTTCATTTTTTTCCCATAAATTGGAACGAGATGCGGGGCTAATGTGCCAGCGTTTCGCATGCGTTCGCGTTCCCGTGGTCATCACTTTGAGTAGACGACAGTGGTGGAACGATCCTACGCGTTCGTGAACTCATTTTGCTCATCTATTCCACCTCGTCTAAGCCAGCGTTTCCAAGCTATCCCGCAGAATCGCACAGTACTGCTTAAAACAACGCTGGCCAAATTAAATAAATAAATATCTAAGTAAATGCACGGGGGTTGTGCTTGTTTGGGCACGTCAAGCGCACGTGACCTTTAGTCGAATGCCGGACAGAGGAGGAAAAAGATTTGGCTTCCGAAGGCTACGTGGAGGAGCAGCGAGGGTTCGAGCTCGCCTACTGTCATTCTCGTTTCACGCCTCTTCAAAAAAGAACAGTTTTTTCAGCTCGTATTGAACTGATTCGAAAAATTCTTGCGGCAAAATTTTCCTCATCGGACAACTAACAACTTTCGTGGTCTAACAGAAGTTTGGTTTGAGGCCTGGTGAGTGGCCCTTTAAGGCATAAAACACTCATTTTATTTTGTGGAAAGGTGAGAGCTGGCATGTTCAGGAATTTAATCTTCGTTCGTTAGATTGCTGCAGCTTCGATATGTGGAGAACAGAAGGTTGTTTCGTACAATGTCTATTGCTGTAAATTGAACTACCATTTACGGGTCACAAGTTTGGCCATGTAAAGAGTTTCATCGTTGACAAGCCACCTGCTGCTTTTGTCCACCTCACGACCTAATTTTACATGTAGTGTTACGTTTCGTGGCAGAGTGAAGGTTGCGTATGTTAAGTACTCACCTGCTAAATAGTCAACTGTTCATTTCTTAACCAGCTGAAAAAAAAACATTGAAAACAGTGTTACGTTGGAGAAGGCTCTAGGTAACGAAAACATAGAATATAGGTTTATAGAAGGGGCGTAGGGAGACTTTTTTCTTGTTGTTTTTTTACCTGCATAGGCCACTGACGCATGGTGTGGTGAATACTGAGAAAAATAAAAAGCGACATAACTTTCAAAGGGCCAAATAACTTCAACTAGCAGGCCGCCTTGTTCCCAAATGGAAGTTTCACTTCGTGATTTTCAGGTATTACGCTCCTGGGACATTATGGAAGGCGAGCTGCGATTACTGCGGCGCCACTGTGCTCAGCTTTTATGTTATTTAGAGTGTCACAAACTGTTTCATAACTGTTTAAACTGCTAAAAAAAGTACCAAATAGAGCTAATCGAAGTGGACAATTGAGCCAGTTAGTGATACTTGATCTAACAATACTAACCTAAGTATTTTCGTGAGTAAACCTTTGGTAGCCCTCCTAGATAAAGAGATTTATTATCTGGCAAATGGCGCATGTGTATATAGACTCTGATATCATGCCTCGTGCTTCCAGTGTATGAAGTAGGTTGTTTGTTCAAACGCCAACTTTCCTTTCTTTTTACTTTTTTTTTCTTGTCATATTAACCTTTTCATAAACGCCTCCCTGGGCGCCGCCATAGCCCTCCTTGGGCTGTGCAAATGGTCGCGTCCCCTCGAAAATGCGTTGACAACGCTGCACCCTTAGCCTTTGTACTCCCGCGCATAGCCCATCATGGCAGTGTTCTTTTCCTTTCCGTGAAAAGGTGTATATAAATGCACTGTCGAATAAATAAACCTTCAGTTGTCAGTGTGCGTTTCTCCTTGTCTTTTTCCCGTCCGTGTTTTCTACCGCGTAGTATACTTAGACAGTGTCTCCTAGAAAAATTATGCCTGGAACGTGAGCCGCGAACGCGCCGCCCTACCCTCGGATTTTATTCTCCCCCTTCAGTACGGAGGCGAACGCTTTTGGCGGCCACCCCTTGTGAACGCAGCAATGCTCTCACAGTTGCCTCCGAGCAGCTGTGATGTTACGTGACAGAGCGGTGAGGTAATGTCACGTGACTGAGCATTACGGAGGCGAGCGGTTCCACGCGGCAGATGGTCGCAACATGCGGCAGGAGGCATGGCCTCTGAGATTTCGTGCTGGCAGGAAGCTCCCAACTGGAAACAGAGTGACGTTCCAGGCATAGTTTTTCTATGAGGCGTTGACTTATATCATGTACCGAATACGGCGATCGCTTCTCTATCATATACTTTTTTTCTGCTCTAACCAGGAGGCGGATACATTAGCTGGCCTGCATGTTCCAGAAACGCTGGCGACAAGGGTAGCACGGACGCTAGAAGAGCCGGTGCTGCGTCGGAATGTCTCGAAGGCAACACCACTTGAACAGAGCCAATTTCCACCAGAGCTTCTAGACGGAGATGAATGTGTCGGGCCGGCGTGCCTCGAATTGTCCAGCACGTTTCGGTCTAAACTGGACTTCAACGTTGATCCATGCTATGACTTCTACCAGTACGTCTGCGGAAAGTTTGCACCCATGGATACCTTCAGTGAAGTACGTGCAAATAGCTATAGTGACAGTTCTGCACGGTCAATACAGTAGATCACTTCCTTTATTTGACATTATACTAAAGAAAGGGACAAAATAACAGAATGATCATAATTGCCATCAATCAACTTGCCGCAGCTTGGCACCAAACCAGATCATCCACGATGATTTGTTTTTAACTCATTTCTCGGCATTCCCTCACGACCACTGAACCTTTATACAAACGGCGAAAGGTTTACTGTACAGTTTGATGAAACACGTCTTTTGATTGTGAGGCCCACGGGACGGCTTTTCGCTCTCCCCTAGTAGAGAACCAAGTGCTCCAAATTGTTAACCATTTTTTCTAAATGCAGTTTCAGACTTTGTCGTTTTCGGACATCATAGTGTAGTACCAAATAAAAGATTACTAGCCCGTTCATATATGTCCCCTCACTTGGTTCACTTCAGCCCTGTATTACGATGACTTTCCGCATCGTGCAAGCATTAATCGATAAGTTGTCAGAATATAACAGAACTGGATGTTAGCTTATCTCTTTCGATAAAAACTACGTTTCACTGTGGCTGTCACGTCCACTAGCTGAGCTGGCTCGCAGTTAAAGTGTGCACCCAGCTTTTTTCAATAAACGTACGACCCACAGAAGCTGACTTGGGAGAAAATTCATACCGCAATGTTCGGGAACCACCAGCCCCGAGATGTACTTTTGTCAGTTGACATGAACTTTTGTTTCTTCCCATCCTATGCACCTAGAATAAAGATTACAAATGAAGTCTTCATGAAGTCTTTATGACTATGACTTTATGACTTTATGAAGACATTATGACTACTATGAAGTCTTTAGTATAACATGGCTGCGGTGTTCCATAAGGTGATAGCTAAGAGCCTTATATAGCGCGAACTTGTATATTGTGTATTCACTACCCTAGCGATAGCAACCTCATAACGATCACAACCGAGAATTTGTTGACCAAAACTCGCACGCTTGTTTCTCCCTACTAATGCTAGCACCCATAATACAGTTAAAGGTGGCTCATTCCTTTATAACACCAAAATTCTGCCGTTTTGCGAGACAGGCCAAGTGTAAAAAAAGTGCGGTCACACTTTTCTCGCACTTCAGTGCTTTAAGGTCAGTATGAAAGGGCCAAATTTGTCGTAAAGTACCGTGAATTATTCGATCGAGTATAGCACTTTCACAGAAAGTTTCTTTACGGGAAAATTATGTGCACTACGTCAAATGCCAACCATATATTTTAACGCCTGCATTTATGGTGAACACTTTTTGTCCTAATTGTTCTATGGTCTTGATGTACTCATAATGACTTTCCGATTTGTTTGCGGTCACTGACTGCAGCATCTCGGCTTCCGCTTATCAGTATGACATCCAGCGTTATGTTTGCATACAGGAGTGTTCTTTTGCTGAATCCGCTCCATGGGTTCACTCACAGTGGCCAGAGTTTTAGGCATATGATTAATACCCGTAGAGAGTTATTGAAAAAAAAAATGGAGTGAACTCTCCCCATGGCGTACGTCACCGCACTGAATCGAACGATTGCGTTCCACCAACGACACGCGCCTTATGTGACATCATTCCTATTTTATAACCTCTTGCATCTTTCATCATCAACTACAAGTACCACAGTCTAGTTTATAACATCTTGCATCTTTTCATCATCAGCTACAAGTACCGCCATATAGTGAACACTGCAAAAACTAAACGAGTTGTGGCTACATACAGGGGACGGTGCCGCCATCTAGTGAACGCGGCAAGAACTAACAAGAGGTTTCTACATACAGGGGACGCACAGCCCACGCCTTAAGGAGCTTCGCCTCTAAGATAGGCCGATCGCACGTACCATGGGAGTCGATGTCGGCCAAAGCTTGTGGTGGTTGGGTGCAATTTTTTTCTCCTTCGTGAAGGCAACATTACTGAATGACGCGAGACATATGTACAAAAGTTACACACTCTGGTGGATATGTTTTTGATGAGCGGTTGGTGCTTGCAAGGTTAGTAGCTCTGGATAGTGCTGCGTAGACCAGCTTCGATGAATTGCACTTAACCGCAATTGGTGCTAACTCGATGTCACTGCTGCAAGTAGGAGTGTATATGTAACATTTATCAAAATAAACGGGCAGCAATGAAACCACAGATACCACCTCATCAACTTTAAGCCTAAATGAGCTCTTATAACAAAGAAGCATTGACACCTGGCATGCTCTGCGATAGAATGCTTGATTGCCACGCAGAATGCTTTGCTTCGATTTCTGCTAATACCATACCGTATATATATTTTGCGTTCGTCGGGTCAACGATGCCTTATCAACTTTTCCCCAACGCTGTCACATTTAAAATCCCAGTGTCTGTTCTTGCCGCACCTCAGTAGATAAAACTGTCGAACAATTAATTGCGGTCCATAGCCACATACCGCAGCCCGTGGTGTATCTGTATGTTCTTCACGTTTCTAGAGTAAATGGTTGGACGTCATGGCTACAGTATTTTGTTATTGTTCATTTTATGAGCAGGTAGCCGTTATTGTCATACCGTTTTAGCATGCCATACTGGTTCCGGTCTACCCCAAGATATGGTCATCAAGATAGGACCCGGACGTATGCGGATAGATGTTGGATAGATAGATAGATAGATAAATAGATAGATAGATAGATAGATAGATAGATAGAGAGAGAGAGAGATAGATAGATAGATAGATAGATAGATAGATAGAGAGATAGATAGATAGATAGATAGATAGATAGATAGATAGATAGATAGATAGATAGATAGATAGATAGATAGATAGATAGATAGATAGAAATGCTCGGAACGTAACAGTAGAGGAATCAATGCTTCCCCCTGAGCAATAAAGATAAATGACCAATAATGGAGTTCTTACAGAACATGGTGCGATCGTTGTACAAAAGCCCCACCGCGGTGGTCTAATGACTAAGATACTCGGCTGCTGACCCGCAGGTCGTGAGATCGAATCTCGGCTGTGGCGCCTGCATTCCCGATGGAGGCGGTAATGTGGTCGGCCCGTGTGCTAAGATTTGGGTGCACGTTAAAGAACCCCATGTGGTCGAAATTTCCGGTGCCCTCCACTACGGCATCTCTCGTAACCATATGGTAGTTTTGGGACATTAAGCCCCACAAATCAAATCAATCGTTGTACAAAATTGTCTGGTTACATAAATGTAATAAACAAGAATGACTAGGCATGGTGACCCGAAGGAGGTACGACAAGAGCTCCTGTTTACTTCCTTTTCGCCCACGCCAGCACATTTTCTCACTTTTGCGAGAGTTTATTAAAATCCGCAAATAGAACGTAAACACTGGAGCGCCTGGTCCATTCATTATCAACGACAGACGACATTACAATAGGGTCACACATTCGATTTGACAGCATTGTTTGATCCAAAGCATGCGTGTACTGCACAAAGAATAGGGGGCATAAATGCATACATTTTCACAGATTAGGTGGTAAAGTGCATTACGCGCACCACTGCTCGGTTGTGATTACCACCGGTAGTACGTGTAACGAATCCTAATATTCTGCGGGAACTCATGTAATTGAAGCTTACTTTAGGCAGTGACCCAGTTGTTGGTGAACTTCTCTGTTTTCTTCTGTTCAACATCTCGCATATACCTGTCCACATGACTACAGTTTTGAGAGACGTGTGAACTATTATTCAAATCTAGTGCTGCGTAGCTAATGCGATATTTTGCGAATATTCCTTAAAAGTGGTCGTGCTTTACTTACAAAGCTGCGTAGACGCTCACTAGCTCTCTCGGTGAGACGTCCGCACTGAAACAGTTCAAAACCATCTAGCCAAATTAGTTGGACTACTTACTCAAAGATATGATTCTGACCGTGAGTGTTGTAGCTATTGATTGATGAGTAGGGTTTACCGTCCCAAAACCACCACATAATTACGAGAGACGCCGTAGTGGAGGGCTCCGGTAATTTCGACCACCTGGGGTTCTTTACCGTGTACCCTTATTTGAGCACACGGACGTATAGCCTTTTGGCCTCCATCGAAAATGCAGCCGCCGTATCCGGGCATTGATCCCGCCACCTGCGCGTCAGCGTCAGCAGCCGAGTGCCTTAGCCACTAGACGACCACGGCGGAGCTTTGTTGTGGCTATATAGAACCTACAATAAATATTAGTGCCTTTGTCTCCTTTGCCGTTAACTATCTGCGCAACTAACGCAATATAAAGTACAACTACTAGCTGAGAAGTACAATTTGGTAAGAGTGAACTTCAATAAAAATACAGCTGCTCGAGGCAGTACTTGAACACCACAAAAGCGATATCCTCCAATAGCGTAAACAGCGTTGTTGGTAGAGATGACATCGGTGGCGCACATTTAAATTAGCGCCGATGATGTGTAGGCTTTTGTGAGAAAAGGGGTGTTCAAGTAATCCGTTGTGAACTCATTGTGCACAAGAGCAATTATAGGCAGAGGTGTTCAGAGCAATATCTGCTTTTCTAGACGTGTATATTCAGCAAGCATGAGGGCACTTTTTGAGCTCTTGAAGAATACTGGGTGGAATTAACTGGCCTGCTACTGTAAGTAAGTAGGTCCCCACACTAACTAATATTGCGCCTGCATGCGACAGGTTGTATGGATGGTGGTCTATTTACCTTGCCCATGACGACAAGGTGCTATGTGGTCTCTTGAGTGTCTAGTTTCTGTGCTGCTTGGAGTAACAACTGATATATTTTATTCACGGTTGTGAGAACTCGAATTCTCGAGGCTCATTTCGCATGCTTTTCAGACCAGGCGCCAACATCAATCAACCAAATACTGTTTCGCGTCATACTTCATTCCGCGCCTGTTGGTTGTGGATGCAATAATCGCGTATTTCGCTTAAAGGAAATGTGCCATTGAGGGGCAGAACCGTATTTGAAGCATCCTGAAAAAGAGAATTTCACAGGAAACTCACTGACGTTGCTGTATTGCAACCATGACAAAACCAGCTTTAGATTAGTGCAATCGCAAGTGCAGGTGGTATATTGGATCAAGCTTAGAGCCGATAGATGAAAACAACGTAGTGGGATAATCAGGGTGGACCGTGGAACTGCCTCAGACAGGCTGGCCGACGTTTTTATCGGAAAACCGTGAAACGTCGCCCAGTCTGTCTGAGGCACTTCCGTGGTTCACCCTAATTATCGCAATAGGTGGTATGCTGGTAATTTTATTTCAATTGCTGGAGGGTATGGGCCACGCTTTTGAAGAAAGAATCAGGGTCGTTCGAGAAGCGACATTATCTGTCTTTTTCACTTCTTTGCAGGTTGCGAATACCATAAAAGCTGGAGAAATTGCGGTCCTCAAGTCTACAAAAGTGCCAGCATCCAATCAAACAGCGATTCAGAAAGCAGCGGCGATGTACAAAGCCTGCGTGTCTTTCGCCTCATCATACATGCCGGAGGTAAAAGCACATGATAGCTAATCCAAAAAGACAGAGCTGGTCTACCGCTTTGGTTTAGTGGCTAAGGTACTCACATGCAGACCCGCAGGTCGCGGGATCAAATGCCTGCTGTGACGGCTGCATTCGTTGAAGGTGAAAAGGCTGTAGGCCCGTGTGCTCAGGTTTGGGTGAAGGGTAGAGAACTCCGGGATGATCGGAATTTCCGAGGCCCTCCACTACGGTGTCTCTCATATTCATATGGTGGTTTCGGGACGCGAAATCCCGCATATAAAAAAAACGTAGAGCTCGGTTTAAAAAGTCCCAATTCTTGGTAGGGCTACACAAACGCCAGTTCTGACTTATCTGCTCTTATCAGTGCAAAAATGGATGTGCGAAATGATTGTTATGGATGCTTTCACTAATAGAGAAGAGCGTATACTCGCATTTTTAAAGCCAAACAAAACACTTAGGGTGCACATGTATTAGTGAGACATTGCCAAGCAGACCGACTCAGAGATTTGTTCTTGAGAATAAACTCCTGGAAAAAAAATTGGCCACATATTCACATGCTTCATTGTAAATGTCGAAAGAAAATTGCTTTGCCAAGAGGCGCTGCATTAAGTACAAATTTCATCTGTCGGTAATTTCGGGAAGCAGAATATAGTGTGGAACGCTGAGCCTCTGGAATAATTTCGGGAAGCAGAATATAGTGTAAATCGCTGAGTCACTGGAAGATAAGAGCATCACATAATCATAGCGAAGCGCTAGAAACACTGGCTCTTTTGTGCATAGCGTCGCACGGTCAGTGCAGCATAAGAAAGACTTGGGTCCATTGAACGACGCATCTGTGCATTTCCTTGTACAGAGACATCGCATAATACTTATGTATTGATGTTTCGTTTCTTGTGTGTCTATTATTTTCCTTTTATCGACAATGTTCACCAGCATGAATGCATACACTAGATCAAGATGGCTGGTAGTTGAGCAAGTGCTTAAACTTTCTCAGGGTGGTTGAAAAGTGCGACAGGCAGAAAAAAAAGCAGACAGAATGACAGACAGACGGTCAGACGGACGGACACACAGACAGACAGACAGACAGACGGTCAGACGGACGGACACACAGACAGACAGACAGACACATAGACAGACAGACAGACAGACAGACAAACAGACAGACAGACAGACAGACACAAAAATGTCTGCGTTGAACAGACAGACAGACAGACAGACAGACAGACAGACAGACAGACAGACAGACAGACACAGAGATGTCTGCGTTGAAGCATCCCAAGAAAGAACGTCGTCTTTAAAAGCAAGCAGGGTAAAGTGTTGCAGAGCTCCGCTATTCGCCTCATTGTTTCACACATAATTTTGATGAGACTGCACCGGAGCCAAGCTTGAAGAATGGCACGCAGGCATTGCTCTTTCAGCTCCAATACCACCTTCGGATAGTTACGTTGGAATGCAGCTTACTGCTAGTTTCTTTTTTCTTCCCAAGAATTTCGCATTCAATTCTCTGAAACATGTAGGGAAGGGTTCTTAGACTCCGCTATAGTAAACTAAAGGGATGTAGTAGCAAAAACAGCTGCGCTTAGGCGGCTAGTTTTCGCAAGAACGCCATGAGATGGCACCACTACATAATATATATACAAGAAAAACTCGTTGAACAGGCACTACAAGCATTGATGTACGCACACGATATAGTGCTACTGGCGGACAACAAGGAAGATTTGCAAAGATTGATGGACATCTGGAGTAATGAGGGCGATAGGCTAGATTTTAGATTCAATAAAAAAAATCAGAAGTCATAAGTTTTAAAGATAAAGAAGGTAGTGAGCTTAGAATACAGTAGGTCACGCTAGAGATAACAGATAAATACAAATATCTGAACGTATGGATAAGCAATGGGGCGGAGTATCTAAAGAACACGAAATATACGTGACGACTAAAGGTAACAAGAATGCAGCGGTGATGAAAAACAGGGCACTGTGAAATTACAATAGGTATGAGGTTGTGAGAGGAATATGGAAAGGGGTCAGGGTTCCTGGTCTGACCTTCGGCAATGCGTTTTGTGCATGAGATCAGTAGTTCAAGCGAGATTAGAAATTAAGCAACGTGGAATAAGTAGGCTTGTCTTAGGAGCTCACGGGAATACACCAAATTAGGGAGTACAAGGTGATAAGGAATGGACATCATTTGAGGGCAGGCAAGCTAGCAGCAAGATAAAACTTGAGAAGCGATTGAGAGAAATGGGGGAGGAGCGTTGGGCTAGGAAGGTTTTCAGCTACTTTTACATGAAGAAAGTCGATACAAAATGGAGGAAACGAACCAGGAAATTGACTGGTAAATACTTAGAAAACAGCAGGTGGCCAAACCAAAAAGAACAATCGGTTAAGAAGAAAGTGAAGGAAACGGAGACTGACATGTGGAAAATGGGAATGATTAAGAAGTCCGCACTAGCGATTTATCGAACTTTTAAGCGTGAAATTGCCAAGAAAAGGATCTATGAGAATACTCGGGGTAGTTTTCCACTGTTTGAGGCCAGGACGGGAGTATTGCGAACCAAGACATATCAGGCCGAATACGAAGGGGTAGACAAGGTATGCAGTGCGTGTGCAGAGGAAGGGGAAACTGCCGAACACTTGATAATGTTCTATAAAAGGCTTCCCCCTATAGCTGAGGAGGATGGCGCAGAGTTTTTCGAAGCACTGGGGCTTAGGGACAGGGAGGGCAAAACAGAGTTTAAGCTGGTAGAATTAACTAGAAGGAGGTTATCTGATTGGTAGCTAAAGTCAAGGCATGAGTGAAAATCAAACGCTTCACTGCAAAGTGTGAGTCGTCAACCTCATTATTCAAAGGAAAAAATAAATCTATTTTTTGGTTCACTAAGTATTACGGCTTGGTGGCGTTAGCCACCACCCGAAATAAAGTGTACAGCCATATCAATTTATTCATCCATTCATACTACTACAGCCAGCCAGCCTATGGTTGCCATTGAATATCGTCTTGAAATAACTGCAGATTTCAATATTAGCAGTGCTTATGGCTACTCACACCAGTCCTACACACCTACACATGCAACTAATAGTTATTCGCACACTTCTGGTAGTGAAAATGCTAATAAATCAAGCAATCCCAAAGCTTGTGTAACGTAAAATGAGTTTTTCAGGGTCAGGTTCAGTAAAACTTGCACGTGCATCCTGTTTGCGACTAGGGCTTCAAAAGAATAAAACATTGAAGGTCGCGGTTTTCGATGGAGGCGAAAATGCTGTGGGCCAGTGTGCTCAGATTTGGGTGCAGGGTAAACAACCCCAGGTGATAAAAATTTTCGAAGCCCTCCACAAAAGCGTCTTTTATAATCAGCTAGTGGTTTTGGGACGTTAAACGCTACATATTAATCATAAGGATGAACCAAACTTGGTGTGACGAAATTGTACTCGAGTGTGTTTTGCGTTTTGACAAAATTTTTACGCATCATGAGTTTCGGCGAACAGATATACGCCTTCCCCTTTCTACACCTCGCCATTTGTTTGTGATGCCAAAATGTATCTGCACCGCGGAACTCATGCTGCACATTTTCCGAAGTTCTCATACAAAGCTGTGAAACTGTTCCCATCATTTCAGGTGAATCGAATGGTACACTATATTTATTTATACTTGATTGTAAGGGAACGATGGAAGCATAAAATTGTGGAAAATTCGGGAACAAGAGGTGTCAGAGCAAACGTTTTCAAAAGCAGTCTTGTCTCCTGCAAGGCTACTATGTCATTTGTTTAAACCCCTTGCAGCCAGAGTCAAACTTTGCTCACTGCTGCATGACTCCTAATCAAATCAAGGTGTGCATGTGAGTTTTGAGAAATTATTATTTGCATGTGAAATGAGCACCACCAAAGTGAGGGTCAAGAACAAGTTTTCCGGCATTTAGTTGTGCCGTGTGAGACAGTTTACAAATTACGCTCAGAGCTGTTCTGTCCTGATTATATGTGGTTATATCAAACGTTTTCTTTAAAAGATGCATCAAAGTTTGACAAGAATGCGTTCAGTTGCAAAAGACTTTGAACATATGTTCAGTGGGCCCCTTAAAATAACAAACGAGTTTTGAAGGTGATGACCACTTGATGCACTGCTCCACCAAGCATGTGAACCTTGCCGTGATGAGCACAAATAAATTCAATAAATGTCATAGTTTTTTTTGCACACATGCTTCTGAATAAATTACCTTCTCATACATTTAGTGCCTACCATGAAGAAGTAAAATTATGTGAGCTACGGTTATGTAAAAAATCTAGAGAATCGATGAGGTAGGTAAAAAGGCCATGATATTGACTAATAGACAGTCACACTGCAAGATATTAAGTATTTGAAGACGAAATTTCTTTAGTAGCAGGAAGAAACCAAACCTGAAATATTTTTTCGCTTTACACCAAAACAAATAACACCTATGTTTACACCTAAACGAATTACACCCATGGTATAGATTCATGGCAGAGAATTGCGAAAATGATGTAGACCGATTTGCTCAGATTTGGGTTCACGTTAAGGAACCCCAGTTGGTCGAAATTTCCGGAGCCCTCCGCTAAGGCGTCTGCCATATTCATATGGTGGTTTTCGGACATTAAACCCTATATGCCAATCAATCAATCACGGCTGAGAGTCGAAAAACCGTGGCTACCCTGTCGGCACATCATGGTATTGCCGGTTTGTAAAAAAACTTAAGGTAACATCGCAGAGCGAAAAATATTCAAAACTGCACACAGCCATGATTGTTTAGGTAACGTTTACCAAAACTACATTGATCTCACTGCGTAAATTATCTATCAGAGCTGCACAAGTTTCGTTCCCAATTCCACATCATGCACTCACTTTTATTCGAATTAACGCAACTTCTCCTACGCAACAGAGCTTACCGCAGTCTCAGACCTTTGTCCTGAAGCTACGCAGCAGTTAAACTCAAACGTCACAACACAAATAGAGCGATGTTCTTTCAGTGACGTCAAAGTTTAGTTGTATGCACATATTTTGTAGCTTCAAGAGTATTTTCACACCGGTTGAAAGCTTTCGATATGTATGACTGACGTGTTTTGTTCGCACCTAACTATACATCAATGAACAGACTAGGGCACTATAACAATAAAAACCTGACCTCCTGATTGCCATTCTTTTTACCAGTCGAGGCCTCTTTGTTCACGCCATAGCAATTAGTCGTGCAAACCAGGATAAAGCAAATAAAAAATGCAAAAGAACACAAGGACCACAGTGGCGCAAACTGGCAGCATTCCTACCAGCAACAAGAAATCCGTCTCTCTAATGATGATGATAAGGGTAGCAGCCCCGTCTCACCTCGCAGTGTCGCTGTTGAGTACGTGACCCCTAACTTTATTTTAATATTGCCATCAAAGGTGCCATTCTGTTCTCTAAAGTAGCAGATGCACACTCTGTTCGGATTTTCTCGGTGTTTCCCAGGGTTTGCTTTCTCATTCGTTCACTATGAACGAGCTGAAGAGGTGTACGCTATGAAGAAGACATTGTTGCTAGCGCCTTGAATCGCAGCGCATGATCGGCCAACGCCGTCTGTACAAAGAATTTTAAGGGTGCTTCCAGCACTCGTTTCTTACACTTTGTTATGAATCGCATATCTCACAATTGTGGTACGGTGTTGTGTTTTATGATATTTTCACGTGATTATATCGCAGACGATAGAGCTGGTGAGTTGGATGATCGCGATGAACCTGGACTTCTACAACACGACAAGACTTGAGATTGTCGATCCAGTTCAGATCATGGTGCGCGCCTCTCTGGACTTGGGAGTGGAAGTCATCGTCGCCATTAGATTTGATGACCGGCAATTTCACAACGACAAGAGAGTCGTAGAGGTGCGATAATGAATCGTAATTTTCTAGAAGTTGAGATATGCAGGTCACACATGCGTTTTAAATGCGAAGCATTTCTTAGCAAACTTCGGTGTGACTTCGAGCGTATCTATCTATCTATCTATCTATCTATCTATCTATCTATCTATCTATATATCTATCTATATATATATATATATATATATATATATATATATATATATATATATATATATATATATATATATATATATATATATATATATCCTCCCACGACTTTTAGCTCTCCTGGCCGTTTCAATAATGGTATTTATCTGCAGCTCTTGCAGTGATTTCGTTCCCATGGCATGTTGCAAAGCTGGTATGGTGTGACATGATTGTATGGCGAACACAAGCGACAGATCCTAACATGAAAATCGTGACATGCATGTCAGGTAACAATACGACTACATGCCACGCTCAAGATGCGCTCGTGGCCCTTTCGCCAGCGTCATATATACCAAATTAGATATAACAGTATGTGAATAGATGATGAATGTATGCGACTGGTGCAAACATGATAATCATTAGATGCGTGTGATGTAGGAACATGACTGCATGCCACGCTCATGATGCGCTCGCAGCCGTTTCATTGCTTCACATGTACCAAATTCAGAATTACATGACGAGAAGAGATGACATAGTGAATGACACATTCAAACATGATAAGGACATGCGTGTTGTGTAACAACATGACTACATGCCACGCTCATGATGCGCTCTCGGCCTTTTCGCTACCTTCACTTATGCCAAATTTATTATTACGGTACATGAATGAATGACGAAGGCATGTGACTGATGCAAACATGATCAACATGAGATGCGTGGAATGTAACAGTATGACTTTATGCTACGCTCATGATACGCTCAAGGTTGTCTCGCTAGCTTCACATATACCGAACTTGGTATTACGCTATGTGAACAGACGACGTAGGTAAATGACACACCCAAACATGATAATTACGACGTGCGTGTCATGTAACAACACGACTACATGCCACACTGATTATGTGCTCGCGGCCATTTCGCTAGCTTCACATATGCCAAATTCGGTATTACGTGACGCCAATGGATGACGAAGGTATGCGTCTGGTGCAAACATGATAATTATGAGATGTGTGTTGTGTGAGAACATAACTACGTGCCACAGTCAAAGCACCTATACATTTCAACGTGACGCAGTTTGCGAGTCGCCGGCGTTCATTTTGTCACGTCACGCCGGCGTTGCCACGCCAGGCGCCGGTCCTGCCGTATACTCGCAGGCGCGTGCCACGCTGCGTTATTTGACGCATGCGCGTTTCAGCGCGTGCGGCGTCCCTTCATCTCAAAAAGAGGCGGACGCATGCTGTCTGTATAACGCATCGCGATCAGCGATGCGTTATTCAGACATTTTTACATCGCAGTTATCCAGACATCGCGACGGACGCTGATCGCACCGGCCGTGCCTGGCGGGAGACTATTGAGTGCTCGCGTTTTGCTAACGTTGCGTCCGTGTGCACAGCATGCGTGCCGGTCAACGTTACGTTCGAGTATATTGTGCCCTTCATGATGCACTCGAGGCCGTTTCGCTAGCTCCACATATACCAAATTTGGTGTTCCATGACGTCAATGAATGAAGGCACATGACTGGTGCCAACATCATAATCAGGAGACGCGTGTCATGTAAGAACATGACAACATACCACGCTCCCAGCGCGCTTGCGGTCGTTTCGCTAGCCTCGCATATACTAAATATGGCATCACGTGACGTGAATAGATGACGAAAGTAAACGATACTCCCAAAACTGATAATTATGACACGGAAGTTGTGTACGGCATAATTTAGCACCACTTGATAACGTTGTGGTGATTTGAGAGTGACATATAAAGCTTCCTCACTCGTGCTTTGCTTATCATCAATCTTCAATGTACGTGGTATCTGCCAGTTTTTAACACGACATGCTTGTATATGTGATTTGTTGCTTGAATATATGAAAAAAAACTTGAGATAAACAATGAGACGCAATAAAAAAATGTGCGCGTCTTTCTTTCATTTTTTTTGTTTAACGTCACTTGCATGAATGCCACATTTATAGACGCCTAAGTAACAAAACCAAGCCATAAAATTTACACTTTGTTATGCATTTATGCAGTACCGAGAGTGCTGAAGGCTCAGTGGTGTTCGTAAGCTCGTTCTTAAAGACCTAAAACATTGCGTGTATCTCTTTTTTTCCTTGAACATATTTTCTGTAATGTGCGGATCGAGCTGTTCATATGCCCTTCAGCGCAACTGCTGTTCAAGTGGCGAACAACTCAAAAGCAGCCTATAAAATGCTGACATTCAATTCGAGGTTCATCAGTGCGGTCCACTTTCAAAAATGCTGCCCTAACCTTCGAGATATACATACACTTTGGCGCCCACAAATGCGTTTGAGAAAATGAGCTTTTTCTCGGCATGAGCTGTTTGCAAGTGCTGTTAACTCTCATGTTCGTTCTTGTGGAAAGCACACAAAGCACTCCTATAGAGCTGCGCAAGCTTTGCGAAAAATTGTTTCAAAAAAGGAGCCCTGCATTGTTTATCGATAGGATCATGAGAGCGTTCTTAAGAAACTGGTTAGGTAATCACACACCATGCTTATCATTCTGCTACCAATTGGCCGCACAGCACATGGTCACCCTTGCCGTGAACCCTTTTCGTGTGTGGTGGCAAGACTTCAGGTGCAATAGAGCATCTCAGGAGCGCTTTAAAGTTTGTCACCTTATTACATGTTGTGAATTCGCCGATAAGCTTGCTTGGATGGCCTAACCGAAATCCTGCATGTCGGAGAGCGGTTTATAGAATAGAGCGCACATGGTGATCCAGGGTTCTGTGCAGAATTTGCTTATACTGAGGAGTGCTTAGTAACTATGAGGATGTACATTGTGGAGGTAGCATGAACTGACATTATAAGCTTCTATTCTCTGGGCACCCGCTTGAAATACATCCCTACGTTTCATGCATGTAGTAACGTGCCATCAATCACCTACCTAATATAGTAATTACCCATTCAGGGATGGGATCACAAGTATAAGCGCACCAAAAATAAATTGCCGTCTACATTTAACCACGGATAAATTCGAATAAATGCGTCGCAGAGTGGTGGGGTATCACGATAATGTTGAGTATTTGGGTATGGTTTGGGAATGCCTAACTTTTATTTCGTCTTTATAATTCTTAGAAATTGAATTGTAAAGCTTTGCCTCCAACGTCAAGTGAAAGCCAAGTAAAGACACCTTTGACAGAATTCTGAACGCGGGATCTCGTGCCTACATATACGGGGCGGCCAGTGAACGGTTGTGCAGCTGAGCAGTCGTTTATGGATTGTGCACAGATTTGCCTGGTCTGTGTTTTGCGGGTGGATAATCACACTCGTGGCTTTGTATAATTATAGCTGCGTTTAGGTTATGTTGTGGAAAAGAAAACAGACCATTTCGAACTTTGTGACCCATTTTGAAATAATAAATGCAATGGGTTAAGGTGGTGAAGCGTAACTGCCGTACATTTGCTGATTGTTGTTTTGTGACGAAGCGTCACACCAAGCCGAAATATAGGTAAAGTACGAAGACTAGGCATATCCATGTAATACACATAACTACCATGCTTGCTGAAGTTTCATGCGCTTCACCTCTTATGAACACTAGGTCCAGACTTCCCTCTAGTGTATATACAAGAACCTCTATGCATAATAACGGTTCATCCGGAATGAAGTCTTTGCATTATACACCAAATATACATAGGAATTCATTGCACCCTTTATTGACACAAGCAAGGCCACTTTAGGCGCTGTTTGCAAAAGCTCTAGTAGCTCCGATAAAGCAATTTTCACTTCGCCGACTCGAGCATCTTAGAGCTGCAATGGTTGTCCAGCAAACTAAACAACTGCCACATAAAAAATACCTTCTTCTAAATGCTATTTTGGACCAATTCAGCAGAGACAATGCGCTGGTTCCGAGGCGTGCCTCATTGGTTATCTTTATTTTTACTCTTTTGTGACTGGCGTCTTTATATTTGCTTATCAAAGGGTCTGACGAGAAAAATTGAAGAAAAAGGGCTTTTACTGCCAGCGGCAGGCTTCCGCGCTTGTGTCTGGAACGAGACCCACGCCTCGCATGTATGATTAGAAACCTCATCCTGGGCATCAGCTAATGATATCAAGTTGATTAATTGTGCACCTAAATTGATGATGGAGTAACGGCTTTCAACCACAAAGGGTTTTGCCGGTCAAGTTATGATGACAGCGGCGCGACACCACGGAGAAGCATGAAAAAAGACAGTCCTTATAGGTGCAAAGACCGGACATATACGTTGTTCCATACCATGAGCCGAGAACTTCCTTCAAAAAGGCAGCAGTTTATCAAAATAAAGTCATAGAAATTCAAAATACTTTTCACAATAGAACTGTTGTTATGAAAAAAAAACATTTGGCTAGTTTCAAGTGGCACGTGGATCAGGTCTCTGATCGGCAGGAAGATTGGTGACGAGCGACAGCTTGGTTGGCAAGAAGCGGAGAATGGCCTAAGCACTACACCGCTAATCCAGGAGCTCTTCCAGATGACCGAAAAAAGGTGTTCGAAGTAGACACCGTTATGCTCTATGCATCCTCGACATTGGTGCGCGCACTTTCGGGCCTATCGAGATGCAGTTCCTCGCGTGAGTGATGCGCCTCACATATTGGACACTGAGGTACATCGCAGCCTGCCGTGCCCGGTGAACCTCTTAAGGACACATAACAACGAAGGAGCTTGTCACTTCCGAAAGGTATTGGCTGTTCATTACACAAAATAAACGAGTAGGCTTTGAATTCGCAGCCCTCCAGACTGAACAAAACCTACCTAAGGTCGACAATTTGAGGTTTGCTGTAGAAGATGAATTTCTGCGAATTCAAACAAGGCCTTGAAATGTGGTGTACAACAAAGGCATCAAACAACCCGTTCGCCTTTCCAGTAACCGCATCTCCACTCATCTCATTGCAACTGGCTTGCACAAGAAACTACCTTATGGAGGAGTTGTAGCAAATGTCACAAAACTTTGCGCGCACTTCTTGGTGACGAAGGCGAAGCTGTGTGTGGTTATCAATTCGGGTTTGTTCGTATCTCACCACTTCCACCACTGTTAGGATTTAGTGTTTGTTGAGCTGGTAGCGGCAGCCGAAAGTGGTGAGCAGTCCAACGGACTTCGTTGAAGCCTTCGCAGAGAGGCTGAATAGGGAGGCAATCAGTTTTGAGAACAGCAACAGGTATAGGAATGTTTACTGTAACAGGTTATAGTTCGTACAGAGCCGGCCAGCACGACGACGTTGGCTGGGGCAAAATACCTCCATACTTTGGGGTGGCACGGCATTAAATAACGTTTTTGGTCCTTTCTCAGAGACCAGTTCCCGGTGCTCGGCAGAGAAAACGCAGCTTTGCCCGGAACTGCACGGTGGCTCGGCGGAAGAGTCGACGTTTTCCCCGGAACGGCACGGTGCCGCCTTCTGCGCGGAAGGCGGTGCTAGGAGGGGAGAGACAGTTCGTCGGAACTGCGGTCGATCTTGTGAGAAGAAGCACTCCAGAACGAGGACCATGTTTGTGGCATAACAGTGTCAAAAAAGAAGTCAGGTGGTGTACCTGGTGCGTGCCACTGCTGGGGAAGCCTGCGAAAGGTCCTATGGTGGTGGTACTTCATGAGCGAGTGAATGTGTCCAGGCAATTTAACACTACCGGTGCAGGTTTTATTGCAACAGTGTACTTGAAGAGTTAGCCGACAGAAAACACATACATGATGCTTTTTACTGGCAACGTTGTACGCGCTATTATTCTAGTGCTTGTTTGCTATTAGCAGCAGGTGGCTTCTACCCGACCGCAGTGGCCTATAGGCTGAGGTACTCGCCTGCTGACTCGCAGGTCACGGGAAAGACTCTCGGTTGCGGCGACTGCATTTTTAATGCAGTCGAGAGTGTTGTAGGCCCATGTGCTCAGATTTGGATGCAGGAAAAGAACCCAATGTGGTGGAAAATTTCCGGAGCCCACCACTACGGCGTCTTTCGTAGTCATAGGTGGTTCTGGGACGTTAAGCCCCCACATATTAATCAAATAATCATGTAATCAATTGATCAGAAGGCTTCTTATAAGCTTTCCGGCGTTTCATCGTATCTCGCGAATTCGCTTCAGTCATTGGCTTTGACAAATCTCTCTGCTTTAAACGTGTGTCTCAAGAAATTCATGTTAAGTATGATAATAATAGAGAAAGTTTGGTTTACAATTATGTGCTTGCTCAATGCAACACGTGGAAATTTTATATTGGCCGTGTTTCATAGTGGGGCGGGTATGGGTGAAGTAACGTGAGGTTAATAAACAAACAATTCAGAAACATTCTAGAATGATGACTTAGAGATTATAGTCAAAAGAGCATGGTCCAAGTAGACATGCAGTGGTCATAAAAGTTAGACCTCTGACGTACTTATATCCTGCACCAGAAGAACCAAAAATTTTAACACCTGCCAATTTCTTCAGTGGCAAACGATTGACGGCACTTCGAGACTTACAAACTGCGGTCGTTGTGCCCAGTTCTCACAATCAGCCACTAAATATTTAGATAGAGCGACGAAGGTTGCGAAAAGCCTGCGAATAGCTGCTACAAAGATTATTTGATACGCTTTAGTAGCGCTCTGAACAGGCCAGAAGAGGACATTACCAGCATTGCGGAAGACAATATATGAATAGTGCGCGATGCTTTTGTGCCCAAGGTGTGTTGTAATTTACGCGTGTTCTGAACAAATTGGCAGATCCCACGTGTACTGTAATTGATGACATACGATGCGCGAATGATAAAGGTTGATATGTCACTTTAAAATCAGCACAATGTTACGAGGTGGAGGTAAGTGATACCGTACAAGACTTCCGTGTAATGCTTATCATGTTTGAATGCGTCGTTTACCTTCTTCATCTATTCACGTCACGTGATACTAAATTTAGTATATGTGGAGCTGGCGAAACGCCCGCGAGCACGCTATGAGCGTGGTATGTTGTCATGTTCGTACATGGCACGCGTGTCAGGATTATCATGTTCGCACCAGTCATATATTTTGTCATCCATCGACGTCACGTAACTCCAAATTTTGTATATGTGGAGCTAGGAAAACGGCTGCGAGCGCATGATGAACGGCCCAACATACTCCAATGTAGCGTAGACGCGCACGCACGCTGGGAACAGCGACGCTAACTTAGCAAAACGCGAGCACTCTAGCCTGATGCCAGGTGCGACCGGCGTGACCAGCATCTGTCGGCACAGCCCAACGGCAACCGGCACGAAATGTGACATACTGCATTTCGTGCCAATGCGTTACCCAGACAACAGTGCATTTTCCTCTTTTTTTAAACGGGAGGACGCCGGATGCGCTGAAAAGCGCATGCGTCAAAGCAACGCGACGTGGCACGCGCCTGCAAATATATGACAAGACCGGCGCCTGGCGTGGCAACACCGGTGTGACGCAACGAAATGAATGCCGGCAAACACGCACACCACGTCGCGTCGAAATGTACTGGCACTTTCACTGTGTTATGTAGTTATGTTCTCACATGACACGCATCTCATGATTATCATGTTTGCACCAGTCACATACTTCGTCATCTATTGACGTCACGTAATACCAAATTTGGCATATGTGAAGCTGAAGCAATGGCCACGAGCGCATCATCATTGTGGCATGGTGTCATGTTGTTACATGACACGGTTGTTGGGATTATCATGTTTGGATGTATGATTAACCCATATCGTCCGTTCGCATCACGTAATACCTAGTTTGGTTTAATTGAATCTGGCGAAACGGCGGCCAGCGCATTACAAGCGTCGCATGTTGTCATGTTGTTGCATGACACGCATCTCATGATTATCAGGTTTGCACCAGTCACATACCTTCGTCATCCATTCACGTACCGTAATACCAAATTTGGTATATGTGACGCTAGCAAAACGGCCGCGAGCGCATCATGAGCGTGGCATAAAGCCGTGTTGTTACGTGGCACGCATGTCATGATTTTCATGTTGGGATCTGTGGTTTGTGTTCGCCACGCAATCATGTCATACTATACCTGTTTTGCAACATACTATGTGAACGAAACCACCGCAAGAGCTGTAGGACTATGAAATGTCAATCGTGACATTGATAACATACATATCACGATTTTCATGTTTTGACTAGTCAAACATGGTCTTCATACAGCCATGTTATGCCATACCAAGTTTGAGATTGATACCGTTATCGTAACGGCCAGGAGAGCTAAAAGTCGTTGGCGGATAGATAGATAGATAGATAGATAGATAGATAGATAGATAGATAGATAGATAGATAGATAGATAGATAGAGAGATAGATAGATAGATAGATAGATAGATAGATAGATAGATAGATAGATAGATAGATAGATAGATAGATAGATAGATAGATAGATAGATAGATAGATAGATGCGCTCAAAGTTGCCGAAGTTCGCTAAGAAATGCTTCACATTTAAAACATCAGTGTAAACGACAGCCTAAAGTTAGCAGACGGCAAAATTGCAAAACGGCCGAGTAAACATTTGTGTTACCAAGAAATACCCTTTTAGCAAATCGTGGGCTGCAACTATTAGGAACAGTGAACTCAGAACGCCTAGAAAAAGAGGAGAATGAGGGATGGTCCGTGGGGCAAGAATCTTGATTCTGTTTTCGCTGGAATAAACGGGAGCGTTGAGGCGCGCTGCTCTCTCTCTTCATTAGTGTTGCTTCTCTTTAATTCAGCCCACTTCATCTAAATTATGGGGTGCCGTGAGAATGGTGCCATTGAACAGAAACAACTATGCTTGAAGAATAAAATAAATCCCCAGAACACAAGTGCAGTGTTACTGTGTAGAATACTCAGCGAAATCCGTTAGGTCACCCTATAATTCAGCACCATGGCATATTTTGAAATGACAAATTCATGCTATAAATAGCTGTTGCATCCTGTACAATGTACCACACCAAGGCAGGTATAATTAAAATGTTGGATTTTATTACCCCACTCGATTGTTTATGAGGCAATTGTTCTGATGATTGATTGATTGATTTGTGTGGTTTAACGTCCCAAAACCATCATATGATTGTGAGAGATGCCGTCGTGGAGGGCTCCGGAAATTTTGACCACCTGGGGTTCTTTAACGTGCACCCAAATCTGAGTACACGGGCATGCAACATTTCCGCCTCCCTCGGAAATGCAGCCGCCACAGCCGAGATTGGATCCCGCGACCTGCGGGTCAGCAGCTTAGTACCTTAGCCACTAGACCACCGTGGCGTTGGCGAGGCAATTTTTCTGGCCGTGACATGAAGCACAGAACGGCACACATTCAACAGCTACACAACACCAGACATGACAAAGAGCGCTAACAGATAATGTTGCTTAGAAGTAGAGTGTTTCGATCAATAACCGAAATTTTTGGAGAATTCGTTCCAATGTGTACATCAGGGGAGCGTCGAAAAGGCTGCTCATGTCACAAATAAGCTGCTATTGCCCCGCCCGGTGAAGTTTTTTCAGGAGCCCTTCGCAATAGTTCTTTAGGATGGACGCTCCGGTGAACTGCATGTCCCATGAGAATGAAATCTGTAAATATACCACAAAAAGCTGAAAAACATTGATAGTTTTTCAGCTTATACTTCCATCTTGCGTAAAGTTGATTTCATTTTAATAGTGCAACAAAAAAGTTTAGTGGCGCTTGTTTCCGGTAACACTGAAGGACAGATGCATCACAAGTATTTTTCTATTGCTTTCTATCACAGATCGACTACAGCAAGGAACAAGAAGCCTGGCTAATCCAGAGGTCCAAAGAATATGCATATGAAAACGAGGACTACTACGGCCTACTTTTCCTTATGTCTGGAATACCGCGAGGTCAACACCTCGCATTCGCCAGGAAAATGTTAGCCTACGAAGAACACCGTGAGTTCAGCTGGTATTTCTATTCTTTATCTGTGCCGAGATGTGCAAGGTGTATCCCACCTACCGCTGCAAGAGAATGTGTTGTGTTAATGTTCGCTAAATAATAGGCAATATAGTTGCAATGTTGAAGTTACTTTAATAGTAAAGGGCCCTTGCAACGTTTTTCCAAATAGCCATAAAATGAGTTCGGTAAATCAGCGAGCTCATTACCTCACTATTGAACTGCTGCAAAATATTGTTACGAGGCAGTGGACATGACTCCACAGTCGTAGACGAATCAATCAAAAAGAAGCAGACTCACCACGCGGAATGCTGGCAGCCATGGTGTGTAACGCCAGCTTGTAATTTTTGCAAATATACGCATTTTTTTCTTCCGTGTTCTCGTAATCTCAGTGACAACATTTCAGAATCAGTCCAGCACGAGCAGTGTTACAAAGTTTTTTCGCACACTGCAATTAATTCAATCCAACTTTTGAATTGATTCAATCCAACTCTGCCAGGAAAAGGTGGCGATGGCGTAGTGTTTACAGCAGTCAACTCGCATGCAAAAAGTACCTGGTTCAAGTCCCGGTTCCGCGCAGTTCCCAACCGGATAAAAAAAAATCTGCGTGGTGATTGAACTGCATTAGGAGGCCTGGGGTGCGGCCTCACCGGTAACCACCTCCGCGAACGCACTCCCTCACCAGAGAAGGAATGGCCACCCTGGTGCAGTATCTGGCCACTACCTCCCACATGCATACGTCAAATAACTCATGGCCCTCAGTCCCGAGCAGCTGCGAAGCAATTGACCACGGCGGTGGTCAGATCTGACGCATCAGAGAGTGCTAAAAATCTCTAGATCCGGACAGCCGCCATTGGAACCTGAACTTGGCAACGTTTAACGCTTGAATTTATCTAGTGAGGGAAGTCTAGCTGTACTATTCGAGGAGCTAGAGGGTGTTAAATGGGATATAATAGGGCTCAGTGAGGTTAGGAGGACAGATGAGGCCTATACGGTGCTACAGAATGGGCACGTTCTTTGCTATGGGGGCTTGGCATACAGAATAGAACTGGGAGTGGGGTTCCTGATTCACAGAAACATAGCTGGCAACATAGAGGAATTCTATAGCATTAATGAAGGGTGGTAGGTATCTTAAATAAATTGAATAAAAGATACAAGATGAAGGTGGTATAGGCCTACGCGCCTACATCCAGCCATAAAGAAACTTCAGTTGAAAGCTTCTATGAAGACGAGGAATCGGCGATGAGTAAGGGAAAAACACAGCATACTATAGTGATGGGCGATTTTATGCAAATGTAGGGAAGAAGCAGGCTGGAAACCAGGCAGTAGGAGATTATTGTATCAGTACTAGAAACGCCAGAAGGTACTACCAGTAGAATTCGCAGAACGCAATCATTTACGGAATTCAGAGTGTACGGAATTCAGAGTGTACAGGAATTCAGAGTGTCGCTTCAGAACAGGTACTCGGCTCTTAGTGAGAAAACCAACCTTAGCGTAGATACAATGAATGATAATCTGACGAGTATCGTTACGGAGTGTGCAGTGGAAGTTGGAGGCAGGGTAGTTAGACAAGACACTGGCAAGCTTTTCCAGGAAACGAAGAATCTAATTAACAAGAGTCAAATCTTGAAAGTCTCAAGTACAACAGACAAAATAGAACTGGCAGAAATTTCGAAGTTCGTTTATAGGCGTAAGGTATGGGATGTAATAAGGTATAACATAGAGAGAATTGAACACGCTCTGAAAAACGGAAGAAGCGTCAAAGCAGTGAAAAGAAAGCTTGGATAGGAAAAAATCGGAAGTATACACTAAGAGAAAAATTAGGCAAATTAACTACCAATATGAATAGGATAGTTAAAATAGAGGAGGAGTTTTAGAAAGATCTGTACAGTAGCCGAGAAAACCACGACCCTACTAGTATAAAAACTAGCAGTAACCCAGATGACACCCCACCAGTAATAATAGAAGAAGTCAGAAAAGCTTCGGAGAGCATGCAAAGAGGCAAAGCTGCTGGTGAGGATCAGGTAACATCAGATCTGCTAAAAGATGAAGGACAGATCGAGTTAGAAGCACTAGCCACCCTGTTTACGAGGTGTCGCCTGACGGGAAGAGTACCAGAGTCTTGGAAGAACGCTAACATCGTCTTAATACATAAGAAAGGAGATGACAAGGACTTGAAGAATTACAGACCGATCAGCTTGCTCTATGTAGTATACAAGCTATTTACAAAGGTAATTGCTAACAGAGAAAAGAAAACATTAGAATTCAATCAACCAAAGGAACAAGCAGGATTTCGAACCGGCTACTCAACAGTTGACCGTATTCATGCTGTCAATCAGGTATTAGAGAAATGCTCAGAATGTAACCACTATACATAGCCTTCATAGATTACGAGAAGGCGTTTGATTCAGTAGAAATATGAGCCGTCATGCAGACACTGTTGAATCAGGGCGTAAATGAAATATATATAAACATTCTGGAAGAAATCTACAGGGAATCAACTGCTACAATAATGCTTCATAAAGAAAGCAACAGAATACCAATCAAAAAGGGTGTAAGGCAGGGGGACACACTCTCCCCAATGCTATTTAACGCGTGCCTACAGGAGGTTTTCAGAAGCCTATAATGGGAACAAATAGGTATAAGAGTTAATGAAGAGTACCTTAGTAACCTGCACTTCGCCGATGACATTGCATTGCTGAGTAACTCAGGGGACGAATTGCAACTCATGTTTACGGAGTTAGACAAGGAGAGCAGAAAGGTAGGTCCTAAAATAATCTGCAGAAAACGAAAGTAATGTACAACAACCTCAGGAGAGAGCAGCGCTCCGAGATAGGTATTAGTGCACTTCAATTTGTAAAAGACTATGTCTCTTTAGGGCAGGTAATTACCGCAGAGCCGAACCACGAGATTGAAGTAACTAGAAGAATAAGAATGGGGTGGAGCACATTCGGCAAGCACTCTCAAATTATGACAGGTAGATTGCTACTGCCCCTCAAGAGGAAGGTATATAACAGCTGTATTTTGCCGGTACTTTGCTATGGAGCCGAAACCTGGAGACTTACAAAGAGGGTTCAGCTTAAATTGAGGAGGACGCAGCGAGCAATGGAAAGAAAAATGGTAGGTGTAACCTTAAGAGACAAGAGAGCAGAGTGTATTAGGGGACAAACAGGGGTTAAGGATATCATGGTTGAAATAAAGAAGAAATGGACATGGGCCGGGCATGTAGCGCGTAGACAGGATCGCCGCTGGTCATTAAGGGTAAGAAATTGAATTCCCAGGGAAGGGAAGCGGTTTAGGGGGAGACAGAAAGTTAGGTGGGCAGATAAGGTTAAGAAGTTGGCAGGTATAAATTGGCAGCGGCCAGCTCAGGACTGGGTTATCTGGCGGAACATGGGAGAGGCCTTCGTCTTGTAGTGGACGTAGTCAGGCTGATGACGATGATGATGATGACGATGATGAACTCTGCCAGTATTTGGGTCTTTGTAGCATCAACCAGCTACCAAATCCCAGCAACTGGCATTATCTGTCAGCAACTGCTGACCAACACGTAAAAACAACAGCAAGAATTTTAGGGGCGAACTCCTTATAGCGGCACCCGTTCGTCCTCGTTGCGGTTGAAGTGTGTAACAAGTATAACATTTTGATCTCCAAGGCGGTTCCGGCGAGAGGTTTTTTCTGTGCGTTGTTGGACAGTAAAAGATAGTGCTCAATGTACATGCCAATGGCTGCTAAGGGCAAATGATCAACAGGAGCATTCAGCTTTTAGTTAACGCGTACGCTGCGATCCCAATTAGCAGCCATTGGCATGTACATTGAGCATTATCTAACAAGAAAGGGTTGCTACGTTATACTCGCTCGGTGTAACCTCCTTAGTTTTAGAAAGGTTTATCAAGCGTTGAGCAGCAACGCCAGTAATACAATGAACTAGTATATACCATGAATGAAGTTCAGGTGGTTAAAAGTGGGAAGTTGATACGAAGCGCAGGCCGTAAGAAAGTAAAAGCCGAATTCTCCTGTCTCTCATTTCCCATTAGCAGCCATTGGCATGCACATTGAGCACTATCTGACAGAAAAAGGTTGCTACGTTGTACTCGCTGGGCGTAACCTCCTTGGTTTTAGAACGGTTTAGTGAGCGTTGGGCCGCAGCGCCATAAATACAATAAAATAGTATATACCATGAACTCGAGGTGGTTGAAGGTGGGAAGTAGACCCGAAGTGCAAGCCATAAGAAAGTGTGCGTGTGCCACCTCTCGTTTAGTCCTTGGAATGTCCGCTGGATCGCTGTGCTTCTATATGGGGCATATATGATTAAATGATGCGAGATGGTGGTACCTGGAGCGTGGATTAGATGGACGAACGAACACACAGACAGATGCATCGATGGATGCATGAACGGACGCAGGGGCGGATGCATGAACGAACGCAAGGACGGACGCACGAGCAGTCGCACGCATGGAAGGGCGGATCAACGCACGGGCGGTCACTCAGACGCACGCATGGACGGACAGAAGCAATAACGAATAGACGAACGAGTGCTTCGCCCCACTCTCCAAATTTAACTCCGTGAATATGCTGCCATTTTTTTCATCTAACTGTGAGAGTTATTAGTAACGTAAACTATTGACCGTTGGTCAATGTTAGTGCAACGACAGAAATTCTCCAAGAAAACATTAGCCGGTATACCGAACACTAGGCAACATACGCAAGCATGTGAAAGAACTGCTTCAATTGAGCAACATGCTCACAAAATAGCAGCATTAGCCACTAGTACACCACCACTGCATCTAATGGGTATCCACTAGCCGTCAATAGTGGGAATTCGAACAAGCATAACCACTGCTAAACAAGAGTAGCCAACTCTAGGCTCCTTCACACAATACAGGCTGACAGCTGGAAAACCAGTGCTGACTTTTTGCTACACAGGGAGCAGAATGAACATGCATAGCTAAATGATTAGCTAGTTACATATTGTACTGTTCAACGCAATGTGCCCCTAATATACGTGATATAATTTACGACACATGATTTGTGGTTTTCATGGATGTCTGCTGTCCTGAAATATTCACAATATCCAAAATTTGGCATGCCACTGTTGCTACTATGCGTGCCCATTCAGCGCATGTCTTAAAATAGTTATTTCTTTCTTGCTATGTTATCCATAGCATGTACAAAGCTGCACGCGGGGAGTGAAATTCCAGGTTAGTGGAACGTTGATTGTGTAAAAGTTTCGGTAAATAATTTTTTATTATTTCACAGACTTTTCCTGTTATGCGTTAGTGATGGTGTTCGACTGGTGCCAGGAAACTCGTACGTTTTATCCTAGCCCTATCACTCATATCTATACGGAAGGTGTGGACTAGATAGCCATGCTATTTTATTTATGAGCCCGTAAATAAGTGCTTTCTGTTAAGGTTTTTCGAGCCCTCCAAACTGGCGTGCGTCTTAATCACGTCACAGTTTGGCATGTAAATGCTGCAAACTTTCTAACTGTGGCAAGCAATAATTTTACTTTTTTTTCCTAGTTCGATCAATAGAGAAAGTCACGATCAACTGGGAGAAGGCGGAGCTTCTTCCGATTTCATCGCTGGGGTTACGCACGGTGCCGTACGTCACTCAAGGTAGGTTGAATTATTTCGAAAATTTGACTACGTTTTTGAAGTGAACTCTTTTTCTTTCGGCAGTCTGTTCAAAAAATAAATGCAAATATTTTAGGATTGTGTTTTTCTACTGAGAAGAACAGAAATTTGAATGATGACAAGTAAAAAACAACAGCCATTCAACAGCTCAGCCCCATTCCCCCCTGTCCCGCTTTGTTGACGGCAGATAACTGTCACCTTACCTTTCTTATAATAGCCAACAATCCTTCTGTAGCGTATTTTTACAGGCAAATTTGACTATTGGCGTCCTTCTCGTAAGGTTAAAATAATAATCTCGAATATCGCGAAGATTCTAACAAAGTGTGACAACTAATACGCCAATTGCAGCCAACAATCTTAGCACGTGAAACCTTTAGAAACTAAACCAAAGCAATTAACACTCCTGGCAGCGTGACATGTTTCAGTCCTGCGATGTGGGCGTTCGTTGTCGTATTCTAAAAGCAAAGCCAAATTCATAAAACATATGGCTGAGAAAAGAATTCGTACATGTGAGGAAACGGCTGATAATTGCTAGCTTCACATAAGCCCAAACAAGACATGCTTGGCATCTAAAGAAAACGAGAAGAAAACGTTTGATAGCTAAGTGCCGAACCTAAACCTCCCTCTCAGCAGGGCGTCGCCGAAAACTTTAGGCCATGAAGGGTGCGTTCTCCAGCGCGTTAACGGCAAGCCATTCATATACACACCATATAACATTGACAGTCCTCTGAACTCCGCTCTTTCAGTGCCTTTTCGTCATCACTAGTTAGATGGCGTGAAGAACGCGTTCTAAAAGTCATGGCCCATCGTGGTGCAATGCACGTGCACCTCCACAAAGTGTTGTCCATGTGGGTGCGCTCATGGGAAGGACGCGTTGTACCTTTTGGGCTTTCTACCGCTAGTAGAATACTTTGAAGTTGCAGTGGTTAAATAGAGCACGAAGGTCACTTCGCTCGCTGCCGCAGTCTCGCTTACGAAAGGAGCGTGCTGCTCACAGACGAAGAAGTAAGAATTGCGACCGTTGTTTACGCTCACCCTTTGTATACTGTGCATTCAGGCGTGCGTCTTTCTTCCCGTTTGAGCAGCATGCTTTAATTTTCGAGCTGTGACAGTTATTGGTCCGCACTCGTTCTGCGTACGTCTGTTTTGTGCATGCTTTCTGCTGGTTGTGGCCGCAGAAAGTTTCATGCTGCTTAACGTTATTTGGGTCACAATACAATTTAATTCTGCAGCACTCATTCCTTCACCTCTGCGGCAACACTCTGCACAATAGGCGCTCAAATTTTTTTTTGTGAAGACTGCTTTCGTTTTTTTGTTTTACTTATTCCTAGACAAAAGCTTCAGCCAATTATGCTTCTATTATATTTCCCTTATGCCAGGAGCTGCAACTATGTGACGAGTACAGTTGTGTTTTCACGCTCTGCCACTCAAGCTGCCCGTTATCTGAGGCAGATCTAGCCGCATGTTTTGCCTTATTTGAATAAAATGAAATGCATAATTATGTTGATTATGAAGAATATTATTTTATTTTTTTAAGAAACCGCATTGGGTTTTCTCATTTTTGTTCTCCGCTTACCAGCGCAATGGGCTGCCTACTTTTATGACTACACCGAGGGTACCTATGGAGCTTCAGACTTCATTGTGCACTACATACACAGCACCCGTATTATCAGGACGTTGTTTGAGCACAAAGACATTGGCAAACGTGGTCTGCAGTATCTAGTCGCCTGGGGCCTCTATAGGCAGCTGGCGGAATTCACTGAGCCGGTTTTGTTCCGCGGCGACAGAGAGGCCGACGAATCTTGTTACGTGCACGTCAAGAATGTGATGAACCTGGTGATTCTGAGCCACCACGTCTACTCCTGTGAGTATTCCCCGTAAACTTTCTGCGAAATAGCCATCACGATTTAGTGATTGTACTTAATAGGACATGTTGCAAAGAGAACATACAGAAAGTGGTGACACCTGCTTAATTTAGTGAATGTGTTTATTTCTTTGTAAATTCAAAGACAAACTACATTCTCTTTTAAAAGAACGCTGCTACACTTTCCACCTAATGATGAAATGGCGACATTATGAGTTTATGACGCCCTAATCCCACTGCCGTCAAAAATGTGAGAATTCAACAGAATTAATGGAGTTACAGGGATTCACCGCGTGATGTTAGAACTTTCCCCTTCATTCCTGAAAGTGCTCATAAAATTTCTCAGGCGCAACACTCTGTAACTATGGCGTAGTCATTTAACTTTATGGTGTCGTTGGTCGAGCGAATAGCGAACAAGTTCTAGCTGATTTTGAGAACTGACTGTGTTCCAGCATGACTAGACCCGTTGATGAGGTGTTACAGTGATTTGTATTTCATGCTGAATGCAAATGTTTTTTTTCAAGAAGCTAAATTCGCATTTTTCACTCACTCTGCAATACATTCAGCAGTTAAAATATTATTTTAGCATGTCGAAAGGACCAATAAAACATATTATATTTGCTCCCGAAAAATTGCTATATTTCGCACTATATTCAATTTGGCTCCAGCGGAAGGCCCTGAATATAATGGTATACTGAAGAGTCGTTCTTTTCACGCTCACGTCAAATTATTACCTTACCGCAAGTTTTATTTACCGAGTGCATGACGTGAATATCATCTGAAAAAAAAAATCGGCACCTTCTAACTCAGTTGGCTAACAGACTCTCCTAAATAAGCGAGAAACTTTTGGCATGAGAAATAAACACGCACAAAGAGTTTCAACCTTCAAGAAGTTCGGGGAACTTTTTTCAGCTGTATTCGTAATTGTCGGAAACATCTTGGTTGATTTGTCATTTAATGGCCTACATGGTAATAGTAATGGGTAGGAGAGCAAGTCCAAAACAGCTCAAAGGTTCTTAAGTCCTTTGGGGGCGATTGTGTCAAATTCTATGCAAGAGACAGTATGCTTAGATGCTGAACATCAGGTCATGGCCTCCGAGATGGCGTGCGTGGTGTCTTTCTCTTCAGCCACCCCTATCGCTGCGCTTCCCAGAAAGCCCAAAAAGTATCACCTCGCGCGACCGGCTGCCGCTAGAGGGTGTGGATTCCTGCGGCGGTGGAGACCGTGGCATATATCGGTATGCATGGTAATGCAGCGTGTGCATAGATTTTTTTTTCGCGTACCAGCAAGAACCACTGCAAGAATCTTCTGGCTGAACTAAAAGACTGCTTTCTTTTCCATTACTGCATTCAATCTCTTGCAATGCACGAAAAAAAGCGTGACGACTGCTGAATTTTCCTGGTAGATAATTCTAAGGAGGTATCACTTCTGCCGTGGCAATACTATTCTATTTTATTATGGTTCATTGGGTCACGGTGCCTAATACCACAATTTGAGAAAAACATAGACATTCTAGCGTTTCCATTTTTTGAGAGTTATATAATATAAAAGTGGCCTAATTATCATTGGTGAATTATACTGCTCTCCTAACCTGATTCATATATTTACTGTTATATCACGTACGGTTATCTATGAAGCGGTCAACCGAAGGGAAATTACACCCTAGATAACCGAGTGTTCTCTTCATGTCATTGAAATAAGGTACGTGAGAAGTAATTTTGCCGGAATATTGTAGAAGGCTTCGATTAGCCGACCTACATTCACCTCCGCGTCTTTCACAATGAAAGTGCCTGAGTCATTGTCTTCTTTTTCTTCATCTAAATTTTGATTATTTTTTGGTAGCACATTGCCACTATGAGTGTTGTGTTCATTCACTGTGACAGCATCCATATCAAAGAGTCGCATATGTAGCATAATAGCATCCTTGTAATGAAAACTATACTCGCCAAAGAAGACTACTAAAGAATTTGTCTCCGCTATATAACACCGGAGTTTTCATACCACATGCATCAACCCTGAACACGTGTTGCTTACTTCTAGACCAAACAAAACATTTGAATACACGTTCTTCATTACCCAACGTATCCACTGAACACTGTTAAGTTCACAGTCAGAACGGGTGGCCATATATGCGACAAAAACGTGCCTGTAACCAGCCCGTATTCACCGCAGGACCGGCGACCTTCAGTCGAGACGCTCGGCGGCCGCCTGAACCCTCCTCCCTGTATACTGCTCCTGCGGCTCGATGCGGCGATTCTTGAAACGGCGTTACAATGAAAAGTAGCGCCAGTTTCATGTAAGGAACATGAAAGCAACCCCTTTATTCGAGGGTAACCCGTGAGTGTAGGGCGCGGCACTCTTCTGACTTCGCTTGTTGATCGTGCCACCATTTTGTTTCTTCACCAGTGCTCTTCATACTATAAAGCCTGCAAACTTCAAAGTACAGTAGGTTTTCTGCCAGTCCAGATCTCTTGCCGAGGAATCACAATTATAAGTGCTGTAACATGGGCAGCACAGTTCTACAGCAAAAAACTTTGAGAATATATCAGCACAAGCTTTGTCTTTGCCTCTCGTACACCTTGGCCCGACATTCCCATGTGAGCACGAAGTTGTATAAAAGCACTAAATCGTTTTTTCTCGTCACATGGAACTTTCGCCAACAGCGCGACAGCCTTTTTGACAATGCAAAGGAGTGCTGCAGCGCGGAGAAAAGAGCGGGCTATGCCCACCTCTGGAAACACACTTTCTCCGTGCGATTAGGACGGCCGCACAGAAACCCGTCGCGTGCCCACCATCTCGGAGGCCATGATCGGGTGTATTTGTCTGCCAAGCGAGAGCGCGCCAGGGTGCCGATGTCCCGACGCTGTTGTCTACAGCACTGCAGCCCACCGGTATGCCAGTGTGCCCAACGTCAAAGACAACTGGACGGACAATTTACCGAAAAGAGCACGATTATGTGTGATGACGTAATTTGGGTGGCTGCACAAATACGACTGCAACTTAGTAACAGCCCTGATGTTTAGAAGACATTTCTTTTGTCAAGGTGTCAATACTCTCCGCTGCTTCACCGCCGTGGTCTAGTGGCTAAGGTACTCGGCTGCTGACGTGCGGGCGCGGGATTGAATTCCGGCTGCGGCAGCTGCATTTCCGATGGAGGCGGAAAGTTGTAGGCCCGCGTTATCAGATTTGGGTGCACGTTTAAGAACCCCAGGTGGTCGAAATTTCCGGAGCTCTCCACTGCGGCGTCTCTCATAATCATATGGTGGTTTTGAGACGTTAAACCGCAGATATCAATCAATACTCTCCACTTTTATGAGCATAAACACGTCCTCGTAACCATGATATAATCATCGTCCACTTGCATTTGCCGCCAATGAACCCGATCCTGTGCTTGCTGGTGCCACCTTGTTGCCCCAAACATCTTCATTTCATCTGTCCACCTAATTTTTTGCCTCGCCCTCACACGTTTGCCTTCACTCGCAATCAGGTCAGCTCCCCTTAATTACCAGTGGTAGTTTAGCCTACGCACTGTCTGTGTCTTACCCTTATCCATTTCTTTTTAGGGGTGAAGCTCCTTAGGGCTGTACATTCCATGGGCTTTGTTGTTGGTGACGTACTTGACCACCGGTGGCAAATTCCCGCTCTAGAGTGGGCATGTGCCACTGATGGCAGTATTTGTATGGGGAACTAGATGTTGGTACTTGTAGTTGATGATGCTTGTACGTGATAAAATTTAAACATGGTACAAGAATGCACCACTCATACTCGTTGGGGATTTCAACGGTGATATCGCAGACGCGACAAATATTTAGCTTATTCAACATGTGGTTTCTAGATACGCACTTGGATGTATATTGTATGATCACAAGAAAGCAACCACGATCCGAGTAACATGTATTTCATTTCATTTCATTTCATTTCATTAATTTAGCCTTAAGGGCCCGGAAGCATTACATACGGTGGGAGCAAACAAGTTATGAGGGACTTTAATCACACAAACGCAGAAAAAGGAAGAAAAGACGAAGAAAGGGAGAAAAAACATCTATAAGAAAGAAAACAAGCAATCTGAAAAAAACAACTACTGTAGACTGGAAATAAAACAGCAATATACATAGGTAATCAGCATCATAATGCATGAGTCACTAAAGGTTATTTACTAACAAGGTTCAACTAGAAATTCAGTTCAATTTATGTCAAAGCATTGTATTTTTTTTTGCGAAAAGTTGTGCGGTCGGTAGACGAAACAATACTATCAGGGAAGGTATTCCACGGGGTTATTGCATGGGGAAAAAAAGAATGTTCTATTGATGATGTACGGCCCTGAATGTGTGCGATCGGTTTGCTCTGGTTGAGGCGCGGCGAAATTCGGGGCGGGGGTTGAAGCCGAGGGTGCCTGGCAAGTGGGTGATAACAGAAAGTGTGTAGCAAGCAGAGACGCGAGATGATTCGACATGATTACAGACATGGGAGGTCAAGTGTGCGTTTGAGTTTAGTGATGTGAATTTCGCAAATTTTCCACTGCAACCTATACTGGAAACGCTCACAGTTCATTTGACGGACCATAAAGCCGTCATAACGAAGGGACAGGGGCAATCCATCCATCGTCTCTAAGAACAAATAAAAGTTGATTTTTATATATACACACATACTGTTTCTCATTATGTCTTTAAATCATGATTGACCGGGCGAATGACACACGGGAGATTAATGGTTTTACCGATGACTCTCTCCAGAGTTTCGTGGACTTGTTACCATTCACCCCGTGGATAAGCTGTGATTTTTTATTTCAACTATGGCGCTTAATACGAGTTTGTTCCCTGATCTGCTTTGCTTTTTTTGTCTGTTTAGATTTCCCCTGTTAATTTGTTTTCTGTTTCTCGCAGTGTCATTCTCAATTTAGGTTGAATCATTTTTGTAAGCCTCCACGTTTTCAATATCTTCGTGGAGATCGTATTCGTTCATTGCGGTGTTAGTGGCGCAAAACGTAAAACCGTGCTAGCGCAGATCTATATCGACTGGACGCAAGCTTTGTAATATGTCCACTACTTCGCTTTCACGTTCTGAGTGTCGCACTGGGCTAGTGAAATTTCCTATTCAGGGTTATGTCCGTAGCATGAATTTTCTTGTGTTTATCGTGTGTCAGTAAATTGTCTTCTCTTTGTTATATATATATATATATATATATATATATATATATATATATATATATATATATATATATATATATATATATATATATATTGGGTTATTTTTTCCGTCTCCTTTTCCAATACTGTTACGTTGGTTGGTGATTAGTGAAAGCTTATTGCTTGCGCAATATTCTTTTAGCATCGCTATTAGCGACAGAGATCCACTTTCTAAAATGCTTTTTTATGGTTCTGATAGGTTATGCAGCAGGGTACCAGAGCACATAAGACCTCAATTTCAAGACCTTTCGGAATTTTAGAAGCGAGGCATTAATTTGCAAACATCGATGACTTTGACCGTATCTGTCTATGTATCTGTCAACTTAGCCGCATAAAACAATCTGGTCTCCGCATGGTTTCGATAATGGTATCCATACAAAAACTAGTATAACATTACATGAGTGTATGACGAGCATAAGCGAATAGTCATAACATAAATATCATTGCATGCGTCATGAATATTGTGATTTATATGTCATGGTCTTGCTGCTGTTGCGGTGGCTTTGTTCACATATTATATTGCAAAACTGGTACGGTATCACATGACTGCATGGCGAACATAAGTGACAGGTCCTACCGTAGGTATCATGGCATGCATATTATACAGGTTATGACTACACGCCACACCCATAGTGTGCTCGAGCTTGTTACGCTAGCTTCACATATACCAAATTCAGTATTACGTGACGTGAATGGATGATGAAGCTTTATGACTGATACAATTATGGTAATAATGACATGCTTGTCATTAGGAACATGACTCCCTTCTACGTTCTTAGGCGTACTCACGGCTGTTTCACCAGCTTCACATATACACAATTTCTTATTAGGTGACGTGAATGAACGTCAAAATTAAATGCCCCATCCAAAAATAATAATGATGACAAGCGCGTCATGTAAAACGTAGGTACATGCTTTACTCATGGCGCAATCGTGGCTGTTTCACTAGCTTCACATATACAAAATATGGTGTTACGTGACGTGAATAGACGACGAACTCAAATACAAAGCGCTGATTTTAAAGTGCATGTAAACCTTCCTTAATATTGCTTCGCATATTATCGATTCCACTGTACGTGGGATCTGCCAATTTTTATTTTCTTCAATGTATCTAGAGTATTTCTTGAAATGCATTCTGCAGTCGGTCTCGGGGTAATATTGAGAGATTTCAAAAAAACGAGATTTATGATTGTCTTCGCTGCTCTGTGTGTTTGTCATTTGTGTTTGAGACAGGCAGGCCTCTGGAGCAACACGTTTGCTTGTGGTGTTTCCTTACTACCCTATGTGTTATTGGTGAGTTCCGAGCCCGATGCGCGTTTCTGTAGTGCTTTCTTTGCTGGCGTTTGCAGTTGTATTTGTAGGGTAACTGGGTGAAATCTTCTCTTTGCTTATTGTGAAGATTCTGGTATTGCTGGTTTTATGATGTCTACCGTCTGAGTAGATGCTTCTTGTGTTTTAGCTATAGTGGGCCGCGTGGTGCAGCTAGTGCTTATGGTAAGTTAAGTGTCTTGTATGGTTTGTGTGATGGTTCATTAGGTTGTAATAGGATTGGCGTCTGTTAAGAAAGTTTTTATTTAGATACTTCATGCTGCTGCAAATTGCTGCGATTCGCGAAAAGTCAGGGTGCATTCCGTTTCGAGCTAGAAAGATGTCAGGGTACTAGTGAATTTCAGCACGGTGGATGACGTTAAAGTTTTGTGGCCGTGCTCAATGTCCAAAAAAATATGTGAACCTGGCGTGATACTTGTGTGTGACCTAGTGGTGTACACGTTCGTAAAGTGAGGGATTGGTGTTCGCTAACCTAAGCAGAACTGTTGTAAAGGTGAATTTTTCGTCGAGTCTCTCGTGCACTTCGTTTACAATAGTCCTTAGGGCCTCTGCATTGATGTCGCCATTGTTGTATATACAGTCGTTAGTACTGCAGCGAATGACAATGTGCCTTAAGTGAGTGCAGTGGCGGTAAAATTTTTATTGCTATGTGTCGTGGCCCCCCTTTTAACTCTAATGTATAGCGCATGTTGCCCTCTTGAAAGGTGGTAGTGTTTGTGCTTGTACTGACTGTCTCCGATTCAAGCTTTGGGCTCTAACAAAAGCAGATAACACTCCCCATGTTTACTCATCTTCCATAAGTAAAATGTGAAAAAACTGTACGAAGGACAAGAAGAGAGCTTGCGATGAAAAACTTTTTAGCGGTTGTTTTGTCGAGCTGAAATTTCGTCAAGCGGATTTGTCTTCCTCAAGATAAGTCCGCTTGTCAAAACGTCGGCCGGACGCAATCTCTGTTCAGAAAGTTTTCATCGCAAGCTTCTATCTTGCACTTCTTACCATTAGTAGAGTACAGAAAGTACGAGACTTTCATCCACTAAGCCAGGGACAAAGCTTTTAGAAAATGCGGGTATTCAGCCTCAGCATCAATAGGTGACCAAAGTTCGCTTATTCAAGAAAAAACCCCACTCGAATCGTGGTTGACCTCATCCCACGTGACAACAACCCGGTGCATAACGAAGGTAGAAGAGTCGCGAGAGCCAAGGTAATACTTGAAAAAATTAATCAGCACAAAATAGAAGCACTCTTTGTCGATGCTGCCAGGTATCTCGGAGAGGATAAGTTTTATATGTCGGTCGTTGAAGCGGAAGGTAACCTGCTCAAGGCACCTTTGCTAATACAAAATTGCCCGTGTGGCAGAGAAAGTGGCGATCGCTCCGACTTTTCACAGCAGAAAGCCCCCGCTGTTGTATTCTCGGACTCCCGTATGGCAGTCAGATCTTTCTTTAACGCCCCTGTATGTGAAAAAGCGAACAGTATTGTAGCGAAAGCACTTCGACAATTCCGGGAGGGCAGCGAAAGATGGTGCCACATCGCGTGGTTTCCAACCCATCTAGATGGTTCAGTTAACCCACTAGGATGTAACCCTAACGAGAAGGCTCACCGGATAGTGCGCAATTTCACTTGCCACGTTGTCGCGAATAGCCATGCTCGTAACGAGATCAACAATTACAAAGATCCATTGTTTACTTTTCATGAAATTGTTTCGCACTACCGTCTGGTCAGAAAATTATTTCTATCCCCCAACACCGATTTGACCAAGCGTATGGCGAGCGCATTCAGACTACTTCCAACCCGTTTATATCCTACTCAACGATCCCTTCCTTAACCGGATAGACCCCGATCATTCGCAGTCGTGCCCCAAATATGGCCACGGCTCGTGTTCTTTTATTCACGTGCTCTGGCTGTGCCCAAGCTTTAACGCCTCCCCGCCCATTTCGAAGAACAATGGGATGCATCTCTAAAGAGCAGCAGCGTTCATACACAACTCCAGGCCGTACAAAGGGCCCACGACATTGCGACAGAACTTCGACTTCCAGTCCCGTCGTGGGTGGAGCCACCGGCTTAATATGTAGGGTGGCTTATAGCTCCCCTAAATATCTGCCCCTCAGGACCTAAGTAATTTTCCTGCCATGTCATGTCTTTGCAGTAGGCGCAGTGCAGTCACGGCGAAAACTTTTGGAGTCTTCTCACAACACTCATTGGGTAACTACTGTAAGTTCACTTGCTTATGTAACTACTGTAAGCACACTTGCTTGGTACCCCCTAGGGCATTAATAAGAAACTTTTGGCTACTAGGCCAGCATTCGCTATGCTATTTTCGTCATTCTTGTGTGCAGCGTGGTATCCGCTAAACACAAAACAGGAGGGTCCTCTTGGCGAGGAGGACAAGAACATCCAATAAAAAAGACATATTGTGTTTATTGGGACGTCGGGTGAAGTATGCGTTGAGCCGTGGTTGAATGAACAGTACGTGACCAAATTTTGGGCAGAAGCTATGACGCAACGCTCTCCACTACTTCTAAAAGCGTTTATTTCCCTTATTGTATACCGGCGTAAAGGTCGCCTTGCTTTAACCACCCAATTCATGGACCACGATCACGAGTGGCCTTTACGAAAATTTTCGTGTAGTCACATATTTAGTAAATGAAGCTGCGAAGGATGCCCGACCTACTGTGGTACATTGGAGTCTGCAGACATCACTGGTGATTATTAAGCCTGTTATATTGAGTCTGCTACATCGCACTGTAGTTTTATGATTCAATGCCGAAACAATTGCATGCTACAAAAAAACTTTATCGCAACATTTTCTGGTTTTATTGACGATCGTTGGTGGTGTTGTCAATGGGATGACGTTCACTCACAATTCTAGAGCTATTATCGGTCACAATTTAGTAGCATAACAATATTGCAATTTCTCCTATTCTACAGATATTACCCCTCAAATGCTACACGACGCTTGGATCATGGCTTACGATATGCAGGCCGCCTTCATGAAGGCCCTGAACTCATCGAGCTGGCTGACTTCAAGTTATCGAACAACATTTTTGGCCAAGATGAACGAAATGCATCTCCAAGTAGGAAGTCCGGGTAATCGCATAAAACCCGAGCTCGTCGAAAAACTTTTTGGTGAGTTCTAGTATACTTTTCTGTGCATATAGGTAATTAGTCCCCAACAACTCTATTTGTTTAGCTGGACAAACAGTGACACTAACACATAGAAATTTTCACTTGAAACAAAGGGAAGTGCTTGAAACAGTGGATGCAGTGGAAGTGGAAGTGCTCACTTGAAACAGTGGTAGTGCTTCAAACTGGCTAGTCGAGGTTTCGATAGGAGGATCTATCTTCTTCAAAGGTGCCGTCTCTTCCTTGGCGGTTCGTGGTGACGTCAACTCCTGGTAGTGACCGTGTCTCTCTTGATGATCGCCATCTGAAAGGCAAAAGAAAAACTATAAAGCAGAGAAGTGCGGTCCTCGCTTCCTTTCAAGTCAGGTGGTAGTGATTGAAACTTTTTTCTTGGAAAGTGAAAAAATAAACGCTCTACAAACTAATTTCTGGTCACTACAAAGTAATACATGAAATCATATTTATTACACAAATTTAAGTCCCTACACGCATCAGGAATCAATATAGCACGTGGCAATTCGGAATCACTGAAAGCCATAGCATAAATGCAATAGATATTATTGGTATTACATTGAATCGTTACTAGCCCGCATTTCGTACTATTATTCTTGTCTTTCAGTTTCTCAGTTTGAATTATATGTATTGTGAAAAAGGAAACGCATTGTTGGTAAGAAACATCGCCACCGCTTAGGTACTGGGTTCTGAGCTTCTCTCGCTCAACTCGTGCAGATCGCCGCCGGCATCTGCATGACCGTTGCTGTGTCCGGATCGATTTATCATCGTAGGGCCACCGTTGCAACACACGCCAATAAACACCTTTTCAATTGGTCGAGGGTACTGACTTTCCCCGTCGCCTGAATCTGGGTGCTGCCATTCGCCGTCGCCTAAACCTGGCTGCGCAACCAAACGCTACCTCCTATCATGGCCACCAACAAGGCGTAACCGGGCTCTTCCACTCCATCCACCAGCAACCCCAGCGTTCTTCGCTTGCGAGAGCCCAAGGTCTTTAGCGGAGCTGATGAGATGACGTGGAAGACTGGTTAACTAACTACGAACTGGTGAGCGCAAACAACAAGTTGGATGACGCAGACAAGTTGGCTAACATCATCTTTTACCTCGCTGACGTGGCCTAAATGTGGTATACCAACCACATAAACGACATTACGACGTGGTCCGTCTTCAAAAGGTTGTTTGCTGACGCTTTTGGCCTACCCGCTGTCCACAAGTTCAGAGCCGAACAACGCTTGCAGACTCGCGCATAGAAGTCAACGGAATCGTTCACCAGTTACATCGAAGACATTATTGGCCTTTGCAACCTTGTGAGCACCGCCATGCCCGAGTCGGAGAAGATTCAGCACATCCTCAAAGGGATAAATGATGGCACATTTCAGATGCTCCTGGCCCGTAATCCTGCCACCGTTGCGGAACGTGTCAACTTATGTCAAAATTCGACGAGTTAAGGATGGATTGATTGATTGATATGTGGGGTTTAACGTCCCGAAATCACTATATGATTATGAGAGGCGCGGTGTGGAGGGCTCCGGAAAATTAGACCACCTGGGGTTCTTTAACGTGCACCCAAATCAGAGCACACGGGCCTACAACATTTCCACTTCCATCGGAAATACAGCCGCCGCAGCCGGGATTCAAACCCGCGCCCTGCGGGTCAGCAGCCGAGTACCTTAGCCACGAGACCACCGCGGCAGGGCCACGAGTTAAACAAGCAGCGCGCCCTGAGTCGCCCATTTTCCTCACACGCCGACTCGCTCTCCAGTCTTACTTCGGTTCCCGATCACTCACCAACCCTGCAAGACATTAAAGACTTTGTGCGTGAAGAAGTAGCTCGCCAACTGTCGTTTATTCCCTTCACGCAGCAGCCGCCGTCCACTTGTCTGCCCTCACCTCTCCGCGACGTTTTTGCCAAAGAGGTAGCTCAGGCTGTTCCCGCCGCTGCCCACCAGTAGCCTGTGGACATGCCTGTTCCCCATGCGCCGGCTGTGCAGCCCATGGCCGCGCCTCTAACGTTTGCCCAGGTGGTACGCAGCAGACCCCACCAGCAGCATTTGCCACCCATGTCTTCAGTTGCTCCCCACTCCACCCCTCTTTCGACACCTTCGACCGCACCGCGAGTCAGCATTTCCTGGCACACTCCTGAACACCCATCGAACTGCTATGCCCGCGGTACTCCAAGACACGTGGCACGATATTATCGCCGTCGCTTCCGACCACTCCACGACGCTACTCGGTCGTTACCTTATGACCCACAGCCCATGCACTTACCTGCTCCCTGTCCCTCACCGCAGTATGGCTAAACTAACCTTCCCGAGTCTCAGTCACCCAAGCCCCCATCTGAGACTCAATCTCCCAGCTCCCCGTCTCCTCGCAAGCGATCGCTCTCCCCAATGCGTGCCGAACCTGGTTCCTCCAACCGGGAAAACTGAATGCCGCAGTTCCAGAAGCAAGAACTGCGCCGTCGTCTAAATGCCCAAGTCCTCGCTCTTCACCTGCTAACATCGTCACCATATCTGTCGATGGTGTTCCTACCTTTGCCCTCGTCGACACAGGTGCTGCCGTTTCTGTTAAAGCCGCCCAGCTCTGCCGCTCCCTACGCAAAGTGACCACGCCACTCTCTGGACTATCGCTTCGTACGGCTAGCGCACAACCAGTTCTAGCTCTCCGGACCTGTACGGCCCGCATATTCATCGAGGGCTCTATGTACGTTGCCGAGTTCATCGTCATTTTGGAGCGCTTGCATGACGTTATCCTCGGGTGGGACTTTCTGCAACATCATCATGCCCTCACCGACTGCGCACGCACAGAAGTACAGTTCTCGCACCTGTGTGACGAACCTTTGCACGAAACTCTTTAGTGGTCGCAAAATCTCGTCGTGCGTGAGGACTCTGTTTTTCCGCCAACCTCTATTGCTGTTGTCACTGTTTGCTGCGATGACCATAACGATGCTACGGTAATGTTCACGAATTCCAACATTTTCACGAGCCACAGAGCCACAGGCCAGCAGTGACGTCCGCTATACTGGACGTCACTGCTGGCCAAAGCAATATTTTTGTCCACAACCCCCTTTCTGCACCGCTTACGCTACTTGAAGGCAAATGTCTCGGTCGAGTGGAGTACCTTTATTCTTCTTTATTTCTTAACATGCCAGACGAATCGTGTAGTAGCGCCTCGACCGAACTTCTTGTCCTTTCCCCACTGGAGTGCTCGTTGAGTGACATCTTCTCGAGTTTCATTGCCAACAATCTAAGTGCTCTAGAATGCTCTGAGCTTCTTAATCTCCTCCAGCACATCGCGAGTTCATTTGACGTTTCTCAGCCGCTATTCGGTCGCACTTCCACAGTGCGCCACTACATTGACACTGGTTTTCCCCAGCCATTGCTGCCCGCCGCGGTGGTCTAGTGGCGAAGGTACTCGGCTGCTGATCCGCAGTTCACTGGTTTGAATGCCGGCTCCGGTGGCTGCATATCCGATGGAGGTGGAACTGTTGTAGGCCCGTGTGCTCAGATTTGGGTGCACGTTAAAGAACCCTAGGTGGTCGAGGTTTTCGGAGCCCTCCACTACGGCGTCTCTCATGGTCGTACGGTGGTTTTGGAACGTTAAACCCCACATATCAATCATCAATCAGTCCCAGCCATTGCGTCTAAGACCGTACCGTTTCTCTGCTGCAGAACGTCACGTCATCAACGACTAGGTCGAAGGGAAGCTACGCCGTCGCGTTATTTAACCATCGCACAGTCCTTGGGCATCTCCTGTCGTTCTAGTTTGAAAGAAGGATGGATTGATTCTATTTTGCATCGACTACCAGAGAATAAACAATAAACGCGGAAGGACGTCTATCCATTACCGCACATCGATGACGCCCTTGACAGCCTCCAAGGAGCCGAATTATTTCTCCTTAGACTTACAATCTGGATACTGGCAGGTTCCTATGGCAGAAGCTGATTGCCAGAAAACTGCGTTCATTACACCAGATTGCCTGTACAAATATAAAGTAATGCCTTTTGGGCTTTGTGATGTTCCTGCCACGTTTGAACGACTCATGGACAACACACTGCGTGGACTGAAGTGGTGTGTGTGTCTATGCTACCTCAGAAACATGGTCATACTCTCTACCGATTTTTCTACATATCTCCTTCAGCTCCAAGTGGTTCTGACGTGTTTAATGAACGCTCGGCTCCAACTGAACCTTAAAAAGTGCCGCTTCGCCGCACGAGAGCTGTCCATCTTAGGGCACATCGTGTCCAAGCATGGTGTTCTACCCGACCCTGCAACACTGCGAGCAGTCGTTGAGTTCCAGAAACCTTCTACACTGAAAGAATTACGCAGTTTTGTCGGACTATGCTCGTACTTACGGCGATTTGTTCGAAATTTTGCTTTGATCATGTCACCACTGACCAACTTCCTACGTGGTGACGCAGACCTTTCATCCTGGTCTCCTGACTGCGAGGTCGCGTTTGCCACGCTCCATGGTCTGCTAACATCTCCTCCCATTCTTCGGCATTTCAATCAACCAGCTGCAACGGACGTTCACACAGACGCTAGCGGGGTTGGTCTTGGAGCTGTCCTCGCCCAACGCAAGCCGAGCTACTCCGAATACGTCGTCGCTTACTCGAGTCACATGCTCAATAAAGCTGAGGCCAATTACAGCGTCACTCAAAAGGAGTACTTAGCACTAGTGTGGGCGCTTCGCAACATTCTCCCTTATTTGTATTGTCGCCCATTTGACCTGGTAACGGACCACCATGCACTTTGTTGGCTCGCCACATTGAAAGATCCTTCTGGCCACCTAGCTCAGTGAGCACTGCAAATCCAGGAGTACGAGATTCGCGTCATCTATCGTAGCGGACGCAAACATTCTGACACCGACGACCTGCCCCATTCCCCTTCACCTTCCGACTCGGTCTGCGGAACCACTGATATCATTCCGTCCATGTCTAGACCTCTACTCATTTGCCAGTGAACAACACAAGGACCCGTAGATCGCTTCCCTTTTTGACTGTCTCTCTGGATCGTCAACCAATGCGGTATCACGATCTCTCCGACGTCAAGCTGCTCATTTCGCCATTCGTGATCTGCTGCTACACCGACGCAACTACGCCCCTGAAGGGCGTAAGTGGCTCTTGGTTGTCCCCCGCAGCTCGCGATCACAAATATGCGCCTCCTTTCACGAGGATTCCTAATGTGGCCATGCCGGAGTTTTCAAAACCTACTAACGCATTCACCATCGCTTCTACTGGCACAGAATGTATAGTTTTGTTCGAAAATTTGTTATGGGCTGCCCTGACTGTCAACGCCGCAAATTCCCGCCTTTCTACTCGTCCGGTGCACTTCAACCGCTTCCGTGCCCTGCCAAACCTTTCGATCAGATCGGAATTGATCTCTATAACACCAAAATGAAAATCGGTGGATCATAGTCGCTGTGGACTATTTAACACGCTATGCTGAGACCGCCGCCCTTCCAAGTGCCACTGCGCGGGACGTAGCATCCTTTGTCCTCCGTCGCTTCATACTACGACATGCTGCACCTCGAGAACTACCAAGTTACCGAGGCCGAAATTTCCTATCAGAAGTCGTCACGTCTCTGCTTCCTGAAGGCCACATTGTTCATCGCAAGACAACGACATACCACCTGCAGACTAACGGGCTCACGGAGAGATTTAACCACACCCTCGGCGATATGCTCGCGATGTATGTGACGTCTGATAATACTAACTGGGATCGCAATCTTCCATTCATCACGTTCGCATACAACACCGCCGCACAGTCTGCTACTGGATTCTCACCTTTCTTTCTTCTTTATGGACGGGAATCATCACACATCACCGACACTTTCCTTCTATACCATCCTGACCCATCCGCATACCCATCTGTGTCGGAAGCTGCCCGAAAAACGGAAGAGAGTCATGAACTCGCACGCACCTTTACGTCGCAAGAACAGCAGCGCCAGAAAGAAAACAACGCCAACTCTTCACGAAGCCACAGCTATTCTCCGGGATCACTTCTATGACTGGCTATTCCTTACCGAACCCCCGGCCTTTCCTCAAAACTCGTTCCGACGTACGAGGGCCCTTACCGCTTTTTGGAGCAAACCTCGGCGGTGAATTTTCTCATCTAGCCACTTTCCCCATCTGACGACATGAATATGAATGTGTCTATATACATCTACGACTTTTTCATTTTCTAGAACCATTAAACACTGCTTTATTTCCTCTTTCTTCGCTTATAAAAACCACTTCACCGCGCATCGTCAAGGACGTTGCCGACCCGGAAAGTTGTCTGCGTCTTTCGTCTCTGTTCTTTTTTTTTCGTCTGTTTACCGTAACGTGCCACCTACCTCCTCCTGTTTTTATTTTGTCTGTGTTTGTTACTCTTCTTGTTACTCATTTTCTTTGCATTCTATATTTTGCTTTTCGTCAGCGAACATGCCACCCAATTCGTGAATCAATTCCACTGAGCGGGCCACCTACAAGGACACTGAAAGCATATATTTTTAATGACCTTCCCCTATAAACACGCACTCTTCAGACCCCATCCGGTATAGCTTACCTTCGACATCTTGGCGTTTAAAAGTACGCACTTTGCTTCTCCCCCTGTTATAGCTGCCTTCTTGTTGTGCGTCCCATTCATGGGTGTTCGGGAACAGGTGTCGCCGCCATTGTTAGCTAGCCTTTGTGATAGCCGGCCGCGGCGACTGTCTGCGGGCTCCAAAGCTTTAAGTTCCTTCATTTATTCGCGTCTGGCGTGGCCATCACTTTTGCAGCATACCGCTTCATAGAAGTGTGGCTGTTTGGGCTAGTTGGTTTGACATGACGATAGCTACAGCGCGAGAGCTGAACGACGACAAAGAGACAAGAAGGACACGAGTGCTAACTTCAAGAGTTGGAAGTTAGCGCTCGTATCCTTCTTGTCTCTTTGTCGTCGTTCTGTGCTCGTGTCCTTGTCTCTTTGTTGTCGTTCTGTTCTCGAGCTATAACTATCAACACTGCTCCAACTTTGCATTATTTGACTTTTTTTTCTTTTTTTTCACTCTCCAAGAACAAATTTTATTCACTACCACCTGACTAGAAGAGAATCGAGGACAGCACTCTTCTGCATGCTTTAGAATTTTCTGCTTTTCAGACAGTGATTCGCACTAGCAGGAGTTGACGTCACCACTAGCTGCTTTCAAACTAACACGCCAAGGATGACATGGCGCCTTCGAAAAAGATAGGTCCTCCTATTGAAACGTCAGCCAGCCAGTCTGAGGCACTTCCACTGTTAAGGAAAGATGCTACTCTAAGACACTTTTTCTTTAATATTCGCCCTGGAGCGATGAAACTTGAGCTGTTTACGGAAGTTTTTTATGCTGACTTCAAATATATAATTAGTTTTCTGGCATGCTACACACTTCTAGCTCTTCAACATGACAAAGCGAAAACCTTAACCATTTTGCCCCCCTCTTTTTATACCTAAAATTCTGTATTTTCTACCATTCATAGTTCATAATGCTTCAAATAAAGTCTAGACTGCAAATAACTAATTGGGAAGCACACACAAAAATTGTAATACGCATGAAAAATAATAGGCGTAAAAAGTCCATATTCCACCTACCCTTCTAAAAGGTATTCATACAATGTTTTGATTATACGATAAAGTATTGAAATTTAAACTAGATAATTGAATTTGTCATACTTTGGAAAATTCGGGAAAAGTTCATGCAGATCCGAGCACTAAAAGTGCCCGAAAAGAGAGGGGACATTGGAAAAAATGGCAAAATTTGTGTTTTGAGAAAACCGAGTTTTAAAGTTAAAATTGAGTTTTTATTTATGAAAGATAATATTAAATCAGATGAAATTTGCACAACAAAAAGAACAGTCCTTCTTGTAGTGGCCACTGCAACTAAAATACGCCAGCACCACGAGTTTGTCCCTCTCGGCGTTTTCCAGCCGAATCCTCATAGACATTTCGCTCACAGACAGGGCCATGGAACGCTTGCGAAACTTTCGCTCCAACTTGCAGAGCCTTGTGCCAACTGCAAGCTAGGAAGAAGTTCGACGGAACTGCGAAATCCAAACCAAGTCCTGTGTCATGCCATTTTGCAGCCATGTTTGTGCCACATATCATCGTACATAATGGCAATGTTGTCCCTGCTAAGCGTTGTCTGCGAGCTCTTTCGACCTCTCAAGATTGGCGCTGACGAGATCCATTGCCGCATCACGAACTTTCCGGCGGACGGGTGTGAATGGCTTTGATGCATAGGCTTTTGCAAGCCAACCACAGCCGCTAATCGGACCAGCTGCTCATAGCCCATTCCTACAGAGCGCGCCGCACAACGGCTTTCACTTGCGAGCAACGCCTTTTTTCATTCATAACGGAGATAATTACACAAGAAAAGCATTGTTCAGCTACGCTGCTCGACGAGCCATGGGCCCCGCAAATAGTTTTCACAGAACATACAGGCGCGCAGCGACCAATGGTGGTCCCCTATTCGTACCATGTAATAAGCCGGTCGCGGCGCTCAAAAAACGCGCCGAAGAGTGATTCTTTTTATTATTACTTGCGCTGCATCAGTGAGAGAAACTGTCGTTATTTGAAGAGTTGGGCTCGACTCTTCGGCTAATGGGATCAACAATGGCGAGCGGTGGTGTATTATTGGCAGCATTGTGCTCGAACTGCACATTTTGGACCTTTTAACAGGCATCTTGTGCTCTTTAAATGCAATTTTAAAGCAGTTCCATTTATGTCTCGACCTGTATTAGTTTTTTTTTTCAAATCAGTAGAGGTACTAATCTTGTCAAAATAGGTGAAAACAGAAAATCCGTATTTTGAAAAAAAAACTCACGTTTTTCAACCCGCATCTCCCCTTAACCCTAATTATTCTACTACGCTGTTTCCATCTGTCCCCTGCCATCTACACTTGAAAGACAGAAATTCAATGGAGTTAACAAGAAAAAAGTAGTCATGGCCAAGAATGCTCCAGAAGGAAGTTATTGATGGCATATATGGGGGTCACATTTACATTCATTCGCTTAACGCAGCAGCCTACCAAGCATGAATGTGGAATTTTAATTCTTATTGCTCATGCTAAGAAATGTGTGATGGTGTAAATAGAGCTCAGTGCAGGAGGCTGTCCTGCAACACTGGGGCCGTTGATTGTTTATCGGCGGTTCATGAAAGTAACTAGGATTTGTATACTTTCATATAAGTGGAAGTAATTTAATCTTAACCATCTGTGAAAAAAACAATATTGTTCCTTAGCATAAGTCAGAACTGTTTGTAGATATAGATGTAAACACCTCCGTATGTCGGAAATTCAAAGGAAGGTTTAGTTATTGTTGAAAAAGTAATTGTGTTGTGAGGTGTCGCACTGTGAGGTTACATTGCTAATGAAGGTTCATATTAGAGTTATTAGGCGGAAAAAAGAAGATACGTTATATTAAAGCTAAGAAGTAGTAACGAAAGTATGAACAAGCAGAAAAAAACGTTAAACATAAAAGAATGTTGGAAGATGCAGTTGAAGAGGTAAGTTACTCTGCTTTGGCGAGTTGGTTATGCTTTCTTGCCAGGTACACTGTTCACTGAGGTTCCGGAGGCATTCATCTTACTTTGCAATTTTTTTTCATTTGAAAGCAGTGCCGGGTAAGGCAATAAGCAGATGCGCTTTGACACCGTTTCCAAGGTAAACTAAAACCCCAAATTTCATAGAAGCTCACAATCAAGAAAATGCCCATCATTCCAATTGTCAATATTTAGCAAGGCTGCGCGTTATTATGGTACAACAGTATCACGATGGTATCCTAAAGATACATATGAGTTTCTGTAGTTTTGTATCGAGATAAATAATGAACGCGTTTTTTATCTTTGTAGTGGAATACTTTCGGGATGTACTGATTTATCTTGAAAGAATTATCATCTCGATAAATCACGTTATTTATCATCACGATGATTTATCGCGTCAGCAGCTGGTTGAGCAAACGTGTTTCAAAGAAGAAGGAAGCTTTTTTGTCCCAATCTCAGCAAAAGGCACGCTACCACTCGGCGACATAGTGTGGGTGGCGAAGCGTTCAGCACGTGCACAAACTAGCCTATGAGGTGACGATGGCAGAATCGCTTCTTACCTACGAACGTAATTCTCCATGAGCACGTGTAGCATAATTCTAATTTTCTTTTCGCCAGAAAGCTATTTCCTAAGTTCACAAGTCTTACATCGATGCCAAACCGACACTGTTTGAACGAATGCGTATTTCAAAAGCTATTGTTGTTTAAGTGCAATTAACGCAACAATGCTTCTAATTCATGTTGAGGGTATAATAGATGTGTATTTTTTGTTGCTTTGCCGTTCAATAATCATCCGAGCGATAATGTTGACTGACAAGATTGAATGCATTGGAACAATAAATGCACAAATTTCAACCTCATAAAAAATGTGTTGAAGCGTAAGGGTCTTCAAATAAAAAAAAACAGTATTCCGAAACTTACATTCTTGTATTGAATTTGAATCCCAGTAACTATTTTAAGGATTACACCCTTTCTTGCCAGTTACGCTGTTCACTGAGGTTGCCAAAAGGTTTTTCACTGAGGTTTTTCACTGAGGTCGTTCACTGAGGGTGTCAAAAGGGTGTGTGGTTCGTGCTTTTGGTGACTAATGGGGCTGTCACAACCATTATTTCTTTTAAAGACTAACGGCACCGGGTCTAACAGTTAGTCTCCACAGACGATCTCATGAGACTAAAATTCAGTCCTTACTTTTAAAGCTTAGTGAGCAAGCGTTAGTCCCACAATTCACCTCAAAGGACTAACATTTAGTGCTCTCATTTCCATTTTATAGGGCGACTGTTAGTCCCCACATTTACTCCTTACCGGGCAACCGTTAGTCCTCACAGTGGCACCTTGCCGGACTAACGGTTCATCCACTCAAATACTCCAATCGGATGAACTTTTTGTCCCCAGTTCAAACATTGTTTTTGTTTGATTTCCGCCAGGCCTAGCACTTTTTTCGCCTATTTTTCTGCGCAGTGAGCAACAAATAGCGCAGAAAAGAACACGCGAAATTGTAGTTAGCCACCTATGTGTAACTGCTTTCGCAGTCATGGCAACAACGAAAGACAAAAGTGAGACATCAATTTTTTTTATATTTTCTACATACACATGAAGTTTCTCCATTCCTTTAGGTGAATTCATGGTGAAGTGTACAAGTCCAGTCTCGTTGTCAAATTTTGTTCACTCCTTGGGGAGCTCCTCCAACGGAAGCGATAAATGGCAGGCATTGCGGACGCCACCGCACGCATCCTTCTGCGTGTTGTGTTCCCACGGCTGCACGTTCAATAATGCAGTAAAAATAGTTAAACACACGTGACAGAACAGGAAGATGCACGCATATGACAAGTACGTGCACATTATTATAAAAACAAGCGTTAAAACATGACATACAAATAACTTCACCTTCACATCTCTCCCAGTCCTTCTGATGCTGCTCTGACAACAGGGATGAATGACAGGCATCGTAGACGCCAGCACACACAGTCTTCAGCATGGTGCGTGCCTACGGCGGCAAAATAAGTATGTAAAATAGTGAGTCACACGTAACAGAAGATGAATACAAATGCATATGAGAAATACGTGAAGGTGAAATAAAAATATACGTGAGATACGACATGCTAATAATTTCACCGTAATCTCACACATTGTCAAAGACTCATTTCGATCCCCGTAGTGCAACTGTTTAGGAGCGGTGGCTGGAGCCACAACCTCGCGAACCACCGTGCTGCCAAGAAGTCCGTGAATTTTAAGCGAGTGACGTCGTTCAGCTCGATCAAGCGAACGCGAGACCAAACACGGCGCAGCACGCGGAGTGTCTACTGCAAGCGAATTTCGAACAGGAGAGCGAGCTTGCGCTTGGCCGCGGCCATGAAAAGCGCCGAGATGGTTTGGAGCTAGCGCCGAAGAAAACGACGGTAATGCGGCCCTTTTTCACAAACTCGAACGAGTGAAGTGCGCAAACGCGAGTCCGCCGCCGCGGCCAACGTACGGCGCCGAGCTGCTTGTGACCGACTGAGAGGAAAGCCATTTGTAATAACGACCAATTTTTAGTGAGTTCCGACGCTAACGAAAGCCCCACCAGCCCGTGCTGGTGCACTTACTGCGCGCGACATACAACAACCAAGCTCTTTACGAGAAACCGCAATGCGCTTTCGGCGACTCCCAACACAGCGACGAGGTCTCAGCCCAATAACGCCAGCCCGGAGCTTATCGCTGCGGCGAAGACAGGCGAGCACTCGATAAGCGAGCGTACGGGAGGCCGACGGAAATGGCGGCCAATTTCCAGGAGGTCACAAAGCACAGGCGAACTGCAGACGCCGAAGCTTACCTTCGCGATGCATTTCGTGCGTGGGATATACAACACGACCGAGCCCGTTGCCGGCAAGTACGATCCGTATTGCACACGCGACAAGTAGTGTAGAATAAAGAATGATAACCTACTTGCCTTTGAATCCAGCGCTCTTTTCTGCCCTGAGTCGGACTGAAGTTTATATTCGATAGGCCTGCTGTCTTCTCAGCTGCCATATTGTCCTTCCCAACTGTTGCTGTCGTGTGTTGGTCGGGTCTATCTTAAGGCCAGAAATATACAGCGCGGCGTGGTGATGTGTTTAGACTTGCTCCAGACTTCATGGTTGCAGTGAAACGCAAAAGCAGCAACTCATGCTCATCCAAGCGTACACAAGCACCACGTCGTAATTCGAATCCAGGCGGCCATGGTCGAGCACTCTGAGTGCGACACAACGCGAACCGTCGCCGGCAAAATACGGGCAAAGACTGAGCCAGCTGAGGAGGAGAAGGACATGGGTTTTGTGGAGAAGGAAGAGTGGTCACCTTGGCAACACTTTTCGCGCTGCCGGCAATGCCTGGGCGGCTCATCCCAGTGGAGACTAAGTGGTCTCGCGCCGCACGCTCCTCTCTGTGGTTGCTCCTCAACGATCCATCTGTTTATCACGCACGCCTACTGGGCTCTGTTACTCTTTTTTCGGGTAATTTTGCCTCAGTGTGTACTTTTTCTTGCACTTTACAGTCGTATCTTTGAATATATCCCAGTACGTCAAAGGCAAGTGTATCTCGGTATCTGCATATTCGGCTCTCAAATCTTATTTTTTGTGTAATCTGTATTCCAGTATAATTTCCTGAGTATTTCCAGCCAGCTCTGCTATTTAAGTAACATTAGAAGAACTAGAATTGGCCAAATAATAAGGAACGTTTCTACTGGACGCACCAATGAGGTTATGCTTTCACTCTAATTGGGCCAAAATTTTGTGATAATTCGTCAACCCACAGCACCTTTACGTGCTTTTGACATGCACGCGAGTATTTTGCCGTTTCCCAGTACTCTGCAAGTGACGTGTAAAGCGAATAACAAGTGTTTCGAAACCAAGTCTGGATAGTTTGCCCAATTAGTTGAAAAGGGACCATTTCAACCTCACCTATACCTGGATTGCTGAATAATTGAAGCCGAAGCTTTAATTGGTGCAAAACAACATGTGACAATCCACCACACCTTTCTGAATAACTCGCGTTCTTTTAAATTCTCACTTTGTCATGTACTGATTCTCCTGGAAGTTGATTGTGATTAGCAGGTGGTTTAGTTTGGGACTAACACGTGGGTTGAGGAACGCACACCTCTTGAAAGTTCGCAAAGTTGGAGACGACTGGATGGAATTTCCACAAAACAGCGTCGTGTTGAAGAGGAAAGCCCTGCTTATACTGCGCGCCATTTTCATTAACTCCGTTGGCCCACTAAAAATGAGGCGTTATGAATTTTCTTAACTCATGTTTCAGAGTTTGCACTTCTGTAGGAAATAAATGCGTTACAAATAATAATTCGAATTTGCTTGGTCATTCGCGGCTTCCAAATGATTTCTAAACTACAATTTGACGTATGTCAGGAACAAGATAAAGTAAATATCTGTGGCCCATGTATTTCAAAACAAAAAAAGAAGTTTCAGATGCATGTCATTCAGTAAGGAGGAGACAATTATGTTCCCTTTTGAGCGAGAAATCTTTTACGAAAACTTCATCGAAAATACTTTACTGAACATATCCTGTACTACAAACCGCCTACACATTGTCTAGTCTAGAAGAATGGTATATATTAATAATTTTAAGTGATTGTTTGCTTCACTTGAAATACATATTATTTGCTCTTACGGCTGCAAGTTTATTTTTATTTATTCTAGTGTTCAAGAAGTTGGCACGTATTCTAATACCAAAAATTCCTTCCTGAAATTTTTATCACGATTGGTACAGTAGCTCAAGAGTTGACACTTCAGCCCCGTATCCTCGCTTAAATAAAGTTATATGCAAATAGAAGCCAATATCAAGCACGACAATCGGGTAACGTGACACGACGGAAAAATATTCGCATTGATGTTATGTAGCTGTATGTGAAATGACGTATCACCAGGATAATGTTCTCTGAACAGTTATACAATAAAAGAAAAAAAAGGTGTGACTTCATTGCTGCTCACTTCTCACTGTTTGGAGATTTATTGTTTAGTATTGTCCAAAATATGTCAAACGACCAAAAGAATCGCGCGGTAATTCCACCAGAGATCACTGCAAGCTATACTCGTTCATCCATGCGACAACTATAGCCGCATAGTGTACAAATTATTATGTATTTATATTTATTTCCTTAAATATATGGATAGTCTAGGAAGATGTACACAGCCGTAATTAAAACATCACACCGTATCCACGTAGTTAAGGTGAAAAAAAACTACTGGTTATTTTTCAGATGACTCACTCGTGTTCGTTCAGTGGAACTGACTTGCTATTAAGATCGTGATGTCTTAATGATATCGCAGTGAGCATCGTTAAAAGGTCGTGATTGCTTGTGTCGTTCCTGCTGACGTTGACTACGATCATGTTTGGCAGTTTTTCATGAATTTGAAATTTCGCCTTAATACATCACTGGTTAGTTTTCTCTTATCATGTCAACATTCAGAACTACCATATTTAAATCCTCGATAGCGCTTTTAGCGTTTGTTGAATATTTGCATGGAGCACGTGTTAGGTTGGCATAGCTCGTTAAATATTGTTCTCTAAAGAATAAATGGAAAATGAAATATCTGCCATATTCTAGTATTATAGGCACGATCCCCCTCTTCTCGTGCAACAATTGCAACAAGGTGGCATCTTGGGCCAGGCGGAATACGTTTAAATTGAAAAATTCGTTGAAGCTCACTAATAAAACAGCTGGACAGAAAAGACTGATAAGGACAGCGCGTTCTTTCACAATGAAGTTTTCATAGTTATAAAAAGTTATATCTTTTTCTGACTATAAGCACTACAGTTGTAAGAGCAAGCGCGGTCCTTGTCAGCCTCTTCTGTCTGTTGTTTGCTGCGCTTCAACAGAACGTTTAATTATCAACTTTTAACAATTTATCCAATCATCGTTCAGGGTTTGCTTCCGTTCGTCTATTTCAACCATCGAATCTTAGTCGAATATTTTCATAATCCTATGTAGCGTTCATAGGTAAGTTGTCTTGCTACGATGTTCTTTTTTCAAAAGCCACTCGCAAGAATTTGTATGCTTCTGTGCAGTAAGCAGATTTGATTGAAGTATTGACGTGTATTGGATCACATGTCACAGCCCCTCTTCCGGACCTACCAGTTAACCGACTCTTTCCATCGTGGATACAAGCTCGTCGACTTAACGCCCACTATAGGTGGAAAAACCGGGACGGTAAACTGTTCGACGAGGGGGCAGTCAATGCCTTTTTCGTGGTGCCGTCTAGCACAGTAATACCAATAGCCGTCCTACATCGTCCGTACTTTTATGAATACGGACCAGCCGCCCTGAACTATGGAAGCCTTGGAATGGTAAGCACCAATGATATTGATTATTAGGCGTCAAGAATAGTGCACGTAGAGCGCCTTTTTCTTCTTGTGTGAGGAGTGTGCGGTATTACTTGGATAGTGGTGTTTCCTTTCTCAATGCTGTTCTGTAAGGAAGATAGTATGGCAGCAGGGTTCGTGTCATCGTCGAGCATGAGCTTTACGTTCAGGCAGGAATGCCTTGGTTAGATAACTTTATATTGAAATAATTCGCAGAAAATAAATGGAAAATAACAATGTTTGTTTTAATAAGATTAGGACACTTGTCCATGTGTATTTGTAGGTAATCATGATAAATGAACCTTTATGTGCTTTGATAACAAAAAAAGGTCAGTTACGCTGTATGGATGATGTCGTAAGTGCGAAAGGAAGAAATTGTAGTGTTATATATAGGAAGACCTGAAGCTATCTCCTCGGGAATTTTATTTTGTTTCAGAATTCAATATTCTGGTGAATATATTTAAGAATAAAGCCTCTCTAGAAGCGCAGTACCTTTTCTTATATCCGTCGTCTGAACTCGGGGAGAGCATGGCGTGTTGAAAGATTAGAGTAATGTTCTGGCGTCTGTTGAGATAGCGCATCCAACCGCCTACTTTCGACTAAAGTCCCATTGCCTGATTCGTTTCTGATGATCTGCTTTGATGTGAGCACATACACTGTTAAGCCGTGCATATGCCAGACTGAGAAGAAGCGTGGAGGTTAGAAGAAGACTCCCTCGGTAGCTTTATCCTGTTCGGTCTTGCCATGTGAGTCTTCTTGTCAATAAACCTACAAACGCTTACTACGGACTCAATAGAGTAGTGGAAGGGGCTCAGTAGAACAACCAACAACGGAACCGCTACCCTTCAGAACTCGTCGCCTCGCCAACCTGCCTCCTTCTTTGCCCACCAAGCACTACGAGTGGGCAAGCCACTACAACAATTTCGATGCTTCCTCCAAGCTGTCTCGGGTGGTTTTTTATCTTACTGATGTTGCACTCGTCTGGTACGAGAACCATGCGGACATATGGACATTGGAACGCTTTGTCGCTGAGATATCGAAGTATTTCAGTAATAGAACAGCAACAAAAAGGAGCTTCATGAGTAGACTTTTGTACAAAACATTCAGTTACTCTGCGGGACCCATAGAATGTACGTTGCAGAGATTTAAAAGCTGTGTAGGCAGGAGATGCTTGCTTGTCCAAAGTGGGCAATGGCATATTCATTAAATAGTATTGCAGAGATTGTTTACGAATTTATAGTAAGGAAAAGAAGTCTGAACTCTGCGTCAGATGTCATTCAGCACTGTCCGATGTTTTAGACAATGCAGGAGATAATAATGCCAAAGTTGCGTCGTCTGGTCATTGTCACCGCTGTGGGAGGCGTAGAAACTATACCACCTGTTGACCTTGCTACAACCCTCCGTCAGAACAATTCCGGAGAGCTAGGCGTACAAGAAAGCATGACGTGTCAACCGGGCGGCCCCTCTCGGTGCCATTTCCGCAAGACGTGGCTTCCCCGCAGCTCGAGTCTTTCGATAATCTATGCGTCAACTGGCGGGGCTTGTGACATCTCGGCGTAGCTATCGCTCATGCCTGACTTACTTCCAGAGACCACGGTACTCTCAGCACATTCGTACCGAATGGCCGTACCACTGACCAGCGAAAGACTATGTTGAGCATCACACTTGGGCATTATTATGCCAACAAACCAGAACACGTCGAGGGGCGGCGAAGACTTCGCTTAGCTCCTGTGTTCTACAACTATGGTTTGACTGGTGAAATAACAAAGTACTGCGATCGCTCGCGAATACCACGCTATAAATGACCACCACCCTGAACTCAGCAGCGCGTCGCCCCACTTGTGAAGAACACTGCGCCAGCCAGCTACGACTGAACAGCCGCTTCCGGCAGGGGCACTTCCGCCACAATTCTCCGGCGTCCGACCGTAGTGTGACACCATCTCCAGCACTACGACTGAGCTGGTCTCGGTCGCACTGTCGCCACTCTCCGTTACCACATCAGGGAAACTAGGCAGTGCAGCCGCTGGGGGTCAGATACCTGGTGGCTGGTTTTGAGAAGCGGTACCTCCGCACGTGCTAATGTTTAAAACAATTGCAACTTTCGTTGATGGTGTAGATGCAATCGCCTTAGTGGACCCTAGAATCACCGTGCTGATCATTAGTGCTGCTTGTACAGTTCTTTTGGGACGAAAAGTTGTTTTTTTGAGGGAGAAAGCGTTCATCGGCAGCAATTCGCCATGTTAGATTGTTGCTTGCACCGCGGCAGTGTCACTGAGTGATCAAGTGTTTGCGACAAAATTCACGGTTTTTATCTATGGAGCACGCATGACCTAATTGTGGACGTTCGTTTCGCGCGAATGTGTGGGGCCACTGTTGATCGCCGAAATGACGGGGTGTTCATAAGCAACGTTGTTCCCGAGAGGCCTAATGAGAATATGGGTGGGGACGTGGTGCGCTCCGAGTCTGTGAAGGCACCGTTGGCCCGGAATTCAGTGCTCTATGCATTGCCGCAGTTTCCTCGAATATTAACCACAACAACACTAGGATCGACGCATACGTAGGACCTTTCGATTTACGTTCAAATAAGAAGCACATGCTGGTACCTCATTGAATAGTGTCAATGAAGAAAGGATGTTGGGAACTTCGGACAATAACTTGTCCAACTGAACCTGTGCAACTACAAAGAATACTTAAGCTAGCCTCATCCAAAGAATGCTCGCCGACGACATTAGGAATTATTTAGTGAATTTCGACGTTATATCCAATCAACCGCTTGCTCAGACATTTCCAAAAATTTACCTGTGGCCGACAAGTCACTGACTCCCGACAATCGCTATATCCTAGCGGACTTTTTGTTAAACTATTTGCCTGCATTTGATTTTTCATGGTGACCACACGCATTGAATCGCTAGACCTCATAAACGCGACAGAATAAATACAGAAACAGCACAGCAAACCTCACAGAACCTTACCGATATCGCCGTCTAAACGTAAGATAATAGACCGGCAAGTGGTTGAAATGCTTCACGAGGGAGTCATCCAAGATTCGTCGGGCTCTTAGGCAGTTCGCGTGTTTCTTGAACAAAAAAACGATGATATCTCGAGATTATCTGTCAGCTGTCACCATTTCAACTTTATCAAGAAGAAAGTTGTTTACCTTCTTCCACGAATTGATAACAACTTATGCAGTTTTATTCAGCGTTGTACTTTTCGTCTATGTATTTAAAATTTGGCTACTGGCAGATCCCTATGCATCCAGTTCACAAGCAAAAAAGCGCTTTATTGAAAATCGCAGAAATATTGTATGAAATCAGCATGGTGTCGTTTGGGATATGTAGTGCTACTGCCACGTTCAAAAAATTTATATGAATAGCATTATGTGTTGCCTTGAATGAAATATCTCTTTGTGTTACATCGATAACATTGTGACCTTCAGCCGGACAGTTAATTTCCTCCTCCTCGACTAGCTTCTACACTAGCTAAGGAGGGAAGATGTTTCAGGTTCGGAATGGGTCCCCTGGATTACTCGAGTGCACAGTGACAGCGCGAAGGAAGAGCCGAAGTCCGGTGAAGAGACGCTTTATTGCAGCCTCAGGGCTACTGCCTGAGTCCAAGTCCGAACATCCGCTCTCTATTTCGAATTCCAACATCCTCTTTTCAACCCTCGGTTGAACAAAAAGTCTTCACAAAACCAATCACATGTTGGGACTCGCATCATCACAACAAATTGCAGAAACACCTTCATAACATGCACTACATTGGTTAAAACCACGTCACCGAATAAAACACGCAAGGGGATAGGTTCTCCCTGTGTCACACGCTCTCCTATGCCAGGCCGTGCTGCCTCCGTCAGCCGCCTTCCATCGGCAGCCGATCTCACGCTCGAGCCCAGTCAGCTCTCTCATTAAATGTTGCTTCGTAGAAGTCTCCCTAAGAGCGGTGAGTACACCGTTGGGCTCCGTGCGCTTACCAGGTGTGCATGCGACAGCGAGGCGTCCTGACATCCTAACAGCACTCAGTAATGATGTACAGTGGGGGAGATTATGCACGTCTCCCTGCTGCCACTATGTCTCGGTGAGCTAAGTGGTCGCGTCCCCGCGTCATTCTCAATGGCACGCGTGCATGCCAACATTGGCTTAAGCTCAGAGGACGGCACCTGACCTGCCTCTTGCCCGACGCTTTTATGAGTAAGCCTTCCACTTCTAGTCCCGAACGGGGGCGACCTTGACTGCTCCGCTCGTGAACCGCGTGAACGAAGAAGTCTCCTTTCTTGCCTGTGCATGGGTCTTCCGCGTTCGCCTTCGCGGAACCGATCAGCTTTGTTAGTTGACGGGAAGGAAGCTGGCTACGCGCTCTGCATCAGCCGCATTATTTGAACTACACCCAACACGCTGGTAATTGGTGCCTTATACTAACTCGGACGTTTAGTCAGCATACCGAAGGCGCGGACACTGGCCTGGAATGCATTAGAAACGCTGGCCTGGTTCTTCCTACGGAAAAGTGTCGTTTAGGCGTGTGGCAAACTTTGGCGCTTGGCCACCAGGTGAACAAAGATGACATCAATGTGGATCAAAACAAGACAGCTGCAGTGAAGGCGTGTAAACCACATCGACCTGTGCTAGTACTTCGTCGATGTATTCACGCATGTACTGACGTTGCTTTCCCCTTGACTAGTAGGCTACATCAAGTTGTAGCCTATTTTATGGCACTTTGACCCTTCTGAGCTGACCGAAGTTCACACTGACGCCTGCGGCATTTGAATAAATGTTCTTGTAGTATGACACTGAAATAATAAGAAACCCGTCATCGCCTATGTCAGTAGACGTTTAAGTAAGCCGGCAGCCAATCGACAGTGACTGAGGAAGAATGTCTGATACTCATCTTCGCTAGCGACTCCGCTCATACCTGTGCGGTCTTCCCTTTCTCGTGTTCACGAATTATCATTCCTTGTGTTAGCTTGTAATGGTTGTTGCTCACCGAAGACTAGCAGCGGTCAGGTGACCTTTTGCGACGTGCAACAAAATTGCGAGGGATGTTCACACTGGCAAGGCTGCATGCCAGTGACCGGATGTCAAAAAGCTAGAGAGTGGCGTGCGGATCTCGTTATCAGCGAGATTTCAGGAGACAGGCTCCGATCAGCTGATCGCCGCCAGCTGAGTAAGCGGAGTGAACCAAGCGCGCCACATTTATTGTTTTTGTCTACTCTCGCATATTGAACTATTTGACGCTGCTGGGAACGCTCAGAAGCGTCAAGGAGTTCGACTCAAGCAAATAACAAGGCATTGTCATGGCGCTCATGCGCTATGCTATGGTGTCACCGCTGGCAGCACATCCTCCAAAGAAAAAAAAAGCCGGCGGTGGGAGTGACCGTCCTTTCAATCACGAGTGTTAGCGGGTCATGCAAGTAAACTACCTCCAAAGCTGCGCTGAGACGACGAGGAGTATTTCCGAGAGAGGTACGTATTCAGAAACGGTTTTTGAATTTATCTAGACTTGCCACAGCCTACAATGCAGCACGAACGCGTCTCGAACTCCTTGTCTTTAGTCGGTGCCAAGGCACGTAGCACGAACATCTTCAAACGCCCTGCATTGAAGGCGGTGAAGAGTCAAGTTCAAGTAAAAAACGACTCTGAATACAGGGTAGAACTAAATCACAATTCATATTCTCTTTAGTTCGGTGGTGTTTAGCTTCTTGTGAATGGCGCCACGTAAATTCGACACTTTTCTCGAGCTGCTGCACCGCGCCATCTCCAAGCCAAGTACTCCGTGGTAGCCATGGTGCCACAAGCCCAGAGGAACGCGCTCGCTTTTACCTCGCGGCATAAGGCCAGTGCAGTGAAAAAGTGAGCCTGTATATAAAGAAATCCTGGCGTCACTTCTGGGCTACGCTGGTTAGTTCCAGCAGCTTTGCGACTGCAGCCGCGCGACTATAAATTTGGTAAGCAAGCGACTAGCCAAAGCAGTCGCTTTGCGACCGTTTGCGACTGTTCGCGACCATTTGCGACCAGTCGCAAATGGTCACTCTACCGCTGCTAGTCGCCGGTGTGAACCAGCTATAAGCCTTCTAGGCCCATATGCCTGGCTTGCGTGCAAGGAGGAGAAGTGATTTTAAGTGAAAAGAAGAGAAACATGAGCCTTGTAAATGTCTCTTGGGGGAGGACACCGCAACAGTAGCTCACGAGGCCTGGGGAGAGAGAAGGGATTAAAAATATAGGATTAAATATATACGTGCTGCTATGGTACCCCAGACATGCGCAATAATTGCTAATGCGATAATGTTTATTCGAACAGAGGAGTCGCAACGAGGTCGCGACGGAAAATGGGCGAACAGCAAGTCTGGCAAAGGCGGCACAGGTTCTCGCGCAATCAGAGCACGGGCTTTTCGTTGTCTTCCGAAGGCACATACGCGTTGGTGGGTATGCTCCACAACAATACCCCCGGGGTGAAGGGTAGCCATCCTGGCGACTCAGGGAGTAGGCACAATGAGGGGGTCGTAGTAGGGCTTGAGACGGTTGACGTGTACGGTTTCGCGTCCTCGACGGCGCAAATCTGGTGATTGTGTTAATGGCTCGATGACGTAATTCACCGGGGAGGTCGCGTCAATGACGCGGTAGAAACCATGGTACCGGGCCAGAAGTTTAGAAGACAGGCCAGGAACGTGCGGGGGCACCCAAAGCCACACAAGGGAGCCAGCACGAAATGTAGGAGCTATGCGGTGAGCGTCGTCGTGTCGAGTCTTTTGTAGACCTTGAACCTCACTTGTCAGAGACCGAGCCAACTGACGGCAGTCTTCAGCGTATCTGGCGACTTCCGAAAGCGGGGAGCACTCAGATGCATCAGGGCGATACGGTAGTATAGTGTCGAGTGGGTGGGAAGGTTCGCGGCCGTACAATAGAAAGGACGGGGGAAAACCGGTAGTCGCTTGCGTCGCGGTGTTATAAGCGAAGGTAACAAAGGGCAATACAGCGTCCCAGTTAGTGTGGTCGGAGGAGGTGTACATCCTCAGCATGTCGCCAAGTGTGCGGTTGAACCACTCAGTAAGACCATTTGTCTGTGGATGGTATGCGGTAGATTCCCGGTGGATAATGTTGCATTCAGCGAGGATAGCTTGGATGACCTCCGACAGGAACACTCGACCCCTATCACTGAGTAATTCTCGCGGAGCACCATGGCGTAGAATGAAGCTGCGGAGAATGAAGAGTGCAACTTCGTGGGTGGTCGCTGCCGGTAGAGCTGCAGCCTCAGCGTAGCGTGTCAGATGATCGACTCCGACAATAATCCACCGGTTTCCAGAGCTACTATATGGGAGGGGGCCATAGAGGTCTATACCCACGCGGTCGAATGGGCGAGCCGGGCACGGGAGCGGCTGTAACATGCCAGTAAGGTGCCGCGGAGGTGTCTTGTTCTGTTGGCAAGTGTTGCAATGCTGAACGTATTTCTGCACAAAGCGATACATTGCTCGCCAGTAATAGCGTTGGCGCAGCCTTTCGTAGGTTTTCAGGAAACCTGCATGCGCACTTTGGGGATCTGCATGGAAATTCATGCAGATGTCAGAGCGCATATGAGTTGGGACAGCAAAGAGCCACTTCCGACCACCAGGCATGTAGTTGCTGCGGTACAGAATGTTGTCTCGTATAGAAAAGTGGGCTGCTTGCCGGCGTAGCGCTCTCGTCGAAGGGACAGCAGACGGATCAGTAAGGTAGTCGACTAACAAGGCAAGGTATGGGTCTTTACGCTGCTCCGAAAGCATGTCAGTCGTGTCGAGTGGTGACAAGGTGGTAAAAGGGGGAGACAGAGAAGCCACAACTGGTGTTAACGACGGTCGCGAAAGTGCATCGGCATCCGCATGCTAGCGACCGGAACGATATACGACACGGATGTCGTATTCTTGCAATCGAAGTGCCCAACGCCCCAGGCGTCCGGACGGGTCTTTCAAGGTGGACAGCCAACATAGAGCGTGGTGGTCTGTGACCACGTCGAAAGAACGGCCGTAAAGGTAGGGGCGAAACTTCGGCAACGCCCAGATTATGGCCAAACACTCCGAAAGCAGGGAGCACCCAGATGCATCAGGGCGATACGGTAGTATAGTGTCGAGTGGGTGGGAAGGTTCACTTCTCTGCCACGGAGTAATTCAATTCAGACTTCTTGAGAGCGCGACTTGCATAGGCGACTACGTATTCAGCTTGGGTGCCTTTCCGTTGTGCCAAAACTGCACCAAGACCGATGCCACTTCCATCGGTGTGAATTTCTGTGGCCGCAGCAGTGTCGAAGTGACGAAGAATAGGTGGTGAGGTCAGCAGGTGGCGCAGTTGGAGAAATGCATCGTCACATGCAGGTGACCATGCAGATATGCCTTTGCTGTTGGAAAGCAGACTCGTGAGAGGTGCGATGATGGACGCGAAGTTGCGCACGAAGCGACGAAAGTAGGAGCAGAGACCGACGAAACTTTTTAGGGCTTTCAGTGATGTGGGCAACGGAAAGTCAGCGACAGCTCGAAGCTTATCGGGATCCGGAAGAACACCGTCTCTTGTAATGACATGTCCCAAGATGGTTAGTTTTCGTGCTGCGAAGTGGCACTTCTTGGAGTTTAGTTGTAGGCCTGCAGAAGTTAGACACGTCAGAATCTCGTGGAGGCGAGCAAGATGTGTCGGGAAACCAGATGAAAAGACTACAATGTCGTCCAGGTAACATAAGCAGGTTTTCCACTTGTGGACACGCAAGATGGTGTCGATCATGCGCTCAAATGTGGCAGGCGCGTTGCAGAGCCCAAATGGCATGACTTTGAACTCATATAGGCCATCCGGCGTTACAAAGGCTGTTTTAGGGCAATCACATTCAGCCATTGGCACCTGCCAATACCCACAACGCAGCTCCAAAGATGTAAAGTACTTGGCGCCTTGTAAACAGTCAAGAGCATCGTCTATTCGTGGTAGCGGGTAGACATCTTTTTTCGTAATATTGTTTAGGCGGCGATAGTCCACGCAAAATCGTACGGTGCTATCTTTTTTCTTGACCAGAACCACAGGTGATGACCAAGCGCTTTGAGAAGGCTGTATGACTCCACGTTTAAGCATGTCATCTACTTGCTCCGTAATTACGCGGCGCTCTTCGGCGGAAACACGGTAAGGACGCTGTCGCAGAGGCGAATGTGAGCCGGTATCAATAGTATGAGTGATAGTCGTGGTGCGGCCCAAAGCAGGTTCTTGAAAGTCGAAAGAAGAACGAAACTTCTTAAGGAGAGCAACTAGTTGGCGGCGATGTGAGAGGGGAAGGTCTGCGTCAATAGCGTTGTCGAAGGCTGACGAACTTGATGGCTCAGACGCATGAGTGATTGCAGCAATGTGACATGGCGTTTCGTCGGGAAGAATAATATCATCGATATGGTCGACAGGTTGCACATATCCTAACGTTGCACCACGAAGTAAGCCAATGGGGTAGTTGCAGCGGTTGGTGACCAGCATTACGGTTAAGCCAGACGCAATTGTAAGAACAGCAAATGGGAGAACGATGCCCTTGCGTTCAGTAAAAACGGAAGATGGCGTAAACACTACCGTGCCATCAGGTTGCGCCACACTTGAAAGGCTAATAGGGACTGAAGCTTCAGGAGGCAAGGTGATGTCGTCATCAGCGATGAGTTTGCAGAGCAGAGGAGAGCGGTCGGGTGGTGGAAATTCACATGTTGGCACAAGGGACACTTCGGCACGGGAACAATCGATGATAGCTTCATGACGTGATAAGAAATCCCAACCCAGGATACGGTCATGAGAGCAAGATGGTAGAACAAAAAACTGTACGACGTACAAAACGTCTCGGATGACGACGCGCGCCGTACACACAGCCGAGGGATGAATGCGTTGCGCGCTAGCCGTGGACAGCACCAAGCCACTGAGAGATGTGGTCATTTTCTTCAGTTTCCTAAAAACTTTTACGTTCATCACAGAAACGGCGGCCCCGGTATCAATTAACGCTAATGTGGCGACTCCCTCAACATTGACATCAACAACATTTTGCGGCGAAAATGAAGGCCTTGGGAATTGCGCACAAGGTGCAGTTCTTGCCTCCGGAACTGCACTGATTAGTTTCCCTCCTCAGGAGGTGGTCGACGGCGCATAGGCGATGGCGATCGGCGACGAGGTGATGGGAAACGAGCAGTCGATGGGTGGCGATCCGAGTCGGAGGGCCTCTGTTCATATGCAGACGTGGTGGTCTGCTGCGGTGCGTAGGTAGGAGCTCCGAAGTATGCGTGCGCAGGTGTGGGACGGCGGCGGCAGAAGCGTGCAATGTGGCCAGCGATGCCACATGTGAAGCAGATGGGACGATTGTCTCGGGTGCGCCACTCATTAGATGGACGGAAAAAGCGAGGTGGGCGCCTGTAAACAGGAGGCGAGGCCGGAGGAGGTGGAGCCGATAAGGCGACTGGATGCGGTGGGGGCCGCGCGACCACAGCTGCGTAGCTGAGAGGTGAAGGCGGCGCAGTTGGTGCGTAGCCAGCAGTTAAGAGATCAGCTGGCACCGAAGTGCATGGGTAAGAGGCCGGAACTGTAGGGAGGGTATTGCAAATTTCAGTGCGTATGGTCTTCTGCATATTCGAACGGAGGCTTGTCGTGGGCGCATCGCTATGCGGCAGCAGGGAGAGCTGTCGGGCGACTTCCTCCCTGATGAAGTCTTTAATTTGGTTCGACAGAGTTCCTTGGTGAACGTTGCCATTTGCGAGTGCGACGGCCGAGATCGAATCTGGTGATGGGACACACTGTCGGGTGATAGAACGCTGACGACGCAATTCATCGAAGCTCTGGCACAGGCTTACGAGGACTGCCACCGTGGTCGGGCTTTTTGCCAGCAACATTTGGATTGCGCCATCCTTGATGTCTTGAATATGTCGAATTTTCTCTTCTTCAGGCATGGATGAGATAACACGCCTGCAGAGGTCGAGCACATCCTCATTAGAGCTAGTAAAGGTCTCGCCAGGCTGCTGGGCTCGGTGGCGCCGACGCTGGTCAGCGCGGAGCTTGCGGACCTCTGGTCGGCCGAATGCTTCGGTCACGAGGGTCTTAAAGGTGGACCAGCTGGCGATGGCTGTTTCGTGGTTGGTGAACGATAACTTAGCGACGTCAGCCAAGTAAAAGATAACATAGGCAAGCTTAGAGTCGTTGTCCCATTTGTTGCTGGCACTCACGCGTTCGTACAAGCAGAGCCAGTCTTCGACGTCTTGCTCACCACTGCCGCTGAAGATTGGTGGGTCCCTCTGACGGGTAGCACCGGGGCAGGTCGACGGGGCAGCTGATGGTGCTGACTGTGCTGGGATGGGCTGGTTGGCGACTGCGTCAGTCATGTTGTACGGTGGTCTTTCGGCAAACTTGCGAGAGCGGAGCTCCAGGTCTGCTTAGGCATCTCAGCAGCCTCCACCAAATGAGATGATGTTTATTCAAACAGAGGATTCGCAACGAGGTCGCGACGGAAAATGGGCGAACAGCAAGTCTGGCAAAGGCGGCACAGGTTCTCGCGCAATCAAAGCACGGGCTTTTCGTTGCCTTCCGAAGGCGCGTACGCGTTGGTGGGTATGCTCCACTACACTTTTTAATTGACAATTGCACAAGCATGAACGCTCAACCTTGAGCAACATAGGTGGGCGATGCGGATGGGGTCGGCCGTTTCAAGTGCCCGAAGCCATTGAGAGTGGAAAAACAGACAAATGTACAGAAAGACAGACAGACAAACCAATAATCTTGCGTCGAAGGTCCCCAAAAAGACTATCGTCTTTAAAAGTAAAGAGATAGAGAGAGAGGAAGTAGAAAGCAAAGAGCAGGGACAGCGAACGATGGAAGTAAAGAGAAGACAGTAAAGATGGACGCGGTTGCAGGAGTCGCAGGATGGGCCACCATTTGCGAGACCTCTTGTCGGCGTCAGGAGACAACGTAAGGCAAGTGCAGTAGGCCAGAGCTACGCTGTCATTGAAGATCGGCGTCAATAGATGGCGTAGGGACAGCCCAGTCGGCTTGAGCTACGCTGACGTCAGAGATCACGAGGGCGCATCCGATCGGCACAAAATCCAGCGAGCGACTGTGTGTCCAGGGCCCTAAGCTTGCAAGTGTATGACTTCACGGTATTATACAAGAGCGGCAGGTAACACGCTGATGCTGACTGCCTTTCAAGGATGCCGGTTGGTGCAACATTCTGCGATGCCGACAATTTAGATCACCTAATTGCGTCAGTGACACTAATGTTTCTTACACCTACACATCCACGCATACTAATTTTGTATAAACGTTCGCCGCGTATATGTGTGCACATGTCCTGAAATGAGTCTTCTGCTGGCCTTCTTTCGTTCATATATCGTCGCGTTTTCAGCGCACCTATAAAATACCATTATGTTTAGAATTACGTAATTGTAGATTTTGTAGTAAAATAACAGACCACCTGATGTTGTGTAACAGATATGCGCTATATTTGCTTTTTGATCAACTGACTATGTTCAAATGTATGAACGCAGCCACCAGTTCAAGAAGGCCGGGCGTTTTGGAAGTCCTTAAACGTTCCTCAGATGTCTGCATTGTTTCGTGTAACAGAGAGAACACAGTTTCAAAGCCATAGAGACAGACCGCAGTTTCAATGTTCACGTATACAAAGGAAGACTGTCATCCTTAAAAACAACATAAAAAGTGAAAGACCACAAGTATACTGTTTCAGTAGTTTCCTGCAGAACTGTGAAAGCTGGCACCCTTCTCGACTAATCAGGAGGGTGGGCACATAAAAATATATCATTGCGTGCCCTGTCGTCTGCAAGCAGCGACAGCTGCTAGCTTTGAGCTTGCGTAGCGTCGAAATTTCCTTCCTATAGCAGATATTGGGCACTGCTCTGCAACACACCGTCGTCGAAGTCGTACAGCAGCTTTTCTAATCACAAACACGGTATTTGAAAAATGCGTTGCGTCAAACCAAATAACGTGTCCTGAAGCTGGTGCCTGAAAAAATGGCGCGAGATATTAAGGATTCAAAAAATCCACATCCACAGCATTGCCGCAAAGGCGACACAACAAAAATAATAGCAACAGATGGGAAGGTCACGCGCAGAATGGAAAGCAGATCGAAACGTGCTCCGCGTTTCTCACGAACAAATGACGCACAAAACGGACTCAAAGATACAGATGCACGCGAATAAGCGTCTTAGCTGTTAGCTTGTTGTGTCTGAAAAACGCGCCCTTTTCTCAAATGGAGGCTGTGGAACAATTGTAGTGACCTTGGTGCTCCCCGTAACTACAGCGTAATTGTTCCAGTGCAAGTACAATGCCAGCCAAGACGTATGTACCTCCCCACTGCGAGATAAGAGCGTGCAAAAAATCGTCCACCTCCCTCCTTTCCGCAGGCCAAGGTAGCGTGAGAGATGAGATCCGCCGCGCTCATTGCGGCATCTTGCTGATAATGCTGAAAACACGATATTACCCCCCTCCCTCTAGAGATGCCTGCCAACAGCAGTAAGTCGTAGATATCAATGCCTTGCATTTATACGTTAAGAGAGGTGTCTCTCGATGGCTGAGTTGTTAACGCCTCGCATTCACGAAGCGGAGGTACCACGTTTGTTTTCACATGCCGGTTTTTTTTTCAGTTTTTTTCGAGTTTATATATATATATATATATATATATATATATATATATATATATATATATATATATATATATATATATATATATATATATATATATATATTCACGGTGAGTAAAGCTGCTGATGTCGAAAATTACGCCGGAGGCAAAATCCACATGAGATTATCAATATAATTGCGCAATAAAAACTAATGAAGGCGCACTGTACGCCATCCGAGATTGGCAAAGCACTCAACGCCACTGGCTGAGCTTGCAAAAAACTGTGCTAAATGACTCCTAATACTGCGTTATTGAAGCTAAAAAACATGAATCTAAAGCAAATAGAAGCATCAGTTCGGATCTTGCAAGCTACCGAGCACACTGCGCCCGCTTCTGTCAGTGCAGCATTGTTTTTCGGACGAAATGCCGGATCCTCAGCGGAACTTTGTAATTTGGGGCTGTGCCGACGACATGTAAAATTCAAGCCAGTATCTCATAAATAGTTTGTACTTTGGAGATGCAAGTTTATCTTGCATCTCTGAAGTTTATCTTGCGTCTCTGAAACTTGCAGATGCAAGTTTATCTTGCACAGTTGCCTTATTTCTTAGGGAATTTGCATCTTACAACAAAATAAGTGACAACTCTTTCTTATTTATCACAAAGCCAAAAGAATAGTTGAAGAATATGGCGAGATCGCAAGGGAGATCGCATTGCCAAAACGCTGAGACGACTTCAGGCGACATGTTTTGACGAAACTTCTTGTGAAGGTCATGAGGTCTTGCAGTGCGTTTCAACACGGGCACTACATCTCTCTTCGCAAGAATCTCCACTCGAACATATTGTATCCTTGGCTGTGCAGCATGAAATCCATAAAGAAGTTTCAAAGCAACACTCGTTCTATTCAAGCTATCTACCCGAAGTACACCTAACTGGCAAACACTTGTAAACGGTTCGTCATCTCTGTTAAACATACTGAAGAACCACTCCATGCAACCAATTTGCCTGCGTTACGGCTGTTAATGCACAACCATATGAGGGCACCGTACTTTTTAAAATGCAGTCGGGAGGACAATGATATTATCTACAGGGATGTGTCAGACACGATAACGTATTCAGTATATAAAAACTAGCATCGTAACACGAAATTATTGTGTCACAAACAATGGATACACAAGCATTTTTAACGAAAACATCCCGATACAAAAATTGTCGTTGAAGATAGCTAAATCGACGCAAGAAACACGAAAATTAAAATCAAGGATGCAGGCATAAAACAAGAACTGGCAAAAATCCTACAAAATATCAGTGAATTCGCAATGAATTGAATTTTTTGTTTGTTACTGTTTACCAGTGAGTACACTATAAAGACTGAAAAGTTATCACTAGTGGCATTCAAGATTGTGTGCGTCAAATACACACAAGTTTCTTTATCTTGTTAAGGCAAGGTCGAGGGCAGATTAGGTAGCTCGAGTGAGCCCCATCACTGTAGTGATATCATTGTCAGTAAAGCCACATAATAGCCGTACACGGGTAAATCATGCACAGGGTTGTTGTCGTTAGGGGCGATAGCCTAAAGAGCGATGAAGTAAATAGCATTGGTCTCTAACGAGCGTATGCGCATCATCTCATGAGTATTTCTGAGTATTTCTGAAAACACTAAAACACATCTGAAATATTCGCACCAAAAGCGGTTATGGCGAATCTAAAGAGCTCGCCCTTTGCTGAATCCAGGGGCGCGCCCTACCTAAAATATTTTTCTCGAAGTATTTAACCTCGTGTATATATATATATATATATATATATATATAATAAGGGAAAAAAGTGTATACCTAAGGACTCGTTTTTCCGTGTTTTGACACAATAATAATGAGATCTAACTGACAGTAAGTCCTCCTTGGCATTAAGGTCTGTTATATCTTATATATATATATATATATATATATATATATATATATATATATATATATATATATATATATATATATATATATATATATAAATATATATATATATAAATATATATATATATAAATATATATATATATTTATATATATAAATTTATATATATATATATATATATTGTTAGTTAGTTAGTTAGATAGATAGATAGGCCAATCCTGTCAAAGTTGCCTCAGTACTACATGTTCCTACACCCAGCACACTTATCTGAAAGCCCTTCCAAGCTTTCTCGGTTTAGCGCCGTACTTTAGTATTCGTGCATGATTTCGCCATTATTTCGCACCCTTTGTCTGGTGGGATGACTGTGAAGCTGGTTTTCGCTCTTTCAAACGGTGCCTGAAACTGAGGAACCACACACAAAAAAAATCTGGCTCACCTACGTCAGCCACTCTCTTCCTCCTGCCGAGCGAAATTCAAACACCACCCGAAAAGAGTACCACGCCAACGTGTGGTCGTCCTAAATATTTCGAGCTTCTTTATACGGCCGGAATTCCACAATCCTGATCATGGTGTGCAAAGAAAAAACACGAAAAGTGCAAACACGAGCGCTGTTTTTATTTTCTTGCGCTGATCGTGATAAGTATGTCCCAACACGCCCAATTGGCTACCTTGTTTTAGAATAGTCACGAACCATCGTATTACGTGATGGTTATCGTCTCTCACGAATTTGGCGGGACGCCTTGGCCATTAGGGTCTGCGTTTCAAGGAGTATGACTATCGCGTCAAATGTAGGTCAGAGGGGCAACAACAAAATGCCGATATTTTATTGCACTGCCCGCATTTTCTAAGCGCCTAAGGGGCACCTTCCATATCTTCGTAATCAACTACCCAACTGACCAAGCTGGCCTTTGGTCCAAAAGAGTCAATTACCTCGGTGGACCTTCGTTCATCCACGGATTCGACATCGCTTCAACATTCAGATGCATACTACTGCACAATCATCGATAGGTTCACAGGCTTATCTCGTGCTCTCAACAGCCACTTAGGACGTCATCTAGCTTGCACGTTTCAAGCTTCAAGATTGAGTCCTATGTCTGAGAACACACCCTTTGTAAAATAAATACTCTTGGAAAACATCCTCTTGGTAATCACTGGATGTCGGCCATCCCTCACTCACTTCACATCCAGGTTTTACAAGTCTTGCACGATGGTGCTACAGTTGTTCACTTGGCTTTCCACGAGGCACGTGACCTTACCAAAACACGCTGCTTTTGGCCTCGGCTGTCCACCAGTGTGGCTAAGCACGACAATTTTTGTGGGTCATGCCAGCACCAAAAACGTACCACATCTCGTCCCGTTGGCCCTTCGCAAAATCGGCCGCACCCATCCACTCCCTTCGAATTTCTGGGCACACAGACTTATGCCGACCTCTTTCGCTCTCGCCCGCTAGTGACTGCGGAATTTTTTACGGCCGTGGACCACCTAACTCGCTACGCGGCCACAGCAGCTCTTCGCAGTAGTCCTCATTCTGAAGTGAGCGACCCCACCCTGCGCGCCATCATTTTTGCGGCACCATGGTGCCCTTCATGTTCTTTTAGTGACCATGGCAAAGCCTTTGTTCTCTTTGCAGTTTTTTCTTAAGTGCTCCGGGCCTCTCACACCACCCGCAAAACGACATAAGCAGACACCCTTCAAGAGAAGCGTCATACAGAGTGTTGTCACTGAAGTTTGTTCTACATAATACCTAGGTATGTTCAACCAGATCACATGAACGGGGCGCATACTTCCTTGTACGGCAGTTCAATGGACGACGAACTACATCCCTTATTTTCTCATGTATGGCCATGCGATGTATGTTGTTCTGAACACCACCTTTGTCTACGAGCTCTGCTTCATCAATGACCTTTCCCGGAAGGTGCACTGATCGTGTCGCCCGCAGCCGCGCAGTTGCTTGTGCCACAACCGTTACTACTCAACACAGAAAATTTTGTGTTGATGTGAAAGGTCGAGTTGTTTCACTCTGGCCAGGTGACGAAATGTTTTTGTAGACAGATGTTGCCACGTGTGTACCCTTCAACGGATTATCAAATAAAAACCACTATTGCTTTCTCTTTGGTTATTCATGCTTATTCGGGGTAGTGGCCATAAAATATGACGTGCACGTCTTATCGAATTTTGTGGTAGACGGTAGCTGGGCAGTGACTGGTCTCACGTGAGTCGTTTCAAAACGGGCTGTGCGCAGTCGACGGGGCCTTTTATTTTTCTTTTCGGAAGATGGCTTCTCGCTACGCTTGTGGTGAAGCCGTGCACTGTATTTGCTTTTCTTTGAGGGAGCACACGTTCACTTCAAACAAACGCTCCTGTTTTCCGTAGCTCATCGTCCGCTGACTTCACGTGGGTGCCGTACGTGGCATACATGGTGGAGTTGCCGGGTATGTTGGATCCTTGTTCTTCAAGCAATAAGCTCAATTCTGAAGAAGAAGAGCTGAGGAGAAGTAGCCGAAACAAGGATCTGCCGCCAGAGTACGTAGTATTGCCGGCAAAAATCCTAGCAAAGACGAACACCATCTCAGCTGAACTGAGTGAGTCATTACCAACAGCTGCCTTTCTAAGGCGGCAACCACGATTACCCTGCGACTTTTGATCGCGTGCCATGCGTCGACCCGGAGGACTGGCTTGAGAAGTTCGAGCATGTGGCGAAACACAAGCAGTGGAATGAAGATTACAAGTTGCGTGACTTACACTTTGCTCGATAGAGTCTGCGCGCACTTGGTTTGAAAACTGCTGCGCCCTGGTGGTCTAGTGTCTAAGGTACTCGGCTACTGACCCGCAGGTCGTGAAATCGAATTCCGGCGATTGCGGATGCAATTTCAATGGAGACAAAAATGCTGTAGGCCCGTGCTCTCATATCTGGCTGCACGCTAAACGACGCCAGGCGGTCGAAACTTTCAGAGCCCTCCACTACGGTGTCTCTCATAATAATATGGTCATTTGGTACGTTACACCGCACATATCAATCAATCAAATCAATCAATTTGTTTGGAAAGCAAGAGTACGCAATTACGTCGTTGCGTTAATTCAAGAGGGGTTTATCCTGCACAAGTTCGCTAGCGTGGTGCGAAAGGAGACAGTGGAAGTGCTACTGTAGTCGAAACTCCAGCACCCGAACGAAAGTGTCGCAATATTTGTCGTAAAGATGAGGCTCCCTCTTTAACAGGTGGATCCTGCGATGTCGGAGGTAAAATACCTGCAATACCTGCTCCAAGGTGTGAAGAAAAAAGTTTTATAGGGGCTGATGCGAAACCCTCTGAACAGCGTTAAGGTGTTCATTACAGAGGCTACAAACATTGAAATGCCGCTCGTTGAGTGCAGAAGACAGGATGGACGTCCTGCACAAGTATTTTTCACTTCTGCTGCTGAATTCTGTGCATTAGATGCGCTTAGTCATCGCAACGCCATCCGTGCGACCGTACAAGTGCACCTTCAAAAGTTGTTCCGGCATCGCAACTTCAGTTCGCAGCGTTAGGTTATGTGATCAGCCAACAAGTCCAGGAAATTTTCATCAAGGTCCTCGGGCTTTTACGAACACGGAGCTTCCGTGCGACTCAATGGCGCCGCAGCTATCCTACACCGCTGTACTGCGTAGCCAAGCGCATCCATATTAGCCGCAGTTTTCAGCGCCACACGATGCCTACCCACGCTGCTAGTTACCACATATACCACGTATATTCCGTTGCCCTTGTCGTATTAGATCGGTTATCCTCAAGCTCGACTACCTCGAAGAAACGAAAGCTGTCATAGACTTAGATGCAGCAACATGTGGCCTCGCAGTCCACAATGTTGTTAACAAAGATCTAAATGCTCCCATGCGTATCTTACTTGAAATACTCGAAGGACTGCTCACACTACCACCATTACCGGGTGTTCTAGCTGTTTTTCGCAATGCCAAACTACGGCCTTGATGGTACAGTCAAGGCTCACCGAGGCTTACTCCTCAATCAGGACATTGTTCAAATATCCAGCAGGAAGTGCAACGTCATAATCATAAACTTCGAACGGGACTTCCGGCATCTCAATCAAGGCACCATCGCAGCGATATTTGAGACCGTTCGAGACAACACCGAGGCTGTCACGCTCGAAGAGCAGGAACCTTGAACGGTAAATATGTGGTTCCATGTAAATCCTTCGTATACCTCAAGATAAACAAGTACGTCTTCGATCACTGCTCCTCACCTGCAAGGATCGTTTTGTTTAATTGTCAAACGTCCTTGAAACAGTGCTTGCAAAACATCGCATCATAACACACAAAACAACACGACCTATACGGCAGTCCCCTTAACATAAAATATCGCGATGCTACCAGCAGACAGGTAAAACAGATGCTCACAGATGACATCATTGAACCGTCTAAAAGTGCATGGTCTTCTCCCGTGATGCTGGAGCCGAGAAATTTGATATACCACGATTCTATGTGGAATATCGCCGGCTCACAAAATAACAAATAAGGACGTCGGCCCTCTTCAGTGAATAGACGATGCAATGAATCGGCTATGTCGTGCAAAGTACTTTTCATGTGTGGATTTAAAAACTGGCTACTTGCAGATAGAGGTTGATAAAAAAGACCGAGAAAAGATTGCACTATCCGAACTAGACTGCTTGTACCAATTCAAAGTTATGCCAGTTCACCTTTGCTTCACACCCGCCACTTTGCATCGTGTCTATAATACAGTGCTAGCTGGGAAAACGCATAAAATTTCTTTAGTGTACTTTGACAACGTTGCAGTTCTTGCGCCCAGCTTCGAAGAATCTTTTTGGTGACTAGAGGCAGCACTCGGTACTATAAGGGCTTCCTAACTGACACGGAAGAGAATAAAATGCCGGTTCGGCTTCCGAAAAATTCCCTTCTTCGGCCATGTTATCAGTGACGCGGGACTTCTGCCAGACCCGGACTTGTTATTCGCTACTTCCCGCACTGCTGTTGTTCGCTACTTCCCGCAGCCCCACGACACGACAACAAAAAAGGTGTCCGATATTTTTGGGCTGTGCGCATAGTTTATGAATATATATATATATATATATATATTTATATTTATATATCTTTTTGGTGACTAGAGGCAGCACTATATATATATATATATATATATATATATATATATATATATATATATATATATATATATATATATATATATATACGCATTCTCCTAAAGAATTTGCCGAGGTACTCATACGGCTTCCAATGCATGACATCCCGTTTGTGCAAGAATTGCAGCAGAAAGCTTCTCATGATGATCAACGTCGTCTGCAAGAACCACCTGTTATTGCGCACTTCAATTATAGGCTTGAACCTAGATTTACACTGACGCCAGCAGTAGTGGTTTGGGCGCTGTCCTTGTGCAAGAACTGACCGGCTAACAACGAGTGATCATTTACGGCTGACACTTCTCGGCGAAAGCAGTAGTAAAGTATTCTACCACTGAGAGGGAATGCCTGGCAACAGTGCGGACCACATACAAATTTTGACAGTACGTCGACGGTGAAGCATTCAGCGCACTTACGGATAACCAATCACTATGTAGGTTAACAAACACCAAAAACACGGCAGGATGTCTCGCCAGGGTGGAATCTACGCCTACAATTGTTTCACTTGACCATTGTACAAAATAATGGCGCAAAACATTCAGACCAACACTGTTTTTCACGTACACCCACAAAGCAGCCATCGTCTAACGACGACTGAAATTTTCTCGGGGCAGTACATGGTCAGCTTCTCTACAGAACAGGGTAATTACGAGGAACTTCAGGGCATAATCGAGTATATTGAAGGAAGGAGAGTAGATATTCCACGACTTTTCAAGTGCGATGCTGCAACGTTTTGTTTGCACAACGGTGTTCTACTGAAGACATTCAAATCCCCTTCAGCGTAGCGTCTTGTCGCGTCATCCTTCTTGCAGTTGGAAATTCTGCGGGCCTGTCATGACGACCCTGTATCTGGACCTCACGGTGTTACGCGGCCCTTGACACGTATTCGTGCAAACTACAACCTGCAACGCCTTACAGCAGATGTTTCCCACTACGCGTGAACATGACGGTAATGCCAACGTCAAAAAACACCCTTCCCCCCTAACGCAGCCTGGCTCCTAAAACCAATGGAACCTGCTACAAGGCAATTTAAACAGATTAGAATGTGTTTCATTGGGGCTATTCCCGACATCTTCAAGAGGAAATAAGTGGATTGTAGTGATGACAGACGTGCTACGCTGAAACGCAAGCACTTTCAAGAGCCACCACTCAAGAATGTCCAGCGTTTTGGTCACATAACATCATTCTACTTCGTGACGCCCCAGAGGTGATCATTACTGACGGAGGAAGAGCCTTCTGCTGTGACCTTATGTTTGCAATATTGCAGTGTATATAGCCAGACCAGTCACCGTAAAGGGATCGCCAACCATGCACAGGGTAGCGGCTTTTAAGAGTGGCTGAACAAAACATCGGTAGACATTGCTGTCAATCATCGTAGACGTAGAGCACAGGACATGGGACCAAGTGATGTCCTACGTAATGTTTGCCTACAACACGGTGTTGCAGGAGGCCACAAGAATTAGCCGTGTGTATGGAAAAGCACTTCATTCCATGCTGCCTCAGGTCGACGGCAGTGATGGGAATACAGACGTAGCACAACATTTGTGTCGTGCTGAAGAGGCTTGCCAACTCACGCGCCTGCGAATTAAGAGGCAGCAAGAAATAGATGCCCAGCCTCGCGATCTTAAACGACAAACAAGAGTGTGGCGCCAGTGAGCTTGTGTAGCTGTGGACGCAATTCGCTGTAGCGAGCTGAGTGAGAAGTTCTTATTGAGTAACTTTGGCTCATAGAAAGTCCTACGTTGCCTCAGTGATATGAACTACGAGATCCTCGCCGGAGGCACGTTGCAGCATCAGCGGAAGCGGCGTCGTGCGTGACCTAAACTACAGGTTTTCCCACTCACTTTAATCCAAGTGCCAGCCTAAATAATCTGCACGCCATTGAAATAATCTGAGCGCCTAGCTATTTAATCCATGTTCCAAACATTTAATCCAAGCGCCAACATATTTAATCCAAGCGCCAACTCACTCAGGCCGCGTGCCATTGAGTTTAATCCAAGTGCCACCGTATTTAATCCGATTGCCAATGACTTTAATTCAGGTGCCAGTCAGTTTAATCCATGCGCTAGAAACACACAGTTAGCCACTATATATAGTATAAATGTCAGAATAACGTAAACATGGCGTCACAGCAAAAACTTTTCCCTCGGCTATACTTAGTATAGCGCTTATGAAATGAAGTGCGCAGTGCGACTTCCCCTTAACATTTTGGTATCATAGCTTCAAAATAAAAAAAACAGTCAGTAGTAATTGCATGTATGGGTACCTAAATGTATTTGCTCATAGAGTCCATGTTAGTCTTTATTGAATTGCTACTGCTTCATTCCGGTTAACCATCTACACCATCGCATATGCATAGATTCGTGTCGTCTGCTGAGCAGACGGCATTTGGCTACTTATGCGCTGAGGCTACCGCAGTCGTCTGCTCAGCGCAGGGAAAACAGTGACCGACAGATGATATTAATTCGTTCTTGAAATCAGAAATAATCACTTAAAAATACCAAACTTGCATTTATTCGCGTTCATGTGGAAATACGTTGTTATAAAAGCATCAAAGTAGATACTCCGGTTTTCATGTAACAGACGACGCTTAGTGTAGCTGAAGCGTGTTTACTTGAAACGTGTGTTTTCATACGCGAACATTTGCAGGCGAAGAGAGAGCTTTGCATGAAGTCATGGCTGGACGCAAAAGGACCACACTTTAAGAACCCCGACGAACCTCGTCGAAAAAAACAGCAGAGTATCGGTGGTCGACAGGGCTAGGATTGTGGACCTGTACAGGCGTGGCGGTGACTTAAAGCAACTGGCCGACGCTCTAGGCATCAACAATAAAACAGGAAGATCGATTGCCGCTACCGACAGAGAAACATCGAAGCATGGTGGGGGTTCAAAAAGGAAGTTTGGAGATGACGTCGTGAACACTTTGAGACGAATTGTCGACGAAAACTGTGCATTTACATTGAAGCAAATAAAGGAGGCCCTGGAAAAAGAAATGCCAGGAGTAACAATCAGTGCAAGCACAGTCGACCGCTTGCTGGATGCCCACTGTTACTCGATGAAGCTAGTGACGCAGAGGCCCACAGATCGCAACCGTGACGATATCAAGCACAGCCGCATGCTGTACGCCCAATGGCTGCAGTCTGATGGACCGCGTGTTTGCCGCTTCTATTTGGATGAGACTAACTTAAATATCTGGTGTTCCAGGAACTTCGGCAGCGCAGCTAAAGGACAACCAGCTGTGCACATGACCACAACGACAAAGGGAGTGAACTTCAACATTATAGCATGCATGTCCGCAAATGGAGTTATTCACTGGGCTGTGGTGAACAAAGTTCATTTGGTTGTTTTTATTGACTTCCTCAGTAATGTTTCGGCCCGCGTAGAACGTGATGAGCCAAATACCGAAGCTGCATTCCTTTTTGATAATACACCTGCTCACGCTCGAGCAGAACAGGCGGCTTTGGCTAACTCCATGCACTCTACTAAGCGCCTGCCAGCGTACAGTCCTGTCTTTAACCCTATAGAAGAAGCCTTCTCGAAATTCAAGTCACACGTGAAGGCCTACCTGAGCGAACGTCGTAATTTAGTTTTAGTGACACCGCAAGGCATGATGAAGAAGGAGCACAGGCGTTCTTTGCTGCTGGATGCGGCTCGCCACTCTATGCAACAAATACAGCGCGTGGACTGCGCGGCCTTTGATCGGCACAATTTCTCTTTCGTGCCTGCCGCTTTGCGTGAAGATGACTTGTGAACATCCGTCTTCGAGCCGTATGAGACAGTTCTGTTTTAATAAATACACTAACTTGTGCCTGTGTTGCATTTCTTGAATAATTCGTAGTAATCACTCTTTTTTTCCTGTATATGTAAGTAAAACTCAGCCTTCTCCCCACTCCCTCTGTTCCCTTGAGCAGAGCTCTCCCAGCTGCGTAGCGGCTGTTGCTACAGAAGGGAGTGGAAGGTTGGTTGCTTCTCGGTGTCCGTCCTGTTTTGTCGTCGTTGCTGCTGCTTGTTCGGGGATGGAGGCCAGCACATTCCAAACGTTACAACAACTCGACTTTATATACACAAACTTATGTACATATTTACAAGGCTTGACCGTCGGAACCGTCGCATGTTGCCTCGGCAGAGCCGATAGTGTGGAGCACTCCTTGTTGCGACCAGAACCAGCCGCGAGGACTCGGAAGCCAGGTTTTAATACCTCGGTTGCCCCCTCCCGATTCTCCTCCCGGCCAACCAAAGCAATTTAGCCTGTTTATTGGACAGAAAACACACTTGTTGCCGTCCCCTCCTCTCCCTCTCCCCTTCCCGCACTCGACTGCTCGGTCAGAAAGAGAGAGACGAACGGACCGGCCTGTACACCACGTTCCGCGAACTGTGCGAACGCACACAATGGTGGCGCCATTCGGCTGCGGGCCCCCTCCATTACCGCGGGATGACTACGCTGTCCAGCGCGACGGCCGTCCCGCGGACTCTAAACCTGACGGATGGGTGGCTATGCACTGTTCTCATGTCACCCGCCGGCATTCCGAGGTTCGGGGACCATTTAGTGGGTTTCTAGAAGCCACGACTGACCGCGTTATCCTTGCCAGAGGGGGCGCGCTTACGCCGAGATTATCGTTTCCCGAGAATCGGCTTTTTGGGGAGCGCGCCCGTTTGAGACCGAGAAGACTCGCTTCCATGGCCTGCACCGCCAGACCTTACACGCCTTTTCCAAGATTCGCGCAAGCGCTCAAATGCAGCTACGCGAATAACAACCTAAAGGTATGGCGCCGCACGTCCCCGACCCTGTGGCCACACTTCGCAGTTCCTGAAAGCCAGAGACGTTTCTGCAACGCGTGCAACACTTTCTCTGCTTAACCCTTGGTGCCCCACCAAACGGACGCCACCACATAGCAAAAAAAGGAAAAAAAACCGACACGCGGTCACTGTGTACACCAGTACAATCCATAAGGCAGGCAAGTCAAACAAGAACAACTTCTACATGCCTACAGTCATACATATACACAAAAAAAACACTTCACTGAAACACACAGACGCCCTTCCGCACATGGTGCTGTTCAAATTCAACCAAATACTAATAACTCTTGCATGCTACACACACGCACAAGAGAAACCATACACTTCACTGAGGCACATAGACTTTCAACACGTGGTGCTGTTCAATTGTCGACAGGTTCGCGCACGTCACTCTTGAGTGTCCACAACGCACCTAGTCCTCTAGTGTTTCGACCCCCGGAGCACCGCTGCCGATTCCCCAGCACTCATTAGGCACCCTCGAAAGCGCATCTGCGTTGCCATGCTCGACGCCTTTCCTGTGCTGCACCACTACATGATACCGCTGGAGCGCGAAGGCCCAACGGGTAAGCTTAGCCCTAGGAAGAGTGCCCTGGGTGAGAAAAGCTAGTGGGTTGTGGTCTGACACCACGGTAACCTGTGCGCCGAAGAGCCAGAAATCAAACCTTTTCAGACCCAGATGACTGCAAAGGCCTCTCGCTCAATAGTCGACCAGCGCGTTTGAGTTGGAGAGAACTTGTGGCTCGCAAATGCGATCGGCATCTCGGTACCATCGTCCGCACGTTGCGACAGGCAGACTCCAGCCGCGACCACGGACGCGTCTGTAAACAGCCAATACGGCCTCTCGGGATCTGGGGTCGATAATGCTGCAGCCTCACACAGTGCGATCTTAAGCCGCTGAAACGCCCTTTCAGCTTCCGCGGACCACGGAATTCGGTTCGGGATTCGCTTGCCCGTTAGCTCTGTCAGGGGCCTCGCTACCTCTGCGTAGTCTTTCACATAGCTTCGGTAGTAGCCACACAGGCCCAGTACGCTGCGTAGTTCTCTTTTAGTCTCCGGCGCCTTTAAACCTTTGATCGCTGCAAGCTTCTCAGGGTCAGGTGCATGCCGTCCGGAACCTACCACATGCCCCAAATACCGGATCGATGGACGAGCTACCTGGCACTTATCCCTCTTGACCTTCAGCTTAACCCGCTTTAGGGTCTCAAACACCTCGGCCTGTAAGATTTTGGGTACCCTGTACGGATGAGGGCTTCTGCGGACAAACCCGTCTTGCAACCTTATCTCGTGTGGCCTTACTGCCGCTACCGTCGGCCCCCCGCCAAACTGCTCTACATGCCTCTTGAACACCTCGCAGATCACCCCGCGTTCCCGTTCTACTAAATGGGCTACCATATCGCGTGATGGAAAAACTTCTTCACTATGCATTGCCCTTGCCTGTGGGGCGCACTCTACTTCACCGAAATCACCGTCCTCCTCGAACATTACTCCTACCGACATAACCCTGGACTGATATGGGCGCAGCTTATTCGCGTGCACCAGTTTCCGGTTACCTGCTGGCATATGCACGAAGTATGAATGCTCGCGGTATCTCTCGGTGACACTGCCTGGCCCTTCCCATTTCGGAAACATTTTCCCTGGTCGTTGTACGTCATCTCCTACGCCTGGCCAATAAAAACTGTACTTGATCCTAGAGCACGTTTTACGGCAACCAAAATGTCCGGCCCAGCTTGACTCGTGCGCCCGTTGCAAAACTTCCCCTCTGCGGCATTCCGGCAATACCAGCTGCGTTACCGATTGCCCCAACACCTTATCCTTATGATAAAGTAACCCGTCGATTACTAGCATACCGCCTTTTCCTGTCGCCGCTCCTCTCCACGCTTCCTGTAAAGTCGGGTTTCCCCGTTGTTTCTCGCGAAACTCATCTGACGCGGACCTCTCCTTCACGCCGACGCTCGGGGCTTCGTTATGCAACACGCTGTCGTCCCGCTGATCCCCTTCATCGCGGCTTGCTACAGCTACCTCGCTGATCAACACCTCCTCGGTCGCGTGTCGCTCTACCAATTCTACACGAGTGTCCACCTCGTCCTGACGCCACCCGGCCTCGGCGTGCTGAGGCTCGCTTTCGAACTCTGTCCGAGCGCCGCCCACTTCTGAGGTACCCTTCACTACCCCTTCGAGGGTGCTCTCCTCGTGTAGTAGTTTCCATGCTTCTTCGGAAAGTAGGCAATCTGTTCTTGCCGTTAGACGGTCCGTTAACGCGCACAACACTGGGACTGGTTATCTAACGTCGGAAAACACTCCACGCTCGCGCGACATAGTCAGTGGAATAACTGCGAGCTTGGCCTGTACTTTCTCCCCGAACGCCGAAGTCAGGTTGACCATCCCATGCGGTTGCACCAACTCTGGCGGGACCACGCTCTCACGGACTACTGTAATTTCCGCACCTCTGTCTAACACTGCTCCTATATGTTTGTCTTTGCAGTCGAGCGACACTGGGATTAAATCACTGTGTGCGGCTGGGGGACCTTCAATCGAAACACGCGCCGCCAAGCTGTCTTCTTTACTGTTCGGAAGCACTTCCGTCGGCTGTTTCTGACGCTGCGGGCAATTCCATTTCTGGTGCCCTGTACTGCCGCAACTGTAGCAGGCCCTGGGCTTTGGTTTCCCCTCCACGATACGGTTTTTCCCAGCCCCGCGGCCCTTCATTGTCTCTTCGTCGGATCTAGCCCTGCTCGCGCTTTTCGACTCCGCCACGCTTTGCTTCGCCTGCCTCGCGGCGCTGTTTGTCCCCTGTGCTTCTTCAAACGTTCGCAGCAACGCGGATATCTCTGGGGCGCTCATCCACGCTCTACCTTCTTGGAGTGTGACATATCGCAAGGCCTCCTCCGACAAATTTTTCTTTAATTGGTCGGCCACCAAAAGCTTGACCAGGCCCTCGAATGTCGACACCCCTCTTGCCTCAAGGTAAAAGTGGAGGTAGCTCTAAACGTGTCGAAAAAGGCCTCCACCCCTCGTTCGCACGCTTACCTGACCCCAAAAATCTTTTTAGATATTCCCCGGCTGAAAGTCTGAGCTCGTCAAGCACCGTCTGCTTGATTACCTGATAATTTTTGTGCTCTGTTGGGCTTAGCCGCGTGGACAAAAACGGCACTCTCTCCGCCACCAACGGGAAAACTAAACGTCCCCAAAACTCCCCCGGTACCTCGTACGCTTCTAGGGCACTTTCCACGGACTCAAACCACACCGGTGCTTCAGCCTCGGCTGGAAATTTTGGTAACACCCCTGTGAGGACTTTTGAGTAGCGTCTTAGTTCGCTACACGGATCCCGCCTGCCGAACTCGGGTCCACTCCACCGAGAGCTTCCGCCCATCATCTGCGATAGCCTCTCCATCTCCAACCACAATTCCTGCAGCCTACGCTCCGGCGTGAGGTTTCCGAAACGGTCATCTTTCTGGCTCTCCCGCGCACTACCCTCTCCCGGGTTTCCCACGTCGCTCTCGTCCCCCGACTCACGACTCATGGCCTGCGCTCGCCTGTCCGGGTTCAAGAGGGCAAACCTCGTGTCCATGGGACGCCTTAAAACTCAAATATAAAGGCAGCGGCACCCCTGAGATGTAAGAACACCAGAGGACTCACCACTCTTGAAGTTTCTGCTCGCTGGTTGCTTGATGTCGCCGGGGTTGTCGCCGGACTGATGAACTGGGATGACCGTAGCTGGACCCCTGGCTTCCTCGGGTCGATGGCTGCCACACTGCCGTCTCCTCAGCTTGGTGGCTTGGCTCTTCGTTAACACAGCCGATGTCTTGGCTTTTGGTCTTGCGTGTTCTCCGCAACACGACGATCTCCTTGTTGCGCAGAGCGCTCCTTGTCGTCGTCGTCTCGATCTTGTCGGACTGCGCCAGTAAAACTCCGCCTTCTCCCCACTCCCTCTGTTCCCTTGAGCAGAGCTCTCCCAGCTGCGTAGCGGCTGTTGCTACAGAAGGGAGTGGAAGGTTGGTTGCTTCACGGTGTCCGTCCTGTTTTGTCGTCGTTGCTGCTGCTTGTTCGGGGATGGAGGCCAGCACATTCCAAACGTTACAACAACTCGACTTTATATACACAAACTTATGTACATATTTACAAGGCTTGACCGTCGGAACCGTCGCATGTTGCCTCGGCAGAGCCGATAGTGCGGAGCACTCCTTGTTGCGACCAGAACCAGCCGCGAGGACTCGGAAGCCAGGTTTCAATACCTCGGTTGCCCCCTCCCGATTCTCCTCCCGGCCAACCAAAGCAATTTAGCCTGTTTATTGGACAGAAAACACACTTGTTGCCGTCCCCTCCTCTCCCTCTCCCCTTCCCGCAGTCGACTGCTCGGTCGGAAAGAGAGAGACTAACGGACCGGCCTGTACACCACGTTCCGCGAACTGTGCGAACGCACACAATGGTGGCGCCATTCGGCTGCCGGCCCCCTCCAATACCGCGGGATGACTACGCTGTCCAGCGCGACGGCCGTCCCGCGGACTCTAAACCTGACGGATGGGTGGCTATGCACTGTTCTCATGTCACCCGCCGGCATTCCGAGGTTCGGGGACCATTTAGTGGGTTTCTAGAAGCCACGACTGACCGCGTTATCCTTGCCAGAGGGGGCGCGCTTACGCCGAGATTATCGTTTCCCGAGAATCGGCTTTTTGGGGAGCGCGCCCGTTTGAGACCGAGAAGACTCGCTTCCATGGCCTGCACTGCCAGACCTTACAATGTATATGTATGTATTTGTACACACACACACATACACACACACACACATATATATATATATATATATATATATATATATATATATATATGGGGGGGGGGCCCGCCGCGGTGGTCTAGTGGCTAAGGTACTCGGCTGCTGACCCGCAGGTCGCGGGTCCAAATCCCGGCGGCGGCGGCTGCATTTCCGATGGAGGCGGAAATGTTGTAGGCCCGTGTGCTCAGATTTGGGTGCACGTTAAAGAACCCCAGGTGGTCAAAATTTCCGGAGCCCTCCCCTACGGCGTCTCTCATAATCATATGGTGATTTTGGGACGTTAAACCCCACAAATCAATCAATTTGGGGGGGGGGTGCATGTGTGCATGTGTGTGTGTGGTGTGTAGAGACAGAGAGGGGGGACAGAACAAATAATTTAGTGATTGCACTGAATCCGCAAGCTTCCAATGTGCGATGAGAGGCATAATGCCACGCAAAAAAAAACACGTACTCAAACAAAAGAAAGCTAGGCCCAAGGTCAGTTGCGTGTTATTATCATTTTGTTTTCTTTGTGTTCGTTTCATCGCATGCGTCAAGTACGTTACAAAACTAACAAGCTAAACGAACAATCAGTACTGTTCGTATCATTGGAGGCATTTAACTTTGTTTAAATAAACAATAAGAGCATACAATAATGTAAAATAAAACTTCTATTGCCATATCAGGATTATCAGTTCACGTTTTATGTTCACTACAGGAAAAAAAACATATTGGAATTATCTCTAAATCACAGTGCGTGCCGCGCGACGGCTTCCTAATTTCTTGGTTATGTAACTGTCTTTGACCCATCACAAACTTGCGCATAGCAAATTATAAGCACTCCAAACATGGCTTAAGCGAACCACGGCAGTAATTTTTTTTTCAAAATTACTATCGGCGAATACAGATAATAATTATGGATTCTACCTTCCGACTAATGTCTCTTATACTGCAGGAACTGCATTTCAATTGCACTGCCGTTTTTACGCCCCGTAATGTGGTTTTTGGGCGTGGATTAAACTGACTGGCACCTGAATTAAAGTCATTCGCAATTGGAATAAACACGGTGGCACTTGGATTAAACTCAATGGCACGCGGCCTGAGTGAGTTGGCGCTTGGAATAAATATGTTGGCGCTTGGATTAAATGTTTGGCACATGAATTAAATAGCTCGGCATTCAAAATATATCAATGGCGTGCAGATTATTTAGGCTGGCACTTGGAGTAAAGTGAGCGGGAAAACCTGTTGTTCACGTTGTGCGACTTAAGCTTTTGTACGAATGGCAAACAACTGGCTTATTTGCGTGCATAACTGTCTAATGCACTTCATGCGCGCGTACGCAAGCAATTGTGTGCATTCATTGCTTTACTGCAATTCTTTTTGCACTGTTCGTTTCTTTTTTGGTTATGAGTGCGCGTTCTTATAGCTCACATCGAGGCGATGCTCTTTTTTCAGAGGAGGGCAGTGCCACATGCTTGTCGTTCAAAGGATTATCAAGTGAGAAGGAATATTGCTCTTCTCTGCCTTAATTATGCTTGCTTGGTGTAGTTGCCGTCAATTGTAACGTGCACGTCTTATCGAATTTCGTGATAGACGTTAGATGGGTGGTGACCGATCTCACGTGACTCGTTTTAAAATGGGCTGCCTGCCGTATACGGTAATTTTTATCCTTCTTTTGGACATACGGTCGCTCGCTACACTTAGGGCGAAGCAGTGGCACTGTATTTCTTTTTTTTTTCAGGGAGCACGTTCGGTCCACGTAAGCTATCTTGTTTCTGTGTGTGCGTCGTCCGTCTTCATGTGCATGCCGTACGTGGCAATATTCATACACCTGAACTCTGTGAAAAGTTTATTCGTAGACATCTCTCTTAATCTGTTCATACGCCATGCTAGAAGGGGCATCTGCCGTGAAGTATCGCGTCGTTCTTGTCATAGAAACTACAGATCGCCATCGCCAAAGCACCAACATCGCCCATGTCTCGCACATAAAACCGTTGGTTCGATGCTCCTACCCTTGCAAACTTGCTGACCGCTTTCGCGAAAAGAGGGCAATAGTGTCAGCACTGACTTTTTAGTTTCTCTTCTTCATCTGTATATGCGAACCACCGTATGTATTATTACTATCATCATCACGTGTCACATGGGGCTGCGCCGCTTTTTCCTCGTGCCAGTGCCTTGAAATATAACTTCGATACAGCCGTAGCAGACGTCGTCTCATAATAAATAATACCGCAAGTTATGACGATGACATAGGAAAACGAACCAAGAGTGTTTATGTAATTCATGTCGTTGTACTAGTTTGTAACTTTATGGTGCGCCAAACTGCTTGAGCGATTGCTACCACCACTACCCAGTAACTACCCCTCATAGCCGTTGTATTGTGTAACAAGTATAACATTTTGACCTCCAAGAGGGCGCCAGTGAAAGATTTCTTCTGTGCGTTGTTGAACGATAAAAAATAGGGCTCAATGTACATGTCAGTGGCTGCTAATGGGGATTGTGAGACAGGAGCATTAAGGTTTTAGTCAACGCTCACGCTGCGATCCCCATTAGCAGCCATTGGCATGTACATTGGGCATTCTCTGACAAGAAAGGGTTGCTACGTTATACTCGCTGGGTGTAACCTCCTTAGTTTTAAAAAGATTCAGCGAGCGTTGAGCGGCAGTGCCATTAATACAATGAACTGGTATATACCATGAATGAACTCGAGGTGGTTTAAGGTGGGAAGTAGATACGAAGCGCAAGCCGTAAGAAAGAAAAAGCCGAATCCTCCTGTCTCTCATTTCCCATTAGCTGCCATTGGCATGTACATTGAGCACTATCTGACATGAAAAGGTTGCTACGTTGTACTCGCTGGGCGTAACCTCCTTGGTTTCAGAAAGGTTTAGCGAGCGTTGGGCCTCAGTGCCATGAATACAGTGAACTAGTATATACCATGAACTAGAGGTGGTTGAAGGTGGGAAGTAGACCCGAAGCGCAAGCTGTGAGAAAGTGTGCGTGTGCCACCTCTCGTTTAGTTCTTCGAATTTCCGCTGTATGGCGGTGCTTCTACATGGGTATTATATGATGAAAGAGGCCAGATGGTGGTACTTGGAGTGTTGAATAGATGGACGATCGGACACACAGACAGATGCATGGATGGATGCATGAGCGGACGCAGGGGCAGATGCATGGACGAACGCAGGGACGGACGCCCGAACAGACACACGCACGGACGGGTAGATAGACGCATGGACAGTCACACAGATGGACGCATGGACAGACGGAAGCAAGAACGAATGGACGGACGAATGCTTCGCCTCACTCTCCATCATTCACTCTGTGGATATGCTGCCATTTTTTTATATGGTCAGATGCAAATTTGTTGGTGTCGTCTTTTCGCGATTACTGAAACTTCCTGTTTGGTGCTGTATGACATCCCCGTCACAAGTATACACGAATCAATGTGTCAACTTAGCGCCTACATGGCCGCGTTATCTGATTTGAGGTTTAACAACATGACAAAGATACACGTCCAACAGGAGAAGAACCGAACAAGGCTTTTAACTAAAATTCCATTGCCAAAAAGGCTGTTAATATGTCAAAGTCAACAGGAAAGCAGTGAAAAAAATATGACATATATAAAGATACGAAATATCATCGACAATCAGAGTGGCTGCTGCGTCGATTCTTCACCAGAAAAAAACATAGCTCTCTTTCTGACAGCGTGATTGATGGCTTGCTTACGCATGCGCTTCTTGCAAGTGCCATCTGAGCAGCCTCCTTTTATATACACTATTTATATACACTTATTCTTACCGAGAACTGTTGTCTTTCTTATCATAGAGTGCACCCACACGTGCTCACGTGCTGTGCCAGCACGCCATCTTTGCCTTCATGAACATTATTGACATGTTTTCCTAAGCCTTCATTTAGGCATTCGCCCGTCTGGCCCACGCAACATGCGGCGCAAAACAATGGGGCCCTGTACCGCACGCCCAGCGCACAGTCGACAAACTCTGTTTTGTACCTAACCGTGCACTGCTTTCCGTTTTTCTTTAAGGGGCAGGTCCTGTTTGTTAACTGGGACAACTTGTCGGGGCCACTGAAGACCGCCTTAATGGTTGAGGCGTCGTTCTATTTTATTTAGGCGGTGTGACACAGAGTGCATATACGGAATGACCGCCACCTTTTGTCGCTTTTCCGCTGTGGTGCCTTCTTTGTTACCGTTATTGTCCATCCGTTTCCTTTTCCTGTGCATTGTCTCCGCCACAGAAATGAGCAAAGGGCGTGAGTATCCCTCTCTTTCTAGGCGCTTCGACTGCCCAGGAGACTAGCATCCAAGACCTGGTGGCAGGACCTCTTTGAGGCGTTTTGAAAATATGACTGCACGACGGCTCTCTTTACTATTTTGCTGTGTGCAGGCGAGAACGGCAGAACTGGCTTCTGCGAACGAGGCATGTAACAGCAGTTCGTGTGGTACTCTGAAAAAGAAATCTTTAGGTCAAGAAAGTGGATGCTGTCCCTTTCCGGTGTCTCGTGCGTCACCACGAGCGGACAGAGGCATTATAGAAAGGTTTGCAACACCTGCATGAACTCAAAATGAAATATATTTAAATCACAGTTCAATATTATCAGATAATCGTCCACATAACGGAATGCTTTTACAACAGATAGTTCACCGAGCTTCATATTCAATCTCCTATCATATTTCGCTAGGAGCAAGTTACCCAGAAAAAAAAATTGCCCGCAGCTTCCCTCGGGGGAACACTGAGGAGGATGCGGAAATTGGTTAACGGGTGTTAAATTGCGACTTACTTGGGTCGATGGCTAAATTGGTTAACGCGGTTGTGAAATGGGGTGTTAAATGAGTGAACACGTACGGCACGTATGCGAAAGGGCGGTGTTTTATTTATTGCGACGAACTTTGAGGACGATGGCTTAGGGACGTCAATCATTCTGTTTGTGGATTCGTTGGCATTCATTTCACGGCGACTTCGGACGTCGACGCGCCGTACAAACCAACGGACGAGCGGCAACTGAGCGAGCGAGCGCCGACCTTGAGTATATATACAGCGCGACGGCGCATGCGCTGTCAGCTGTCGAATGTTCTCGAAGGAGAAGCGCGCGCGCGGCACATATGGCGACGGCGCGACGGCGCATGCGCTGTCAGCTGTCGAATGTTCTCGAAGGAGAAGCGCGCGCGGCACAGATGGTGGGCGACGGCGCGACGGCGCATGCGCGCGCGTCAGCTGTCGAATGTTCGAGAAGCGGTGCGGACGGCGCGGACGGCGCACTACAAGGCGCGAGTATAAGATGCTTCCGCATCTAAAAGGCTATGGAAGATCCAGTTGAGACCATCTTTTGCACATCTTACATGCGGTGTTTCAAAATGGCAGCAAACGAAACCCTTCAATGCAGTCTTCGATGCACGTTGTTAAACGTTTGTGCGGAAGAGACTAATAAAGGTATTTTATATCAATCGAGAAAGCCCTCAGAACCCGACTGAATGCTGCTTCAGAAAATTGACGACTTCTCCAGAGTTGGTTGTTCTAAAATCTTCGTCTATAGGGAGCAGTTTCAGCTTGTCTTGCCAATAACATTCTAGTTCATTCTGCCAAGAATTCATTTTTGAAACAATTGTCCGGAAAGGTGTTCCTTCTTTGTGAGTCGTAGCTGAAAAGAACATGTTTAAGGCCAGTTTATCAATTTTGCAATTCTTCGCGACAAGTCTGGCAGATCATGAGCGCAGATTCTTCGCCCTGGATCTCATTTTAGCAATAATAATGCGCGCACCCAAAAGACTGATGAAATTGCTGGTGGGCTTTTTCAAAGTAAAGGCCTCTCGTCAGCACAGTAAACTCTCCCTCTTTGTCCGAAGGTACACTGCCAAAGTCATTGCCCGTAGGTCAAAGATCTGAAGTGTGCGGCTCGGAACAGGAGGATAGCCACAGAACTTCTGGCCATGGTGCGACAGGTAGTGAACTGTGCTGCACCACAAGACAACGACAGATGTGCATCGGAATGCACTGACTTTCTTTCACGGTGTAAGTCAGCTAACAATGATGTGCCAGTCGGTCAAGTTGCCGCTTACCTTAGAGACAATGACCTATGCGTTGTACCATCGGACAAAGAGCGAGGGTTCGCTGTGTTGGCAAGAGGTCATTACTTTGAAAAACCCACCAAGCAATTTCGTCGGTTTCTCGTGTGTGCAAAGGTATTAATTTTGCTTAATTCATGCCAAGAGCGTAATATCTGTGCTCTGATTTAGATCTGCCAGACTTCCGGGAAGAATTGCAAAAAGTTATAAACTGACCTTAAACATGTTGTTCTCAGCTAAAACTCAAAAAGAAGAAGCAGCTTTCCGGACAAATGTTTCAAAAAGGAATTCTTAGCAGAATGAACTGAGGTGGTATCTGCAAGATAAGCTGAACTTGCTCAAAGTAAACGACCCTTTTAGAGCAACCAACTATGAAGAAGTCGTCAACATCTTGAACCACCATTCAGGCGTAAGGTTCAGGGCTTGCTCGATTGATATGAAAAGCCTATAATTCTTCCTTCCGCACAAAGGTTTCATTACGTGCATCGCAGAATGCATTGACGGGTTTGGTGTGTTCCCGTTTCTTAACACCGCGTGTATGACGTCCAAATAATTTTTAGACCTTTTGTTTCTGTACATTACGTCCACGTTTGGAGAATGGAATGAGAAGACGTACATTAAAAAATGTGTCTCAATCGGATGATCCATAGCCTCATTTCTTGGCGACTTTCTCTCGGCCAAATTTATAGGGCATTGTATGTGAAGCTTGGTGAAATATCTGTTGTAAGAGCATTTCGTTATGTGGATGATTATCTGATAATATTGTACCGTGATTTTAAAAGCATTACATTCTAAGCTCATGCAGGTGTTCCGAATATTCCGTGAATGCCTCTATCCACTCGCAGTGACGCACGAGACGCCAGAAAAGGCCTCCGGTTTTTTGACCTAAAGATTTCTTGTTCGGAGTACCACACATGCTGGTGTTATGTGCCGCGTTTCCAAAAGCCAGTACTGCCGTTCTCACCTGCACATATCAAACTAGTAAAGAGAGCCGTCGTTCAGTCATGTTTTCAAAACGCCTTAGAGAGCCATCTTGCTAGGAAGTGCAGCCACTATTACAAAGAACACGCAACACAAGCGCTTAATTTCAACTCTGAGTTGAAATTAAGCGCTTGTGTTGTGTGTTCTTTGTAATAGTGGCTTCACTGTTCTTTGTAATAGTGGCCCGATACACGTGTTTATTGAGCCTTAGAGAGGTTCTGCCACTAGGTCTTGGATGCTGGTCTTGTGGCACAGTGGAAGCGCCTAGAAAAAGAGGGATACACACGCCCTTTGCTCATTTCTGTGGCGGAGACAATGCACAGGAAAAAGAAACGAATGGACATTAACGGTAACAGAGAAGGCACCACAGCGGATAAGCGACAAAAGGTGGTAGTCATTCCGTATATGCACTCTGTGTCACACCGCCTAAATAAAAAAGAAGAACGCCTCAACCATGAAGGTGGTCTTCAGTGCCCCTGACAAGTTGACGCAGTTGACAAACAGGACCTGCTCCTTAAAGAAAAATGACAAGCTGTGCATGGCTAGGCACAGGGCGCAGTTTGTCACTGTGCACTAGGCGTGCTGTACAGGACCCCATTGTGTTGCGCCCCCTGTGACGTGAGCCAGATGGGCTGATGCCTATACGAAGGCTTACGCGAACATACCACATTTGTAATGGCGAGAATAACCTGCTGGCGCAGCACGTGAGCACGTTTGGGTGCACTCCACGGTTCGAAAAGGCAACAGTTCTCGGTAATACTAGAGAACACGAGCGTATATTCAATGAGGCTACTCAGATTGCGCTTGAAAGAAGGGCATGTGTAAGCAAGCCATTAGTTGCTCTGTAGGAAAGTGAGCTATGTTCTTTGAGGTGTGTAGCAGGCACGTTGATTGTCGATGATATTGCGTATTTTTAGATCTGTGATTTCTAAATGCCCTTTTTGTTCACTCGGGTATAATAAAAGCCTTCTTGTCAATGAAACTTTACTTCGAAGTCAGTGCTTGTCCCGTCCTTTTTCTGTCCGCTGTGTTTTTTTTTCGCGCAGTTAAACCTCAAGTATGACCGTTTTTACTTTATTCTGACCGCATGGCCGTCTGCGTAAGCAAGCTTTTGGTGTTTAGCGACACCACGGACCCAAGCTAACAAGGCGCTCCTCACCAGAGAAGGATTGGCCACCCGGATGCAGTATTTGGCCGCTACCTCTCACATGCAAACGTCAATTAACTTATGGCCCTCAGTCCCCAGCAGCTGCGAAGGAACTGACCACGGCGGTGGTCAGATCTGCAATGCAGCAGAGGGTGCTAAGAAAATCTGGATCCGAACAGGCCGCCATTGGAACCTGCACTTGGCAAGGTTTACCGCTAGAACCTTATTTAGTGAGGCAAGTCTAGCTGTACTATTTGAGAAGCTAGAGGGCGGTAAATGGGATATAATAGGGCTCAGTCAGGTTAGGAGGACAGATGAGGCCTTTACGGTGCTACAAATTAGGTACGTCTTTGGATATCGGGGCTTTGGTGACAGAAAAGAACCAGGAGTGGCGTTCCTAATTCACAGAAACATAGCGGGCAACAATAAGGAATACTATAGCATTAATGAAAGGGTGGTACGTACCAAAACTGAACTCAATAAGATATACAAGATGAAGATGATACAGGCTTACGCGCCTACATCCAGCCATGAAGACGCTTCAGTTGAAAGCTTCTTTGAAGGGGTGGAATCGGCAATGAGTGAAGTAAAAACAAGGTATACCATACTGATAGGAGATTTCACTGAAAAGGTAGGGAAAAAGCTGGCTGGAGACCAGGCAGTAGGAGATTATGGCATCGGTACTAGAAATGCCAGAGGAGGGCTACTAGTAGACTTAGCAGAACGCAATAATTTAAGGATTTTGCATACCTTCTACTGAAAGCGAGGAAACCGTTGGTGGACATGGAGGAGCCCTAATGCAAAAATAAGAACGAAACAGACTCTATAATTAGTACACACCCAGGCATCCTGCAGCATGTAGAAGTGGTTGGCAAGGTACGATGCATTGACCTTAGAATGGTACGGTCTTGAATTCACCTAGAGTTGAAGGAGGAACGACAGAAACTAATAAGCAAGAAGCCAATCAATGAGCTAGCACTGAGAGGGAAAGTACAGGAATTCAGATTCTTGATTCAGAATAGGTACTCGGCTCTTATTGAGGAAACCAACCTTAACGTAGATACAATGAATGATAATCTGTCGAGTATCATTACGGAGTGTGCAGTGGGTTTCGGTTGCAGGGTAGCTAGACTGGGCAATGGCAAGCTTTCCGAGGAAATGAAGAATCTCATTAGGAAGCTTCAAAGCATGAAAGTGTCAAGTACAAACAGACAAAATAGTACTGTGAGAGCTTTCGAAGTTGAATATTAGGCGTAAGGTATCGGATGTAAGAAGGAATAACATGGAGAGAATTGAAAATGCTCTGGAAAACGAAGGAAGCGTCAAAGCAGTGAAGAGGAAACTGGGAATAGGGGAAAATCGAATGTATGTAGCAAGAGTCAAAAAAGGCAAAATAACTACTAATATGAATAGGATAGTTCAAATAGCGGACGAGTTTTACAGAAATTTGTTCAGTAGCCGGCACAATCACGACCTTAATACTTTAAGACCTAGCAGTGATCCAGATGACACCCCACCAGTAATGTTAGAAGTCAGAAAGGCCTTGGAGAGCATACAAAGAGGCAAAGCTGCTGGTGAAGATCAGGTAACACCAAATGTGCTGAAAGATGGAGGACAGATTGTCTTAGAAAAACTAGCTACCCTGTTTACGAGGTGTCTCCTGACGGGAGCAGTACCAGAGTCTTGAAAGAATGCTACCATCATCTTTATACATAAAAAAGAAGATGACAAGGACATGAAGAAAAACAGACCGAGCAGCTTGCTCTCCGTAGTATACAAGCTATATACAAAAGTAATTGCTAACAGAGTTAGGAAAACTATAGAATTCAATCAACCAAAGGAACAAGCAAGATTTCGAGCAGGCTACTCGACCGTCGACCACAATCATACTATCAATCAGGTAATAGAGAAATGCTCAGAATATAACCAATCATTATACATAGTCATAGATTACGAGAAGGCACTTGATTCAGTAGAAATATCAGCATTTAGGCAGACACTGCGAAGTCAGGGCGTTGATGAAGCATATTTAAACATCCTTGAAGAAATCTACAGGGGATCAACTGCTACCATAGCGCTTCACAAAGAAAGCAACAGAATACCAATCAAGAAGGGTGTAAGGCAAGGGGATACAATCTCCCCAATGCTATTTAGCGCGTGCTTATAGGAGGTTTTCAGAGGCCTAAAATGGGAACATTCAGGGATAAGAGTAATGTTGAGTACCTCAGTAACCTGCGCTTCGCCGACGACATTGCATTGCTGAGTAACTCAGGGGACGAATTGCAACTCATGATTACGCAGTTAGAGAAGAAGAGCAGAAAGGTGGGCCTTAAATTAATCTGCAGAAAACGAAAGTAATGTACAACAACCTCAGGAGAGAGCAGCACTTTGAGATAGGTAATAGTGCACTTCAAGTTGTAAAAGACTATGTGTACTTAGGGCAGGTAATACCACGAGGTTGAAGTAACTAGAAGAATAAGATTGGGGTGGAGCACTTTTGACAAGCCCTTTCAAATCATGAAGGTAGATTGCCATTATCCCTCAAGAAGAAGGTATATAACAGCTGTATCCTGCCGGTACTTAGCTGCTGATCAGAAACATGGAGACTTACAAAGAGGTTTCAGCTTAAATTGAGGTCGACGCAGCAAGCAATGGAAAGAAAATTGGTAGGTGTAACTTTAAGACACAAGAAGAGAGCAGAGTGGATTAGGGAACAAATGGGAGTTAAGGATATAACAGTTGAAATAAAGAAGAGGAAATGGACATGGGCCGGGCTGTGGCGTATAGACAGGACAATCGCTGGTCATTAAGGGCAACTAACTGGATTCCCAGAGAAGACAAGAAGGGTTAGTGGGAGACAGAAGGTTAGGTGGGCATATAAGATCAAGAAGTTCGCGGGTATAAATTCGCAGCAGCAAGCACAGGACCCAGTTAACTGGCGGAACATGGGAGTTGTCCTGCAGTGGACGTAGTCAGGATGATGATGATGATGATGATGATGATGATGATGAAGATGATGATGAACCAGCTAGCCCAGTCACCCACTTTCTTAAGGCGTTACCTGACCTGTAGTTTACAACAGTTTAGAGAATTCAGAGTGTCATAAGCTGCAAATTTCAGGGGCTCTAACTGAAACGACCTCGTGGCGTCACCTACCAGTGGCTGTGCGTTCTAAAAAAGATATTGTTTATTCAAATTACTGTAATATGACGCCATATCTCACGCAGCGCCTCCAGAAGACTAGCGTCTTTCGAGGTTCCTTCTAGCGAAGCGCGAACATGCGCAGCAAATTTTTCTCTATTGCATTCATTTTTTCCTCCTTGCAGTCAAAACTATGACCTTTTCGCAGTTGCACCTATTGTTGCAACTTGGGGTGTCCAAAAAAAGTGCAAGGCTTTTTCACGTCTGGGTGATATCACGCCAGCATTCTTTGAGGCAAAGGTTATAGGCTCGTGTGCGCAGATGTGGGTGCATGTTAAAGAACCCCAGGTGGTCGAAATTTCTGGAGTCCCCTACAGTGGCATCACTCATAATCATATTGTGGTTTTGGGACGTTAAACCCCACATAACAATAAATTCTTCAGGCACTGTGCGGGGAGATGGACTCAGGTGTGCTAGTGCTGCCTACGCGAGCACGTGGCTGCTTTCAATCAAATAAATACGTGAATGTTTATTGCAGTACGTGAGGTTGATGTGGCTTGTGTTAAGGCATGCTCACTGAAGGTAAATGCATGCTTTATAGATCACTCACTCGTGCTTTCAGTGACGCTCCAAGATTTCCTTACCTCAGGCTCGTTCTCATTGCAGACAATAGGCCATGAGCTGATGCACACATTCGACATAGCACACTTGGACAGTGACTTTTGGAAGGCATACGAGTTGACAAAGGAATACACGAAAAGGGCACTCTGCTTACGGAGATCGCATAGAGCAGTTGTAAGTATGACTAGTTTTATGATTTGTGTTTTGCACACACACACACACACACACACACACACACATATATATATATATATATATATATATATATATATATATATATATTTTGTCACGGCCTAAGTAGATGCCTGAGGTTGACGACGACGAAGTGCTCGGGGAACGTGCTCGGACTGCAGCAGCATTGTACGCATTTTGCTCGCCAGGGTATTCATTTTGTATACTTTATTCCCCGTAACATCATTGGTGGATGGTTGGTGGAAGGTGTGGGGTACAACTCGCTATAGAGCCCCACGAGCTGGATCTTCGCAGCGGATGGCGCATTGCAGCTACCACGATGACTGACCAGGCTACTCAATGTCAACAAGAGCCGTCAGCCCCGCAAACGATCGTTGTGGTGCAACCTCGTGACCCAGGCCCATTCAACGGCACAAGTGGCATAGACGTCGACGACTGGCTGGTTCTATATGAGCGCGTCAGCAGCAGCAACCATCGGGATTCGACGCTTATGTTGGCGAACATCATCTTCTACTTGCATGGCACGGCAAAACTCTGGTACGAGACACATCAAGAAGAGTTGACTAGCTGGGACGTCTGTAAGCAGAAATTGCGCTATCTGTTTGGGAAACCCATCGGACGTCAAGTGGCCGCAAAAAAAGAGCTTGCGACTCGTGCCCAGACATCCACAGAGCCGTACATCGCGTACATCCAGGACGTGTTATCTTTGTGCCGCAAGGTCGACAAGGACATGCTCGACGAGGACAAAGTTGGACACATCCTGAAAGGAATTGCCGATGACGCCTTCAATTTTCTGCTGTGCAAGGACTGCTCGACGGTGGAGTCGGTCATCGAAGCATGTCGTCGCTTTGGACAGGCGAAAAGTAGGCGCATAGTTCACCGGTTCGAACGCCTTCCCAACACGGCTGCTACGTCCTCTTGCGAAGATTCGCCCACACTAAATCAACCACCAGCGCCGGAAAACGTCACCAGAATTAACCGTCGGGAACTCGAGGCTATGGCACCCGCTATGCCTAGCGTCAGCGCGCCAGGACACAACCTCGATGCTGTTTCAATAATACAGGCCGTGGTTTGCCAAGAGTTTGCGAATATGGGCATTTCGCCACCTCATCGAAATGCCCCTGCTACTTCCAGCTCGGCTCCAGTCGTTGCGGCTGCCACTCCGAACCGCACGTTCGCGCGCCAAGACGAAACCCAGCTGAATGACGTACTCATGATGATCGGCCCATATGTTTCATGTGCAATCGGATAGGACACATTGCTCGCCATTGCCGTAGCCGTAAGACCTTATCACCTCGACCGAGATTCTATGATTGGGGACCTCGCTCCGAACGTGCACCTTATGCCCCGTCCTACCGTGCAGAGACAGGTGCAGATCATAATTCAGAACGTCGGACCAGCCGCTCGCCATCGCCCGTGCATCGTCAGTCCCGCTCGCCCCAAGCCCGCCGTTCTCGGTCTCCCTACGACCGTCGCTCGGAAAACTAGCCGGTGCAGCGCCCGGAGGTGACGCTGCATACACGACTCGGACTGCAAATCTTCTGATTACTCCCGACCAGCGGTGCAACCTTATTACAATTCTTGTTGATGGTTTACGTGTAACTGCTCTTATTGATACCGGTGCGCAAATATCTGTGATGAGCTCAGACCTCCGCCGCCGCCTCCAAAAAGTTCTGACGCCTGCGATTGCACCTACCGTTCGTACAGCGGACGGAAGTACTCCTGCTGTCCTTGGAATGTGCAATGCGCGAATAACGGTTTCTGATCATCAAACTTCAGTTCTCTTTGCTGTACTAGAAAATTGCCCTCATGACCTCATCCTTGGACTCGACTTTCTGACTTCACACGCTGCGCTCATTGACTGTTCCAAAGGTCTTCTTCGGCTTGAACTACCATCCTTCTCAGAGACCGTCTCTACCAGCCCACCTCGTCTACGCTCTGTCGATTTCCTCAGACTTCCGCCGCAAGCCGCAATCCAAGTCCAACTCTCGCCATATCCTCCAGTACCCGATGGTGATTATGTTGCTGCCCCAATTTTTAACGTGGCCATGACACGTAATGTTGAACTCCCCTACGCGGTGGTTACCGTCAAGGACAACCGAACTTCATTTCCCGTCCTCACTTTTGGCTTCTCAGTGCAAGTTATTCCTCGCGGCATCTCACTTGCGCATCTGACACCACTGGTCGACCACACAGTTTCCGCCCTAACCACCGATCCGCCACCCAATTTTCCATCAACGTCGCTCTCGTCACGTTCTTGTTCCGACGTTTTCAAGCCAATGCTATCTAACAAGCTCACCTCTGAACAAGTCTCTGCTTTCTGCCGTGTGCTTGCTTCTTATCAGGACATCTTTGACTTCGGCGACCGTAATTTGGGCCAGACATCCGTGGTAACTCATCGCATCGACACCGGTGACGCTCGGCCCATTCACCAACGGCCCTACCGTGTGTCAGCTTCGGAAAGTGCTATTATACAGCAAGAAGTCGATAAAATGCGATAAAATGCTTCATAAGGGCATAATCAAACCATCATCTAGTCCCTGGTCTTCACCCGTTGTACTTGTTAAAAAGAAGGACAATAGCTGGAGATTTTGTGTTGATTACCCCCATCTCAACCATATTACCAAAAAAGATGTCTATCCTCTACCGCGCATAGATGATGCATTCGATTGCTTACACGGTGTCAAATATTTCTCTTCAATAGACCTTCGGTCAGGCTACTGGCAGATTGCTGTGGACGACAAAGACAGAGAGAAGACGGCCTTCGTGACTCCTTATGGACTTTATCAGTTCAAGATGATGCCTTTTGGATTACGCAATGCCCCCGTGACTTTTGAGCGCATGATGGACTCTCTCCTTCGCGGAATGAAGTGGACCATCTGCCTCTGCTATCTTGACGACGTTATTGTTTTTTCGACTACTTTCGACGACCATCTTACCCGTCTGTCCACAGTGCTTGATGTTTTCCGACGTGCCAACTTGCAACTTAACTCGTCCAAATGTCGCTTTGGGCAACGCCAAATCTGCGTACTCGGCCATCTCGTTGACGCTGCGGGCGTTCACCCAGACCCTGTGAAAGTCCGAGCAGTTCGCGACTTCCCCACACCCCGCTCAGCCAAGGACGTCCGAAGTTTTCTGGGACTGTGCTCCTATTTCCGTCGTTTTGTCGAGAAGTTTGCTGAAGTAGCCCGTCCTCTAACCGGCCTCCTCAAAACCGATGTCGCATTCACCTGGGGCCAACAGCAAGCAAACGCCTTCTCATCGCTCGTTGAGATTCTCACCAATCCACCAGTCCTAGCACACTTCGACCCATCTGCCGCCACGGAGCTTCGTACTGACGCCAGTGGCCACGGCGTAAGCGCAGTACTGGCGCAGCGGCAACAAGGAATGCACCGCGTCGTCGCGTAAGCAAGCCGACTGTTGTCGCGCTCGGAACAAAATTATTCGATCACAGAACGCGAGTGCTTAGCTCTCGTCTGGGCGATTGCGAAATTCCGACCGTACCTCTATGGCCGACCATTCGCAGTTATTACGGACCACCATGCGCTTTGCTGGCTCTCCTCACTCAAGGTCCCTACGGGACGCCTCGGTCGCTGGGCGCTGCGCTTACAAGAGTACGCTTTTTTCGTATCCTATAAATCCGGACAATTTCACAAGGATGCCGACTGCTTGTCCCGTTACCCAATCGATCCTCCTGACATGATGGAAGATGGACAAGAGGTACTCGTTCTTTCAATTACCGACTTCACCGACATAGCTGCTGAACAACGCCGCGACCCCTCTTTGCGTGCTATTATCAATGGTCTGCACTCCCCCCAACCTGACCACTCCTTACAACTGTTTGTTCTTCACAACGACATCTTGCACCGCTACAACGCCCGCCCCGATGATGCTGAGCTTTTACTCGTTGTTCCTGCGCATCTTCGCTCAGATGTTTTGGCCCAGCTCCATGATGCCCCCTCCGCTGGACACCTAGGGGTGTCACGCACCTATGACCGCGTTCGCCGTCGATTTTTTTGGCCTGGCCTCTACCGTTCTGTGCAACAGTACGTTGCGGCATGCGACCTCTGCCAGCGCCGCAAGACACCTGCTCTGAGACCTGCTGGTACCCTCCAGCCCATTGAAGTACCAGATGAGCCATTTTTCCGAAGTCGGCCTCGATCTTCTAGGACCTTTTCCCGTGTCGGCCACCGGTAATAAGTGGATTGCTATTGCTATTAACTACGCAACGCGGTATGCCGTTACACGCGCCCTCCCCACCAGCTGCGGCACTGATGTAGCCGATTTCCTTCTTCATGACATCATTCTGCGTCATGGTGCTCCTCGTCAGTTGATCACCGGCCGCGGCCGCTGTTTTCTATCTAAAGTAGTCGACGAGCTCCTGCGATCCTGCTCTACCCACCACAAATTCACTACAGCGTACCACCCACAAACCAACGGCCTCACGGAACGCCTCAACCATACCCTGACGAATATGTTAGCGATGTACGTCTCCAAGGATCGCAAAGACTGGGACATCCACTTACATTTCGTTACCTTTGCATACAACAGTTCACGTCACGATACAGCTGGATTTTCACCTTTTTACGTACCGTTTGGTTATGACCCGCCTTTGCCCATGGACACCATGCTCCAATCTGACGCTCCCTCATCGACTGCTTATGCTCGTGATGCCCTGGCCCGAGCTGACATCGCCCGCCAAGTCGCCCGGGATCGTTTATGTGCCTCGCAGCTTAACCAAAAGAGTGCTTACGATCGCCGGCACCGCGACGTACAGTACTCTCCGGGGTCGCTTGTCTTGCTGTGGTTACCATCGCGTCGTGTTGGTCTCTGCGAAAAACTGATGTTCCGTTACGTTGGCCCCTATCGCGTCGTACGCAAGGTCACCAGCGTGACCTATGAGATAGCTCCAATCCATACCACGTCAGTACCAGCTTCAGTCCCGACCGATATAGTGCACGTCTCACGGCTTAAACCATACTACTCACGACCCGAGAATTGATCGCACCGGGACGGTGCTTCTGCCGCCGGCGGGTAATGTCACGGGTTAAGTAGATGCCTGAGGTTGATGACGACGAAGTGCTCGGGGAACGTGCTCGGACTGCAGCAGCGTTGTACGCATTTTGCTCGCCAGTGTACTCATTTTGTCTACTTTATTCCCCTTAACATCATATATGTATATATATATATATATATATATATATAGTCCTGCTGGATGCCAGACTCTATGCCGAAACATCGATATACACCACGTTGTGACCGCTAACGGAGTATCTACTTGACTATATATATATATATATATATATATATATATATATATATATATATATATATATATATATATATATATATATATATATACTAAGTAGAATAGCTGGCTGGTTGTCGAACACTTCCAACAACAATCACAGTGAAAAATATTGAGTGAGTATATGTTGAAAGAAGCAGTAGTGATTGAGGCGTTATATTGCGCTATATTTTGGAAAATAATTGCGGTGTTTAGCGGGCACTTCGAACTTTGGCTACGGAAAGGAAATAATGCTACGCAAGCTATCTTCTGCCTAATTATTGGTTTGATCCACTGTTACAAAACAAAATATCCCGTAATCTCAAAGCACTGATCATTCCTGATGGTACTTTATTCATCTCAGTTACATTTTTCGTGGTTTATTTACCTGCTGAGATATCGAAAAGGCTTATTATTTGTTGTTAGGTACACAAACCAAAATATTGGAATTAATTGAGTCAAATTCTGGGCTTCAGACTTTCCTATCAAAACATACTTCTTCAGAGATTGAAGCAAAAAATTTGCAAGAATTTTGCGCAACAAGAGAAACATCATTGTGACCCATACTGCGCCTTCATATTCGCAATGAAGTGGTCCAAGTAATGTTATGGTTTATGCATATTTTTGCTAAATGTTGGTATATCATGCGAAGAGTTGGGAAAAGGTAGACTTTGCTTTAAGTGAGAAAAAGTTTTCGAACTCGACAATCACACGGTTTCAAGAACTTTGCATTTGCTTCGCTTTCTCTGCGTAACATGTCAGCGTAGAAATCCAGCTCGGCTCTTTTCGTATCCAATATGGCAATCGTAGAATTTCTTGCCATTTATTTGTGTATTTCACTATAGTACATGTCGAAAACAGCAATGGAATATAAAGCAGCTTCATAGTACAAAAATTGCCAGAAATAAAATATTGTTGATGGCGTGCAGGCAGTTCGCGGTTGTTGTGTTTGGTTTCTTTTAATTAAGATACGTTTTGTTGTGCAATATTACTAGCAAAATTAAACAATAGATCTATTAGGTTGCGTTTTTGATCTTTCGGGTAGATGTCCACGCGTGATCGATTATGCTGGCGAAATAATGGATCGTGATGAAATGCTATATTTTATGTTGAAGTCAAAGTGCAAATTTATTTCACCAGAGAAATTCTGCATAGTGTTCGGGGCTCTTACTGCTAAAGGCAGCTTGACTTAGTTTCTGAAGGCCGCGTGTACACGTCTTAGATGATTCGATGTCTTGCGCAACATTCACACGTCAACCACCGTTTCTAAATGGGATTTAACATCTTTATTTGCTATTTTTTCAGTTTTCCTATATAAGGGTCACGGCATATACGTTAGTCATATAAACATGTTAAAGAAAAAATTGTTTAGTTATACCGTGAATATGGCTTCATATAATGTACCCTAAGTACCAGAAGCCTAACACGACCATCCCGAACTGTCCGGCAGGCCTTCAGCTACATAATCATTCTGGCTCTTCGTGACACATGAATGTGCTTTTCTCGTGCTATTTTTTGTGTGTTTCGCGGACTTTTTTGCAGCTTGCGTAAATGGTAGACGAATACTTTCCTTATCTCGAATCTTGCAATGGGGGTTCCTGAAAGAGCTCTCGAACTTTGTAAATCCCATTTCCAGCGCCAAGTCAAGATTCAGCGAGTTAAGTCATCCTTTATAAAAGTTACTTATTTGCAAAACAGCAAATTTTGTGTCGTATGCAAAAACAATGCTCACGAGAACTGAGCTACGGCTGTTAATTTCAGAAACGTGTTCTTATTGAACTCTTTCTTTTATTGGAACATTCCCAAGCCTTTGTGAAGACGTCACATATTGGCATCATTTCGAGATTCGTTTCTAGCAAAATGTTTTCACACATCTGATACCAGCTTACCCAATAGTGCTTCAACTGTTCTCTGTTTCAATGAGGCTCACAGGTGAGCATTTCGCAGAACTATGCCTGTTTGGGATAAAATCTCAGGTAATGAGAAAATAAAAAATATATTAGAAAAACTCCAGGTTTCGAAGCCGGTCTGGCTTCTTCTTCAATGGTAAGCGGGCCCGAGATGTGCGCCGCCTATAAAGTATTTCTTGCAGTGCGTGAAACGCTCACCGTGACACGTGGTTACAGTTCAGAGAGGCAATGTACGCGTGAATCGATGTTCCCGATGTCTGCCGAACATGCCGGGATTCGACGAGGAGTCGCTGACGGGTGTTCGTTTCTTTGTTTAAAATTATCGTGAGTGGTTCTACAACCACATCCATTCAGACGTCGTGGTAGTTCTAGAAAAAGAAAAAAAAACCGTCATGTCCAGGAAAAACCCGTGAAGATGACAGTTTCAACGTTCGTCGCATGGCACGGATATAGACAAAGAGTTAGGCGAAGGCATTAAAATAAAAAATATATATTTCATTTTCACATTTTAAAACAAAAACTGGCTCAGCTATTTTAAGAATCAAGCTCATTAAGCTATGTATGCCAAGTTATCTGTATTCTGAGTAGCACTGCGTTGATTAGGCTGATAACCAGTGTGACTGTTCTTTGCAGCTGTCTTTGCGTGCCCAGCAAGTGAAGTTGGATGACAACACGGACTCTGAGAATCTAGCTGACTTAGTCGGAACCAGGCTTGCTTATTCCGCTTACATAGCGTTGCCAGAGGAACAAAGACGAGTACGACTAGCAGGCCTTGACCTGTCCCCGGAGCAACTGTTCTTCGTCAGCCAGTGCTCCACGTGGTGTGCTTGGAGCGGCAGAATAACGAAGCGATATGCACCAGACCGCTCCCGGTGCATTGTGCCCCTAAGGAACATGCCCGAATTCTCAAAAGCATTTAGTTGTGCGGAAGGGACGGTGATGAACCCTCAAGAAAAGTGCACCTTTTGGTAGATCACGGCACATTGAACTTTCTGTTTTTGGCGCTGTACCAACCGCGCTTGTTCTTTTATACATTCAGGCAAAATAAACTAAACGTTTCTCGAGCTTAGAAGTGTAGTGGTTTGAGCTAGTTGGTATGACATTAGGACAGTTATAGCGAGAAAACAGAATGACGACAAAGGGACACTTCTTGTCTCATTGTCATCGTTCTGTTCTCGTGCTATAACTATTGTCACGTTTCTCGAGCACTCTGCCTCGAAGTGGTATCTTACGGGGCTCGGTAGACTGTTCAGTGTGTTATATTCGTTTATCGTCCCACTGACTGATTTATTAGGAATAATAAAGTGCTTTGTGCTAGAATGATATTTTAAACATTATTGTTATAACTAGCTTTAAAATTGTTTTTCAGCTCTGAAGTATACGTGAGACGTGAACGATTGATGTTGAATTATATTTTTATCTTTGACACATTTTTCATGAGCGGCCAGGGAGTTTTATGGTCGTGCCATATCTTGGCTAACGTGGCGGCAATATTAGACTTGCTGCGACAAGGTTGAGATTGCTGTGGCAAGGAAAGAACATGGAACCCAGAGAAACTTGTCTGAATTCGCTTAATGGTTTCGTTTTATTATTACTGTGGACTGAAGTCACCATAGCTTTGAATGTTCTTGATTGTTGTGTGATTTCGTCACTACAGCTTGAGATTATTGACAGACTTGATATTGAAAGAAACAATGACTATTCAGAAGTATATGTCATACCATCGGATAAGAAATATGCTTCTGTAGTCGCAAGTCCTCCTATAATGCTTTCGTACGAAAGGCTTCAGGCAATCTGCGAATGCCAAACAATATTACCCTAAATATAATTGAACGCTCACACAGATACACACGTGAACTGAATTAAGAAATATCACCACATATGCATAAAGTGAATGATGATGAGTGGGTGAAGCGCCGGTGATCACTCGGGTAACAGCGAATCCCTCATGCATTGCGCGATGGAACATGCAAATAATTCAGAACAAGTGAGTATAGTATAGACACAGCGATTTTGTTGGTTGCATGTGGTTCAAAAGCCCGCACTGCCGTAAAGGGCACTGTTGGCTAAGTCGTCGATAGTGAGTGTTCTACGGTGTGGTCACCCTGATTTCTTTCCTTGAGAAAATCCCCATGACAATATCTTGGAAAGCTACGCTACAATACAATAGTAAAATGCGATCATTCATAGACAGTTTGAAAAAGTAGAAATGGCTATTCCTTAATTAAAGGTGAATGGCACTAACACATGCATGTTGTTTCACAGCGGAGAGCTTTCGCGCGTGTTTTGGGCTATAAAAGAACTTTTTCAAGTGGTAGCCTCACAAAATATCTGTCCAACATGAGTCTTGTTCTTTTTCTTCACACTTGAAAAAAAGTTAAATAAATTTTTCTTCAGAAGACACCATATGTCACATTCTAAAAGGTGAATGAAGATATTAAAATACTCTTTATTGTAAAATAATAAATTCTTCCAGCTTTATTTTTCTTCTTTTACGACTCTCAATCGTCTTTCGCCTGCGTTCAATCGCTGGTGCTCTGCATTTGTGCGCTTGAAAGCATGCAAAGTTCTACGCGCTCTACATAGATTTCCTTTTAAAGGCCTACTCTGAAGTATCCATATTCCAAACTTTCTTCAGAGGTGAAAGTCCATGAAAAGTTGTTCAGGCTCTTTGAAAACACGGAAAGGCAGATTTTTCTTGCTGCTACAGCAATCACAAACAGCGAAAGTAAGTTCAGCGTGGTATTATGTGTGATGCACAAGCACAGGGTGTCCTAGATGATGAAGATGATAATAATAAAATTAATAATAATAATAATAATAATAATAATAATAATAATAATAATAATAATAATAATAATAATAATAATAATAATAATAATAATATGTCTACTTTTCGAGCAAAACTGACAGCATTGTATGTACAGTTGTAAGGTTAAATAAAAAAAGCTTGAGCTAGGCTAGTTCCAACAAAACAGATATACTCAATTAGTATATTACTCAGACACATGGACCCTGTAGACTGCCTATTAAAAAGAATTTGTATGTTAAGTTGTTAGTGATAGCATCCGTTTCATGTGTTTAGGATCATTGAGAGGAAAAATTGCAGGGTTTGGTATCCCTAGGCTGTTCTTGCCCGAAGAAAAGTCCACGTCCAGTACCACGGCCGCTAGATGAAAGAGTGCACGGTACGGCCTTACGCGTCGGGCGGCTTTCTACTACGGGCGCTGCAGCACCCGTAGTAGAAATTACGGGTGCTGCAGCACGACAGGGCGGGGACGGGAGGGACGGGGAAACGAGTGGCGGTGGCTCTCTCGGGGCAGCAGCCGCAGCAAATTAGTTAATATTTGTCATAACAGTGACCCACTCAGTTGTTCTAAACAATGTTTTTTTATCTCATTTATAAAAGCGACGACATATCGCGTATTTAGTAGACAACGAGGTGCTATCTAGTTAAAAAGTTGATTGCGTCTGTGCATGCCGAACACCTGACTTTTTTTTTAGAACTAGCTTCTTGTTTGAGGCTGAAAGAAAAACAACGCATGTAGCTCAATGATGTGGCACTGAATGCGGAACGAAGTCGTTGTTCTATTTATGACGATGTCTTGAACTAACGTATTTTGATTTTCGTGACGTTTATTTTTCAAACATTTTTAAACTGTCTATGAATAGTTACACTTTTATTAATTTATTGTTGCGTAGCTTTCCAAGATATTGTCATGGGGCTTTTCGCAAGGAAAGAAATCAGGGTGACGACACCGAAAAACACTCAGAGGGTGACGACATAGCCAACAGTGCCCTTTGGCGTTTTTTCCGCCGGGATGCTTGGCAAATAATTTTTTGCGCACTTGACAATGGACGTTAATAGTTTTTATATGCTGAAAGAATGTATAGAAACATAATTTGAATATTTTTCATGTTATACGGTACATGATAGTGTGCCGAAAAGCAATTAAGCTTCAAACGCTGTACTAAACTGCTTTCTACAAGGGTGACGCGCTTCTCGTAACTTTACTGAAGAGGCTGCGAAAGTAGTAGAGGTGGCATATAAACGCATTGATTGTTCTTACTACGTAGAGCAGAATATATATATATATATATATATATATATACATATATAGTCTAGGAGATCCTCCGTGAGCGGTCACAACGTGGTTTATTTCGACGTTTCGGCCTAGAGTCTGGCCTTCATCAGGAATAAAGATACAGTATGTCGGTGCTCAGCTTTATACAATCTCAAATCAGAGGGCAAGGAAAAAGGAAAAAAAAGGAAAGAAAAAAGAAGAGAAAAGGAAAGAAAAAAAGAAAAATAATATACGGTGGACGCCCCTCGGGTGCCCCCCTTCCACTTTTCCCTCCACTTCCCCCCATTTCTCTCCCCCCTCTCCCCTTCACCTTTCTGAAGTCAGCGGTCTGTGTATGTTTCCGTTCACTAGCGCATTCCTCCCGATCAGACGGCCCCTCCTGGCACTGGCGGTTCAGTGTGGGGCAAAAAAGAGCTTTTCAGGAAGTCCTAAGCCTTTAACTACTTGCGGTCCCGTAAACAATTCGTCGTAGAAGGACGGGGGCCGCGTATTGTGGCAGAGGCTGGTCAGCGGGCATTTTAGGAAGTTCTAAGCCTTTAACTACTCCGCGCCCTGTCAACATTTCGTCGTAAAAATAGGGGTGCCCCGTATTGCGGTAGGCTGTGCAAGCGCGTGCAATGCGAATTCCTGGCCCGCTTCTAAATTAAGCGTGTCGTGGGGGCCTCCTGGCTGTGCAAATGGTTGCTGCTGGGCATGTCGTGCATGGCACAATTGATTAGGTAGTAAAATAAAACAAAACAGACGACAGCTGCACTTAGGAAGAGTAGTTACACTTGGAATTGTTTTAGGTTGTCCAGTGCCCTTCGCAGCTGCAGTGCCGTGAACTCAGTTACCATTTTCATTGTTGCCGTTATTGTTTTCTAATGCTTTAATTGCTGCAAGTGTACCAGGATTCTCATTTATTCCTCTATCGAGGGTGTTAAATCGGTGGATAAGGTATGACTCTCGTTGTTCACGTTCTCGATTTGATTTAAATCCCGTCTCTAAGAGCGTTACTGATAGTTTGTCGAATGCATGGTCGGGAAGATTGAGATGTTTTGATAGAGGTAGACTTGGGGCTGATTTCGCATGGGCTCTGTGATTATTGAAGCGAATCCTAAATGGTGTTTCTGTTTGTCCGATGTACTGCATACCACACACGTTGCATTCGAGTAGGTATACCACATTAGAGGAATCGCATGTTAGGTTTCCTCGTATGTTAATCGAAAACTTGGATTGCGTGCTGGTTGCTTTGTCTGTTTCTCGCATCGCCTTACATACAAGACATCGTGGCTTTAAGCAAGGGCGGCATGAATTATTGTGTTGTGATGTGTTAATTTGGGAGTGGACAAGGGTGTCTTTGAGGTTACGTGGTCGTCGGTAAACGACGCCTGGAGCGGATGGGAATGCGCGTTTCAGACGTTCACTTTGTTCCAGAATGTTGTAATGTCGTTTAAGGATTTTGTTTACATTGGGGAAGTTTGTGCTGTAAGTCAAGCAGAGGTTTGTTCGTTGTGGGTCTTCTCGTGGTGGTCGCTTTATAAGTAAGTCTTCACGCTTTAGTTTTTTCGCTTTTTGAACAGCGTCATCAATTACATGTGGGGGGTATTTTTGTTGCTCGAGCATAAGTTTTAGCCTCTGTGAGCTCGTGTCAAAGTCAGCGTCTCTAGAGCAGATTCGCTTAAACCGGTGAGCCTGGCTGTATGGAATACTGTTTTTACAGTGGCGTGGGTGATCGCTTTGGTAATGAAGGTATTGTTGTCGATCCGTTGGCTTGCGATATAGGGTTGTAGAGAGCTTTTCTTCTTCTATCGTTATGGTAACATCAAGAAAATTTACGGTAACTTGCGAGTATGTGTGTGTGAAGTGTATGTTCGGATGTACAGCATTGTAAGTGTCTATAAAGCTGAGAAGTTCGTCCTCGCTGTGGGTCCAAATAAGAAAGATGTCGTCTATGTATCTTCTGTATAACATTGGTTTCAAGGAACTTTGTGCAAGAAATTCAGATTCTAGCTTTCCCATGAATATGTTGGCATAATTAGGTGCCATTTTGGTGCCCATAGCGGTCCCGCTGATTTGTCGAAAATACTCTTGGTTAAACTCGAATGAATTTAATTCGAGGACCATCCTCGTCAATGTTGCAATGGCAGAGAAATCTGGGGTGTTAGATTGTCTATGGTTTGTGTACATGTTTTGTAATGCAGCTATGCCGTCATCGTGAGGAATATTTGTATATAATGAAGAGACATCAAGAGTAACCAAGTACGAGTTTTTCGGCACACAGATACCCGCAATGTCTCGAAGAAAATGTGTGGTGTCTTTTATGTACGACGCGAGGGTGCATGCTTTTATGTACGACGCGAGGGTGCAACGAGCCGTTGAAGCTCGTTGAAGCGAACAGGAACTCGAAAGGCTCGTTGTTTCATGCGTGCTGCCCCGGTACCTCAACCTACACCTGCAGCGATCGAACGAACAATTCGTGCACCGCTTCAACCGGGACGCTCGTCAATTCAACGAGACAGTCAAGGCCTACTGCCGAAGACCAAGCAAGGTGTCATACATTGACTACCAATTCGAGCGGTTGCCACCAAGACGCTTTCTTGCTGCGGATGGGCTTCATCCGAGTTTTATGGGTGTCGCTTTGATTGCCGAAACCCTCAAGAAAGGACTCGGTCGTGGAGATCTTGAAGCTACAACGGGGTGGTCGACTCAACCAGCAGCTCCCGTGAATATACGTTCAACACAACAAGACACCCATGAGAAGACTTCTGCATATCAACATACACCAGGAGCCCCACACCCACCCAACACCACAGATAAGTTCCCAACGATCAACGAAACTGTGACTCCCGCGAGCCTCAAGCTTCCCTCATCATCATCAACAGCGCACCACTACTAGGGGGGAAGTCTGCAGAACAGCCAACACGCGTCCCTCCATTGCGAATGTCGAGACCAGAAGCACTACACGACAGCACCAATACACCACTCCTCAAAGGGAAGCCTGCCGAACTACGGAACCGCGTCCCCCTATTACGGACCCCGGAACTGCCAACGAACACGTTCGCCGGGAGCCCAACGCCGAAATTCTCCCCACAACGACGAAGGCCTGCCAGACATAACTACAACCTGCGCACCTCATCAGTGCCATCCCCGCACCCAAAAGAAGATTGACTTCTGAAATGTAAGTCCAGCTCATCACTTCCCAGTTGCAGTGCCACTTTCCTTAAAGTACGAAAACTTGCTGACAAACGAATTAGACATGAAATGCATAAATCAACATTGCAAGTGTACCTTCGTGATAGAATAGCCCCCAAGGGTATGACACTCTCCCTCACACCAGCCGCTACAAATCTAGATAAACACGACCAAATAACATGGAAAAACGTCCTCCTTGAGGCATCTCTTAAATTAACAGAAATTGCTCTTAATCATAGTGACAAGCAGGTAAAGAAACTGGTCGCTATGACCAACACCATTCTCCGCCACAACACTTTATCGAACGAAGAAATCACGCGATTAACAGAATTTGAGCAGAATAAATACTAAGCCATCAGGACCACAAAAATTCATAAACTCGAAAGAGACCATGTGCCCAAACCCGCGTTCCCTGATACAGTGCCTTATCATTACAACACCACCACCCAGGAAAACACTAATGGTACAAACGAGCACCCATCTAGGAACACTCCGTGTGACACTGTGGTTGTAAACTTATCGGACACGAGCTTGTCACCTGACGAAGTAAAACTGCTATCTAAGGGACTAAGCTTCTGCCCGACCACAAAATTTTTCGATGAATTCCACTTACTCCGAGACCTCGACAACTTCGCTCGAAGCTTGAGGTTGCGCGAATATTTCTTGGATAGGCCTTCTAACCACGAAACAATTCACCGCCGTAAATCAAATGATTGGACACCGAACAGTAATCGAGACAAGTGCTTGGACCTTTATATCACCGCAGTACAGAAAGATATAGTACACGAATACCACAGACAGAAAGGAAACCGAGAGAACTTGACCAAATCTGAAAAAATAAGTATGAAAAATTTGGCATCTAGGACAGACATAACAATAAAACCCGCTGACAAAGGAGGAGCAATTGTAGTCCTTAATACAACCGACTACCTACAAGAAGCATACCGCCAACTAGACGACTCAAGATTTTACGAACGCCTCCCAGGTGATCCGACAGACGAATACAAACGTATCGTATCAACAGAACTAAAGAAACTGTTGGACGCAGAAAAGATAACCAACACTGACCACAAACTGATGCAAGCAGCATACCCCGTCCAGGTCGCTTCTACATCCTCCCAAAAATTCATAAACCCGGTAACCCAGGTCGACCAATCATATCAGGCATCGGTACAATAACTGAACCCATATCAGGGTACATGGACAAACTAATAAGCCACATTCCATGCACCCTCGCGTCGTACATAAAAGACACCACACATTTTCTTCGAGACATTGCGGGTATCTGTGTGCCGAAAAACTCGTACTTGGTTACTCTTGATGTCTCTTCATTATATACAAATATTCCTCACGATGACGGCATAGCTGCACTACAAAACATGTACACAAACCATAGACAATCTAACACCCCAGATTTCTCTGCCATTGCAACATTGACGAGGATGGTCCTCGAATTAAATTCATTCGAGTTTAACCAAGAGTATTTTCGACAAATCAGCGGGACCGCTATGGGCACCAAAATGGCACCTAATTATGCCAACATATTTATGGGAAAGCTAGAATCTGAATTTCTTGCACAAAGTTCCTTGAAACCAATGTTATACAGAAGATACATAAACGACATCTTTCTTATTTGGACCCACAGCGAGGACGAACTTCTCAGCTTTATAGACACGTACAATGCTGTACATCCGAACATACACTTCACACACACATACTCGCAAGTTACCGTAAATTTTCTTGATGTTACCATAACGATAGAAGAAGAGAAGCTCTCTACAACCCTATATCGCAAGCCAACGGATCGACAACAATACCTTCATTACCAAAGCGATCACCCACGCCACTGTAAAAACAGTATTCCATACAGCCAGGCTCACCGGTTTAAGCGAATCTGCTCTAGAGACGCTGACTTTGACACGAGCTCACAGAGGCTAAAACTTATGCTCGAGCAACAAAAATACCCCCCACATGTAATTGATGACGCTGTTCAAAAAGCGAAAAAACTAAAGCGTGAAGACTTACTTATGAAGCGACCACCACGAGAAGACCCACAACGAACAAACCTCTGCTTGACTTACAGCACAAACTTCCCCAATGTAAACAAAATCCTTAAACGACATTACAACATTCTGGAACAAAGTGAACGTCTGAAACGCGCATTCCCATCCGCTCCAGGCGTCGTTTACCGACGACCACGTAACCTCAAAGACACCCTTGTCCACTCCCAAATTAACACATCACCACCCAATAATTCATGCCGCCCTTGCTTAAAGCCACGATGTCTTGTATGTAAGGCGATGCGAGAAACAGACAAAGCAACCAGCACGCAATCCAAGTTTTCGATTAACATACGAGGAAACCTAACATGCGATTCCTCTAATGTGGTGTACCTACTCGAATGCAACGTGTGTGGTATGCAGTACATCGGACAAACAGAAACACCATTTAGGATTCGCTTCAATAATCACAGAGCCCATGCGAAATCAGCCCCAAGTCTACCTCTATCAAAACATCTCAATCTTCCCGACCATGCATTCGACAAACTATCAGTAACGCTCTTAGAGACGGGATTTAAATCAAATCGAGAAAGTGAACAACGAGAGTCATACCTTATCCACCGATTTAACACCCTCGATAGAGGAATAAATGAGAATCCTGGTACACTTGCAGCAATTAAAGCATTAGAAAACAATAACGGCAACAATGAAAATGGTAACTGAGTTCACGGCACTGCAGCTGCGAAGGGCACTGGACAACATAAAACAATTCCAAGTGTAACTACTCTTCCTAAGTGCAGCTGTCGTCTGTTTTGTTTTATTTTACTACCCAATCAATTGTGCCATGCACGACATGCCCAGCAGCAACCATGTGCACAGCCAGGAGGCCCCCACGACACGCTTAATTTAGAAGCGGGTCAGGAATTCGCATTGCACGCGCTTGCACAGCCTACCGCAATACGGGGCACCCCTATTTTTACGACGAAATGTTGACAGGGCGCGGAGTAGTTAAAGGCTTAGAACTTCCTAAAATGCCCGCTGACCAGCCTCTGCCACAATACGCGGCCGCCGTCCTTCTACGACGAATTGTTTACGGGACCCCGAGTAGTTAAAGGCTTAGGACTTCCTGAAAAGCTCTTTTTTGCCCCACACCGAACCGCCAGTGCCAGGAGGGGCCGTCTGATCGGGAGGAATGCGCTAGTGAACGGAAACATACACAGACCGCTGACTTCAGAAAGGTGAAGGGGAGAGGGGGGAGAGAAATGGGGGGGAAGTGGAGGGAAAAGTGGAAGGGGGGCACCCGAGGGGCGTCCACCGTATATTATTTTTCTTTTTTCTTTCCTTTTCTCTTCTTTTTTCTTTTCTTTTTTTTTCCTTTTTCCTTGCCCTCTGATTTGAGATTGTATAAAGCTGAGCACCGACATACTGTATCTTTATTCCTGATGAAGGCCAGACTCTAGGCCGAAACGTCGAAATAAACCACGTTGTGACCGCTCACGGAGGATCTACTAGACTATATGCAACGCTACGGCCACTCAACCACCATGCCTGCCTATATATATATATATATATATATATATATATACATATATATATATATATATATATATATATATATATATATATATATATATATACATAGCAACAATGACGCTGACAATAACAGGCCTTAACTCCTGAAACAAAATTATGAGACTGCAGGGATAAACTCAAGCTATATTGATTTATGCGCGACATACACTGCACCAGTTATACACATATATACGGCCCGCTCAACTGACAACCACATTTTTATTATGTTTACACATCGCAATACCACGGCTGCTGTAGGGAAGTTGAGTACACTTGACGTGCCTTCGTTTGAGCGAGCCCAGGTGCCAATTTGTTGGCAATACATAGTAGAACAAATAAAGACTAATTATTAATGACGGCACCGCATTATGGGCACTGCTGAAAGACAAGCGCCTTGAAGTGCTATCGGGATTAGCCAGTGCACGTGAAGAGGCTAACATAAAAAGACTGAACGGCAGGTCTTATTGTCGATAGACACAGAAGCCGAAACTTCGGTGCACAAGCTGGAGCAATTGTCAAGTCGGTTTGTTATGCACAGTTTTAAAGAAGTAAAAAAGCTTAAAATGCCAGCATCAGCCCTAAATTGAGCATAAATAAAACATTTTCACGAATACTCTTCCGATTATGTGTTCACTGTTGAATTAACTGTACTATCTATCATAACAACGTCGGGACAGAAAGAGACGAAAACATTGAAAAGCGCAGGAACGCCAACGGAACGCAACGTGTTTGCATTTTCAGCATTTCATCGCTCTTTTTGTCTCACAGTTTATTACATTATTCACTTCATTATTGCTTGCTTGATTGCCAGAATTTAAGTTATAGTCTTTGAAATTTCCAAGTAGCTCGAGTCCACAGTTATGAGATCGCACATATGCTGAGTATATTTCGTGGCTGTTGCACCTGATACTGTATTGTATGAATACTATAGACGCGTTTTAAGGAAGTAAAAAGTCTATCTTATTTTGGGTTAAAGGAACAGTGGCAACTGCAATTGCTGAGGTTACATATTCTAAATGAAATGATTAAATCTGAAGGCACGTTTTCTTATGCGACACACTCACATTTGCTATAATCAATTTAGATGCATTAAAGAGGTGTAGCTCTTCAAGATCTGTTAGTTTTGATCTTGTAGGATTCGAGCAAAATGTACTCGCCATTCTTACTTCCTCGAAAACTGATCGGTGTGCAAGGTTATATCTCGGGTAAGACAATACCCAAAACTTGCAAGAGCTGCAGGTATCTAAAGGCAATATTGGTAATTACCTGGTGGGCACACGCCAGACGGATATTAAAAGAAGATTTCGCGGGTCACGCAAAGATGCAAGCGCTCAATCGTAACTACCTCAAGTGCACCGCGCATGCGATTCCGTGGACGCTCGGGAAAACCGTCCCCCTCCGGTGGCGCCGCAGCGCTGGTTCGGGAACTAGACCTGTCACGCCGGTTTCGGAGCACGCGACGGGCCGTACCCGCGCACTTTTTCATCCAGCGGCCGTGCCAGTACAAACAGCTTTGTCTCTTAGGGTTGAAGTTGTTAATGTGTCAAAAACTCGTTTAAAATAGATGCTGATAAAAGCAGATGGTCAAAAAACAATATTTATACTTCGAAAATACTGATAACGCGGAGAACTTCATATTTCACAAATATCTCTCCACTGTGGCCGCTCAGACTAATGCCAGCAATATGTCTCACATCTTTTTTTTTCAATACAAGCACTCTTTCAAGCTGAGTTTTTTTTGTTGCATTCTGTCGCGAAACAAACGGTAAATATTGTGTTGTTGCAAGACAGCATGACATATTGTTAGTTTTAGCCGAGAGGGAAATCAAATAGATATTTGAAACGAAAAGCAGCTGCCTGATGTAACTTTTCTCTGTTTACTGGCGAAACTAAAGCAAGTACAAGTGACCCAAAATAACTTATCATATCTGCCTAATTTTTGTAAACTACTACATGGTTTTTTAGGAGCAACAACTATAATTAAAGACCTCAAGTGCACAGTTTGGCTTTTTTTAGGATTTCTGAGCAATTCATTTACCCTTGACCATTCTCTCAACAATTCAGTAACAGTATTTTCTTTCTTTATCGCCTTGTCAGTAGTGTGACCGTTATAAAATGTTCGTGCATTGTTGACATATAGAAGGAACTTAGGGTGTGTAAAAATTTTAACAATAGCATTGTCGTCATATAAAAGCAGACATTCTAACACAGAGGTTGAAACAAGACCAGCAGGTTGTTTCTTCCGTGTACTAAATGCAAGCAAGTTCTTCTTACTCACTTTTATCTTCCCATAACGTAGCACATGCGTAATTGTATTGTCGCGTTTCTTGCGTTCCTGCCACAAGCACTTGATATTTGCCTCCCTCCGAAATAGGCGCTGTCCCAAAGCGCAACCTAGGCACTTCTCTTGAGAAAGCGTACACGTATGCATTGGTGGAACCCACATGGAAAGCGATAGCGGACTGCCCCGTCGCGGTGGTCTAGTGGCTAAGGTACTCGGCAGCTGACCCGCAGGTCACGGGATTTAATCCCGGCTGCGGCGGCTGCATTTCCGCAGGAGGCGGACATGTTGTAGGCCCGCATGCTCAGATTTCGGTGCATGTTGAAGAACTCCAGGTGGTCGAAATTCCCGAGCCCTGCACTAAGGTGTCTCTCATAAATATACGGTCGTTTTGGAACGTAAAGCCCACATATCTATCAAGCAATAGCGGATTAAAGAATTGGCCCTAATGTGCATGTTGCACTGTAAATGCCGTCAAAAGACGATAGTCTTGCGTCTGGATAAAGTGAACAAAACAATTATTTATGTTCTCCGCAAGAAAATCGGTGAATGGTATTCAGAAGGCACTGCGTTAGAGTGCCTCGAGCGTGCAGCGGAGGCGAACGAGCGCATCAAGCCACGTCACACGTGAGACATGAGTGCTATCTGGGAGTTATCTTGGAAAACGAAAAGCGTGGCGTGCACGTCTGTTTTGCAAGTGGTAAGGTGTGAAGCGAAAGGCGACGGGTAGGTGACACCACCGTGTTGTCTTGGCAAAGCGTTGGAAACACTTGCCTTTTCGTGCAAGCGTTGCATCTTCAGCGCAACGTGATAAGCGCTACGGTACTTAGAATTACTTATGTATGTCTTCTTTTAGTAAACAGACACATATACACAATATTGACGTGTTGTCAGGGGTCTCAGATATGCGCAATGATTACTATTTATTTGACAGTATCACACAAGTATGAACGCTAAATATTCAGCAATATTGGTGGGCACTGCGGATGGGGTTGGCCTTGCGGAGTATCGTCTGGTGTTGTTTAGAATATCCTTAAGGGCGGACAAACAGACAAATTTACAGACAGACAGAACAAAATGTTTTCTTCGAAGATTCTCAAGAAATAATATGATCTTTAATGTGCACGGTTTCATCTGCACGACATGCACGACTGCGGGTGAATGCTTTTTGCCTTTGGAACTACAGTCATTGTTAACTCTTGAGAATAACTTCGTAGCTTACATCGCTCAATAGTCGAGCGAATCATTAAGACGTAAAATTATCGTCTCAATATTTTTTCAGACAATACGCGTCAGATTATGGAAATCCAGACCAATATCTTGTCACCTGGTGTGTAGCTAGTGAAGATAATAAGACAGTGTTATCAAAATTGCGTTAAAGAAGTTTTTCATGGAAATCACGGCGTCGGTGTCAGCATCCTTGGTCGTGAGCAAAAAATAATGACCTTCTACAAGAGCAGAAATTTGAGAAAGATAGAACTAAAATAAATAATAAATATCTCCCCGTGTGAGTGAAGATCAAACTCGGGCCGTTTGCGTGGCAAGAAGGTGTTCCACTACACAACCGTGCGTATTGTTAGAAACGCAGTGAATATACTTTCGAGCGCTTGAAATTGCAGTGAAAATACCATTCACGCTTTGCAAACACAGGCGTCTTGTATACAGACTTCACAGTACAACATGCGATATTGCAGTAATATGTGGTATTAGATGCACACATTGACATAGGGCATCACAACATGTGACTATCATATGAACTCTGTGGATAAAGCAGGCCACCAATTACAAAAGGCCCAAAAGGCTCACATGTTGCTGTGCAAATTCCTTTAAGACCATGTAGTGGGTGCATAACAATTTTTAAAACGTTTTATGCGCGTGATTGCTCGTAATTTAAAACATGCTAACCCTTACAAAGATTGCAGCCATACGTGAAAGCTTCACGGACACAAGCCACTTTCAAATTTAAATATCACATTGTAGTAATGCACAATAAAAGCTGCTCGAGTAACATCCTACAAATAAAAGCGTGCGCTAAACGGATGAAGTCCGAACTACGGCAGCATGCAAGTATCGCGTTCTACTTTTAAAAAGGAAGCGTAATGTTCCCGCCGTTCCTTCGCTCTCAACCAACGACGCAACAAGTTCTTTCACGCCATCGCGTTATAGCTTACCCTGAATAATATTTTTTTTATTAGGAAGCCAAAAGATCCTTCTTAGTTTGCAGATTCAACATTCTTACCATCAAAACATATTTGAATATATACATATCATCGCAAACACGCTTCCAGTTTGTAAGCCTAACTGAACCGTGAACATTCTCTAGTGAGCCTTGTCTTCGCATGTATCAAGCACCAGTTTTGATCATTCAATACCAACAACACTCACAGGTAATAAACGACATTGTTGTAAATTCATTCGCAAAAAGAAAAATTGAATTTGACAAAATATTTCCATCTGATACTAAACATTTACTTTCTAGATATTTAACGGGCTTAACAAAATACCATGTACTTAAATTCAGAATAGATAGAGTTATTTTCACTTACGAACTTATATACGAAAAGTAAACGGGAGTGGGCATTTTTTCAAAGGCTCTATTTAGAACATTCGCCTGGCGTATTTTCGACAATATTGGCATAATTGAAAATGAGCTCATAGCAATTATAGTAGCCGAATGAGAGCTTTAAATTAGTTGATTTAGTACGTATACATGAAGCTGGGCTGAAGACGTCACCGTTATGTCGGTTTCTGAAGGAAATAGAAACAACAAAATATTTACTTTAATATTTCCCCTGCTAATTTTTTATCAGAAAAAAGTATGGTTTGGCTTTTTGAAAAGCTTAAGCTAGAAATAATGTTGCAGTATTTTGTTACTTGTTGGCACCACGGCAGGTTATAGCCACATGAGTGCCTGCCGAGCGGTATATTTTAACAAAAATGAAGAATGCATGACCATGTTTGTGTATATTATCGGTCTCAGTTCCGTCGCTATGTGCTTCGAAAATCTCACCTGATAGTCCAACCGTTTTGTGCTTTTAAAGTTTTCATTCACTATCCACATTTTTTTAAAAGCTACAATGGTTGTGTAGCTTCTTAGGTCTTTAACTTGACGATTTTTTTACACTTGGTAGTTGGCCCATCCACCTTTGTGGGTGAGTGCCATTAGAGTGAAGGCATCAGCGTTATCATCAGTTTTATTCTAACCTCTATTAATGAAATCCCCAATAGTAGGTATGCGTCACGGATAATAGATGAACAAGAACAAGAACAAAAAAACGTTCCTTGATTTCAGACTTCGCAAGCGGAGTAAATCATCACCCGTTCTCCTTCTGGAAGGTCCACGATCACACCATGGTAATGTGACTTTTCTGACTCAATTGCTAACCTCACGTCCACGGGCGAACCACGTGTGATGAGAGATGCCCTAATAGAAGCCTTCAACGCTATCCTTAACATTTTCTTGTCTTATCGTCACAATTGCAGTACCTGGAACAGCAATAGTATTCTCTTTGGCGTGCAAAGTGGCAAATGGAGCGAGCATGAAACCACGGGGAAGTTTTATGTTACCACCACTTCTTACATTTACGATACTTTTGTGCGTAGAACTTGACTTGTCGTACGACAGCTATCAAGCTCGCAGTTATGTTACCGTTAAACCTATATTAGGCAGCACCTACTAAAACAAGTATTCTATAGCATATATACTGAGACATGCAAATCACATTTTGGAGATAGATTCTTCTTGCCACGAGGCACGTATTTCTCATTGTTCTCCCGCTTTGTAAACGGCTGTTCCCGGCTCTGTAAAATGCGTCCAACTTCGAGAACGCTGGTGTAGAAAAAGCATCATGGCCCGTACCTACAGTGGAATCGCTATCTTACTTCGTGCGATATAATTTTCTAGCCTACAGCTTAGACGACTGACTAATCATAGGCTGAAGCAGTTTCAAAGCAAACGTAGAATTTTTGTCCGTCTAAGTTCTTCCAAGTTTTCTGATGACCCGAAAGTTTTAGTATCGCCTAAAAACTTCTCACAGCATAGGGAACTCATATTCTTGATGTGCGCGGGGAGCACCCAGGTGTCAGAAGATTGTCTCTTCAACCATTGCCGACTGCCGCATATCGACAGTGGGGAGCGCCACAAGCGACGTTGGATTACAATTTTCCTAACCAGCCCGATCATTCTCACGCTAGGACTACTGTGCTGGATACTTGTACTCGCATACCTGTTCACCGAAGAGTCACCAGTCAAGGTTGACATCACGGTGAGGACGCAGGTTGTGTTCCTAATCCAATGAAGGGGATATCATGGAATGGTATGCACAATAGTAGCTCTGCTATCACTCGATTTTCTAACTTGTGTTCTTTTTTGTCGCTTTGCAGCGTCACTCACCACGGTATCGTTCGTTGTCTCTTCTCCTCTCTAGTCCACCCTAGAGTAAGGCTGAAGCTCTATGCATGATACACAAGCAATTCGAACTTTTATTTGGCTAGCATAAGCAAAAAAAACGCACTTGCCGGTTTTCACCCACAACTCAAGATCAACGGCTAAATAAATGAATTTTTTTGCAGCGCCGAATTTAACGCATCACGCTCCGAACTATTACTTAATCGCCCAGTCAGAAACACTTAGCATAGAAAAGCTTACATGTTCTGCACTTCTTCATGCAGTATGGTTAGCCAAGCTCCCAAGCGAGGCTGTCACTTAAACTCAGTAATATCCAATATTGAGTGGCGTTCTTCCAATAACTAAGCGCCTATGTGAACCTAATGACTACGAGCAGGTCGTAAAGAAGGTCATGCAATAAAATATTAACCGAAACTGAACACATCTACAAAGAAGGGTATGAGCTTGTCAAAAATAGGGAAAAACAACAAAATCGCTAGTGTTGTGCAGACAACAGGCCCTCTCGTTCTCTCGTTCTCGCGTGGTATTTCCACTACAACAATTTTAGGTATAGATTCAGTTACGACGAAACTATAGCAGAACATTAGCGATTTCTCTTGTGTGGCATTACGTAGACCGGATGTCATTTTTCGTTTCATAAGTGCACTGCGAAATTGCTAAATGGAGGCATCACTTCTATATGAATTACTTTGTTTTCTGCTTTACAAACAGGTGGACACTTTATCTGCCCTATATGTTCCAAAAGTTCAGACGCCCCGGGTAACACGGTCAAAGAGAGAGCCTCCATCTGTGATTACAAATACCTCATCAACTGGGCCGCCTGAACAGAGCCGTCTTCTTCCGTCATCTCACGTAGCTGTAGATGAATGTGTCGGGCCTCTTTGCCGCTACATTACCAAGACGCTGCGGTCAAAACTCGACTTCTACGCGGACCCTTGCAATGACTTTTACCAGTACGTCTGTGGGAAATTCAGAGGGACGTACATCTCCCTACAAGTACGTCATCATAGCCGCTGAGTCAATTCTTATAGCATTGCTTCATAAATTTTCCGTTAATAGAAATATGCCTAAAATTTTTGTCACCATCTCTCCTTGCGATTGTGAACGTCCAGCGAAGCTGTATAAAACGCGGCACATGATGGGATACGGGTCTCAAGAGGTGCTCTCATTGGCCTTTTCGCCACTTTGAACATCTATTTTTACCCTTTAGCCACTGCACTTTCGTGCAAACGAGCCTTAACGGTTATTATGCTAAAGTGATGACAGTGATGATAGCTTTGTGATCGCTTAAGTAGGTGGTATTCGGCTCCGCGATGACCAAACCTAATCCCTTTCATCGAGCAGTGCATTCGCGCTTTTTTTCTGACCGCTTTGGTTTCAGTGATTCGCACATGACTGTCGGTTCAGGTTTTTGTGTTGGGAAAGCGGGAAAGACAAGCAGATAGGTGGGGTGAGTGATGAGCTATTTTATATCAATCGAAATGCTCGAGGGTTGTGCAAAGAAAGTGCAAATTAATCTTTTCAGGAACGCGTTGGAAGGCGTTCTCACCGTTAGTAAGTGCCTTCTTCTTTATTAGAATACTTAGGGCTACACTGTATGCCTGATTGCATGGAAGGATATGACGTTTTCCTTCACGGACTCCGAACTTCTCTTGGGGCTGTAGTTGTCTTGTGGCAATGTAACTCAGCGCGAGTCTGCAGTGAACTCGTCTATTCGCCTCTCTGAGTGACCTTCGTCAGCGTATGCAACGAGCACTCATCTTCCAGCAGGGCAGCACGCGAGCGTGAACGTCTATTGGTTTAGAGCTCGGGCATTTGGTTTTATAAGAGAAAGACTTATGGCGGGGGTCATGCCCGTCCCTGCGCAGCGGGGACGGGCACGTCTTGCGCAGCGGGGGTCGTGCCCGTCCCCCCACTGCTCATGCGCGTCCTTCCCCTTTTTCTACGCTCCCCCATTTCTCCCGCGAGCCGGCGCTTAAGGCAACAAGCTTCCTCAGTGCACATGATCACTTGGCAGCCATTTATCGTCGGTCATGTGGCGTTCCACATTTTCCTTGCACAGAATGTCTTTGCGTGTGTGTTAAAAAGACGACTGTCGAGCAGTGCTTTATTCATGGACACTGGCAGCGTTACTCAGGAAGAAGTTCTGATTGTCGGTGCCCCTACTTGAGGTCACTTACACGAATTTCTGCGGCTGACGTTCACCATCTTCTGCTGTTTCGCATCCGCAGTTGGTCTCATTTAGTGTGCGGTGATGTATTTTTTTTCTAGTTCACGAAGACAGAACCGTTGCCTGGTAGAAACTTATAAAGTGGCTGTAAATACGCAAGAAAAAAAACAGTAAAGATCTAGAGAATGAATAAAACGGACAAAAAGAGAACTCACCTCGGATGCATACCAAACCACACACTACGAAAGAGATATTTTCTATTACCTATTTGATTTTCCTCTTGACGAATATTGGCATCAATTAAATACTCCGAACAACGCCTGTTAAGCTATACAGGCATGATTGCCATGTTTGATGCTATAGTCATATAAAAAGAAGAAATACAGGTCATATTAAAAATCCTGAATTTTACTACACTTCACTGAGAAACCCTGAGCCTGGCATTTATATGATTTTATCAACCGCAGAAGTCTTTACTAATTGATTATAACGTTATAAATTGTCTAATACGTGACGTCATCTCCTATAAAGAGCGTTGAACATTCATGGCTCTGAAAACTTATTGAGTCAGCGAAAGGCTCATTCCCAAGAAAAGCTCGGCGATGAAAGCGCAGGTGTGAGAACGCGCAAGAAACTTTAGTAGGCGGCTGCGACGTGCAGGTGGAAGAGCGTAAACACACGAGTTCAGTTGGAATAGGTGCAAGAAAGACTTGAGCCGGCGTCTCTGTACGACGGCGACAAGCAGTGACACGAAAGGTTGGCACATCTGGAAAATTCCGGAAAAGCCCAGCCACCGCAGCCACAGCCAAGCAAACCACATGGTCTGAAATGTACGTGCACTTAGAGGTAGTTGTTTCCGCGCTAGTTGATACAGATTTATAAAACAAAATTCTGACGCCTAAAACACCACGAAAAGAGCTAGGAAGCACTCTAAGAAAGCTTTTTTTGTTCTTTTTTCTGGTATTTACGCTCTTTTACGGTCTTTTCCTAAACGCACTTACCTCTTCTCTGATTCCGTCATTTAGCTGCAGCACTTTACGTTTAGTGTTTCTAGGAGTTCAACAGTTCTAAGGCTTCCAACTCGGATCAAAATTCAAAAAAGATTGCAGCGGTGAACCACATCACTCACCTTACGTGACTGGCAGTTAACTGCTAGATACGAAAGTCTTTAATTTAGGTAGTGGTAGCTGTAATTAAGTTCAATCGACAGTAAAACTTAAACAATGAAATGGTCGAAAAGTTCGCTTTTTGTTCGTTTTTGGCGCGAATTTGTCTCTCGGAATCTAGAAAATTACGCATGCCATCTATTTGGCACAACCTAATTTTGTTTAAATAAGTTTGGTTCAGGCTCTATTTAGCGTTGTTTTAGGTTACTTGGCAGATAGAATAAAGGCAACCGCAAGAAATTTGCCGTAGATTGGGACGAAACGACATATTACATGCCAAATTGCGCGCCGAAGTAGTTGACGGCTCAGGTGCGTGTTAACTATGCCGTGGCTTCACCGTCATTGTGAGTTTCGAGAAAAGCGCGAGCGATGTGAAAAATCAAGAAATTTGCTCGAACGGGCTTTTCCTGCGTTTCGTGACTTTTCTCGCTTTTGTCGTAACTCTGCCACGCTTTGAGTAATAAAGTCGTCGCAGAACTGCTTGCTTCAGCAAGTCAGCTAACACTTCTTTCATCGATGTGGACATCGTTTCTACACGTGAAACAACACTGCGCGTAAGCAAAGCGTCAAAGATCTCGGCGTGTAAATAGTGAGACGTGGGGCAGCAAACAGTCAGGCAGTCTAGAGGATGTCCTTGTCTGGAAAACATTTTGCGTCGAGGTAGTACACAACACAGGCATTCAGCAAAAGGCAAGTTTGTGATAAAAAGCAAAAAACAAACGTTCTCTCCTTCATCATTAATAATGTGGCCCACCGCGTACATCAATAATCGTACCAATGCATGTTCGCGAAAACGTACATGTCCGACTAGAGAAACCAGTCTGGGTACAATTCTCGAACTCCTGGGCAGCTACTTCGCTTATAGGTTGAAAAAGAAATGTACTGCGGATCACAACCTGAAAAATTCCTTTTTGTGGGAGTGAACTTCATATTTATTCGCTCTATAGAGAGGGTTAATGCTTATCGCATTAAGAAACCTCACCAGGGACACAACATTTTCTCTTTGTCGGGAGAATTTTGTTCTTGGCCGCTGTCGCTATCGAGTCTCATTGCCGAGTGAAACAAAAGTTGGGGCAAAAGGCGGCCAAGTTTTGAAAACAGTGAATATAATATATATTTTACTCATTCATTTCAGTATAACATCAATGCATAAACATTTATTTGGGTATTGCAGCGGTATGTGCTGCATAATTATGGCGGTGTTGGAACTCTGAAAAAGTTTATTTACAAACAAATAAAAATCGCACCAAATGTCTCAGTTTGCCCCAACCTGCAGGGCTTGAGGAGAAGTTGCGTGGGGCAAGATAAGATGCTGTGAAAAAAAGTTTTCCCTGCAGTTTTCGCAGTAGAATCGTTTGAAGTTTCCTCCACGGGCCAACACGCCGTCTTCACCAGCCTGGTTTTTGTAGTTCATGCAGTGAATTGAGAAAGACACGGGCCCTGTGTTGCTCCAAAACTGCTTGCATGGCCACGAGCCTTTTTGCGTGATAATGCTGTCTTTTGTTGCACCAACCCATAAATGGGTTTTTAAGATTTTTGAGAATATAATTTATTTTGACGCATTTTTGTTGCCTGTTTTGGCTGTGTCAATTAAAAACAATGAATGGGCGTTTGTGACTTTCAAATTCGTCGGGATTTAAAACTGCTGGATTTCCACCTCCTACAGCTTGTTTAATTTTTTTGTGTATTGAGGAAACACTGAAACTCGCTGCTAAGATGCCTTTGTGATCAACTAAGGAGGCTCTTTCAAATTTTTGTGACCTCTGGGGAGCTTTTTTGAGAACGCAGAACAGCCACGACGCAGCACGACTAGAGGGAACCTTTTCTTGAACAGCAGTCATTGACTTTTCATGTTGTTTTTATTCCAGAAAACTTGATATACTATTCTCTTGAACATCTGAACCTCCTTAAACAAATATATATAGTATATTGTCACGGCTAAAGGCCAGGCAGGATGGCAGAGGACGACGAAATGGCAAGCGCAGAGAGCAACCACGGGTTTCTCTGAAGAAGACGACGTTGAAGCGCCTGCATTTCTGTTCTTTCAATACATACTTTGTTTTTCCTGTGTCCTGTTCTTTCAACGTTGCGACACCGGTGGAGGTGCTGTACTTCTCCAACTTATGCTTGGGACACCTCCGCGTCGTGCACTTCGAGTACACCACCACAACCCATTCCTGCAGTGCTTACTCAGGTGCAACGCGGCAGTCGCCGACAGCGAAGCCTTAGTCTCGAGGCAATCCCCCTCTAACTTCTTCAGCAACACACCATGCCTGAAGAAATGGCTATTGTGGGGCCTTCACAACTTATTGTATATCAGCCTCGGATTTCAGAGACCTTCCACGATAAGGTTTCTGAACACGTTGAGGACTGGTTAGTCTAGTAAAGCGAGTCGCCAAGGTCATGCGCTGGTCCATTCAACAAAAGATTTCACGCGACTAATTTGCTTCGGCGGACAGCACTCAAATGTGGTATGAGAACCACGAGTCAACACTGTCTTCATGGAATAAATTGGGGCAGCAAATTCTTTGGAAATTCGCAAAAAACGACCGCCGTGATTCTGCTTTGCAGCTCATTGAGGGGCGCATCCAAAAACCCATTAAGCGCGTCACCATGATTGCGGAGGACATCACCCGCCTATTCTCACGGGCTGGCCCCGAGACGCCTAAAGCTAAGAAACTCGGAAATTTGATGAGAGGCGTCCAAGAAGAGCTGTTTTCTGGTCTCCTACGCAACCCACCGACAAGCTTAGCGGAATTCGATCAATCGAGCGAGCACTGCAGCAACGATACTCTTAACACAACCATTCCAACAACGCATCTATTAGCCTCTCTTTTTTGACTGCCGGCAGTGAGTGCTCTCTGCATGAGATCATTTGTGAGGTCGCTCGTGAAGAGATTTAAGTCCTCCTTGTGGCTCTTCAAGAACATGCCGTGGCTTCCGTTGCAGAAATTGTGTGGCAAGAAATCCACCAGGCGAATCGTTGCCTGATTTGCTCTCAGACTAGCTGTCTGTGAGCTATGCATCTGCCGTCCGCCGACCCACTCTAGTGACGTGCAAGTTGTCCACACTGGATTATTGTGACGTCAGCCAAGGGCTTCCAACGAGCCGTGGATCCAGCTTCCGATCCGCCATCGCCGTATCCATCGCCGTATCCAAACGTGTACCCTCCACCAACATCTGCATCTTGGTCGCGAACGAAGCCCACCATTCAACTCTTCATCCGTAAGTAGGACTTGCGGCACACCGTCGACCATTGACTACTATGCTTCCATTGCGGAGGAGCCGGCCATGTTTTCCGCATTTGCGCATACCGTGACGATAGACATCAGAACTTACTAAAAAAATCCCCTCATGCTCATCTTGATAACCACCATAACAGCAATGCAGACCCGCAAGCACAGCCACCCGATGTGCTGCATCGTTGACTCCACTCTCCTTCACCTGCGCCTAGCTCGCCGCAGCACCACAGATGCGCTGAGGTGGTCCGAGGTAGGTCCCCATATATCTTCACGACAGCGCGATACGACGGGTGATACCGCAGATCATACAATGGACAATACGAAGGACGATGCGACGTCTCCGACATCACTGAAAATCATAAGCGCCATCCTTGACATTTGCATAGACGGATGCCCAGTAACTGAGCTGGTAGATACTGGTGCGGACTTCTCTATTATCAGCCGTAAACTTGCCGACTACCTAAAGAAAGTGAGAATAGCATGGACCGACCCGAACGTGAGAACCACAGGGGGTCAGTTTAAGACTCGTACCTCTATCTGTTGATATTGGCCCAAGTTTGCTGCCAGCGCAGAAGCAGAGAATCCTGATGCTTATTAACCAGTATGAAGATTGTTTCTCTTCGAGGTCCCCGAGGTTGTCAAGTGCTACTGACAAAATATCGAATTACAACGGATGACATGACTAGACACATCAGGCAAATCGCGTACCGGGCAGCCCCTCGGAAACAAGAAGGCATCGAAGACCAGGTGTGACAGTTGCTTGAAGATGACGTTATTCAGCCGTCTAAAAGCCCTTTGGCTTTGCCGGTTGTAATATAGAAGAAGAAAGACTGCACGTTACGTTTCTACTTGGATTACCACAAGCTGAATCAGGTCACAAAAAAAAGATGTCTACCCACTGCTATATCTCCCCAGTGGCGCAATTGGTTAGCGCACGCTACTTATACGACCCACTGCTTTGTATCGACGATTCACTCGATCGACTACGGCATTTCTCGTCGATGGACTTAAAGAGCGGGTATTGACATATAGGTGTCAATGAAAGAGTGAGGGAAAAACAGCTTTCGTGACACCTAATTATTTTTTGAATATAAATACTTCCGTTTGGTTTGTGCTAGGTACGGGCAATGTTCCAACAGGTAATGAACACCGTACTATCAGGCCTCAAGTAGAAGACGTGCTCAGTGTATTTAGACGACGTCACCACCACATTCGGCGAACACATCAAGGTACTGCATTCAGTATTTCAAGCTATCCGTTCCTCTGGACTAACACCTAAGCCGGAAAAGTGCCACTTTGTCTTCGAACAGCTTCTGTTTCTGGAAACTCGTCCGCAGTGAAAGTGTGAGGCGGGATCCTGAAACAATAGCTGCCGTTATGAATTTTCCTGCGTTGACTTACAAAAAAGGTGGTCAGACAATTTTTTGAACTGTGTGCTTACTAACGACACTTCATTGAGTACTTCTCACGTATTGCCTCGCAATTCACCCACCCTATCATAGAAGACGTTGCATTTGTATGAAATGATGAACAACAAAAGCGTTCGACGAGCTGCCGCAACGCCTCACGAAGCCAGCAGTCCTCGCACACTTTGATGATGATGCCTCGAGAACAGTGCACACCAACGCCAGCAATTTCAGCTTAGGAGCTGTACTCGTGCAGTGGCAGGATGGCACCGAACGAGTAATCGCTTACGCGAGCAGCGCTCTTTCACGTGCGGAAGAAAATTATGCCACTACGGAAAAAGAGCTCAGGAATACGGAAGGACGGGCTTGTTGGTCCTTTGCATACTGTAGCTTTAGCGCACACACACGAGGACAAATACGATAGAGAGGCTATCGTATTTGTCCTTGTGTGTGTGCACTAAAGCTAGGGTATGGAAAAAGAGTACATTGCGGTGGTGTGGGCAGTGATGAAATTCCTCCCATACCTGTATGGTCGTCCTTTAATGTTGTCAGCTATCATCACTCCTGCTAGCTGGCGAATTTAAAAGACCCATCAGGGCGTTTGGCGCGCTGGAGCCCCAAGCTTCAGGCTTTTACATGACTGTGGTCTACAGAACGTGGAAGGTACAGTCAGGCGCCGATCATCTTCCTCGTGCACCATACGAACCTGCGATTGCAGCAGATGACGATGCAGCCATTGTCGGAGTTTTAAACCTGGCTACTGTCGCATAGCTGCAGCGAGACGACCAGGAACTGCAAACCATCATTCGTTTATTTGGAGGGTCGCACTTCAGCTGTACCAAGACTACTTGCGAGAGTGCTATGGTCATTTCGCTTGCATAATGACGTCCTGTATAAGATGAACGTCCTGCCACGCGCAAACAACTACTTACTCGTCGTTTCAACATCTCTACAAAACTAAGTAATACAGGCATGCCACGATGAACCAACATCCGGCCACTTGGGTTACACGTGTTTGCTCTGCAGAGTGAGGCAGATATACTACTGGCCAAGACTGAGGGCCACCGTTCAACACTATGTTCGGACGCGCCTTGATTGCCACAGAAAAGTTCTACTCATGAAACCAGCAGGTCTCTTCCATTTTATTGACGTATCTGTTACTCTATTCGCCCAAGTCGGAATGGATCTTCTGGGCCTATTTCCCAATCTAAGTGGCAAGCCACAGATGGAATATAGTAGCCCCAGAGTACCTCACTCGCTACGGCGAAACCAACGCTCTAGAGAAGTGCACGGCAAATGAAGCAGCCCGAATTTATTTGAGGATGTGATGCTGAGGTATGGCTCTCCGTCAGTGGTAATAACTGAAAAGGGAACTGCATTCGCAGCCGAACTATTACAGACTGTTTTAAGACTTAGCGACACATCTCACTGGCGAACAACGACGCATCATTCACAAGTGAATGTTCTTACGGAGCGCCTCAACAAAACACTTGTGGATGTGCTCTGCATGTACGGCGATGTGCAGCATAAAAAGTTGGACGAGGTCTTGCGGTATACCACGTTCGCCTATAACACGGCTCATCAAGAAACAACAAGAACAACGTCATTCCACCTTCTTCATGGTCGTGAAATCATGACTACGCTAGATGCTATGCTGCCCCACGAGTGCAAAGACGCCGAAACGGATGCTGAATATATCATTCAGCTTGCCGAAGTAGCCCGACAACTCGCGTGCCTACGTAATACTCACCAGCTGGATTACGATTCGAGACATTACAACCTTCATCGACGACCAGTCTCGTTTGAGCTGGGAGAGAAAGTTTCGGTCTCGACTCCCAGTCAGCATCATGGGCTCTCAGAAAAGCTGTTAAGCTGGTACTGCGGGCTGTATAAAGTTGAACGACGTCGCAGTGACATTAATTATGAAGTTGTTCCCGATACTGCGCCCGAATCCAGGCGTCAACGAAACGCACCAGAAGTTGTGCACGTGGTTCGGATGAAGCCTTGTTTCTCCGACTGAGCTCATGCGTTGCTAACGAGTACAAACCACTTTGATTGTAAAGCGTAGGGACGATGTTTTCTTTAATGAGTGGCTAGACGAGAAAAAAAGGAAGGCAGGGAGGTTAACCAGATGCTAGTATGAGTGGCTAATGTCACGGCTAAAGGTCAGGCAGGATGACAGCGGACGACGAAGTGAAAAGAGCGGGAAGCAACCCCGGGTTTCTCCAAAGAAGATGACGTTGAAGTGGCTGCTCTATTGTTCTGTTATTAGAGACGTTGTTTTTTCTGGTCGCGCCATCGTCCTGTGTCCTGTTCTTCCCACGTCGTAACAATATGATAAATGTGTGTATATTTTTAACCTAGTAAGACATTGCCAAAAACACTTCGATACCTTTTAGTCCCGTTTAGCCCCCAAAAATTAGTGATCTTTTTCAGTTCCAAAAGGAACTAAAGTTTTTGTTGTATGTTGCTAGTAGAATAAAGCAACATAATAAATGCTGTGGCTGTAGTCGCACTGAACTAGCAACATGAAGGGATTCAAAAATTTGACCAAAGAGAATTTCGCCCCGCTTCAACACGTCACGAACACACTGACACTAGCCCCGTAATTTTTCCAGCGCGATTGGTCGCAGCAACCTACAACTTTTGCAATAAAAAAGTGGGCCACTCCTAGTGCCTGTCATTGAAATAGGGAAACAAGGAAAAGGGGATTCTTATTTTGTTCGATCTCGGCAAAGTGAAAAAATCGCTTTCGCCTTCTTCCTCACATCGCCCCATCTTAACCTAAGTCATTCCCCTTCCCCCCCCCCCTTTTTATAATCGGCACTACCCAGGATTTATTATAACATACGCATGACCATATAGATGGGCTTCTACTGCTTTCAAAAACAATCTTGAGGCCACACAGAAAGGAATAACGCAGAAAAAAGCTACGTAGCTTTGTTTTCCTGCAATTTTTTCCTCTCTATGGTATTCCGGTGTGAGCATGTGATTTACCAGGTAATATATTGTGGCGCCCAGTGCGTGGCGAACAATCTAAGTCTGTTCCAAACGGCACTAATAGTTTGTCAGCTATATCCAAAACAAACGGTCTCTTTAACGAAGACCATCTAACGACACTCTACAGTCTTCTGTTATGAAAAGATTGTGCGTGTCGAAGTTCGAACTTCATGCGGCGCTTGGGAAATCTCCGCACCATACCCCGCTGACAGACGTTGCTGTGTTGTGGACGTAAATCCGTGCTTTCTGCTCTATGTGTCTTTTCATTACTTATGAGAGATGTTTCAGAATTACTTTGTTTGGGCGTAAACATATTATAACCACATTGAGTAATCTGGGTAAGTAGATTCATGTTTTAATTTCCTCTGACACTTTACACCACCGGTTACGCACGCTGTCATCTAAGTATTTTGTGCATGACCGTATTGGCCATTCATGGTTGTGTGAGTTCTAGCTCGTAAAGTGCACTATAATTTGAGTGCTTACCAGTGGGGTCCAAGTTATTCACTGTACCGTTTACCTACACTTGTCAATCTTCCTCGTTCTCTCCACGGATGACACACACGAGTTCATGTTTTTAATTAGGGAAGACGGGGTAGCATTCTGGCCTTCCTACGATATACGCTGTTCACTTAAAACTAAGGTACATGAGTATATTAACACAATGAAAGAAATACTTGTTCTTTTCGAGCGTAAAAAGTGGGTTCTAGCAGTTTCGATCTACATTTTAGATGGCCTAGCGCATCATGTTAAAGCAACCAATACTCTTCTCCAAGAAGCATTTAAAACAGTTTACGTGAGAAGGAACATTCTCTAAAGAGATGAATTGAAGTCATTTTGTGTTTTTTACAGATCCAAGAGTCCATAAAGGTTGGGACATTTTCAGACCTCGTTTCTGCAAAAGCACCATCATCCAATCAGAGTGCGTTTCAGAAAGCGGCCGCCATGTACCAATCCTGTGTGTCTTTCGCCTCGTCAAACCAACGGGAGGTAACTTGAACTGACAGCTAATGTGTCAAGAAACAGATGCGCTTGTTGCAAAGTATATATATATATATATATATATATATATATATATATATATATATATATATATATAGTGAGCGCTGACTGTGCAGTTCATCATCTTCGCCTGCGCTTAGAAATCACCGTGATCAATCTCAGCGTAGTAGTCTCACGCTTCGTGTTTGATTCCTGGCTCGCAAGCCTGTATTGAAAATACACCGATCGTTCCGCAGTACCTGACGTCGTCACTCAAGTGGTGGAGCGTGCTGTGATTCCAAAGTCCTTCTGCTCTACTGGTCACCTCGCTCCAACGTGCCGACAAATACTGCCTTACAATCATCAATTTGCTCACCGGCTTCTCCCGTACTCCTCACAGTCACTTATGATTACATCTCCCGGGTTTCAAGCTTTGCGATGGAGTGCTACTTCGGCAAACTTGCCATCCTCTCGGTAGATGATGGGTCCCGATTATACCTCGCTCACTTCGACTCCAAGTTTTAGACGCATTCCATGATGATTCGATGGTTGGCCACTTGAGTTTTCATAAAACCAACGACTGCTTCAGTACTCGCTGCTTCTGGCCTGGCGTCTCCACTAGTGTTTCCAAGCACGTTGCTTCCTGTTCGTCTTGTCACCACCGAAAAAAATCGAAATCTCTTTGCGTGGACCTGCACAACCTCTGCCGTCCCCATTCAGTTCTTCGAGTTTGTCGGCATAGACTTGTACCCTTCAACTTACACCAGCCGGTCATCGCTGGGTTGTTACTGCCGTGGACCATTTTAATTGCTACGCTGACACGGCACCCATTTCTTCTGGTGCTGCCTCCAAAGTGGTCTGGTTTGTTCTGCTAGCCGTTATCCTGCGCCACGGCGCCCGTCGTATTCTCCTGAGAGACCGGGGCAAGACATTTTTTTTGTCGTGTCCTGGCTGAAGTCCCGCAGGCCTTTTACACCAAGCATAAGACCACCACTGAATACCAGACGTGAACAAATGATTTCACCGAGTGTTTTCATAGAAAGTTGTGTCTTTGTCAGACATGATCTCTATTTATGTCCAGCCCAATCACAAGCACTTGGACACAAAACTACCTTTCATCGCGTTTGCTTTTAACATTGCCCTTCAATGCACTACAAGTCACAGCCTGTTTTTAATTCTGTATGGCCGTACACCATCTTTTGTTCAAGACACCAGCTTCTTGTCCACGCACTCTGTCCCATCTGCGTACTTTCAGAAAAGTTCGCTGCCCATGTCAACCACCACCGCAAAATTACCCGCCCCAACACCTCTACCATTTAGGCTCAGCGAAAAGTTCATTGTGATGCCACACGTACAGTTCTGTCATTCTACCCAGGCGAAGAAGTCCTCCTCTTGGCACCTGTTTGCACACCCGGCCTCGGTGAAAAATTCGTTCACAGATACCCGAGTCCTTACACCGTGCTTGAACGAACAATGGCCGTGAGTTATCACGTCGCTGCGGTTAGCAGGGCTTCTGATGGCAGTCGTTACAGGACCGAGATCACCCATGTGTCTCACCTGAAGCCTTGTATCTGGCCCTCGTACCCTTCCTAAACTGACGTCTTGCTGACCGTTTTCATGAAGGGGGGATATGATGTGAGCGCTCACTGCGTAGTTCATTATCCTCACCTGTGCATACAAATCATCGTGATCACCATAATCATAGTCTCACGCCGCGTGTTTGATTGCTGGCTCGTGCGCCTATATTGAAGATACACCGATCGTTTTGTTGTACCTGATGTGGTCTCACACTATATATATATATATATATATATATATATATATATATATATATATATATATATATATATATATATATATATTGTCACGGGGTCGTGACGTGGCCGAAGACAGGAGACTTCTTGTTGGGATTTAACTGTTTATTTGGGCGAACCTGTGCCCGGTAAACAGAAAGTCCAATTACAGCAGCAGTCTCGCACAGATAGCAGTCTCAGACTGATAGCGGCGAACGGAGCGTCAGCCTTCGATCAACAACTGACAAGCGGCGAAGCGCGTCGGCATTTATACTCCCGCCGTCGAATGTTCTAGCGCTATTGCTGGCGGCGGCGTACGTTCCAGAACAATCTGTACCATTCGCACAGTGGGCGTGATCTTATCGAAATGATCTACTACAGTCCGGAACCCTCTCGAAAACTGCAGGCGCGGTTTGCGCTGAGAATCGTGTGGTGTTTTGGGACGATAACAAAAACTTGGGAAATGGGACGTGGCATTGCCCCCCTCTGAAAAAGGCATCGTCTCGATGCTTTAACTAAAGATGAAGGTACAATAATAATGCAAGAAAGTACAATGAATAAATTACGATTTAACAATAATACAAAAAACACTGTTTCAGTTTGTTAACGCGCATGAAACGGCTTGAGGCGTGCGACATGGACGACTTCAGGTCGCGATCAGCGTCGTTGAGAGTTCGTGATGCCGTCGGGGACAACCTCGTAATCAAGTGGGCCGAGACGTCGAACCACCCTGTAGGGTCCGAAGTACCGTCGCAGAAGCTTTTCACTTAGTCCACGTCGGCGTATCGGCGTCCACACCCAAACACGTTCACCGGGCTGGTATTCCACGAAGCGTCGTCAAAGGTTGTAACGGTGGCTGTCGGTCGTCTGTTGATTCTTGATACGGAGCCGCGCAAGTTGTCGGGCTTCTTCGGCGCGATGAAGGTACTCGCTCACATCGAGGTTTTCTTCGTCGGTGACGTTGGGTAACATGGCATCGAGCGTCGTTGCCGGGCTCCTTCCGTAGACCAATTTGTATGGAGATATCTGCGTCGTCTCCTGCACCGCCGTGTCGTATGCGAAGGTCACATACGGAAGAATGGCATCCCACGTCTTGTGTTCGACATCGACGTACATTGACAGCATGTCGGCGATCGTCTTGTTAAGCCGCTCGGTGAGGCCCTTGGTCTGTGGGTGGTACGCTGTCGTCCGGCGATGGTTTGTTTGGCTGTATGCCAAGATCGCTTGAGTTAAGTCGGCAGTGAATGCCATTCCTCTGTCGGTGATAAGGACCTCCGGGGCGCCGTGACGTAGGACGATATTTTCGACGAAGAACTTAGCTACCTCGGATGCACTGCCTTTTGGCAGGGCTTTTGTCTCGGCGTAGCGGGTGAGGTAGTCGGTAGCTACCACGATCCACTTGTTTCCGAAAGCCGACGTCGGGAACGGCCCCAGTAGGTCCATACCAATCGCTGGAAAGGTCGGCAAGGTGGATCAATTGGCTGCAGAAATCCCGCTGGCCTTGTCGGCGGTGTCTTGCGTCGCTGACAGTCCCGGCATGTCCTCACATAACGATTGACGTCGGTGGTAAGACGCGGCCAGCAGTACCTTTCTTGTATCCTCGCGAGCGTGCGAGAAACACCAAGGTGCCCTGCCGTCGGATCGTCGGGCAGGGCCTGCAGGAGTTCTGGTCGCAGAGCTGAAGGCACCACAAGGACATACTTAGCCTGAAGCGGTGAAAAGTTTTTCTTTTGTAGAAGACCGTTTCGTAGAAAAAACGACGCAAATGCGCGGTTGAATACCTCCGGGACTTCGGCGGTCCTGCCTTCGAGGTATTCTATTAGGGCCTTAAGTTCCGGGTCGTCCCGCTGTCGTTCAGCGAAGTCGTCGGTAGTTATCGTTCCCAAGAAGTAGTCGTCATCCGGGTCGTCGGGTAGCGGTTGGTCGACAGGCGCACGAGAGAGACAGTCGGCGTCGGAGTGTTTTTTGCCAGACTTGTAAATGACAGTAATGTCATATTCTTGAAGTCTCAGGCTCCATCGTGCGAGGCGACCTGAAGGGTCCTTCAAAGTGGCTAACCCACACAAGGCGTGGTGGTCGCTCACAACTTTGAAGGGCCTGCCGTAGAGGTATGGGCGAAATTTCGACGTAGCCCAGATGATGGCGAGGCACTCCTTTTCTGTTGTGGAATAATTTGCTTCTGCTTTGGATAGCGATCGGCTGGCGTAACTAATAACCCTTTCAAGTCCGTCAGCCCTCTGCACAAGAACGGCACCAAGACCTATGCTGCTTGCGTCAGTATGTATTTCTGTCTCGGCGAATTCGTCGAATTGGGCAAGTAACGGAGGCGTCTGGAGGCGATGTTTAAGCTCCTGGAAAGCGTGTTCCTGTGGCGTTTCCCACTTGAACTCCACGTCGGCCTTGGTAAGGTTAGTGAGAGGATCGGCGATGCGGGCGAAGTTTTTCACGAACCGCATATAATAGGCGCACAGGCCCAGAAATCGGCGCACGGCTTTCTTGTCAGTGGGCGGCGGGAATTCGGCGATGGCGGCTGTTTTCCGTGGATCAGGACGAACTCCAGACTTGCTGATAACGTGCCCCAGAAACAAGAGCTCTTCGTACGCAAATCTGCACTTTTCTGGCTTCAGTGTGAGTCCGGAAGTCTTGATGGCTTGAAGTACAGCTTCAAGGCGCCGAAGATGCTCGTCGAAACTCGAGGAAAACACGACGACGTCGTCCAAGTACACAAGGCAAGTCTGCCACTTCAATCCTGCCAGTACTGTATCCATAACGCGTTGAAAAGTTGCAGGCGCTGAGCAAAGGCCGAAGGGCATCACCTTAAACTCGAAGAGGCCGTCCGGTGTTATAAACGCCGTCTTCTCTCGGTCTCTTTCGTCGACTTCGATTTGCCAATAGCCAGTCTTGAGGTCCATTGACGAAAAGTACTTGGCGTTATGGAGCCGATCAAGTGCGTCGTCTATTCGTGGGAGAGGATACACGTCCTTTCTTGTGATTTTGTTCAGGCGGCGATAATCGACGCAGAAACATAGGGTCCCATCCTTTTTCTTCACTAACACCACGGGGGATGCCCATGGGCTTTTGGATGGCTGGATAATGTCATCCCGCAGCATTTCATCAACTTGTCTCTTGATGGCCTCGCGTTCTCGCGTCGAAACCCTGTACGGACTCTGACGGAGTGGTCTGGCATTTTCTTCGGTTATGATGCGATGTTTCGTGATTGGGGTCTGCCGAATTTTCGATGACGACGAAAAGCAATCTTCGTATTGCAGGAGCAGGGCGTTGAGCTTTTCTTGCTTATCGTTCGGAAGTCTGGGATTGACGTCGAAAGCTATGGGAGGGGCTTGGTTCCTCTGAGCAGGTTCCGCAGAATCGGCGAGGGCGAAAGCACTGGTGGCTTCGACAATTTCTTCGATGTATGCGACCGTTGTTCCTTTATTCACATGTTTGTACTCATTGCTGAAATTTGTGAGCATAACCGTTGCTTTGCCTCCCCGCAACTCTGCAATTCCTCTTGTGACGCAAATATTTCGGGTGACCAACAGATGCTGACTGCCTTCAACGACGCCTTCGAAGTCAGGTGATTCAGGAGCGCCGACTGAAATAATGACGCTTGAGCGAGGCGGAATGGTGACTTGTTCTTCCAGCACATTCAAGGCATGGTGTCCAGACGGCGTGCGCGGCGGTAGTGCTTCTTCTGTGGATAACGTTATCGACTTTGTTTTTAGGTTGATGACAGCACCATGGAGGCATAAGAAGTCCATGCCAAAGATGACATCTCTCGAGCAACCCTGTAGGACTACGAAGTCTGTAGGATAAATACGGCCGTTAATGGTGACTCTCGCTGTGCAGATTCCTGCAGGCGTTACGAGATGACCTCCGGCTGTGCGGATTTCAGGGCCTTTCCAAGCTGTCCTAACTTTCTTTAACTTCGCGGCGAACGACCCACTGATGACAGAATAGTCGGCTCCAGTATCGACGAGAGCGGTCACACTGCGGCCGTCGATAAGAACGTCGAGGTCGCTAATTCGCCGTCTCGCATTACAGTTAGGGCGTGGCGTCGGGTCACGGCTGCGTCGGCTTGTTCCGCTGCTTCCATGTTGCGTCGTCAGGCCACCTTCGGTAAGTGAGCTTTTGCCGTCAGGGCTTTGCCTGGTTGGCGTTGTGTTCGGAAAGCTCCATCGCGGCGTCGTCGTCGTCGGAGGATCTTCGGTAGTTCGTCACACAGCAACCGCACCTCCACCGGTTGCTGCCCTTAGTTTCCCGGATACGGGCTAGGAGACCGGCCCCGCGTTGGGCCAGAGTACTGTCGGTGGTGCGGTGACGTGCGGCGGCTGGGCGACGGCGAACGCGAAGGGCGTCGTGGTGTCCACCGAGTTCCTGTCAGGTAGTCGGCGATGTCACGTGGTCGTTCTCCTGGCTGTGGGCGCGGTGCATTGACGGCGAAGCCACGCAATCCCATCTGTCGGTACTGGCAACGGCGGTATGTGTGTCCGGCCTCGCCGCAGTGGTAGCAGAGCGGGTGATGGTCAGGGGTGCGCCAGACGTCAGTCTTCCTCGGTGCACTGCGCTGGGCCGCTGGCGAATGGTATGACATCGGTGGGGGTGGTGGCGGCGGTGGCGTCTCTCGACGGAAGTGCGATGGGGCGGCGTTTTGGCGTGGACGGGGAGGAGCGTTGTGGCGCAGTGCAGTGGCGTAGCTCATAGCTTCCGGCTCGGGCAGCGGTGCGTGGGGAATTTGAAGCGATTGCCGAACTTCTTCTCGCACAATGTCGGCGATCGAATCCACTTGAGGCTGCGCCGTAGGCAACAGCTTGCGCAGCTCTTGCCGCACGATCGCTCGGATCGTTTCACGCAGGTCTCCGGAGTTACTGGCTTGAGCAGCAGCGCAGTCTGCAGTCAGGCGACGATTATACTGTCTGGTGCGCATGTCCAGGGTCTTTTCAATAGTGGTCGCTTCGGCGACAAATTCTTGGACGGTTTTCGGTGGGTTTCTTATCAGCCCCGCGAAGAGCTCCTGTTTGACCCCTCGCATGAGGAAACGAACTTTTTTCTCCTCAGGCATGTCTGGGTCAGCGTGACGGAATAGTCGGGTCATTTCTTCTGTGAAAATGGCGACATTTTCATTTGGTAGCTGAACCCGGGTCTCTAATAAAGCAGCGGCCCTCTCTTTTCGAGCGATGCTCGCGAACGTTTGCAGGAATGCGCCGCAGAAAACATCCCACGTTCGGAGCGTGGACTCCCGATTTTCGAGCCAGGTCCTTGCGGTGTCTTCTAAATAGAAGAACACACGACGCAGCTTTTCGTCATGGTCCCAGTGGTTGAGGGCGGCCACACGGTCGTATGTCTCTAGCCAGGACTCCGGGTCTTCGAACGATGACCCATGGAAAATTGGTGGTTCCCTGGGTTGATGCATGACCATCGTGGGCTGGGACGCTGCGGTTGTCATTGTCGCTGCAGTCGCAGTCATGGCCTTGGTCTTCCGCGGCTTGTCGTGTAGAAGCCCGTACTCCGGTGGTAGCCCTTGCTGTCGGCGGCTTGTTCGCTGCTCCTGGTTGGCGTCGGTGTCTTCTCCGCGACGTGGCTGGGTTCACGGCTTGACGGGGGCGTCCGGTACATGAACGAAGCAGCACCTCCACCAAATGTCACGGGGTCGTGACGTGGCCGAAGACAGGAGACTTCTTGTTGGGATTTAACTGTTTTTTGGGCGAAACTGTGCCCGGTAAACAGAAAGTCCAATTACAGCAGCAGTCTCGCACAGATAGCAGTCTCAGACTGAAAGCGGCGAACAGAGCGTAGGCCTTCGATCAACAACTGACAAGCGGCGAAGCGCGTCGGCATTTATACTCCCGCCGTTGAATGTTCTAGCGCTATTGCTGGCGGCGGCGTACGTTCCAGAACAATCTGTACCATTCGCACAGTGGGCGTGATCTTATCGAAATGATCTACTACAGTCCGGAACCCTCTCGAAAACTGCAGTCGCGGTTTGCGCTGAGAATCGTATATATATATATATATATATATATATATATATGTATATATATATATATATATATAAAATTAAGTAGATCCTTAGTGAGCGGTCACAAGGTGGTTTACTTCGACGTTTCAGCCTTGAGTCTGGCCTTCATCATCCTGATGAAGGCCAGACTCTAGGCCGAAACGTCGAAATAAACCACGTTGTGACCGCTCACGGAGGATCTACTTGACTGTATGCAACACTACGGCCACTCTCAACCACCATGTCTGCATATATATATATATATATATATATATATATATATATATATATATATATATATATATATATATATATATATTGGGGAAATTGTGTCATTGCATTGGGGACATAGCATTGGGGACACAATTTCCCCAATGCTATTTACCGCGTGCTTACAGGAGGTTTTCAGAAGCCTAGAATGGGAACAGTTAGGGATAAGAGTCAATGGAGAATAGCTTACTAACCTGCGCTTCGCCGATGACATTGCATTGCTGAGTAACTCGGGGGACGAATTGCAACTCATGATTACGGAGCTAGACAAGGAGAGCAGAAAGGTGGGTCTTAAAATTAATCTGCAGAAAACGAAAGTAATGTACAACAACCTCGGCAAGGAGCAGCGCTTCGAGATAGGTAATAGTGCACTTGAAGTTGTAAAAGACTATGTCTACTTAGGGCAGGTAATAACCGCAGAGCCGAACCACGAGATTGAAGTAACTAGAAGAATAAGAATGGGGTGGAGCACATTTGGCAAGCACTCTCAAATTATGACAGGTAGTTTGCCACTATCCCTCAAGAGGAAGGTATATAACAGCTGTATCTTGCCGGTACTTAGCTACGGAGCAGAAACCTGGAGACTTACAAAGAGGGTTCAGCTTAAATTGAGGACGACGCAGCGAGCAATGGAAAGAAAATTGGTAGGTGTAACCTTAAGAGACAAGAAGAGAGCAGAGTGGATTAGGGAACAAACGGGGGTTAAGGATATCATAGCTGAAATCAAGAAGAAGAAATGGACATGGGCAGGGCATGTAGCGCGTAGACAGGATAACCGCTGGTCATTAAGGGTAACTGACTGGATTCCCAGAGAAGGGAAGCGGGTTAGGGGGAGACAGAAGGTTAGGTGGGCAGATGAGATTAAGAAGTTTGCGGGTATAAATTGGCAGCAGCAAGCACAGGACCGGGTTAACTGGCGGAACATGGGAGAGGCCTTTGTCCTGCAGTGGACGTAGTCAGGCTGATGATGATGATGATGATATATATATATATATATATATATATATATATATATATATATATATATATATATATATATATATATATATATATATATGGGCGAGAGACAAGATACAACACGCTTCGCAGGGCGGGCTGCACTTAATGTGCTCCTTTTTTACATATATACTTCGCTCTAGCTGCTCGCGCGCCAGAGGTTCAGCGCCACTTTTCGTCATCTCACTCGGTCATGACTTGCACGGGCTGCTGATCATGTGTTCGTGGGAAATACTGGCTGCTTTGGAGTTGCCGAACTTCACCACGTTTGAATAGAACCTAAGAGTTTGTGACAGTTCTGGTGGCCGACACAGGCAATGTCACCGTGGTCATTCGCTATGTCCCTGTAATTGCTTGCGCGTTGCACAAACCTTGTGTTGCGGTGGTCTACGACCTTTACCACACTGCTTCAGTGCTGCAGGATATCTGTCAGTGTATTTCGAGGCAGGCAGAGTGAGATCTGAAGCTACAGTTGGTCTGTTACTTGCGATGTAGTATTAAAACTTGCAGGCGTGTTTCCGGTAGGCGGTGCTGGCTGCATCGTAGTGGTTTAGACAGTTGACGCTGAAGCTTACATACGAGGCCTGGCCAGTAGGTGACATTGGCCTGGATAGTCGTAGCACTGGCAGGCGCTGGTCCTGTTGAAATGAAAGTGAGTCGTAACGCATGTTCTTGTAGAGCTGTTCCGAACACTAAATGCCTGCGACCGCAGCGAGATGGTCTAACACGGGGTTGGATGGAGGTTTAAAAGCCTCTTTCACTAGTGCGCTTCAGTCTCATTTTCTTGGGGATTCAGATGACATGGAAGGCGTGGCGAACAACGTTTCTCGTACCTATGAACCGTGACGACGGGGTGAGCCTCGACTTTAGTTTGCGACGTTTCCAATATGCATCTGCCCTCGTAGGCATGCATTTGTCACTTGGGCAGATGAATGTTGGGAGACGAATGCGCACAAAAGAGGCATCCTGAACAGCAATCGGGGATATTGAAAGAGACTCGCTGTGGTATTCATGGCTGTGGTGCATTTATGTTGGATCCTGACACAGCGTATGCAGCCTGAGCATATTTGCTGTAGTGCGCAGCTACAACATCGAAGATGCACCCATTTTGAGCTCCATGCTTGGTTGCAGTTTTGTTGAGCTAAGTGAGGGCAAAGAGGTGGTAAAGAATCTGGCCGTAGGGAGCTATGAGCTCGCAGCGCCTGTAAACCCAGCACTGCTGCCCGACACCTTCGTACCGAAGTCGTGCCGTAGTATCATTTCCAAGACGGTCTGAGCCATACACCATATCTTAGTCTCCATCCAGGCTTCTCGAGCTCCCAGAGCACTCACGGTTGTCACCCAGTCATTAGCATCGCTCTTAACACCGTCCAACTTCGGTATCTCACTGACGGCTCGCGATAGTGGGACTGAGAACGAAAATACAGAGAGTGCCAACTCGAGACAGCCCAGCTGGTCTTAGAGTTGCGTGAGGGCACTTTGCAGCTCTCTGCAATCATCGGGTAGGCGGGACTCTTAGCCGTGTAAGGCACTACGTCGAAAAAGGCGTCAGCGGCACTTAATAACGGCAGGATGGCAGGAAACGAAGCAAAACTCGACACTGGTATTGTTTAGGCATAGCTCAGAGTCGCGCGATGATACGCCGCAGCTACGCGACGCTGTTTACTGATCCACATGTGGAGCCAGTGGCAATGTTGTTCAATGAAGATCTGGTGGCTGCGCTCACGGCTGTGGGATCTTCTTCACAAGGAGCTCGAACAGCACACATTATTATCAGCTCATGTGCCGATTCAGATCTGAGCTTGTTGCCATGGGAACTGTGAACAGCGTTCTCGGGCGACAGGAGGCTGTGCATCATCTTGACGGTGGCGAGATTAACATGCCCTTTGGTCACTAAGAATGCTCAAACGCCGCCCTCGCGGGGAGGCGTAGGTTCTACCGGCAGTGGCAGGATCGTAGAATCCAGGAGCAAGAAAACGTGGATGACGTTTCTCAGATGAAGAGACTCCTGCTTCCGAAGACCCATGGAGGCAGCAGCTTCAGCTGCAAGGTTCAGTTCTCAGACGCCGCTAATGTAATGAGTGAGACGAGATACAAGGGCCGTTCACTGGGCCAGCTGTTCTTTATCTGCCTCTTTTTAGCTGCCCGCGCGCCACAGCTTCTGTGTCTTTTTCACCCCCTCCCCCTCACACACACACACACACACAAACACACACACACACACACACACACATATATATATATATATATATATATATATATATATATATATATCCGTCTGCCGCTGCTTCGGCTCGTGCCCAGCCACAAAGCTTACCGCCACGTAATAATAACACGTGGCCCAATCGTGGCACGCCACTTCTATGGGCCACCGCTAGTCATCAGCTGATTGGCGCACAGTTGCCTCGTAATCGCACGTGCCTTGTCTCGCACCTTCGTAGTTGTCGTTTTTCTCGAATCCTCACACCTGTCTACCAACGCATGAGTTGCCAGCTACGTGGTGAGCAGCCCAAATTTGGCCTCCTAATCGATCGATCAAAACCTGTGGAGACCTGAAGCACAGGCGTTTCTGCGACGACCACACAGTCAATGCCATCTTCGTCTCACCTCATCATAGATTCACTACGTACACAAGAGGCCTTCACGTTTACACTTTTGAAGATGCTGAGGGCTGCATGGCTCGAGGGCTTCGAACGCGTTGCCCGTTTGAATATTTGGGCCAAACCTCAGAAACTTCGTCTCATTTGCGTGGCCCTGCAAGATTCGCTACGTACGCGGTGTGAGAGCCACGAAGCGCCCTTGCGGTCGTGGGACGAACTCCGACATGAGGTATTTACAACCTATGCGAACACAGACCGCAAAGAAAAGGCAGAGGCTGCTCTTCTGGCGAGAAACCAATTGAATAACTGAGCGTGGCCATGTGCATAGAAGACATGTCGTGGCTTTTCCGCCGAGTCGACCAAAACATGGCCGTGGAGAAGGAGTTACTGCGACTAATACGCGTAGTAAAAAAAGAGATTTTTGCATGCCTGGTGCGTAATTCACCCTGAACTGTGGCGGAGTTTCGCTCCGACGCGACGACATTGGAAAAAACTCTGCGGTGACGTGCGTAACTCTACAACAGAGACATCGGCAATTCTTCTGTTAGGGTGGTGTCAACAACCCATCCGACCAACGTTGATGTCCTCCGGGAAGTGGTGAAGGTTGTCGTTGAGGAGGAGCTGAAGAAACTGCAATTCATCTAAAGTCCTCCAGCGATGCTCTCAATTGCAGACGTCATACGTGAAGAAATACGGCAAGCAATTCTTCAACCACAGCCTCAGATGCTCCGCCACGCGCAACCAGAACCTCAGCCACAGCTGACGTACGCGCAAGTCGTACGGCAAGACCTCAGATGCACGAATTTCGCACAGGCTTCTGTTGTGCTGCCAGCGTTTTCTTGCAGTACGCCTGCACCAATGCCAGAAGTGAGACCCCAAAAATGATATATGTCACACTGCAGACCGGCGGCCCTTCTGCTACTACTGTGGGGGGCAGGTCATCCTTATCGGACATGTCACTATCGTCGCGTCGGGCTACGTGGCTTCCTAGTGAACGCACTCTTCCCTCGTAATGGTGAGCGCACTTACAAATTCAAAGAATTTCTATCTTCGTGCTATGCTTCTCTGAACACATGGCAACTTGAATCGTGGTCTATCACAACACTGCGCAATAATAGGTTGCTGAGTCCACGTCCATCATCTATTTTCCCGAGGCATCGTTCACCAAGCCCGCGACGGGAAAACTAGAACCAGTGATTTCTGGAGGCAGGGCTGATGATTATCGGAAAGCTGAAAATTTTTCGTCGTTAACAGGATCTGATCACATTACTGACAAAATAACGGATAAGGCGGACAAGTGCAGTAATGGCGGCGTAACATGCGAACTGCAAGTCAGAATTTACGATTTCGAGACAATAGCGTTAATAAACACTGGTGCAGACTATGCGAAAAGGAACTGAAAAAACTGCTCACTCATTCTACCGGACCGCTGATATGCACCACCGGCGGGAACTTAGAGAGCCCTGCAAAGTTTCGCACAGCGAGAGTAGGAATTAGAGGCCTCGTGTACGTCAGTGGCTTCATTTTTCTCCCTGATTGTTGCCCTGAGGCCATTCTGGGCATGGACTTCCTGCAAGCAAACAGTGCCATCATCGACTTGCAGAAATCCATACTTTATTTTTCTAGAGAGAATGCTCTTGCTCTATGTCATGCGGAGCAACCCATTGTTTCGCCTCTTCGTATTGTGGATGAAGGAGCGACAGTGCCGCCCTGTAGCAGTTTGACAGTTGCTTTGAAAACCAATATTTTTCGTGAATATGCCAGAATAGGTGCTCAAAAAAGAGGATATGCGTGGCGAGAGGTCTAGTGCACCTGCGTAACATATATACAGCTGTGCTATTGACCAATTTTACCAACCAGGGACAGCATATGGTGGAGGGAACAGCCATGGCATCCCTTCACAACTACGTACAAGTTTCGGTTGTTTGCACCATGAAAAAACACCACCAAATACCTCAACAGTAAACAGTGTCATTTAGAAAATAGATATTAATAACCAAGAGCTGTCATCCCAACAGAAAGACGAGATCGCGGACCTGATCAAGAAATTCACTGAGTGTTTTTCCCTTTATGTCGAAAGCCGGACGTACTCCCATTGCAAAGCACCACATTGTAGTCGAAGAATATGTACCAGTACGTCAGCATCCATACCCAGTTGCTCCAAAAGAAGGGGAGGTGATGAAGAATCGAGTAGAGGAGAACCTCGACGACAATGTGATACAGCCATCCAAAAGCCCAGGGGCATCGCTGGTAGGACTTGTCAAGAAAAATGACAACCCCATGCGGTTCTGTGTTGACTACAGGAAACTGAACCTAGTAACAAAGCGGGACATGTACCTACACCCACGAGTCCACCCTTAACGATACCCTAAAATTTAAACGGCGCCTAACGATAACCCAAACAGCCGACCCATACTGCCGACCAATATTTTTCAAGATTCAGCGTTAAAAATCAATTACTGCGCATTATTGAGGCACTATAAGAACACCTCAATAGTGTGTATGTGTGCTTTTTTGTTAGAAAAAAACATGCATCAGTAATAGTAATGACCGTAGCCCTTATCACGCTGCGCTGACGACGCAAAGCTTGGACGAAAAGGCGAGTGTTTCCAGTGCTTTGCTAAGACGGCACGGTGATGGCGCCTACCCGTCGCCTTGCGTTCTATACTTTATCAACTCCGAGACGGGCTCGCACGCCGCACATGCTTCGTTTTTCAAGATGACTCTCAGATAACTGCCAGTGAGACGGGGCTCGATGTGCTCGTTCACCTTCACTGCATGATTGAGGCACTCTGACGCAGCTTCTTCAGATTACCACTCACCGATTTTCTAGCGCAGAACATCAAATAAATGTTTTGTTCACTCTCTCCAGACGCAAGACTAGCATCTTTCGACAACATTTGCATTGTAACGTACATATACGATGCCAATCATTGGACTTGAAGAGCGGGTACTGGCAAATAGAAGTGGATGAACTAGATCATGAGAAGACAGCATTTGTTACACCCGACCACCAAACTCCGTTGAAAACCGTCAACGTAAATCTCCCCTTGGGGTTCGACGGAGAAGGAATTGTGGCAGTGTCACACGGCAATGACAAGGTTGTAACAGTTGCCGCGAGGGGCTCAGTTGGCGCTGTTTGATTTTCGGAAAAGTATTCTAATTTGATCCCTATTCATTTTTTTGTGAATCCTCGTTATGCTGTTTTTACAAAAAGCACTATAAAGTAGGTATGCGACTAACAAATCGTTAAAAATAATTTCAAATAAAAACGCCTTTGCTAAATGTAGCAATGCTGCTAGTGACGCTGGCCACATTGTGCTTTTAGTTGTTTTGTTGCCTGTGTACATGCCCGGTTCGAACGTTCTTATGCTTCCTTGCCTCGTAAGCGCACATTTTGTGTTCTTCAGACATGAGTGACACAGCGGACGACGTGAGGAAGTGGTGCGATATTGCGCTGGTAATGACGTTGATCGGCTGGCGCCGGCCGGCCCGACTCGCGAGGCACGGTGCGTAGGGCATCGGTGTTGAGAGTAAATGAACTTTGGCGGGCGTAAATATTGTAAACAAACATGCGTTGTGAATGAGTACTACAACGAAAGAACGTTTATTATTGCTAAAATGTATTATTCTTTCACTGCGGCCACTTAGTGCTCGAAATTTTTCTCTGACCTCTAGACTACTGAGAACGAGAGTACCTCGTTTCACTTCGAAGGGAGATCGTTGAACGTCCTTTGCGAAATGCTCCGTTCACCTTCGTTTGCGTAAGGGTGGCCGTGTGACACCAACCGCATCTTTTTTGTCGTAAATACGAGGGAGTTAAACGGTCTTTACGGGTGCCCGTGTGACAGGGGTATAACTCATCCCCTGATGAAGGTAGGACCGCTCCCGAAACTGTTGGGAAATAAATATAATTATCCTTGTTGACAACACTCCCGTTGTGCCATATCCTATATATATATATATATATATATATATATATATATATATATATAGTGGCCATTTATCGTCTTCATACCTGCATGATCATGATCACCATCGTCCATTTGTCTCGTCCTCATCGCCTCTGTATGTCTTCATCATCGTCATCGTTTATGTACAGTCTCTGCCCGTTCATTTTGCAAGGTCTTCTCTTGAATAAACGCTGTCGCAACCAAGACGTCATACGTGGTGGAGGTGGATGTTTGGTTCTCTGTCCTCCCTGCAGCCTACTTTACCCCCTGGAGCTTCGTTGAGGCCGCCGCTTGCGCCCACTGTCCAGCAGCATGTCGCAGAGCGAGCCTGCCGGCACTGATGTTGTGTACCTCTCACCGCCGCAAGCCGCCCCTCCTGTTTTTATAACCGGACAAGAGCGTGCACCACCGCTCTTTGTTGGTCTTTGTGGAGGAGACGTAGAAGACTGGCTTGATGACTACAACCGAGTAAGTGTCGCCAATCGGAGGGTTGAGGTCACTAAACTGCCTTACGTTACTTTTTATCTAACTGGAGTCGCGAAGGCACGACATTTTGACCATGTCTTTGACTTACCCGAATCGGCGTCCTTCAAGCACCAGCTCCGACATGTTTTCGGTACACCGGTCATCCGTTTCGCCGTCTTGAAGAGGACCCTCTGTACCTGCCGACAACATCACGGCAAATCTTACACTTCCTACGTTGAGGATGTTCTTTCAGTGTGCCGCGTGTGAATTGATTTATACGGGATTGATTGATATGTGGGGTTTAACGTCCCGAAACCACCATATGATTATGAGAGACATTGTAGTGGAGGGATCCAGAAATTTCGACCACCTGGGGTTCTTTAACGTGCACCCAGATTATACCGTAATCAGACAAAGGATGTCACATTATGAAAGACATTGGACCTGTTGCCATAAGGCCCTCGCTGCGCAAAATCCCGCTACCATCGCTGACGTGGTCTCGTCATGCCAGCGCCTTGATGCGCTGGACCCTGTTCGTCTCCAACTGAACATTGGCGACCACCACTCCATGTCTCATGGCCATCTGCGTGACATCATCCGGGACATAATATGCGAGGAATAGCGGCCTATGGACTTCACACCTCTTTCACTGCGTTCCACACAATTTTCGGGAGTTCCTTTCCGTGACCTCATCAGGGATGAACTTATATCCTTGACCGGCCCTGATCTCGTACAGCCACCTGTTTCTCGCCCCATATCAGCCTATGCTCAAGTCGCTGGCGCGCCGCCGAGTAACGTACACGTTACATTGCTGCAACCATCCTATGCGTTGGTTGCTGCCGCTCTCCCGGTCAAATACCACTCGATTCCATCTGACCCTTCTTTGGTCACCTGACCACGCCATCTCCAGGTGCCGCTAATGTCTTCTACTTCCAACCCTGGCACTTGTCCCGCTCTGTCTGCTATTACTGTTGCTACTGCGGCCACATACTTTGTTTCTACCAAAAGCGCCAGCAAGATGAGCTCAGGCTTACGACTTGTGTGAACGGGAATGGTCCACTGGGACCTCTTATCAAGGCCAGCGCTATTCGTCTCTTCCGAACCGGTCTCCACCCTCACCGGCACCGAATGCACCGTGGAACAGACGAAACACGAGACGCCGCTCACCTCCGCCCTTCCGCCATTTCTCTTCTCCACTTCGGCCCGCCTCATTCTCCTCTGATCGTCATTCAGAAAATTATGCAGTTTGTGGAGGAGAAACCGCATACAAAATTAGAACTAAAATTCCTCCATCAGGCCCGTGTAACATGGTCTCAGTAGAAGTAGAAGTGCGTATTGATGCTTTGGTGGACACCAGTGCGAAGTTTTCTGTTCTACGTGCTGATTTGTGTGAACATGTAAAGAAAGTAATGACGCCTTACTAATGTCCCACGTCAGCTGCTGCCCAGGGGACCAACATTCTTCCTTCCGCGTTTTGTACTGTACGTGTTTTCGTCCACGGCATCCGCCAACATGTCCAGTTTGCTGTCCTGTTGCACTGCTCTCATCAACTAATTTTAAGGTAGGAATGTCTCTCCTCTGCTTCAGCGGCTCTTTTTTATGGACAACGCGTCGTTCACCTTACTGACACCGACTACATGCTCGAGGACGACAATAAGAAGCCGCTTCGTCTGATCGCTGCAAAAGATATCGAATTGCCACCACTACAAGAGCAAATTATCAGCAATAAGTCCCTGTCACTTTTATTAAACATAACAAACATTAAACATACTTGTAACCTTTATTAAACATAACATTGACTGCACACTTTGTCCCAAAACTTGCATGCTTTGTAGTAACTATGATATACAAAGCGATTGAGGGGCAGGCCAGGTGCTTGGTCCAGGAACCTGTCCATATACAAAAGGCACAAACTGCTCTCTTCGAGCAGCCTTCTATCAGTGCAACGAAATTTAGAAGGCTAGCTTTGCAAACATATTGCACCAGTAGCAAAAATATAATGGTAGAAAATTTGTTACAACCAAAAAGCAGAGGTCCAACGATTGAGTTTTTCTCACCCCTTATTTTAGGTATGTTAGAACCATAAATTACTGGATTTCACCACAAATCTGTGTTTAACAATCAAATTGCGATTGTAGCAACACCCCGAATTCTAATTACAATCCACAATACTCGCACAAAAGACACAGTGAAGTTAAAAACGCTACAGTATTCCAGAATGCGTTCTGCAAGTCATCATTAACTATGTTAAACATGGTTACGTATCACTAATATATCCCAAATGATTAGGTATTGGCAAAGTTAGGTATGATGAAGAATGACCATAGATAATCACTTCATTGCACTTATGGCAATAAATTTGAGAAGACAATGAAATAAGGTTACAATAAAAATAAAAGAACATATTCAGTCATAAAAACAGTGACAATAAAACCATTGATCTGCTACAGCCTTATTGCAATGCAAAAAGTTCAATTTTTGGTTAACTACAGAATACACATGAATTTAACATGACATAAAACCTTGGAATGAAGCACCGACACATTCAGAGACATGCTTTGTGCTTGTAATGAAATTCAGCCTTAAGAACAGAAAGCTGCCTTTGCAGATAAGTTATGTGTCCCAGAGAACACAAAGTATGACAATAATGCTGTCAGCTGCCCAATCAATTAAGAATACCGAAATTTTTGTGCCTACAATAAGTGGGTATGTTTGCATAGAACAGTTTGTGGCAGTCGTGTTTCCACACACCTCCACTGGGAAAAATTCTTCGAGTATGTCTGCTCTGTGATATTCCACTCGGAAGTATATTTGCTTTTCATGATTACGCACGCAAGGCAGTGAGGATCACCAAAGCATTACTTTCTGGTGAGAAAAGCAGTCAGTGCTTGCTATTCTAGCCGGTAGTAAAAAGACAACCATTGTCATGCTTGCCTAAGGCTTCAATCCATGATCAGAATATATGCGGCACGTTAGGGAGTGGCAACTGTGTGCTAGTGCTCACTTTCCTGCATGCATAATAATACAAGCCACAACTTTACTTTCCAGCGGGATATCTGAGCACAGGCATGCCAGAATTCTTCGGACCAATGTAGAAATGTGACTGGCTCAAATTTTATTACGTGCGTGGCCGCCTGTGACAGTCACTTATAAGCTCATTATTGAATCTTATTCAAGGGCATGGCTGACAGCGACCACTATTAGCTTAGCTATCTGCAAGCTATCTGCAAACTATCTGCAACTTAGCTATATGCAAAGGTGGCTTTTCCACACACAACTTACAGCACTGACTTTTTTAAAGAAAAAAAATGTTTAATACTGAACCTTCTGAACATGCGAGCTACTTGAATACAGCAACCAGGTGGCCCAGGGAAGTTCCCTTTCCATAGAAAACAAAAGTGATGCGTAGCTGCTGTACAATCTGTAGCCAGCTTTTCTACGAGCCACCATTGATGGCCGGCTTGTCCGGAATTCTTTCACACTCAGTTTGTACGAACTGCATGCATAGCCTGTGCTAGAAACACACAAAAAAACACTTTCTTGACGTGTGTCTCTTAAAAAAACTGAATTTGTCAGTATATTTAAAATCATTTGGAACAATGTGTCTTCAAACAAGCAGGATGTACGCAAACTGTAGATGTTACAAGCAAAACTTTATTGATGTTTTTGGCGTTTTGGCGAACACAGCCAAAACCTTATAAAAGAAAGTGCAATTTCCACTTTGCAGTTGTGTCAAAATTATGCTTGAATTGCGATCGTGCATAGTGCGTTGAAAGCTAATTCAATGATACCTTAACACATACATGATGATATGCACTTTCTACAAGTATTCATTGCAAGTAACATATATTATTTAACATGAATTTGATTTCAAGTACAGCTATTGTAGCTTTTTTCAGGCTGCTCATACTGGGACAATTAAACCTATAATGTCATATATTTGTGTCAATATATTACTATTGTGTGCTGCTAAATTATGGTCATCAGTTTCAATGATTCTGGTTGGCTAAAATGGCAGTACCCCTCACTCAAGCGCCACAGGCTGTCAATGCAAAAAAAACATATGAGGCACACATCTTGAACTACAAACCATCCCAATAAGGCATGCAAGCTTCTGCAACAATCTCCGGGAACCAGAATCTTGAAAGCTATTCACCTTGATTCATAATAATAATAATAAAATCTGATCAAACTGATTTCCGAATTCGTATTATTCATTCAGTCTCAATTGCTTGAAAGCTTGCAGTTTAATGACTCTCAAAAAATACGGTGTTCAATTTCACATTTTAACAGCAATCCTATCATGACCTATGCACGCTCACCTTAATTTATATCATTATCGCGAGTTTTGAGTGACAAATAAAATATTGATTCTGCACATACCACAGATTCTGTCAACATCTGTAGCGCATGCCTAGAATGTTTACTTTATCCAATATACTCTTAAGCTTGTCATTATTCAGAAAACTTTATTGGAGGTGGTGCTATAAAAGTGTTTAGGAAAGTTTCAACACCAAGGTTGGGCGAGGTGCATAAAAGATTTATTAACCATATCAAAATAAAAAGCATTGTGGAAACAAGCAGAGTAAAATCAATGGTGCTCGAACGCGCGGACTCATGACTGAACTAGTGCTCGCACAGTAAGGTAAAGTACTTTGGCCACATTTAGCAATGAAATATTTGTTCTAAAATACAGTTCAGGATAAACGAATGGCTTAAAGTGCACGAATTCAAGCCACATGAGGCAACCTATGTTGCTGGTGTATACCAAAAGCTATATTTCTACTAAACGAGCTGCATGAACACTTAAATGTAGGTGCAACCTTTGCGACGCCTAGCTAAGATGATGCAACCTGCTGCACACGAACACGCATCAACTCGAGTATCATGGTAGTTTATAAAGATGCGTGCCGGCGCGGATGCACACACACGAATGCATTCGGCCACTCGCAAGAAAAAAATTGAGAGACGCCAAACAGAACCTTGCCAAAACTTCTCTGATAGTTGTCATAACGTATAAATACTGTAGTTGTATAAAATGGAACGTACAGCAGATGGAACTACCTTAGACACGTTTACTTCAATAGCGCACAATATGAACAGGCATCAACGCCTACAGCTAGCAAACACCCCAGAATTTATAAACAAAAGTAATTGTCGCTCGCGAGCAGGGAGCCCTCCAACAGCACTGCTAACAGAGGCGGACAGCCGCCACAACTCTGCTCGAATCTACCGCCGAGTTCCCGCTACGCGCGCATGCTTCCCACTCCACACAAAACAGAAAACTTGTCCGTGCTTAACTTCGCACTACTTAGCCTTTACACTGCTGAAGTAGTACAGAAAAGCTAGGTCTCCATGTAAACAAAAGCTAACTTACGGTGCGCGTAGTAGGAAAACCATCGTGAGCGATTACAAAGCGCCGACAGCAGCAGTGTGGTACATACCTGGCGAGTGCTCCACGATGCGAACCCAAACGTCTTCGCTTCAGTATAGCGCATCTTCGTAATCAGCAACACTGGCAGAACAGAAAACACGAACACAAAGCGCAAGCACACATTTAAAACACGAAAGAAATCAATTCAAACCCGAATCTTCAAGAGGCGACTGAGCGTTTGGTAAACACGTCCAGAGAAGTAAAATTGTTCTAGCTGCGCATGCGCACACCCAATTTGCGCAACTTAATTTCTTACTGCTGACCAGAGCTCAATTATTACATTTATATATGTAAAGATTACGTAAAAATATATACTACATTATTATGTATAGCTAATAGTATTTTGCTTCAAAAAAAGGAAAGAAACGTAGAAAACTTTCCCCGAGACCTCTTCCGCGAATTCTATCAAAGTTCTAGAAAAGAACGTTTAGTTACGTTTGAAAAAGACTTCTTGTAAAGAACGTTTTCTCAACGTCTTCTCAAAATCTTCCTTTGAAAAACGTTTATTCAACGTCAAATATTATACCAAGATATCCGCATACCTTTATAGAGGTTTCGAGAAGTTTATACGACGTTTCGTGTTTCTTGGGCTACTGCGTAATCAAGGAGCGGGCCAGAATTCCCCATGCACCCGCTTGACAGCCTGTGCGCCGATGGGTGGCACCCTTCTTTCAACTACGATATGTCCACGAGGAACAGAGTAGTACAAGGCTTAAACTTCTTTAAAAAAGCTTTTTTTCTCTCACACTAAACAGCCGTAGCCTTGCGGCTCCCTCTGGTCGGGAACAATACGTTAGTGGAAGGAACGAGATGCAGACCGTGGACATGTTAAATGTGATGGTCGGAGAGAAAGAGGTGGAAGGGGGAACCCCGGGAGGGGGGAAGGGGGTCTAGCTCATGTTCTCATGGCACTTTTTTTCTCGCGTACCCTCTCTGGCCAGACTCTGGCTGAAACGTCAAAAGAAATAAGCTTCGTTCTGACTTCTCATGGATGATCGACTTGACTATATATATATATATATATATATATAGTCTAGTAGATCCTCCGTGAGCGGTCACAACGTGGTTTATTTCGACGTTTCAGCCAGAGTCTGGCCTTCACCAGGATTGTGGCTGAAAAGATGACTTGCTGTGGTCCGTGAGGCCTGTTTCACAATCTAGATGAAGGCCAGACTCTGGCTGAAACGTCGAAATAAACCATATTGTGACCGCTCGTGGAGGATCCACTTGACTATATATATATATATATATATATATATATATAGGCAGGCATGGTGGTTGAGTGGCCGTAGCGTTGCATATAGTCTAGTAGATCCTCCGTGAGCGGTCACAACGTGGCTCATTTCGACGTTTCGGCCTAGAGTCTGGCCTTCATCAGGAATAAAGATACAGTTTGTCGGTGCTCAGCTTTATACAATCTCAAATCAGAGGGCAAAATAAGAGGGCAAAAAAAAGAAAAAAAGAAAAGAAAAGGAAAGAAAAAAAAGATAAAAATAATATACGGTGAACGCCCCTCGGGTGCCCCCCTTCCACTTTTCCCTCCACTCCCCCCCAACTCTCTCCCCCCTCTCCCCTTCACCTTTCTGATGTCAGCGGTCTGTGTATGTTTCCGTTCACTAGTGCATTCCTCCCGATCAGACGGTCCCTCCTGGCACTGGCGGTTCGGTGTGGGGCAAAAAAGAGCTTTTCAGGAAGTCCTAAGCCTTTAACTGCTCGGGGTCCCGTAAACAATTCGTCGTAGAAGGACGGGGGCCGCGTATTGTGTCAGAGGCTGGTCAGCGGGCATTTTAGGAAGTTCTAAGCCTTTAACTACTCCGCGCCCTGTCAACATTTCGTCGTAAAAATAGGGGTGCCCCGTATTGCGGTAGGCTGTGCAAGCACGTGCAATGCGAATTCCTGGCCCGCTTCTAAATTACGCGTGTCGTGGGGGCCTCCCGGCTGTGCACATGGTTGCTGTTGGGCATGTCGTGCATGGCACAATTGATTGGGTAGTAAAATAAAACAGAAAACAGACGACAGCTGCACTTAGGAAGAGTAGTTACACTTGGAATTGTTTTAGGTTGTCCAGTGTCCTTCGCAGCTGCAGTGCCGTGAACTCAGTTACTATTTTCATCGTTGCCGTTATTGTTTTCTAATGCTTTTATTGCTGCAAGTGTACCAGGATTCTCATTTATTCCTCTATCGAGGGTGTTAAATCGGTGGATAAGGTATGACTCTCGTTGTTCACGTTCTCGATTTGATTTAAATCCCGTCTCTAAGAGCGTTACTGATAGTTTGTCGAATGCATGGTCGGGAAGATCGAGATGTTTTGATAGAGGTAGACTTGGGGCTGATTTCGCATGGGCTCTGTGATTATTGAAGCGAATCCTAAATGGTGTTTCTGTTTGTCCGATGTACTGCATACCACACACGTTGCATTCGAGTAGGTACACCACATTAGAAGAATCGCATGTTAGGTTTCCTCGTATGTTAATCGAAAACTTGGATTGCGTGCTGGTTGCTTTGTCTGTTTCTCGCATCGCCTTACATATAAGACATCGTGGCTTTAAGCAAGGGCGGCATGAATTATTGGGGGGTGATGTGTTAATTTGGGAGTGGACAAGGGTGTCTTTGAGGTTACGTGGTCGTCGGTAAACGACGCCTGGAGCGGATGGGAATGCGCGTTTCAGACGTTCACTTTGTTCCAGAATGTTGTAATGTCGTTTAAGGATTTTGTTTACATTGGGGAAGTATGTGCTGTAAGTCAAGCAGAGGTTTGTTCGTTGTGGGTCTTCTCGTGGTGGTCGCTTCATAAGTAAGTCTTCACGCTTTAGTTTTCTCGCTTTTTGAACAGCGTCATTAATTACATGTGGGGGGTATTTTTGTTGCTCGAGCATAAGTTTTAGCCTCTGTGAGCTCGTGTCAAAGTCAGCGTCTCTAGAGCAGATTCGCTTAAACCGGTGAGCCTGACTGTATGGAATACTGTTTTTACAGTGGCGTGGGTGATCGCTTTGGTAATGAAGGTATTGTTGTCGATCCGTTGGCTTGCGATATAGGGTTGCAGAGAGCTTCTCTTCTTCTATCGTTATGGTAACATCAAGAAAATTTACGGTAACTTGCGAGTATGTGTGTGTGAAGTGTATGTTCGGGTGTACAGCATTGTAAGTGTCTATAAAGCTGAGAAGTTCGTCCTCGCTGTGGGTCCAAATAAGAAAGATGTCGTCTATGTATCTTCTGTATAACATTGGTTTCAAGGAACTTTGTGCGAGAAATTCAGATTCTAGCTTTCCCATAAATATGTTGGCATAATTAGGTGCCATTTTGGTGCCCATAGTGGTCCCGCTGATTTGTCGAAAATACTCTTGGTTAAACTCGAATGAATTTAATTCGAGGACCATCCTCGTCAATGTTGCAATGGCAGAGAAATCTGGGGTGTTAGATTGTCTATGGTTTGTGTACATGTTTCTTAGTGCAGCTATGCCGTCATCGTGAGGAATATTTGTATATAATGAAGAGACATCAAGGGTAACCAAGTACGAGTTTTTCGGCACACAGATACCCGCAATGTCTCGAAGAAAATGTGTGGTGTCTTTTATGTACGACGCGAGGGTGCATGGAATGTGGCTTATTAGTTTGTCCACGTACCCTGATATGGGTTCAGTTATTGTACCGATGCCTGATATGATTGGTCGACCTGGGTTACCGGGTTTATAAATTTTTGGGAGGATGTAGAAGCGACCTGGACGAGGGTATGCTGCTTGCATCAGTTTGTGGTCAGTGTTGGTTATCTTTTCTGCGTCCAACAGTTTCTTTAGTTCTGTTGATACGATACGTTTGTATTCGTCTGTCGGATCACCTGGGAGGCGTTCGTAAAATCTTGAGTCGTCTAGTTGGCGGTATGCTTCTTGTAGGTAGTTGGTTGTATTAAGGACTACAATTGCTCCTCCTTTGTCAGCGGGTTTTATTGTTATGTCTGTCCTAGATGCCAAATTTTTCATGCTTATTTTTTAAGATTTGGTCAAGTTTTCTCGGTTTCCTTTCTGTCTGTGGTATTCGTGTACTATATCTTTCTGTACTGCGGTGATATAAAGGTCCAAGCACTTGTCTCGATTACTGTTCGGTGTCCAATCATTTGATTTACGACGGTGAATTGTTTTGTGGTTAGAAGGCCTATCTAAGAAATATTCGCGCAACCTTAAGCTTCGAGCGAAGTTGTCGAGGTCTCGGAGTAAGTGGAATTCATCGAAAAATTTTGTGGTCGGGCAGAAGCTTAGTCCCTTAGATAGCAGTTTTACTTCGTCAGGTGACAAGCTCGTGTCCGATAAGTTCACAACCACAGTGTCACACGGTGTGTTCCTAGATGGGTGCTCGTTTGTACCATTAGTGTTTTTCTGGGTGGTGGTGTTGTAATGATAAGGCACTGTATCAGGGAACGCGGGTTTGGGCACATGGTCTCTTTCGAGTTTATGAAGTTTTGTGGCCCTGATGGCTTGGTATTTATTCTGCTCAAATTCTGTTAATCGCGTGATTTCTTCGTTCGATAAAGTGTTGTGGCGGAGAATGGTGTTGGTCATAGCGACCAGTTTCTTTACCTGTTTGTCACTATGATTAAGAGCAATTTCTGTTAATTTAAGGGATGCCTCAAGGAGGACGTTTTTCCATGTTATTTGGTCGTGTTTATCTAGATTTGTAGCGGCTGGTGTGAGGGAGAGTGTCATACCCTTGGAGGCTATTCTAGCACGAAGGTACACTTGCAATGTTGCTTTATGCATTTCATGTCTAATTCGTTTGTCAGCAAGTTTTCGTACTTTAAGGAAAGTGGCACTGCAACTGGGAAGTGATGAGCTGGACTTACATTTCAGAAGTCAATCTTCTTTTGGGTGCGGGGATGGCACTGATGAGGTGCGCAGGTTGTAGTTATGTCCGGCAGGCCTTCGTCGTTGTGGGGAGAATTTCGGCGTTGGGCTCCCGGCGAACGTGTTCGTTGGCAGTTCCGGGGTCCGTAATAGGGGGACGCGGTTCCGTAGTTCGGCAGGCTTCCCTTTGAGGAGTGGTGTAGTGGTGCTGTCGTGTAGTGCTTCTGGTCTCGACATCCGCAATGGAGGGACGCGTGTTGGCTGTTCTGCAGACTTCCCCCCTAGTAGTGGTGCGCTGTTGATGATGGTGAGAGGGTGCTTGAGGCTCGCGGGAGTCACAGTTTCGTTGATCGTCGGGAACTCATCTGTGGTGTTGGGTGGGTGTGGGGCTCCTGGTGTGTGTTGATATGTAGAAGTCTTCTCGTGGGTGTCTTGTTGTGTTGAACGTTTCGACGTTTCGGCCAGAGTCTGGCCTTCATCTAGATTGTGAAACAGGCCTCACGGACCACAGCAAGTCATCTTTTCAGCCACAATCCTGATGAAGGCCAGACTCTGGCTGAAACGTCGAAATAAACCACGTTGTGACCGCTCACGGAGGATCTACTAGACTATATGCAACGCTACGGCCACTCAACCACCATGCCTGCCTACACAAGACCGGCCACAGGCGCACCTCCAGTCGAGCAGGTCTCACGGAATTTCCCTAAACATGCACCAACTACAGCCATCATCGGAAACTCGCAAACAAGGTATTTACATCGGCATTTCAACCCACATGAGAAGACGACACCTGCAATCATTTCCATCCGCGGAGCCTCTACATTCGACATCGAGAAAGAGCTTGCTGGCATACCACGATCTGGGAACACGCTCGTTTTTCACGTCGGTACGAGTGAGCTGGCGTCGTACGGACTAGACGAATCGCTACGCCGCCTTCGCCGCCTAGTGAACAACACGCTTCGGACACGCCAGGAACTCGAAAGGCTCGTTGTTTCATGCGTGTTGCCCCGGTACCTCAACCTACACCTGCAACGATCGAACGAACAATCCGTGCACCGCTTCAACCGGGACGCTCGTCAATTCAACGAGACAGTCAAGGCCTACTGCCGGAGACCCAGCAAGGTGTCATACATCGACTACCAATTCGAGCAGTTGCCACCAAGACGCTTTCTTGCTGCGGATGGGCTTCATCCGAGTTTTATGGGTGTCGCTTTGATTGCCGAAACTCTCAAGAAAGCACTCGGTCGTGGAGATCTTGAATCTACAACGGGGTGGTCGACTCAACCAGCAGCTCCCGTGAATATACGTTCAACACAACAAGACACCCACGAGAAGACTTCTACATATCAACATACACCAGGAGCCCCACACCCACCCAACACCACAGATGAGTTCCCGACGATCAACGAAACTGTGACTCCCGCGAGCCTCAAGCACCCTCTCACCATCATCAACAGCGCACCACTACTAGGGGGGAAGTCTGCAGAACAGCCAACACGCGTCCCTCCATTGCGGATGTCGAGACCAGAAGCACTACACGACAGCACCACTACACCACTCCTCAAAGGGAAGCCTGCCGAACTACGGAACCGCGTCCCCCTATTACGGACCCCGGAACTGCCAACGAACACGTTCGCCGGGAGCCCAACGCCGAAATTCTCCCCACAACGACGAAGGCCTGCCGGACATAACTACAACCTGCGCACCTCATCAGTGCCATCCCTGCACCCAAAAGAAGATTGACTTCTGAAATGTAAGTCCAGCTCATCACTTCCCAGTTGCAGTGCCACTTTCCTTAAAGTACGAAAACTTGCTGACAAACGAATTAGACATGAAATGCATAAATCAACATTGCAAGTGTACCTTCGTGCTAGAATAGCCCCCAAGGGTATGACACTCTCCCTCACACCAGCCGCTACAAATCTAGATAAACACGACCAAATAACATGGAAAAACGTCCTCCTTGAGGCATCCCTTAAATTAACAGAAATTGCTCTTAATCATAGTGACAAACAGGTAAAAAAACTGGTCGCTATGACCAACACCATTCTCCGCCACAACACTTTATCGAACGAAGAAATCACGCGATTAACAGAATTTGAGCAGAATAAATACCAAGCCATCAGGGCCACAAAACTTCATAAACTCGAAAGAGACCATGTGCCCAAACCCGCGTTCCCTGATACAGTGCCTTATCATTACAACACCACCACCCAGGAAAACACTAATGGTACAAACGAGCACCCATCTAGGAACACACCGTGTGACACTGTGGTTGTGAACTTATCGGACACGAGCTTGTCACCTGACGAAGTAAAACTGCTATCTAAGGGACTAAGCTTCTGCCCGACCACAAAATTTTTCGATGAATTCCACTTACTCCGAGACCTCGACAACTTCGCTCGAAGCTTAAGGTTGCGCGAATATTTCTTAGATAGGCCTTCTAACCACAAAACAATTCACCGTCGTAAATCAAATGATTGGACACCGAACAGTAATCGAGACAAGTGCTTGGACCTTTATATCACCGCAGTACAGAAAGATATAGTACACGAATACCACAGACAGAAAGGAAACCGAGAAAACTTGACCAAATCTTAAAAAATAAGCATGAAAAATTTGGCATCTAGGACAGACATAACAATAAAACCCGCTGACAAAGGAGGAGCAATTGTAGTCCTTAATACAACCAACTACCTACAAGAAGCATACCGCCAACTAGACGACTCAAGATTTTACGAACGCCTCCCAGGTGATCCGACAGACGAATACAAACGTATCGTATCAACAGAACTAAAGAAACTGTTGGACGCAGAAAAGATAACCAACACTGACCACAAACTGATGCAAGCAGCATACCCTCGTCCAGGTCGCTTCTACATCCTCCCAAAAATTTATAAACCCGGTAACCCAGGTCGACCAATCATATCAGGCATCGGTACAATAACTGAACCCATATCAGGGTACGTGGACAAACTAATAAGCCACATTCCATGCACCCTCGCGTCGTACATAAAAGACACCACACATTTTCTTCGAGACATTGCGGGTATCTGTGTGCCGAAAAACTCGTACTTGGTTACCCTTGATGTCTCTTCATTATATACAAATATTCCTCACGATGACGGCATAGCTGCACTAAGAAACATGTACACAAACCATAGACAATCTAACACCCCAGATTTCTCTGCCATTGCAACATTGACGAGGATGGTCCTCGAAATAAATTCATTCGAGTTTAACCAAGAGTATTTTCGACAAATCAGCGGGACCGCTATGGGCACCAAAATGGCACCTAATTATGCCAACATATTTATGGGAAAGCTAGAATCTGAATTTCTCGCACAAAGTTCCTTGAAACCAATGTTATACAGAAGATACATAGACGACATCTTTCTTATTTGGACCCACAGCGAGGACGAACTTCTCAGCTTTATAGACACTTACAATGCTGTACACCCGAACATACACTTCACACACACATACTCGCAAGTTACCGTAAATTTTCTTGATGTTACCATAACGATAGAAGAAGAGAAGCTCTCTACAACCCTATATCGCAAACCAACGGATCGACAACAATACCTTCATTACCAAAGCGATCACCCACGCCACTGTAAAAACAGTATTCCATACAGTCAGGCTCACCGGTTTAAGCGAATCTGCTCTAGAGACGCTGACTTTGACACGAGCTCACAGAGGCTAAAACTTATGCTCGAGCAACAAAAATACCCCCCACATGTAATTAATGACGCTGTTCAAAAAGCGAGAAAACTAAAGCGTGAAGACTTACTTATGAAGCGACCACCACGAGAAGACCCACAACGAACAAACCTCTGCTTGACTTACAGCACAAACTTCCCCAATGTAAACAAAATCCTTAAACGACATTACAACATTCTGGAACAAAGTGAACGTCTGAAACGCGCATTCCCATCCGCTCCAGGCGTCGTTTACCGACGACCACGTAACCTCAAAGACACCCTTGTCCACTCCCAAATTAACACATCACCCCCCAATAATTCATGCCGCCCTTGCTTAAAGCCACGATGTCTTGTATGTAAGGCGATGCGAGAAACAGACAAAGCAACCAGCACGCAATCCAAGTTTTCGATTAACATACGAGGAAACCTAACATGCGATTCTTCTAATGTGGTGTACCTGCTCGAATGCAACGTGTGTGGTATGCAGTACATCGGACAAACAGAAACACCATTTAGGATTCGCTTCAATAATCACAGAGCCCATGCGAAATCAGCCCCAAGTCTACCTCTATCAAAACATCTCAATCTTCCCGACCATGCATTCGACAAACTATCAGTAACGCTCTTAGAGACGGGATTTAAATCAAATCGAGAACGTGAACAACGAGAGTCATACCTTATCCACCGATTTAACACCCTCGATAGAGGAATAAATGAGAATCCTGGTACACTTGCAGCAATTAAAGCATTAGAAAACAATAACGGCAACGATGAAAATAGTAACTGAGTTCACGGCACTGCAGCTGCGAAGGACACTGGACAACCTAAAACAATTCCAAGTGTAACTACTCTTCCTAAGTGCAGCTGTCGTCTGTTTTCTGTTTTATTTTACTACCCAATCAATTGTGCCATGCACGACATGCCCAACAGCAACCATGTGCACAGCCGGGAGGCCCCCACGACACGCGTAATTTAGAAGCGGGCCAGGAATTCGCATTGCACGCGCTTGCACAGCCTACCGCAATACGGGGCACCCCTATTTTTACGACGAAATGTTGACAGGGCGCGGAGTAGTTAAAGGCTTAGAACTTCCTAAAATGCCCGCTGACCAGCCTCTGACACAATACGCGGCCCCCGTCCTTCTACGACGAATTGTTTACGGGACCCCGAACAGTTAAAGGCTTAGGACTTCCTGAAAAGCTCTTTTTTGCCCCACACCGAACCGCCAGTGCCAGGAGGGACCGTCTGATCGGGAGAAATTCACTAGTGAACGGAAACATACACAGACCGCTGACATCAGAAAGGTGAAGGGGAGAGGGGGGAGAGAGTTGGGGGGGAGTGGAGGGAAAAGTGGAAGGGGGGCACCCGAGGGGCGTTCACCGTATATTATTTTTATCTTTTTTTTTCTTTCCTTTTCTTTTCTTTTTTTCTTTTTTTTTGCCCTCTTATTTTGCCCTCTGATTTGAGATTGTATAAAGCTGAGCACCGACCAACTGTATCTTTATTCCTGATGAAGGCCAGACTCTAGGCCGAAACGTAGAAATGAGCCGCGTTGTGACCGCTCACGGAGGATCTACTAGACTATATGCAACGCTACGGCCACTCAACCACCATGCCTGCCTATATATATATATATATATATATATATATATATAGTCAAGTGGATCCTCCACGAGCGGTCACAATATGGTTTATTTCGACGTTTCAGCCAGAGTCTGGCCTCCATCTAGATTGTGAAACAGGCCTCACGGACCACAGCAAGTCATCTTTTCAGCCACAATCCTGATGAAGGCCATACTCTGGCTGAAACGTCGAAATAAACCACGTTGTGACCGCTCACGGAGGATCTACTAGACTATATGCAACGCTACGGCCACTCAACCACCATGCCTGCCTATATATATATATATATATCTATATATATATATATATATATATATATATATATATATATATATATATATATATATATATATATATATATATATATATATATATATATATATAGTCAAGTCGATCATCCATGAGAAGTCAGAACGAAGCTTATTTCTTTTGACGTTTCAGCCAGAGTCTGGCCAGAGGCAAGTAGATCCTCCGTGAGCGGTCACAACGTGGTTTATTTGCACATTTCGGCCTAGAGTCTGGCCTTCATCACGTCACTTGCCCTTGGGCAATGGGCGATCCAGCGGCTCGAGGGGGCCCTGGCCAGGTAGAGGAGAACGGGAACTCGTGACCCGCAAGCGCGGGATGCAGGAACCCAAGTATCCTCTGTTGGGTCAGGTTCAACCCTCGAGTTCTAGAATGATGAATGCGAGAGTCTAGGCCGAAACGTCGAAATAAACCACGTTGTGACCACTCACGGAGGATCTACTTGACTATATATATATATATATATATATATATATATATATATATATATATATATATATATATATATATATATATACTCATATGTGTATATATATATATATAGATATATATATATAAATATACTTATATGTATACATATATATATATTTATATATATGTATATATATATATATATATATATATATATATATATATATATATATATATATATATCGTCTGAAGCGATTTGATGGCGAAAGTCTTTGACTTCTGTAGTGTTTTTTCTTCTCATTCTCTTCTCATTTTTCTTCCCATTTAATAAACCTTGTAATGCACTGAAGTAAATGCCATATTCAAGAATCTTAACGACGTGTTACACTTCACAATGTGGTGACGCGTTTTTATTTCAGACGATGGAGCTCGTCCGATGGATGACTGCGATGAACTTGGACTTGCTGAATACTGGAAGACTTGAGAAAATCGATCCAGTTGAGATGATGGTGCGGGGCTCTCTTGACTTGGGAGTTGAAGTCATCATATCCATCAGATTGTACGATAGGTGGTTTTATCGCAGGAAAAGAGTTTTACAGGTGCGGCAGCGAAACCTGATATGTCTTCAACCCTAGATATCGTATTCAAATAACACCGTATGTCACGCTACATGCAAGAATGTATTATTATTATTGATGATCAACGTACACGGCGATTCTGTGGTCTGTTATTTTATGTCTTTAGCTCTATAATGTGCGTACATTTTCTTCAGTTTGTGATTGTAGAGATGGTGGTTTATAGAAATACTTGATCGTAACCTGTGCATAGTAGTGGCCATCAAGCGATGCATAAGTGCTTCAGTACTGGTTTAGTACAAGTGATGAAGAACGAGACACTTGTTTTGGAAATACCATGTGTATGTTTAGGTGAATTAATGCGTAATGTTTGTGGCAATGGTGATGACATATCAATTGTCTACATGCACCTTGGTAAAAACGCAATATCATATGAAAAAATGAACCTCTTAGAGCTTTTGTATTGCATATAATTTGAAATGTCGTCTGGGTGCGTGGGTGTGTCACAATCATCTTAGGCACCTGGGTGTGAGATAGGCATGCTCCGGTCGATAGAAGCGGTGCTGTATTCTAGATTTGTGAGAAGCAAAAACGTTTTACGTCACAGTTAAACGTAATAGTAAGCTAATAATAAGGTAGAAACCACTGTTCCCGTTTATGGTAACCTATCGAGTAGAGCATTCATGAGTTGATAGCGGCTCAAATGTGCGTATGCGTCAAGGCTTCTAAAGAAAGCGCTAGCCCGAAGGCATACGACGACCGCTATATGTCTCAACATCTTGCCATCGATAAGATAGCGATTTCTTGGATGCATATTCAAGCATATCCTCCACCCCAGCACTCTTGGAAGTCCCCTCTGAATTACATAAGACGGCAGGAAGACAAAATGCACTTACACCTAAGTATAAATTTTATGTCGTTCAAATAAATATGTGGGGCAACGATCAAGAAACGTATGGTTACTTAACAATACGATGCCTAGAGCCTCACCTACTCGTTATGATTGACTTCGTGAAGAAGCATCTTTTTTTTTCTTTACTCCTTCTGTCGTGTTTAGACTATGTTTTCCACACTATAGTCCTAGAAAGCTTGAGACATATTCCTAAATGTTATTGACATCCCAGGGGAAGTTCAAGGCTCCTTAAAATATGAACGTTGTTGAGAAATGCTTCTTTTACGTTTAGCGTAACATATAAATTCACAAGCAATTTGTAAAAGTGATAGATATAGTTTCTTTTGAGCTCCTGCAGTTTCAATTATTCTTGAACTTAGATAGCTTGTTGAATGTAAACACGAAGATGACTTGTGGTTCTTTTTTCACCGCCACAATTTACTAGAGAAGAATGAGCAATATTCGTTTTTTTTTATTCGCTCGCAGATAGACTACAGCAAAGAACAACAGACATGGCTAAGACAGAGAAGCTACAAATCGAGCTGGACGAACAATAATTACTATGGCATGCTTTTCCTTTTGTATGGAGGTAGCCAGTATGAAGACTACACATTCTCCAACAAAATACTCGCGTACGAAGAACAACGTGAGTTGGGCTGGTATTTTGTTTTGTTCTATAAACCCTGTCAATGCAAGCGTGTGCAAAACATTTTTCCTTTTACAGTTGTGCTACATAGTGTGCTTTTGCTGCAGCCTCTATTATCAATTTATGTAAAAAGATTTGGGAGAACATGTGCATTTCTTTTTAAAATGAGTACTGCGACATAAGAGCCGACAAAAAACAGTTTTTATATGTATACCGCTGTGAGATGGCGTTTAGGTGAATATATTGCAGTGTTATTTCAAATGAGATATCAGCTTGTCTAACACTATCGTCAATATTTGAAAAACTTCTGATGAATTATTGGTATTATTACTGTATGTTACCAACGCTTCTAACGTCTTTGGTACAAGTGGAAAGAGATAAATGGAAGACAGAGCGTACTTCACCCTAATAGACTCGCATGCCACATAAGTCAACAAGTTACCATAGAATATCGTTTCAGCAATGCCCCAGGTTGCATTCGGAAGCATAATGTTGCAGCCCAGCTGAACAAAACTTGTAAATAATAAAGAATAGTCGGTTGAGGTAAGAATCAAGTGTTGCATGGGGCAAACACAAATACATCATACAGGTAACAGAAGTAAAGAAACTATTTAAAGCTGCGCAAAAGCGTGTGCATCATCCACTCGAACGTGACCGGCACATTGAACAAGCCAAATGTCATAACTATGAATTAGTAGAGAGTGCCAGGCTATAAAAGTTCGCCTTTTCACGGTCGTGTTCGTCTTGTGTGATACGCCGGTAACAAGAGCCCAAGCTTATCAAAGAATATAGGTTGCACTATGAGGGAATACGAGAGCGTCCTCGATACGAGAAAGCGGTTACACTTCGTTATGGTAATCCTGAATAAATTCTGATAGGCCACGCAGAAACACCAAATATAGTGTTTCGTTTTACCCACGACCACATAAGCAGCCGAACAAATCGAAGAAAGCTCAATAATCCTTTTTTGAACATCTTGTCGACTTTCGGTTGGATAACTCGGTGCTCTGATTGTGGCGCTTGGCAAGGACACTGTGAATTTGAGCTGCATTACCGGTATCTGTGCGGCGCTTCGCATGTGCGACTTGACCTAAAGGCCTACCGTCCATGTCAAATATATCAAAGCGTATCGTTGACAATCACTGAAATCGTTTATTGAAAGGTTGAAAAGTTTCAGGCAATCGTCTTAGTTACGTTGTTGTGCAGCGTTGAATATGCGGCAAGGTCGGTGCTATGCGGGTTTGAAGAGCAAACAGCGGGCAGTCCAGGTGACAACTATGAGATGTGTAACTCTTACACTTCCATTCACAGAGGTGATAACTTATCATTTAATGTATGCACCGATGTTCATGAGGGTTCTTTACCCACGCAGGCCATCCACTTTTACATCAAGCAAGTTCAAGTCTCTAGATAGGGTAAACACACGGATTCCCGAGATGGTTTCGAATGCATTGTCATCCATGGAAGCTAGATTGCTCAGTGCGAGAACGCGATGATCTTGCGGGGATGGCAAAAAGCTGGGCGTTGAACTGATATAGCAAGAGCCTCATTGTATCCACCGTCACGAGTGACAAACAAAAGATATGAGTATAAGCTACACCATGTCAATGAAAACAGATCGGATTGTCTTCCTGTGTTCCCTTACTGTGCACGCTCTCCATAGTGGCGATATATTTGTGGCATTGACAAGATGTTTCGTCAGCGAACATACTGGCTGCGGTGCTACATTTGCGAGCTCCTTCCTCGCAACCTTTTTGATCAACAAGATAGTTATTCGAAGATCATCTGATGGTTTTGTAAAAAAAAAGATGGTAGAGACTCCGCCTGAATTTCTCGACGCAAGATGATGACTAGACTCTCGTTGATAGGCGGTTGACTGCGTGCTTGCTGAATATCCTCGCAAGATCACGCACCGGGCGTATTCGGGAGTCGCATAAATCGCTGGGTGATGCAGCGACTCCTCTATCTTTGTAATCTTTAGCTGTAAAATCCGAAGACTTCTTTCGTGGAAAGCCGTGTTCTAAGAGCTAATACGCCTGGAGATGAAGAACAGAGCGCCTCGACGTCCGTTTATTGCGGCGTAGCTCCAAGAAACACCCCACGTGCCACACGCAATCCTTCGTACTTGTCTTCTTTTCCTGCACCCTATGTCCACTGGTGTAAAGACTCTCGGCCCACAAATTGCTGCGGGCGCATTTCTAGGAAGCACAACTGTTGAATAGGCCGCGTTACAATTTTGCCATCTGCTAGCTTTAGGGGACAGGCACGAACAATGCCATAATGTCCCGTAGTGTTCCTCAGAACACGTGCGAGTTTCCAACACAACACGGGCAGATCATCGTCGCGCACCATCACTATATTGCCTTCCATAATACTACTAATGTCCATCACTGGGCGATTACGAGCGCTTCAAAGGAGTAATAAATATTCCTTATACCAGCGATTTCAGAAGTCTTTTGGTTGGTTTTTGTTGCTGTATCCAGGTTTTAAAAAGCTCCGTGTGGGAGCTGGGCACCACGTCTGCTGTTTGCAAGTCGGGGAGCGCCGTCAATTGCTAGCATGTAAGAAAGGGGCAGGTTTTAAGACTTCTGGTTGCTCTGGTGCAGAATACAAGTACGCCAGCGGTCTGCTATTTATGATCGCTTCAATTTCTACTAGAACCATGCTCATTTGACGATAATCTAGAAGATACCTTCCTAGAGCTTTTCTTAAGTTGTCTTTCACTCACCTCACCATACGCTCCCAAAATCCACTCTACCAAGGAGCACGGTCAGCAGAGAATTTGCACCTGATGCCATGAGCACACAGATAATCGCCGACTTCACTTATTCTAATAGTGTCATACACAGCACGATGTCCTCGGGAAGCACGTTTAAAGCACAAAGCATTGTCAGAGTAAATCACTGAAGGGAATCGACGACGTGCAGTGAAACGCCGAAAGGCTTCCAAGAAACTGTCTGCTGGGTAGCGTAAAACAAGCTCTAGATGAACCGCGCGTATTACCGCGCAAGCGAATAGCGATGTATAAATTCTGTGTTGGTTCACTTTTCAAGTAAACTGGTCCAATAAAATCTACACAAGTTACGTAAAATTGTTTGGACACAATCACTCGGTCAGCAGGTAGCGCTGTCATAAAAGCTGTCGCAGGCTTCATCCTTAATCGCGCGCACTAGCTACACAGCCTGATCACTCTTTTCACACACTGCTTCGCCTTCGTCACCCAGAAGCGCTCTTGGAGCTCCGCGATGGTTGTGGCGACTCCTGCGCCGGTGGCGATGAGTTCAGTGGCGATGTGGTCACCGGTAGGCAGAATCGAGTGTTTGAAGCCCTCGTGGTACTCGACATTCCGGGGCCTTGTTTGAATTCTCAGCAATCCGTCTTCTTCCGCAAGAAATTGGTGCAAATCCCAAATTTCGACGCCTTGGGTTGATCTCGCCTAAACTGGAGGACTGCTAATTCAAGGCGGAAGTTTGTGCCGACATGAAAGTTTTTTGATAAATGGCCCGCTGGCGTCCAACGGCTGAACAAGAAAGTTCACGAAGCATTTTTTCACGGGCATTCCAACTAGGTAAATCAGTTTCTTGAACCAGGAACAACCCGCCTGCTGTTCCGCAGATACAAAAGACATCGTTAGCGAAGATAACTGCAGGGTGTTAATAATAGACCACTGCAAACTATTCGTATTTCATAATCCAGCCTTCCGTGTCAACGTGATTAGTGGCACTTAGTTACGAGGATGCCACGACTGAATCTATAGGACTGAATGCATCAATTGTACTGGAGTCATGGTCAAAGAGAAAGCAGCACAATCACTTTCTGTTGACATTGCGGGGCTGTCCAGAACACGCCCGCTATGGAGTTCTGTCTTCCACCATACCCAGCTGCTTCACCGCAGTTTATGATTATGTACAGCTATTTACAGCCTATTTACACCTGCATATAATTCTGCCGTACAAGTGACGGCTGTGATTCACAAAAAAAGCAGTCGTCATTTTCTTTGCACACTTCACCGTAGTGAAAGGTGCAACAACGCAACAATATTGCCACATGATATGCTTGGTTGAGATCCAGGTGTGAAAGAAGACAACGACGATCTGTCTGAGCTGCTGCTTGGCTAGTCGACTCAACGAACCCATTAAAACCAAGTTTGTCTTAAGGAACGTGACAAGACTGGTGGAGTTGCTGGGTACAACGTATCACGATCCACCCGATGCCCAAGACCCCGTACAGCAGCCGGAACACAAGCCCTGCACCCGTGGACACTCCTGTTCACAGAGTAAGCCGCCGCCAACGAGGCCTCCCACCTGAGACACCAACCACTGACGCAGCGACTATGACTTCGACCAAAGATCCCATGCAAGCTCCGACACCTTCCACGCTGATCTACTGCACCGTCCAGAACCCACTCATGCCTAGCCCCTTTCATGGAGAGCAGCATGAAGATGTTGACGACTGGCTGAGTGAGTTCGAACGTGTCGCAGCGATAAATTACTGGGATGATGCCGCGAAGCTCCGGAACGTGAACACTTGCTTAAAGGACGGTGCCAAGACGTGGTTTTTGAACAGGGATGATGTTCTGACATCTTGGCGTGAGTTCCAGCGTCGCCTTCTGGAGACCTACAGGAGTCCCGACCGCCGCGAACGGGCGGAGCGTGCACTACAATCACGCATCCAGATGCCAAACGAGACCGTCTCGATTTACGTTGAGGACATGACACGGCTTTTCAAGCGAGCAGATCCTGCTATGGCAGAAGAAAAAAAGTTGCGCCACCTCATGCGTGGCGTGAAGGAACAACTTTTTGCTGGTTTGGTGCGTAGTCCCCCCAAGAGTGTTGCTGAGTTCCTTACAGAAGCGGTAACAATGGAGCAAGTACTGCACCAACGGTCTGCCCTGTTTGACCGTCAAGTGAATGCTGCCTCAACTCCCGAAATTTTCGCCACCCCTGGAAGCAAGAGCCCCGAATGGATTCGCGAGATCATCCGATCTGTCGTCCGGGAAGAAATGGAAAAGATGTACGGGACAAGGCAAATTGATGTTGCTTCTATCACCAGTGTCATCCGTCACGAGGTCCAACAGGTGTTGCATGCCCATCGTTTTCCGCCGATGTCGGTTGATCCGGAAACGGCTCCTGTGTCTACTGACAGTCGCCGTCGTACGTACGCGGAAGCCTTGCGATCTGCCACGCCTCGTTCTGGTCAAGGAGTCCCGACCCAGCCAGTGCCGCACGTCCCGATCCAGACAGTGCCACACGTCCCGATCCAGACAGTGCCGCACGTTCCGCTTCAGACAGTGCCATACGTCCCGATCAAGACAATGATGCCGTCAGTCGCGATTCAGTCGGCGCATGCTGGTTTGGACATCGATGGTCGCCGTGCACCGACGCGCAAGTATAATCTCTGGCGTACGCCGGACATACGACCCCTCTGCTATCATTGCGGCGAGGCTGGTCACATTTACCGCGAATGTCCATACCGGCAACTTGGTCTGCGTGGATTTTCCGTCAATTCACCTCGTCCCCAAATTGGTCAAAGGCCGAGGGATATCGAAGAGTATCTCGCGCAACAGCGTTCACCCTTTACACGACGGCAATCGCGGTCACCATCTCCGAGGAGACCCGCAGCCACTGGGTCACGTTTCGGGGTGACGGCACGGGAACGCTCTCCAAGCCCTCGTCGGGAAAACTGAAGGCAGCGGCATTCGGGGGCAAGGTCGCTGGGACTCAAAGTTTGGAAGACCTCCCATCGACGCTTGCACGCAACACGGAAGGCATTCAATCAGAGAATAATCGCAGTACCGAGGAAACGCCGAAATCCACATCTGAACCCAGTGACCGCGTGTCACTTGACATACCTGTGCTGATTGACGGTTTTCAGGTCAACGCATTGATAGACACTGGTGCAGACTTTTCGATTATCAGCGGGAAGCTAGCAAAAGATCTCAGGAAAGTGATTACTCCGTGGAATGAAACGCGAATTGAAACTGCTGGAGGACACGTTGTAACACCACTGGGTCGCCGTACGGCAAGAGTGAAAATTTGTGCGTCAACATTTGTGCTCAGCTGCCTCGTTCTGTGCGACTGTTCACGTCAGCTGATTATCGGCATGGACTTCCTTCGGGAATACGGTGCCATCATAAATCTTCGTGAGCGCATTGTGACCTTGTCGACTCAAGGCGCAACAGGTCGAGGCGCTGATAACTGCCGTAGACCTGCGCTGCGTGTTGCTGATGACAGTGTGACGTTGCCGCCTCGAACGACTGTTCCCATCGAAGTCATTTGTGAAGACCTCCGGGACGGTGACGTGGTGGCTGAAAGCAACCTATCACTTCTGCTACTCCAAGGTGTATGTGCCGCCCGAAGTGTTGTGCGTGTCCGTAATGAACAGTCGCAAAGACTACTTACGAACTTCAACTACGAGCACCGGCATGTTTTCCGCGGAACCACCGTAGCCTATGGAGACCCTGTTGCCGACGTCACGGAGTGCTTCGCGTTCGAGGAAACGCATGAGGATGAAGAATTTCTAGACCACGTCGACATTAATTCGACGTTGTCAGACAAAAGAAAGGCTGCACTTCATGACCTTTTAAGGGAGTTTCGGTCTTGCTTCGCCTCTTCTTCCAAAGCCCGTCAAGCACACCTCGCCAAGCATCGAATTATTACTGACGATGACGTCCGCCCCATCCGGCAGCAGCCTTATCGCGTTTCTTCCAAAGAACGTGCGGCTATTCAGACACAGGTAAAAGATATGCTCGATGACGGGATTATTCAACCATCCAACAGCCCTTGGTCCTCGCCAGTCGTTCTAGTGAAGAAAAAAGACGGAACGCTGCGATTTTGTATTGACTACAGGAAGCTTAATAGCGTCATGAAAAAAGACGTTTACCTGCTTCCACGGGTCGACGACTCTCTCGACAGATTACGACGCGCGAAGTATTTTTCGTATATCGGTCTAAAGAGTGGCTATTGGCAAATCGAAGTGGATGAACGAGACCGAGAAAAAACCGCGTTTGTGACTCCAGACGGACTTTACAAATTCCGTGTTCTTCCCTTCGGCCTCTGTTCTGCCCCAGCTACTTTTCAGAGGATGATGGACACAGTTCTCGCTGGCTTTGAAGTGGCAAAGCTGCCTTGTCTACCTCGATGATGTGGTCATCTTTTCCGAGAGCTTCGAAGAACATCTGAAGCGTCTGAGAAAGGTTCTGGATGCCATTCGCACAGCTAAACTCACGCTGAAACCCCAAATATGCCATTTCGGCTACGAAGAGCTGAAATTTCTGGGACATGTCATTAGTGCAGATGGAGTGCGACCTGATCCAGACAAAACTGTTGCTGTCGCGGCCTTCCCTGTTCCATCAGATAAAAGAGCAGTACGCCGTTTCCTCGGCTTGCGCGCGTATTATCGCCGATTTATCGCCAACTTCTCGAAGATAGCTGAACCTCTTACGCGACTCACCCGAGATGACGTGCCTTTTACTTGGAGCGCAGAACAAGATGCAGCGTTCACAGAGCTACGGCAGAGAATGCAAACAGCCCCTGTTCTTGGCCCATTTTGATGAGGACGCTGCTACAGAAATTCATACAGATGCCAGGAACGTTGGACTTGGCGCTGTCCTTGTACAACGACACGGTGGCGTAGAACATGTAATAGCTTACGCCAGTCGTACTCTTTCTCGAGCCGAGATCAACTATTCCACAACGTAAAAAGAATGCCTCGCAGTCGTGTGGGCGACGACCAAGTTTCGGCCTTACCTCTACGGTCATCCCGTCAAAGTGATGACTGACCACCACTCGCTCTGCTGGCTGGCAAATCTCAGAGATCCATGCGGCCGTCTCGCTCGGTGGAGTTTGCGTTTGCAGGAGTTCGATATTACGATTGTGTACAAGTCAGGGCGCAAACATGAAGATGCCGACGCGCTTTCTCGAGCGCCTGTTGGGCACGCTGTCAGGGGCTCCGAGGATGAAGATGCCTTTCTCGGAGCAGTCAGCGATTCCGAATTTATGTCAAAACAGCGGGCAGACGACGAATTACGCCCAGCTATTGATTCCCTGGAAGGTCGGAACGCTCAGGTCCCTCGACACATTGCTCGCGAACTGTCCTCTTTTTGTCTAAGAAGAGGCATTCTTTACAAGAAAAACGCCCGTGGTAGCGACAAAGCCTTCCTACTCGTTGTTCCTACCGAAATGCGGGACGAGATCCCCCTTGCGTGCCACGATGAGCCCACGTCAGGACATTTGGGCTATTCGCGAACTCTCGCCAGAGTACGGCAACAGTATTACTGGCCGCGACTATCAACTAGTGTACATCGATACGTGAAATGCTGCCGTGAGTGCCAGCGTCGCAAGACTCCGCCTGTGAGACCCGCGGGCCTGCTCCAGCCGATCGCACCACCACAGACACCGTGTGATCTCGTGGGAATGGACCTTCTTGGACCCTTCCCTTTGTCGTCCTTTGGGAACAAATGGATTTTAGTTGCCACAGATTATCTTACTCGTTATGATGAAACGAAAGCATTACCCCGTGGTACATCCTCTGAAGTCGCGCAGTTCTTCGTGCACCAAATCGTCCTACGGCATGGTGCCCCGTCATGCGTGATTACGGACAGAGGGACGTCATTTACAGCACGAATGATGGAGGACATTTTTAAATTGAGCTGCACAAGTCATCGAAAAACGACGGCTTATCACCCGCAATCGAATGGACTGACAGAGAGGCTTAACAAGACCATAGCGGACATGCTGTCAATGTACGTTGACGTACAACACAAAACCTGGGACGAAATTCTTCCATACATCACGTTTGCATACAATACGGCAACGCAAGAAACAACGCGATTTCCGCCTTTCCGACTCGTTTACGGACGCAACGTGTGAACCATGCTCGATGCTATGCTTCCGTGTGACCAAAGCAATGAAATCGCTCCAGACGCTGAGCAATACACTCAATACGCCGAGGAAGCTCGTCAGCTAGCTCGCATAAACACCAGTCACCAACAAGATGAAGACGCACGACGTTACAACCTCCGCCATCGAAACGTCACCTACCACCCTGGGGACCGAGTGTGGGTGTGGACCCCTGTCCGGCGACCAGGCTTATCCGAAAAACTCCTAAGCCGTTATTTTGGACCGTACAAGGTTCTTAGACGAGTCACTGATGTTACCTACGAGGTATTTCCGGACGGCGCAGCGTCTTCTCGTCGACAGCTTCGGCCCGAAACCGTGCATGTCGTTAGGCTGAAGCCCTACTTCACACAGTATCCCTTGTGTTCACGTGTTGCGACAAGCCGTGACATTGTGCTGCTGCTGCTGTTCGTGTTCTCCTGTGTTTTTATGCCTTTTCTTTTTGCGGTTTGCGCAAGCATTGGCGAATTTTCATTTGCGCTGCGAGTACTGGCACTCTCCCGCTTTTAGTTCTCTGTATCTGCGTGTGTATGCCTTCATTTTTTTTTCTTTACGAGCATCGAGTCGATGCTTTCAAAGGGGGGACTATTGCCACATGATATGCTTGGTTGAGATCCAGGAGTGAAAGAAGACAACGACGATCTGTCTGAGCTGCTGCTTGGCTAGTCGACTCAACGAACCCATTAAAACCAAGTTTGTCTTAAGGAACGTGACAATATCATGCACCAAATTTTTCTTTGGTCTGCTGTATCAGTGGATCAGTAGCCAAGGTGCTCGGCTGTTCACCCTAAGAAGACTGGTTCGATCCCGACCACGACAATCGAATTGCCGTAAAGGCGAGATGATACAGGACCACGTAAGGGCACGTTTGCAATGACACGAGATGTTGAAAATATCCGGAGCCAAGCAATAATAGTAATATCGTTGTTTGGGGCGACAAACCCCACATTTAACAGTAGTAATAATAATAAAAATTATTATTATTATTATTATTATTATTATTATTATTATTATTATTATTATTATTATTATTATTATTATTATTATTATTATTATTATTATTATTATTATTATTTTAAATTGGTATTGACATATTTACTATTATTACTTTTGTTTTCCATTTTTTTCCTGTGTTCAGTTTATTGCTGTTGGTGCCAAGGTCGGTGTTGAGCCACTTGCAGTTGAATTTACACGGCCGAAAAAAATAGATAAGCATGAGCGTACCTTCAGCCCAGTTTTCATGCCTATATAGTAGGCCTCAGGTAGTATTGTGAGTGACACGACATCTGTAACGTTTGATCCCGCAAACGCAATTTGGGCCAGTTATGTGTTCTCTTTCAACCTTTGTTTCTGTTAAATCTAGAAAGTATGTAGTACTTTTGCGACGGTAATTTGATTGATGAAATGTGCTTCCCTTCTAATAGCTCCGAGCGGTGCTGGAGAGCACAACTAGACGCAGTTACCGAAATCATAGAGCTCTGTATATTGGCGCAATGTTCATGCTGCTTTATTCGAAAAGAACTGTCATATTCGTTGAATGATTCCCACATTTGTTCAACTTTGTTTGTATACCAGTTCCGCATGCCTGCCACTAGGCGTAACAAATATCAATATCAGTTGTTTGGAAATAAAGGTGCTGCTACGTATTTTGAAAAATAGACCTATGGGTTAGGGTGCAAAAACACCAACAAAAGCTTGGCAGGAAGCGGCTTCACTAATTAAGCAACAGTCTCTAGAGCAAAAGTAGGCCACTTTTTCACTGTGCAGGATAACGTATTGCTTTTTGCTCCCATTTCATTCACCCATATTGGTGTTTATTTCATTCAATCAATCATATCACTGATAGGTGACGAAACCTGTCGCGGCTTGAGCTTGTATTGGTTCCGTTCAACAACCATCCAAAGTCACTTCACTCAAACGCTCTCTATTTTATTTTTATTAAAACAGCCATGAAAGAATGGTTGACATTACAAAGAACTAGAAGTGATTGAGACGTTGCGTTTTTGAGCAAAGCAAAGCGGATGTTTCCCACGAGCTACATCTCACAGATGGGTTATTTGACACTGGTCTACGCAATACACAATTCATTCTACTCTTCCATATTCACCACCTTGACGATTCACTTTACGTAGATAATAGCGCTGCCGGTTCGTTATTTTTCACAGTCAGTCATAACATGTCTCCTCGGTTATCTTTCTGAAAACATCTCACCACCACCACGGCATGATCTTTCGGATACTTCAACGTCCACTCTGTCGCTCGCGAACCATTCTGGTCGGTTTAAATGTTGTCGTTCGAAATCAATGATGCCCGCGTAGTTCAGCAATCGTTTGTGACTAACACAGTGCACAAGCCCAGTTTTGTGGAGGCTTGCCCCCTTTCTTTCGATGTCAGCACCGATTCAGTTGGCTGGCAACCGAACGAAAAGAAACTTCCAGCCACAAACTCCATTCATCTCTCAGAGCGAAGCAACGCAGAACTTTGTCTTGAGCTAGGCTTCGCGCAACCACTGTCATTGACGCCCACTTGTCAGCTATCAGTGACGTCTCTAAAGGAGGTGCACTACACGTGTGCTTGACGCTTTCTGTCATCACGATCATCATCATCAGCCTGACTACGTTCGCTGCAGGGCAAATGTCTCACTGATGCTCCGCCAATCAACCTGGTCTTGGCATTTCTGCTGCCACGCTATACCTGCAAAGATCCTAATACCTTTGGCCCGCCTAATTTTATCTTCTCATTCCAGCTCTTGGCATAGCCTTGGAATCCAATCAGTTACTCCTTCATAGCAACGGTTGTCCTGCCTACGTGATGCGTGCCTCGCCCATTTCAATTTTTATTCATTTGAACGATTATATCCTGAACTCCCATTTTTTATTGACCTACTATGCTCCCGTCCTATTTCTAAAAGTTACACATATTTTCCTTTCGGTTACTCGCTGCGTCGTCCTCAATTAAATTGAGTTTTTTTTTAAGCCTCCTTATTTCTGCTCCATAAGTAAGTGCCGGTAAGATGCAGCTCTTATAAGTCTTCTTCTTGAAAGACTGTAGCAGACTTCCCTCACTTATTTGAAAGTATTTGCCGTATGTTTCTCGAGTCTGCCATTCATTTCTTATGTCTAGGTGAATTCAGGAACTTACCATGCTATATTCACTGCACCATATCTAGCCAACTAGTTCTAAATTGTGTGTGATTCCCGGGTGCGCACACATAATGAAAGATATTTCAATTTTAGTTTCACCAGTTCGACTGCGCCACTTACGGTTATCCCGTTCTCTATAGAAGGTGTTTAGGATCCGCAAGTTACTACTTTGTGTGAAGTCTAATAGTCTCTCCCCTGTGGCTTTTTTTTTAGAGCCGATGTTATATTTTCTAACTCCATGGTCTTCAAGTTGCTTCTTGCCTATAGTAGTATAGGGAGCGCGTAAGCAGACAACATACAGCATTCTTGCATACATCAGCAATAATGTCACCCACCAGCATGGTATACTGTGTCTTTGCCTCATTAATTGATCAGTCTGTTTTCGTAGAAACAATAAACTAAATTTATATTATGACTGAATGTAGGCGCGTATGCTTGTATAAAATCTTTATCATATACTTCTTATCAAACGTAATTGCAATGCTTCCCAAACTCTCACTAATGCTTCATTATCCCCTTATTGTTTAGCTATATTTTCACAGAGAAGCAAACCAACCCTTACGTTTTTTTCTGTCGGTATGTCATGAAAGGATTGGATGTTTCAGTCTTCAGCAGTGTTTAAGCCTCACGTGTCTTCCTAACTTTGTCCACCCCTATACATCTCATTTACCACCCTCATATTTCTCTATCAATACAGCCATTCTAGCCATCCTTGATAGCATTATAGCGTTAGACATACCCAAGTTCATATATCCAATTGCGAGAATTCGCCAACAGCTTCGCAGTAGGGCTCAACGCTAGCCAACACATCTAAGTACGAGCAGTAACTGCCTAACCATTGGGCAACATGATCAACTACACAGCCACATTATCCGCTAGTAAGCTACCGCTAGCCGAGGCAAGAAATCACTAGCCAACAATAGCAGAAGTTTAGCCAGGTATAGACAGTCCTGAACAATAATTTTCCGGTCCTGAGAACTAGTACACTCTATCAGATGATGGCTGGTGATCTGTGCTTATATCATGCGAGAAAGTTCTGGACAGGGCAGAGAATGCAGATCGCGTATGTTGTCATGCGCATTAAGATTTTGCAGCTAAACACTGACTGCAATGACCTTTTGTCATTTATACCACTGATGCATTGCTACACTGACGTGCCTGTATTTTTAATATTAAGGCATCATGCTATTCATGCATTGGCACGTAACCTATATTTTAATTGGCAAGTAAATGCTTTGGCAGGTCCACACTATCCGAAACTGTGCCACAGGACTTTCACACGATGTCGGAGAAATTTTATGTAAAAGTTGTAGAAATATTGTGTAACAATTTGTAGAACTACAAGGTGTGTTCGTTACGGTGCTCGATGTTTAACAAAGGAGCCGTGTGTCTTATCCTGGTCACGGAAGGCACAAATGTCATCTTAAGACAAATACTAGGGCACCAAGCCTTTTTATTTTCGTGGAAGGTAAATAAATCCCGGTGGCTCAGGCTTCCGGAGCTCTTCACAGTGAGGTCGTTGGTAATCATAGCAAAGATTTCTCTCGTAAACAGTTAAAATCTTCTTGTACCGAGGATAACTAACTTTTTTCTTCTATCTGTAGTACGACGAATAGAAAAAGCCACAGTCAACTGGAACCAGTCAACGTTCGTGAATATATCCGATCTGGGCCTGGACACATTTCCACACGTCACTGGAAGTAGGTGCAAATATTTCACTATATGAAATATAACCTACGTTGGCCTGAGAGGTTATGAACAGCATATGCTGATCTATAAACGTTGTCGATCATCATTAATCACGATAAAAGCAGTCGCATATACGACATAACTTGCGCATGATATTGTATGGTCTGGCTGAAGTAGAGTTTAGTTTGTTTGGCATTATTATTCTCAGCTTACTAGAGAGAACAATTATTCAAAGGGTGGATGAATCGCAGCCATGAGAAATTTGTGAAATCGCTATTGAAGTATTACACTTATTGTATAACTTCAAAGAGTATACGCGTTGCGTTTCAATGGTGTTCTATTGTGCGCTCAAAAGTGAGACTTACGGTATATCGCCTTTAAAATCGACAAAATGCGCTTTATGTTGTGTAGGAGCCGTACTTGCCTAACAATTACATTACCACTCTTGATATTCAAAGTTAACGTTTTAGAAATACGTTTGTTTTCTGTTGTCATGCATTTTTATGGCATCACGCAGGTGTCTCGAACACGTTACCCACTGGCCACAAGCGGGCCGCCGTTTCACGAGAAGTTGAATATTTGTGACTTCCCTAGGTATACTTGCAATATACACTCACTTATTCTGATCAGTAACACACAATGATTACAAACATAGCATTTCATAAGACGTTATAACACTGCGAATAATAAATCTGCGCTACAGAAATGGTACCGTTTCAAGGCAAGTTTTATGCGGCACACGATTTTGTCACTACTATTTTATACGTGAAAACATAGAAAAAATGTTCAAATAAAGAGTGGCAAGCTCAAGACGCTGTCATTCGTGATATTGGAGTGCATGTCTTTGTGTAATGCTGCTGTTGAATCTACTTTTGAAATGAATAATAGTGGGCAAATGTGAAATGCATGCTTATCAAAGGCCGCGCTAGAAGACACCTTGTGACATTTTGTGCAACAGCACACCCATAACCTCGGCTCTCACGTCAGTTTTCTTTACTCTTTAAGCTCTGTGGGACAAAAATTTCCGACTGTGTCATTAATGTCTTTGTGCGGCTCACTTCATTACATCGATAATATAATACGTGGCTATTCTGTATTAATCAAACGAAAGCCAAATATTGGTGCTAATATTAGCACGTATATAGCAATAACCACGTGGATATGGTAATGATGTGACAATGCTATCGTTTGCCCTCTTTACTCATTTCTCAACAGAGGACTGGGGGGCCTTTTTTTCCAAGTACACCGAAGGCATATATACGGGCTCCGACACCATAGAGTGTTACCCGCACAGCACTATTATCATCAAGAAGCTGTTCGAAGACAAATACGTTGGGAAAGCTGGACTGCAATACCTGGTCGCTTGGAGCATCTATAGGCAATTTTTCGAGTTCACTGTGCCATATTTCTTTCGCGGCGGCAGAAAGGCCGACGAATCCTGCTTCGTGCACGTCAAGAATGTCATGAACCTTGCAATTCTCAGCCACCACTTCCAGACATGTATGTATATTCACTTTTCACCTCTCGCAAAGCCACCTTCATTTCGCAATTGGGTTAAGGAGACAAGCTGAAAGCTAATCAGTTGCGGGGAAATGGCGCCAGTTTCAGTGAATGGGCTTTTATGGTAGCAGGTTACACGGCAAGAACTTGGGGCAGATAGCACTCACGCAATAAAGACAAATTGTCTCCTAAAGGGGCCCTGCAACACACTTTAATAAACTATCAAATGAATTATAGCAATATAAATAACGACGCCAGCCTGGCGCAGGAACTGGCTCTGTCAGAGCTGGTACGAAAAAATGGCACGAATTAGATAGAGCAAAGAAAGCGACAGCCGGTTCTTTTGGCTACGAGCACTGCAACTGCATCAAAAAAGCGACATAAGGAACAACTGATACGGCACCAAGTGCATGTTCACCGCAACAGGCGTTTCGTCTCTAGATGCCGCGTCGATGCCTTCTGCCATGCGATATCGCAGTCTGCGCACTATGCCCCTGCACACTATCTATAACATCTATAGGACAATGATGTTGGGTACGACAACGCCTTAGCAACTAAAGGTTCAACAACTGTACATAACAAAAAAATGGCTGCGGGTTAGGTGTTCAACCAAGGCTAGTTAGGCTAGCGAAACTTTGTTATACATGAATATGACCGTTTACCCACGTAGCCGAAGCGCAGCTCGAAAAGAGAACTCAACGCTATGCCTAGACGAACGCTGAATATTATGTATACGTACAGTTGGCACACAGCACCGCGGTTTCATCAAACGCGAGGCGCATATTGCCGCTTAAAAAGCTTGTCGCTGCCAAAGGGCAAATGCAATCTGGTCCTGATTTATGTATAATCACGTGAAACGACACTGCCAGGAGTTTGTTTCAAACGTATACGCACTTGAGAAAAATGACACTGCCACAGTCACAGTTTGTCTGAAACTAGCGGAGTCTCCATGCAAGCCCTTGAATTACTAAAAATATGCACGCGTTCTACAAGTGCAACCGACATCGGTACCACTTACAAGGCTACTATGGGTATTGGTTGTAGACATGAAAAACTATATTTTCTTTGTGCACCCATAAATACATTCACATAAATAACTGCCGCATCAAAACAGAAGACGTTGGAGCATAAAGTGAGTCTGGTCTCTGTGTTTAAAGCAAGGTTGTTGGTTCACAATTTTATAAAAGGATCTCTATTAAAGTTATATTGTATCAAATTGCCAGGCATTTCTCGGTCAAAAACTTTGTTTACATAATCTAAAAATAGTACAACCAATACTATCTGGACTGATACGAGAGCTGAAAATTTTTTGCGGTTGGAACATTTCTTTCACTGTGGCAGAAAAGGACTGAATATACATTTATCTTGCTTTTGGCCCAACTTATTTCAGCAGGAAAATCAATATAAAGTTTTGCTTGTGGCGTTACTTCAATTAACAAGCCCAATATAATTCTCTAAAACCCAATGTGCCATGGCAACCATTCTTCATGTTGAATGCACTTTGCTTATTTTCTTTTAGATGCGGAAGCATCTTATACCCGCGCCTTGTAGTGCACAGTCCGCGCCGTCCGCGCCGTCCGCACCGCTTCTCGAACATTCGACAGCTGACGCGCGCGCATGCGCCGCCGTGCCGTCGCCCACTCTTCCACCATCTGTGCATCCCTTCCTCCTCTACACACCGCGCGCGCTTCACTCCTCCACCATCTGTGCACCCTTCCTCCTCTACACACCGCGTTCGACATCTACAATTCTCCTGATTCTCCAGTGGACGCGCATGTGGCGTCGCGCTTCGAGAACATTCAACAGCTGACAGTGCATGCGCCGTCGCGCTGTATATATACTCAAGGTCGGCGCTCACTCGCTCAGTTGCCGCTCGTCGGTTGGTTTGTACGGCGCGTCGACGTCCAAGGTCGCGTGAAATGAATTCCAACGAATCCACAAACACAATGATCGACGTCCCTTCGACCAGCGCCGCCCTTTCGCATACGTGTGTACGTGTTCACTCATTTAACACCCCCTCCTACAACCACGTTAACCAATTTAGCCATCGACCCAAGTAAGTCGCAATTTAACACCCCATTTCACAACCACGTTAACCAATTTAGCCATCGACCCAAGTAAGTCACACTTTAACACCCCGTTAACCAATTATATGCTCCGCATCGTCCTCAGTCTTCCCCCGAGGGAAGCTGCGGGCAATTTTTTGCCGAAACATTCAAAGTGTTGTGACAGTTTCACCTTTTCTTTTATAACGCGAAGACTTTACTGAAATCACTCCTGCATACTTGTCTCCCAGGTCAAGTGTTTTTCATAGAATCGCTGGTGGTAGAAGTTCGGGCCTGGAAGTTTTCCTTAGAATGGCCCAAATGCGTTTATTGCATGCTTATGTTAAGTATAATATTGGCAAGAGGCATTTATGGGCAATTAGTGGCAGAGACACATCGAATAGGCTGCGCTGATAAGAATTTTCTTCTAAAAGCTTAATATTTGCTACAATGCGAACATGAATTAGGTAAAAAAAACAATAGGTGTTACATATTTGACCTGTTGCTTATCATTGTACGAAGATGAACGTAATTCAAAGCCAATGACTTGCTACCGTATGGATACCATTGCTGTGGATTTTTAAAGCTTTTTTGCCATCGTTAATCTTATTGTCATTGGCCTTAATATCGTGAACTAATATTATGGAAACAGAGTTAGGCAACAAGTTGTGCATGCATATTTTTCTTCTCCGCAGTGGTCACACCTGGTATGATAGGCGAAGTGAGGCACATGGCGTTTCGGATCAAGAATACATTCTGGGAGGCTCTGAACTCCTCAAGCTGGCTCACCTCCACTTTTCGAACACGCTTTCTGACCAAGTTGGATTTAGTCAAGTTCCAAGTAGGAAGCCCAGAAGATCGATTAGACCCTGAGTCTATCGAAACGTTTTACGGTCAGTACTTCCAAGCTCAGTGAGGAAAATTTTGAAGGTCGAAGTCTAAAAAAACACATACATTGGTCGCGAGTGGTACAAAGCTGGAAGCACAAATTACTACTTGGACAAAGCGGCTAAACGCAGTAGGTAAGCACGAAGCTTTTATAGCAAAAAACAAGCGGCAAAGCATCTGTGCCAATTTTAGGCGTTAAATTCATGAGAGTGCTTTTGTTTCAGTCGCTGAACAAGCATGAGTGCGTATTTGCTATTAAAATCACTCGTCACAGAATATCTTATCTAATTAATAAAGGTAAGTAAAGAAAATTTGTTTAAATAAATCGGCCTATGACTGCTTAACCCTTTCGGCACTGGTGTCTCATCGAAAAGGGACAAATGTTTTTAATTGTGACAAAATTGACAAAGAAATTGAAGCAAATGTGTGGCATATTCTTATTACATCTGCGAAAACATAGGCAGGAGTTTTTTTAGATATTACCTTCTCCGGAACTCGGCAAAGCGGAAAGCAAGATGGAGGAAGGGCCAACCATTGCCTTCCGCTTTTTCGGCTGGTTGCACGTGTCTCGAGTGCGCTGCAACACTCTGCGCACGAGTCCATGCTACTTTTAAAACTCGTCAATTTATTCGTCATCCAACTTTTTGGTGATCACTCATGACAACGCGGAGAATATTCCGCTCTGCAAATTCTACTAATAGTACCACTTTCTTAGTTTCACACTGCGCCCCCCCCCCTCCGATTCCGTTTTTTTCCACCTTCTGCATTAAGTTTCGCATGAATATGGTGTGCTGAGGACTCTGTATTCGCATTTCTTGCTACATACTTTCGAAGAGTAGCCGACTTCATCAGTGGACAAATCATTGGAGAGTAAGTCTTTACTAATTTGTGTTTATATTCCTTGTTCAATTTCAAAACGAGGCTCACCATAATACTAGAGAGCTATTCACATTTTCTTACAAGCTATCTTATATATTTTACGCCCCGTTTCATGCATGCTCAGCTATTAATGAAAAATGCCGCAATACACATAGCTAGGCTCTCTCAGTTTGGGATACACATGTAATATGAATTGATAGCCGATCAATAAACAGTCACTGCTGACAGATAACTTGCCAATTGAGATAACGACCTCAATATAACCTTATGACCATTACTTAGCCAGTTTGAATTTTATTGGGGCTATCATTACCGGTTGATATTCAAGGGCAATGAGACACGATACCGACAAAGCTTAGTGATGTCTTAGTATACGAAACGTTTGGAAGGACGAGGATGTTAAGGTGTGAGCAAAAGCCGGACGCGCCGCTCCTAAGCATGCACATCGCATGCGCATAGAAGCCACAATATAATTATTTCCGGTGCTTACAAATACTACCACATGTTGGCCAATCAAGAATGTATTTAACTTCACCGATACACACCAACAGTTACATTCGTTAGAGTTTTTAGCCAGTTATAACCAAATTTTTAATAGCAGAGTCAAGATGGTTTTTACTTTCTCTTAACTTGTTTCCCATGAAATAATTTAAGCATGGTATTATTGCGGTGTTTCGTGAGATTCTTCATGAATGCGCAATGCATTTGCCAAATGCGGGAGATGTATAAGCTCCCTTCAATAGCATATGCAATTGAGCATTTAGCGTTTTGTACTGCAAGACTCCTATAAGCGCGATGCGCTGCATTGACATCTCTATTTACTAATTGCATGTTGTACATTATTATCAGAATGAAACAAGTGCGCTGGTTGCAACAGATGCGCTTTTCATCAGAAACCACTCCAATGCGCTCTCGCGTGAAGCGTCTCTGCATTAATTCAAACCAGTTTCGCATAGTAACGTGCTTTCTATCGCATGACGCAGAACGTCTTCCCGACGTACCATTTAACCGACTGTTTCCCTCGTGGATACAAGGTCGTCGCCTTAACACTCACTATCGTTGGAAAGACCAGAGAACGAGGTTTTACGACGAGGAGGCCGTCAATGCTTTTTACATGTGGAAAAGCACCGTTGTTATTCCGACAGGCATCGTGCATGACCCATTCTTTTATCAATACGGACCAGTCGCACTGAACTATGGTGGCCTTGGAATGGTAAGTCTCCATTTATTTTTTCATTAGGCTTCAAGCTTATTGTATTTCATGCAACTTTTCCTCCCTGTGGGACCAATCCAATATTATACCTCGAACGAATGAAATTTTGGTGTTTACTTTCAGATTATAAATACATACAAAGGTGTTTTCGACAGCCTGACAAATTCCCAACACGAGCTCTATGTCGAGACCTGTAGTGTAGTGAAAGCTTTTCGCGAAAGTAATGTTTCAACAGTATTTACGTATTGTTTTGTGCCTTTATATGTTTGTGTTATTTATAGACATGAAAAACCACAAAGATTTGGGAAGGATGTTCACCCTTCCCCCCAAAATTAGGTGTAAATAGGCAGTTTCATACAATCTTTCAATGATGCCTTTTTTCTGCGATTTCCGGTGATACTGCTTTTGTTATAGGACAGTTCTTTATGGAAGCTTTTGGTTCACTCTCTACTGCCTCAGTAAAATAGGAAAAATTATAGATTATTTGTATTTTTCTCACTAGAGATTTCTATATGAAATTCGCAAATTCATTTCAGAAAGTTCTCTGTAAAGTGTACAACCTAGCTGGACCTTTGTTTGGCTCTGTGCTGCGCATAGTTTCTAAAAGAAGTGCAAAAATTGGCAATACTGATACTTCGGCCTTGCTTGCCACGCCTGTGACACACTAAAGTGGTCCAAGAAAACAGAAGCAGAAAAAAACGCATACAATTGAGAAACCTAAATTGTTTTTTCAGAATGAAGTTACCTCCCAGTATTTTTGTTTGTTTTTTCGCGAAAAAATACTTTCGTGATTTTCAGCCACTAATCGAATAATTTGTGGTGTGGTAAATGCATACTAACTCAATTTCCTGCATAAGAAAGAGGAAGTGTAATCAGACAACATGGTTCCTAGTTCCTTTTGTCAGTAATTTATAATACACGATACATATCATTTTGATAGTTAACTAAGCAAATATGCAGAAATTTCTTTTGCTTAGATGTGATCATATTAGCATTTATAATTAGCGTCACTTTTTGGTCTTATAATGCACACCCTATGCGGTGGTGTAAAACTATGTCACGACCTTGGCTGCTGTGATCTCGTCGCAGCTGTAAAGAAGCATGCTATTAGACTGACAAATCCTACACTAACCAAAACGTGCTGTTGGCAACTACCCGAATAAGTTTGACTTTTCTGCCTGTAGCGTTGCGGAAAACGTACGGAGGGCATGAATACGTGGCACATCGTCATACCATGTGCCGTTCAAAGCGCGATTAGTAGAACTTCCTTTGTATCCATTCGAAATGCCCATAATCGTGCCTCCTACCAACAGTTTTCTTGGTCGTTGAGGCTTGAGATATTTTGGCGGTATTTGATTGTTGAAGTCGCATTGAATAAGTAACAAAGCCTATTATTTGCACAATTGTGGCATCTAAGCCTGTGCTATTGTTCTATTTTTAGATTTGAAGCACTTGATGGCAGGGACTCTGTCGAACACTCCCGTGGAATCCACACGCCCACTGCGTATACACGTTCCCACTCTGCTCTCCACTCCTATGCTCCCCCTCTCTCTCTTCTAGGTTCTGGAGGTGGCGCAGCAACAACGCGAAGCCACATCAAAACACAAAATGTCGAGCAGGTGATTCCGAGGCGACGAGGCCATGCGAGTTGGCAGCGAAGGCAGCGAACGCTTGAAGCAACTGCACCAACCTGGGATCAATGGTGAGGGCTAGTGGTTCAAGAAAGATTTTCTGGACCACGGCTTCAGCCACACATGCAGCGTGCGTGACTGGCTTCGATTCGAAACGAACCTGACCAAGGTCGGCAACGTCCAGAACGAACAACACTGGAACGTGGTCGCTGGCGGGCTGCGATAGGAGTTCGGACCGGCGAGTAACAACGATGCCAACCACAGTGGATTTATGGCGTGCTCAACCTGCAAGTAGGCGTAAAGGTCCTGCGAGGAGCTCGTGATGAGCGTGACAACGGCTGCCGCAACCCGATGAAGCCCTAGCATCAGCCCAAGGTGAATGAAGTAGGAAAATGGCTCATGGTGCCTACGACAAGCGCGATAGCTGTCATTCACAGTCAGCCACAGTCTGTCCAGTCAGTTCAGTCAGTCTCATTAAATAGAGGTGGCTAAGAGCGTAGCAGTCGTCGATGTCGATGTGTATATCTCCTAACCTGAGTAGTATGCCTTTGTTTCCAGGTCACCGGTACCTGGGACCCGGAAATACACTGCACAACGGAGATCCGTTGGACGAAGACGACGGCATGGGCAAGTCACACGACGAAGCCTACGAGCGAGCCACAAATCACGAGGATGTCTTTGCGGCTGACAAGGCATCTGCAGCTCTCTTATTTAATGACTTCAGACGCACTAATAACTGGCGCTCTGCTTTAGGTGCAGTCGGCCTGGGATCGAAGAGTATTATAGAAGAATATGTTTTGGTTCGCAGCCTCTACGAAACGCCAGTAAATACACGAAAACGTGCACACAACAGGCAGTCACATACAGAAGGCGCAAAGCGATACCAGCCTGACTCAAGCACCGGTATCGGAGGTGTCGGAGGTGACAGTAAAAGTTCCGCAGAACTCGTTCAAGAGATTTTGCCCGTACCTCACGACCACAGTGTGTTCACAGTGTTCCGTGACGGCGAAATACTCGCCAAATGGGCCTATGCAATGCTGAAGACAAATTTAGTGTATGACACTGAGAAAACGTTTCCAGGAATTCTAACTAGCCTCTCACGTTTCCAATGGACCGGCCGTATCTTTACATTCCTCGCGGCACCTACCTTAACTTACCATCTCACACAAGAGCTGTGAGTTGCACTGTCAAGGTTACTCCTCATGATCTACCCCCCCCCCCCCAGAAAGGCTGGCTCTAGGTTGTCCAACCTGTGAACTCTCACATGCTAGTTTGTGGTCTTAGCTCCGTCGAATTTAAGAACTCCTTGGATACAGGCATAAGCCCCGTTAGGAAAGGCGAGACAAACAACCCGATGAAACTGCAGTTTTTACGTAGCATGTCAGGAGAAGTTCCACGCCGATTTGGCTAAGAGCTGCTGGGGTCTTAAAATCACACCGGGAAGCGAGGATCAAGATGGCGGCGACAAAAAAAAAGCATACCTGCGTGCATTAGTGCGCCGCCAAACAACTTTGCCTACGACCTTATTCACATTGACAAGACTAGTCCACGCTTGACCAAGTTGGCCAAGCAGTTTCCTTTCAAAGGTCACGTGGGCACAGCTATAGTCGACTATGAGTGCCCGTTCGTTGGTGACCCCTGGCTAAAGATGGGTCCTACTTACAACACGGGGAATGACTTGCTAACTGGAACATAGCTTGGCCTGCCTACTGATGTATCCTACACTACCAGCAACCAGTCAAACTACGAATCGTACCATTGAAAACCAGGTCTGATTGTCACCACGCGACTTCGAGCCGACGTTATGCACATATGCCCACGCGCCACGAGAAAAATTTAGACCTAATAAAAAATACATACTTCACCGTGATTTGAAACCAATGACACACTTCACTATTCAACCGAGTTTCAGTTTCCGCATGTTGGCAGTAAGCAAGTCAAACAAAGATCATACCGGCAGTATTGAAACTTTCTAGTCATTGCCGCATTTTTTAATTGGCACAGAATTGGTGGTTAATTATGACGTGTACACCATAGCAGCCGTCAGCGCCACTCTGCCGTCAAGCGTAGGGCCGTACTTGCGCCACACCAACGAGAACATCAAAGCAAGTCACAACAGCCTCATACGTCACGGAGGTCCAGTAAACCCTGCTCGCACGGAGACCGAGGTGACCGAACACAAATAAGGCAGAGCTCCTACAATTTGCGCAGGCATAAGCAGCATGCAGCGGTCTCAAGAAGCCAACGCTTGATGCTTTTTTTCTACAGTAAAAGCAAGTTGAAAGAAAGACTTTTGTTTGGCTTTTTATTACTAATACCGGAGCGTCGCTCTCGTTGTCGTCGAAGACTAAAAGTGATATATATATATATATATATATATATGTATATATATATATATATATATATATATATATATATATATATATATATATATATATATATATATATATATATATATATATATATATATTGAAACCATTCATGAACGAGCCACTGTGGCTCATACTTGTTTTGGGCTGCGAAGAAGAAGAGAACATTTTCGTGGCTCTGGTTCAGGTTAACTCCTGGCTGTAAGTCTTGTTTTGCTCGGGAAATTACTGGTGGAGGTGCTGGGTACGTGTACTTCGGCTGTGTCGGCCATGTTTGAGACGGCTACATCTCCCAGAGCAAGTAGCAGCCGCCGCCTGCGTGGGTTACCCCCTGAATTAAGTCCCTTGGTATCAAAACCCAGAAAGATGGCAACTCCGATGACAAGCCAGGCGGTCCAAACCAGCGATGCCCATGGTTCTCTTTTCGCGCATGTTTTTTATGCGCCACAGACACCAAAGCCGTTCCATGGAGAAATCTTCGAGGATGTTGATGACTGCCTCGACCACTACGATTGGGTTGCCAGTATCAACGAATGGGACGATGTTCGCAAGCTGCGTCGAGTTTACTTCTACTTAGAGGATTCTGCGAAGACGTGGTACGAGAACCACGAGGGCTCCTTTGCAACCTGGCAAGAGTTTAGCCGACAGGTCCGTGACGCCTATCGCAACAGTGAAGGGAAGCAAAGGGCTGAACAAGCCATATCATGCAGAAACCAGCGTCCGAACGAACGAGTATCAATGTCGAGGACATGCTTCGGCTCTTCAAGCGCGCGGATCCTGCCATGCCCGAGGAAAAAGAGGTGTGGCATTTGATGCGCGGAGTAAAGGAACAGCTTTTCGCTGGGCTCGTGTGCAATCCACCGACGACAGTCGCCCAGTTCATCAGTGAGGCAACCACCATGGAACGTACGCTGCAGCAGTGGTCGTCACAATACTAACGCCAGATCTCGACCACCGCATGCTCTATCGGCGCTGAGTGAAGTGACAGTGACACTTCACTGACACTTCACTTCACTGTCACTGTGACAGTGACAGTGAAGTTACAGTGACAGTGACAGTGACAGTGAATGAAGTCTGCTCTCGCAGACTTTATTCGGAGTATCGTTCGGGCAGAATTCAGACAGCTTCAGGCAGTGGGATCCCATCCACCTGTGTCAGCCCTCGCGGATGTAATCAGACTCGAAGTCCGGCTGGCCGTCACACCCCTGGCCCCGATCGCACCACTGATTCCCGAGGCCCCAGTCGTGACATACGCAGTGGCATTGCGATCCCCTGCGCCACCGGCTAGAGATCCTGCTATGCGGCCAAGTTACCAGGCCATGCAGCCATTCCACGACACTGCTTCGAGCCCGCCTCTCGGCTCAAGGTTTCCGAGCACACCCACCCATCTGATGTGTGCCTCAAGAAAAAATAGTAGCAAGGCAAGCACGTGGCGCACCTCGGATAACCGTCATCTCTGCTATCATTGCGGCGAAGCGGGTCACGTATACTGGAATTGTGAATACCGGCAACTAGGTCTCCGCGGCTTCCACCCTGATGCTCGATGCCCGCACTATGGTGAGCGTCCCGGGTGATCGAAGCCTATCTCACGGGCCTGCGAACACCTTAGACTGTTCAGCACCACCAGTTGAGATCACCATCGCCTCGCCGGTCTACGTCACCAGGTTTGCCACCGACGTCTTGCGCTCCTTTCAGGAGCTGGTCACCAAGTCCCCGCAGGGGAAACTAGAAATGCCGACTTCTGGTGTTGAAGTCGCGGCCCGGCGAACTGTAAAATACCCTCCTTGGACGACGCGACCGGACGAGGACCATTCCGGTTTTGCAGTGTTTTCCGACAGCAGAAAGATCATTTCCACCGAAATCGCCATCTTCGTCGACGATCAGGCTGTCAACGCCCTCGTTGACACCGGTGTCGACTATTCCGTAATGAGCGCCACACTGGCATCTGAACTAAGGAAGGTTACCCCACCATGGCAAGGACCCCAGTTGGGCACGGCAGGTGGCCATCTGGTGATGCCTACTGGTATGCGCACAGCACGCATTCGAATACGCATGTCGACATTTGCGGGCTCTTTTCTCGTATTGCGCGCGTGCTCTCGGCCAGTCATTCTAGGAATGGACTTCCTTCGTGAATACGGCGCCATCATCAACCTCAGTGAATTACTTGTGTCGTTCGAGGATCCTTTTTGCGCTGCAACTGACAGTACACAATTCCGGAAAAGAGCGCTCCGTGTTACCGATGATTCTCTGACTCTCCCATCTCAAAGCAGCCTCTTTGTCAAAGTAGAGTAAGGACAGGGCGTGTCTGACGCAGTGATTGCAGAGGCTAATTTGTCTCTCCTTATTTCACGACAAATCTGTGTTGCCTGAGAATTCATTCAGCCTAGCAACAGGCATAATCAGCTGATGGTCACGAACTTCAGCGACGAATATCGCCACCTAACGAGACACACTGCCATTGCATATTGTGAAGGTCTTGCCGATGCCGATGGGTCGTCCACGTTAGCTTAATTTTCATCGAATTTCCACCCTGACGAGGCCTTCGCAAGCACTCTCAACGTAAACGAGAAACAACCTTCGTCTCAACGAGAAAGTCTTTTGCGTATACTCGGCTCATTTCAAGACTGCTTTGCCACTACTTCAGAGGTTAAACAGACACCACTTGCTTAGCATCGTATCATCACGGAACCCACCATGAGACCCATCCGACAACATGCCTATGGGGTGTCACAAAAAGATCAAGACGCTATACGTAACCAAGTCCAGCAGTTGCTTCAGAATGACGTCATTCAGCCACCGAGCAGTCCCTGGAGTTCACCAGTTGTGCTAGTAAAGAAGAAGGACGGTACGTTGCGTTTTTGTGTTGATTGCCATAAACTGAACAAGGTCACCAAAAGTATGTTTATCCTCTACCCTGGATAGATGACTCGTTGGACCGTATACGCAACGCTAAATAGTTTTCCTCCATGAATTTGCGTAGCGGCTACTGGCAAATCGCAGTGGATGAGCGCGACCGCGAAAAAACGGCGTTAATTACTCCCGACGGTCTGTACGAGTCTGAAGTGTTGCCTTTTGGTCTATGCTCAGCGCCAGCTACTTTCTAAAGAATGATGAATATGGTCCTCACGGAGCTCAAATGGCAATCATGACTTGTATACCTTGATGACGTCGTGGTCTTTGCAGACACGTTTGAACAACACGTCCAACGCCTTCAGGCAGTTCTTCAGGCAATCAGAACAGTGGGGCTTTCTCTCAAACCCGAGAAATGTCATTTTAGATATGAAAAACTCAAGTTCCTCGGTCGCGTTGTTAGCCATGCCGGCGTCCGCCCAGATCCGGAGACAACCCGCGCCGTTGCCGCCTTTCCCGTGTCCACAAATAAGCGCGACCTACGCCAATTTCTGGGGCTCTGTGAGTATTATAGGCGCTTTCTCAAAAATTTTTCGAAGGTTGCTGAACCCCTCAACAAGCTTACAAAAGACGGTGTCTCGTTTGTTTGGGGTCCTAATTAGTGCCATGCGTTCAACACTCTCCGAAACCTCCTCCAGGCTCCGCATGTACTGGGTCATTTTGACGAAAGCACCGACACGAAATTACACACTGAAGCCAGCAACGTTGGATTAGGTGCGGTATTATTTCAGTGGCATAATGGCGTAGAGCGCGTGATCGCTTATGCGAGCAGAACGTTATCCCCAGCGGAGAAAACTATTCTGTAACTAAAAAGGAATGCCTTGCTGTTGTCTGGGCCATAACAAAGTTCCGCCCATACTTGTATGGTCGCCCATTCAGGGTAGTTAGCGACCACCATTCCCTTTGTTGGCTCGCAAATCTCAAAGATCCCTTAGGTCGTATAGCACGATGGAGCCTTCGGCTACAAGATTTCGATGTCACCATCGTCCACAAATGTGGACGAAAACACACCGAAACCGACTGTCTCTCACGTGCACCGGTCAAAAATTCCAACACTGACCTTGAAGACGACAACAATTTTTTTTACTGCCGTATTGAAAATCCGCTTGGCTGAGCAACAGTGTCACGACTCGGAGCTCATTCCGCTCACTGACTACCTGGAAGGACGCAATTCCCACCCTCCTCGAAGCTTTGCACGTTCACTATCCTATTTTTTTCCGCGATGGGGTGCTTTATGAGGACAACTATCATCATACACAAGCTAAGTATCTGCTTGCTGCGCAAACTACGCTTCGTGGTGACATTTTACGTGCATGTCTTGATGAGCCATCATCCGGACACCTCGGCTATACGCGCACGTTGCAACAGATTCAACGCTCCTATTACTGGCCACGTCTCGCAAAGACTGTGAAGCACTACGTTCGCACATGTCGTGACTGTCAGCGACGTAAGATTCCACCTTTACGACCAGCGGGACTACTGCAACTATAGGCCCACAAAAGGCGCCCTTCTATCAGATTGGCATGGACTTGCTGGGGTCATTCCTCACGTCTTCATCAGGAAACTGGTAGATTGTCGTCGCTACGGACTACTTAACACGCTACTGTGAAACCAAGGCACTTCCAAAAGTCACCGCAGCAGACGTCGCCCACTTTGTTGTTAACAGCATCGTCTTACATCACGGTGCGCCAGCTGTCGTCATAACTGATTGTGGGACAGCTTTCACCGCAGAGATGCTGCAGGAAGTCTTGCGATTAAGCGGCACGGAACATCCTAAAACGATGGCTTACCACCTGCAAGCGAATGGGTGGACTGAACGACTCAATAAGACAGTTGCAGACATGCTGTCAATTTATGTGGACATCGATCACAAGAGCTGGGACGCCATACTTCCGTACTTCACCTTTTCGTATAACAATGCTGTTCAAGAAAGTACCGGTTTCACACCTTTTCGCTTACTCCACGGTCGCGAGGTCACGACGATGCTCGACGCCACGCTCCTGCCAGACAACTTAGGAACATATCACACGGATGCCGCCAAATTCGCGCAGTGCGCAGAAGAGGCCCGTCAACTTTCTCGTCACCGTATACAACCACCGAATTGCAGACGCGCGCCGCTAAAATCTTCGCCACCGTGAAGGTATTTTCAAGCCTGGTGATGAAGTGTGGGTGTGGACCCCTATCCGACAGCGCGGCCGATCAGAAAAGCTTCTTCGACGCTACTTCGGCCCTTACAAGGCCGTACGACGTCACAGTGACGTCACTTGCGAGGTACTCCATGAAGGCACTTCGAGACGTTCCCGTTTCACCAAGCAAACTGAAGTCATTCACGTTTCACGGCTCAGATCATACTTTTCCCGCTGTGAATCGCCAGTGAGTGACTGACTTTATTGGTAACTTCGCGTCTTTCTTTTTGTTTCGTGTTTCCCTTGCAATATTTCTAAATTTTCCTCTTTCTTATTTAACTCTTGACTCCAGAAGCAACTATGTTATTCTGCCTTACGTCATTCATTTCGCTTGCATGGTAATTTTCGTCTTATTTTCTTTTTTGCCTTCATGTACAGTACCAAGACGATGCTTCTCGGGAGAGGGGTTAATTCCACCATTGATGAACAAGCCACTGTGGCTCATACTCGTTTTGGGATGCGAAGAAGAAGAGAACATTGTCGTGGCTCTGGTCTGGGTGAACTCCTGGCTGTAAGTCTTGCTTTGCTCGTCACAATATATTGTCGTGGTACAACGCGAATAAAGCGCTGGTACACCTTCAGGCAACGAAAGCAGCGTGTTCTCAACAGCTGAACCACAAGATTGTCTTCTTCGGTCTCGAGTGAATCCAGAGGCCCACTGCTCATGCCCACTAAATCCCCCATCATCGTTTTCTTCCACATGTAGACACGTGTCATTTGCTTCCCTCTCAAAGAGCATCGCCCCGATGCGAAGTCTGTAAGGAAGTTTTTTTTTTCTCAAGAAAAGTGTCACACAATCACTCGCTGACGTAAGGCTTCATGCGGATTACGGTAACGAGTTCAGGATGGTGCTGGCGACACCTTGTACTATACGAACTGTCGGCAACAACTTCGTAAGTGACATCACTCAGTCTTCGCAGCACTAGGTACGGTCCAAAGTATCTTCTTAAGAGCTTTTCGGAAAGTCCTCGTTTCCGTACCTGCGTCCAAACCCATACTTTGTCGCCAGTTTGGTAGACGACTGTTGTGCGGTGAGCATTGTAGCGGCCCGCATCGTACTCTTGCTGCTGGCTGATCCGTAAACGTGCAAGTTGCCTAGCTTCTTCTGCGCGTTCGGTAAACGTGTCGGCATCCGTGACAATGTCGTCGTCTTCGTGCGGTAACATTGCATCTAACATGGTTCGTACTTCCCGTCCCTCAACGAGGCTGAACGGTGTCACGCGGGTCGTTTTTTTTTTGGCCGTGTTGTATGGAAACCTTATGTATGGCAAGATTTGATCCTAATTTTTGTCTTAAAGGTCTATGTACATCGAAAGCATGTCTTCAATGCTTTTCTTTAGACGCTCTGTCAGCCCGTTCGTTTGCGGGTGGTAGGCGGTGGTCTTACAATGCTTTGTTCCACTCAGCATCAAGACATGGTGCAAAAGAGCTGCCGTAAATGTGGTTCCTCTGTCTGTGATTATGACGGTTCGTGCACCATGCCTCAGCACACTATTATCGATTAAAAATCTTGCCACCTCTGCTACTGTACCTCTCTGGATAGACTTCGTCTCGGCATAATGGGTCAGATAATCTGTCGTGACGATAACCCATCGGTTGACTGCAGTAGACCCTACTGAAACGTTCCGTATGAAATCTTACGGAAAATATATGGACTCCGTAACATTTCCTTATGCTACATAGGGAAAAAATATGGAGTTTTATGGAAATATACGGAAGTTGTATGGCATACACGGAACGCTTCTTATGGAGTATATGGAAGGATAAGGAAATTGTATGGCGTATATGGATAGCTTTTTGTGGAGTATACGGAAGGATAAGAAAAATGTATGGCATATATGGAACGCTTTTTATAGAGTATATGGAAGGATAAGGAAGTTTTATGGCGTGGTTGGAGTGAGTTTAATGGAAAATATGTAACGATAAGGAAATTTATGGAGCGCACAGAGAGTTCAATATGGAAGATATGGAAGGATAAGGAAAGTGTACGGAAGAAGCTTTCATAAGGAAAATGCGGAACGTAAGGTCTAATGGAAATATACAGATTTTGTAAGGTCCTTAAGACAATGTGCAATAGTGTAGGAAAGGCATGTGGATTGTTGAAAAATGTGGAAAATTTACATTTGTTGTCACATTTTCAGCAGGAAATGCGAACTCTATATAGTTATAAATGAATTCACAGTGACATATATAGTACAAAAGAATAACGCAGGCTAGTCTGTGTTGCCAGTCACCGCTGTTCGCCCTTTTCCAATGTGAATACAACATCTGCAGATGACCAGGGGCTAAAGTCTGTCAGACGGAAAATGTGTCATTCACAAGGAATGACAATAACTGTCATTTTACTTGCATGCTGTCACACGAAAACAAATCAAACAAAAAAGCAAGAACTCAAGGGTTCGTTTTTTGGTAGAAACAATATTATTGAGAACTAAATTCAATGCGAATGAACTTGTCAATATTAATGAAACTGTTCTCGTTAACATTGGCAAAGAGAAATGTCATTTTAAAATATCGAGCATGAGCTTAGCCTGCCTGAGCGCCGACAAAAGAAATGAAAATCTATGAAAACTAGTTATATGTAGCCTAAAAATAATTTTTATTGATAGATTGTGCTCCTACAATATAAATCCAGCTATACACAACTTGCCACAGCTTCACGACAGAAACGAGGTAGGGGTAGAGGAAGTGGTCAGAAAACTAATTGAGTATGAGAGCACAACTGATATGTACGGACACATAATGGTGCTTATCATTGATGCTCGGACGGTCGTGTATAGAGCTGGGTCGTTTTGAGATTTTTAAAAGCATTGTTTCAGACCACCATGCAGATTACACTTCAATTGTAGTACTACATAAGACTCAACTTATGGGCCAGCTTTAATGAATAAGAAGATTATAGGTTAAACAAATGCTTCAAAATATATCATATCATGGCTGCATGGACGCATACAAGCTATGTAAAGCGCAATAATATGAGGACGCATGAGCTTCTCTTGATGCTTAGGTTCTACATAGATGCTTCAACTGTGCTGCAAACAAATTTAACCAATGTCTGTGTGTGCGACATTGTCCATTTTAAACTATCTATATGTATATATAAAATCCCTACTGCGAGTTCAGCTACGTAGCACTTCATAACTCTTCCTATTATTAAGGACAATTTTTCAAACAATCAACATAATTGATTTTCTGTCTCATGACTTTGTGCCCGCAATTGTAGGTTTGGCTGGATCACATTTCTGCAGCCCTTATTTTGGAGGAATCAAAAAAATCAACCAAAATATATTTTGGAACTGCTTCTCGGTGATATTGCCTTCCCTCAACTGCCACAGCTTGAGATGAGTCATATAGCAAGTCTCGCGCATGCCTAGGGCCTACCCTTGAAGAAGCTGATCCGGCTGTGAAATGCTCAGTTTTTTCTCAAATAAATTTTTTGGTTTCAGTTTTCTCACTTCTCGAGTCCCTTCACAATCAAGCAGACCTAATGTTCCCCTTAGAGTTTAATTTTGTTATAATTTGAAATAAATAAAAAATGTAATGTAAAAACACAGTCCCACATACGTACTTGAACGCAATATTGCTTTTATTTTGTTTTAGTACCTAACGCATTAGAAAAGATAGCAGTGCAAAAAAACATTGAAAAAAAACAAAAATAAATTGACTTGGCGGGTTTCGAACCTGCGCCACTCAGTTGAGCTCGCGTACGTGAACTGAGCGCGTTAGCTATCTAAACTACTCGCGCTGGACAGCACGTGCGCGTTTAAGTTATGTATACAAATTTGCTGTTTACACGCTATGTGTTGGCATATTTATGTACGATATGCGATCGTATCTATTGTTGTGTGCATGTGTTTTGTGATTGTATATACGTCACATGATTTTCGCATGTCTTTCAACTACAGATTGCCGCCCCGTCGCGGATGAAAACAAGTATTTTTACACCCACACACAAGCTTGAGCAGTTGAAGGTTGTTTCCCGGGGCTCTCGCGATTGAGTCGGCCACCACAGGAAATTAGAGTGATACGCCATTAATCTCTCCATCTACCTGTATTCCACTTAGTAGGTCTATCGCTTGATGACAAATCGAGCTGGGGCACGACGCTATTGCGCACGACCATGCCTCGCGTAGCGGCGACATCAGCTGATTGCGCCGGCCGGCTTGCTTCGATTTGCTTCAGAGCAAAGAAATGTCATACCTTGAAAGATTGCGTACTGCACTATGTCAAAATTTTACTGCTTTGTAGTCATCCTATAATTCATTGAGAATCGATAACTCTGATATGACTACTATAGTGCTTTGCGTCGCCGACACGCACCGAACGTAAAACCGCACTATGTCTGTCGTAGAAGCTGTAGGAGGCTGTCGTCTGCTGGAACAAAAACAAAACAAAGACCTGCGAAAATATTCATAAGTTGTAACTTGTTTTTTGAATAACTGTTTATCACTTTTAAAGTTATTTTGCCAGATAACATAATTTTTTTTTCAGTTTATAGCAGCGACAGATGTTTTTTTTTATTTTCCTCGCACAGATATCCAAGTCAAATTCATTCAAAGCTGAAGCCGCATGTTTTTGTCTTCTTTGTTTCCATGGGCATGCCGTTTCGTTGCGTCTCTCATGTATTCGCGCTGCTACATACGAGAGCACGAAACGTTAAATTTACGCAAGGAAGCGCCGTTCCTCGTTCGTGTGATGTGCTAAGATCGCGCCCTATTCCCGCGGTTGTGCGAGTGCGGATCAACTGCGAGTCGTCCAAGGAATCGGCGGGTTGTGCGGGTGCTCGAAGGACTCCGAGGTGACGGCTGACGCCTGTGGTCGCTTCCCTCAGAACAGTGTGAAAGAAACTAAAGGTAAGGGGGACACTTTTTTATGTAGACAAAGTATGCCACTCAGTGCAAGTGTGTGTTGCTGCACTCGAACGAGGCGTCGTGAAACGGCAACCTTACGCGCCTTTGCGAGTGCGGTTGCCGATTCGCTTTGACAACGCTAACGCCAGCAGAGCCATGGCGCATCGGCGCGGCCTTACTGGAGCTAATTCGCGACAACTGCGGCAGCATGCATGTGTATGGTGATCGATTTTTTCATAAGTGCAATGTAGTAAGGAGGACGCACACGGCGCTTGCTACGTTGTTGATTAGACGAAGCTTGCGGTGCCATTTGATGCAAAGCAGCATTTTCTTCACGTTCGCTGGCGATACAATTTGTAACTTGGCTCAATTCACCTAGCCAAACGCCTAAGTGGGTTGATAAGCATACGTTCACAGTAGAGCGTTATTATACCCTTAAACAGTGGCGTATGCTTGTTAAAAGATATAATGTATGTGCCTAGTGTAGAGAAAGAGGTGTTCGTGCAATCTGTATGTGTACCTGCAAGATGCCTTTGCTTGTAACTAATTATGTACCGGCCAGCACCTACATTGTACGCCTGACTTTGAAGAAAACTTGCATGCACAATGTGAGATTTTGTAATCTGCCGGAGTTGCTTTTTATAAAATAATACATTGCCAGCATGTTCAAAATATGTTTCACTGCTGTGAGGCAAGGGTGCGTTTATCACGCTGTTGTGTAGTTACTGATGCAAGCACCTACAGTTTTGATGCGTTAATATTTCTCATCTAGCTCATTAGGTGTTTGGCTGTTTCAGCACAAACAAGGCAAAGAGAGAAGGAACACGGGTAATGACAGGACCAGTGCCGACTTTTGTTTGCAGGAGAATACACATGTTGGTGTATTTATTGTGACAGGCTTTCTGTGTTGCTTTTTTGTCCAATTTATGCAACGACACAGTTGTCAGCAATATGAGAGAGAACACTGAACTTAGCTTTTAAAGATCATGATGACTAAATGCCTAGTAATTCACAGCACAAAGTAAGAACAAAAGGCATCAGTATGATCAATGTGGGACGAGTACAGTCTTCCATCTAAAAAATGTATTGTGCAAAATGTTGCCGAAGTAAAAAACCTCTCTATATTTGCAAATAGTGTGACGTCACTTCGAGCACCGTGCCAGCCATTGCCTCCCTCTGTGCAAGGGCTGGTTGGCAAGGAAGTTGTTGGTGACGTTCCTGATAGACCACTGATATGTATGCCATTCTAAACCTGTAGCCTAATATATACGTAATCTTTTGTGCAGTTACATAGCTGCATCTGACACCTACAAGTTATTAGCATATTTATATTGCTCCCTTACGACCTAACACACAAACTTGTAGTGTGCATTGTCACTTCATGAATATCGAGCGGTAAAGGTACTGAGTATATGAGAAACAAGAATCTCTGCTTATTACGTGAAGACATATGAGGCCTTCGATAAAACGAGTTATACCTTTATTGGGCTTCCATACTCATCGGGGCGATTTATACATGCAGCTTCAGCAAATGGTATCTTCCAGCCCGGTGACCATGCAATTTTTTTCTGCACACTGCGCAAACACTGAGCTGTACCCACTCGCAGATGGTCGCGTCAAGTGCATATTTACCTTGACTAAAATGTCCAATAAAGGTATTTCAACAACCAGTCCCTGCCACGAGTGCTAACGTCTTCGCAAACAAGACACATTGTTAATGACACTGCACACACCACACACAATATTCTCAGTTGAACCGATATTCTCAATACCTTTCAATGCACTCTACATGCTGCAAACAACAGTGCACATTTTGAAGACTGTCCGCTGTTCCTCTCACAGGTCACCACGTGTGTTCACTTCTTCAAGATAAGTAGGCAGCGAGGCAAATATTTTACCACACAGCTAAATGTTTGCTGACACATACTACAGCTAGTGTCGACATTGTAACGTGATGTGTAAGCTTTGAAAAATTAAAACTTGCCCCCAACACCGCACGACTGTACCTGGCTGAGCCACCAGCAGCGCGAGTGTTTTTCCAGCCACACCTTTACGTGTGCCAGTGACATCATGCTGTGACGTACCTCGGTAGGAGCCTATCGCTGCATACTTCATGTGAATGAGGGTCCTGTTAGAGAAAGCAGGCATTGTTGATTTTGTAACTTGTTAATTTCCAACTGGACCTTCATTTACACGAGTTGTCTGACTGATATTCAGGCGAACTTTTGTGCAATCAGTTATATAGTTGGCAGTCTATGCTTGCCCCATACTGTTGTTACTGGTGTTTCTCGTTGTAACTTTGCACTGTTCTTTACGGCTCACCTACAGAAACTAGCCTAGCTTGCCGCTGTTTTGGACAAGATGCAGCTGGCAAGTGCGATAGTGTTCATAACTCGAAATGGTCAAGCAAAAATTATCGTTTCATATTCAGTTAGTTGCATTCATATCAGTACAATATAAGTAATCATTGATTAAACATTAATCCGTGTTCTTTCACATATTGCTCACAACTTTTATATCAAATTGAATGGTGTTTATATAAAACATGGGTTTTAGCTAAACGTCATGCTGTTTTCTTGAACAGCTGACAAAACGCTATTGCATGCTTACTTACCATGTATTGGATTGCGTTTGAAATACATTGCAATTCTTCACCGGACTGCCAGTACACTTCACATTGGGGGAACATTTATTAACACTGGATCGATTATTTTTAAGAACGGAAAGAAAGAAGCGGCAGGCCGGGATACTTATTTGATTTTGGCATTCGTTTTGCTACCCATTGCATTATCATGCAAACTTCCTATAAAGTGGCTATGAGTCTTGCACGTGTGTCTGTAAACCAAGAACTTTGGGTAGAGCTATATTTGTCTTACAAATGGTTGCAGGACTGTGAAGAATGTAGGGCTGCTTAGCCAATATGAATGGTGGAATCCCTGGACATGTGTTCAACCATGCTGCATCAGCTGCTTGCTGTTTTCACGGCATCTTTACAGATGTGTTGGGTGAGTAAAGCAAGCAGGTTTCAACTCAGGGAAAAGTATAATATGGCAGCACCTCTTGTGTGTGCCTTACAACCCAAGTATATCAAATATTTCTCTTGCACCTTGTGGCGTGTAATTTTCAAAGAGACACTTCATTTTGCTTTATATTTGAGTCTTGATGCTTCGACAGCAATGTATTTGTGTTTGACAGCAAGTGTTCTTGAACAAATAACTGATCTGAATAATGACAAAACACCCTTCATACTTGGTCCTTAGCATAAGCTTGCACATATCTATAGCAGATTCAATTGTTCATTTTTTTGCTGTGATGATAATGGGCAAGTAGCAAAGGCAAGTTCAGAATGGAGTGGTCGGTGACGTCTGTTTAGGCTGTGCCATATTGCTTTGCAACCAGAGTTACTTGTGGCCACATATACAATGAAGCCTCATGACGTGCATTCTAAATGAGATTATCATATCATATTTTATTGCATTTTATTATGTATCGAACAAATGCAGATACCTTTAGCTTGCCACTATAAAGGGATCCTAAACCAACCCAGGTTGAAATTTAGTCGTGGTGTTGCAGCTGTGTATCACTCTACAATGGATGCATAGCCATGATAATGTTTCAATATGTTGTCCCAATAGTATAGTTACACACATTGGACGATACAAAAGAGGTCCTCGCTTATTTCGCTTTTTTTCGCTATGCTTCTTTCTTGTCTCTTCTTGCCATGTGCTCCTCCTCACTGTGCAAGGAGCAAGAACAGTGGGCACACAAACACGTATTCAAAAAAATGTTGTAAGGTGAGCACTGAGGGGCTGAACACTTCCAAAAGGCTCAAAGAGGAAAAAGTATTGTTTCTAGGTACTTTTTGGGCACCCATAGCTAGTTGGGCTGCTGCAGTTGCCATTGTTGATCAGGACACTATTCTGAAGTCGTTGCACACATTTTCTTGAAATGTTAAAATAATTGGAGGTGGTTTGGCACCCTTTATGGTAGTTACATACAGAACTAGGTTTGTATGCGTAAGCAAAATCTGTTCACTGTAAATCAATCCTAATGATCTCTGAAATTCAGGAAATACTCACAGAAAAGCTCAGGAAAAGGCTACGTTGTTGCCCCTTGAACGTTAAGGAGATACCCTTCTTCTAAAAGGTCAATAGACAGTCTAGTAGTCTCGATAGTACATGCAGTATAAAATATTCTGGTGTGGTGCTCTTCATGAATGTTATAATGAGAGGGGTTTTTAATAGAACTGTTGTCACTTTGCCCTGCATTGATGAAATTGTTCACATAGTTATAATACATGAATCACTTTATGCCTTTTGATTTTATGCAAATGGTTTCCTTACCCAGTCGGTATAACTTGATTCGGATAAAATCATAAATGCTCTAAATTTTTTTTACTATACAGCAGGTTTATTTTTAAAATATGCGACCATAGATGTGAACGCAGTTGGTGGTGTGCTTGATTAATGTTTAACTATCACCACTCTAACTACACCTGCTACAGTGAATAGTGTGACAAAAGTAATGATACTTAACATTACTGGCAGCATACACTTTTATGTCTCAAAATGTGTTAGAAAGCCTGGTTAAAATGTGTGTACGGTTTTTTTCGCTCCAACTAAATATTCTGGTCTACTCAAAGCAGCTTCCGCTCTTTTAAGGTCCTCAAACTGTTAGGTATTCAAAAGAAGTATCAATGCCATATTCTTTCTTTGTCAGCCTACTCACCACTCTAATAATGAGAATTACCTGACAACATTACCCAGGAAAATATAGGGATGTTATAAAAAGTAATGTCCATTCAATTGTCAAAAAATGTCAACACATTAGTAACTTGCCGCCAAGTTACGTTTTCGTTCACTTTTTTCTTCACAATTTTGTTAAAGTTATTTTTGACAACATCACCTATTAGATTGTTTGGCATCATTGTCTGCTAGTTCTCACTTTATTGTGTTCAACAAAGACAACGAACCCTTAAATTTATAGTTCTTTCCTTCACTCATGAATCTGAAACAGTGAATGTCAGTAATCTTAGCGGTGTGACTTGTTTTTTTTATCAGTTGTGCGTGTGTTCAAGTACATGCATTTAGGTGGGAGGGCGAACCATTGCCACCTCCTGTGACTAGCAGATTTTCTGAGAACTAAGAGATCCATAATGCTGCCAAAGAAGTATAGGGATATTGGAAGTAATCGTAATGCGATTGCCAGTAGACAAAAAAGGTGTCCCACACTAGTCATATTGGTAACAGGCAGCGCTGACTGAATCTTCCATGATTAAATGCATATATATACGGTTCAAAATGGAAGTGGGATAGCCGCCATGGTACCTCAGTTGATCGAGCATTGGACATGTTATTCGAAGTTCGCAGGCTTGGTCCCTGTCCAGGGCAGGTTATCTTTTTTCCTTCTACTTTTCTTTCTTCAGAATTACAACACTTCTATTCTTCTTGAAGATTTTCTGGTGTAAAAAAGGTACCTTATAATCTGAAGAGGCAAACAGAATGTGCCAGTGTACGAGTTAGCTCTTGTAGTGGTTACAAGTAAGATATGTTTTGAAGAATAAATCATTCTGCCACTTGCCTAAAGAATGGCTACAGGACATGGAGCTGGATGCATTTTGTTATTTTTGAATCGAGCTATCTTGAATTCTATTTTTATAAATTACATGGGCTACTTATGACGGTATCACACACTTTAATGCCACAAAGAATATGCAGTGAACAATGTTATAAATGGGAAATTGCATAAGGATAAGGTGAAAACTGCACCCTCAACGAGAATGTACAGGGAGCACAAGGTGCAGGCGTCATTCCTTCTGCCCGTGCCTTTCACGTGTGAGCTGTTTTCACCTCGTTCTGATCCACTAACTAGATTGAGATGTGTTGTTATAGTGCATAAGGATGCTCCACGGGAAACTAGGTTTGACTCAAACTCTGTGTGTCTTTCAACCTATATGGTGCCAGGTTCAAGAGTTCATGCACACCAGATCTTGTAAAACAGGACACCCGTTTAACATAATAACATGGCTTAACCCATTGGCTTCCGCGGCTGGTGATCCGCCGGCCGCTACGACCGAGGCCAAAAGTTCTTTGACCGGCGAAACGCCGGCCACTTAGAAAATTATTGTTTTTCATGATCTTTCATAGAAGCCAGCACATTGGTTGGTGTTTGCCTTTGTTTGATGTGTTCTCCGCTTGATGGACATAGTTGTCCACTGTTGGAGTTATTTTTGTGCGCGTTTGGAGCTGTTTTGTGTGCGAAGTGAGCGAGGCGATTGCGACCTGTCTTGTTCAAAACATGGCATCGCGGCGAAAGCGTGGTTTGACAGAAGACGAAATTCTGCAACTTGTGTTTGACATCGACGCCGAAAGTGACATTTGTGATGATGAAGATGTTTGATTAGACGATGGGGAGGATCAAAGTGATGAAAGTAGTAGTGATGAGGAGGAGGAGGAGAACGTGTGTGCAGCAGAAGATCCGCTGGATACTTTGCCGCCTTCTCCAAAGGCGCGAAAGGTGGAAGAATGGCAATGGGAAGAAGATGACAGTGTGGAAAATATTCTCAAGCACTCCTTCAGCGGCCAGCCTGGTATCAAGAGATCGATCGAGCTTCAAGTAGGTGGAAGTCCCACTGCTCTTGGAATGTTCAATGCGCTTCTTGGAGTGGCGATTTGGAGCATCTTCGCGTTGCACACAAACACCTTCGCACGCGAAAGGCAGCTTTTGCATCCTGACTCCTCATGGCATGATCCATCCAGGCTTTGCTTAGTTTGCAATTCACATGGCAAAAAGTCCGAGAGCCGGTGGGAGTGCGAAAAATGCGAAGTTGCGCTTCACATGCCTGTGTGTTTTAAAGAATTTCACACACGCAAATCATACTGACCGAGTTGCTGCACTAAAGCATTGCAATAAGAATAAAGCAAGAATTGTGGTTCTATGACATTTCTTGCGGACTTTATTGCGATTTTTATACATCGCCCCATGCCGCCAGCTGGCGCGAAACTTTTGCCGCGGAGTGGTAGGCAGGACCGGGCGCGCAGTGCGCGGAAGCCAATGGGTTAAAGCATAAAGCAGTTAATAGGACCGAATATCAATTTTTTTAGTAGCTGTTTTTTCTGCAATAGAAAGCTTACTAGTCTGATCGTATAAACATGCAGTGAAAGAAGAGAATTTTCGGGGCTTGTTTCTTTTTGTTTGACATGGCTTTCATGAGTACATCTATTGGTAACACAGAAAGTGCTGGAAACATTTTAAGAATTTTCGGGTCTCTGACTGCTATGAAGTGTCACACACCACAGGCAGCAAACACTGGGAGGTCAGCATAACAGCTTCATTTGTTTGTGCATTGCAGTTTGCTGCGAAAGCATGCATTTCATGTGCGTGTGAAATGCACATAATTCGCACTGTTTGCCACGATGACAGTGCTGCTTTTTGAGGGTGGACTCCTCTGCGTAGGCAGCACAGAATAATGTTGGCACAGGTAATATGGAAATATGCTGTAACTTTGACCACTAATTTTTTGCATGTTAAAGCATGAAATAATTTGCAGTAAACAAACATGCTGCATGACATACTGATTTTTAGGCTTTTTAAGTGCAATCTTAACAGGCAATGCCACTCAAGTTGCAAAAGAAATGCAGTTCAATTCACATTTTTGGATTTCCACCTCCAATCACACATTCTGGCGACTTGCCAGTCCCTTTATTGAAGAAATCCTAATCAAAATTTTTAGCTGAATGGGTTGGTACTGATGTTGAATTTTGTGCACTGCTCATGAGTAGAACGACAGATTCGTGCCCTACTTTTCAGTACTGCCTGAAATCGATCAGGCAATCTTTGCATATTTTTAGTATCGTTGGACGATCAGTGTCAGCTTAAGCTATGCCTCGAAAGCGGCCCACAGCGTCCAGCTAATGTTGTTTTCGTGTGCAACTGTAGTTGTGGTTGTGATGAATGACTTTCTTTATATACACTACATAACAAACTTACTCCTTTAGAGTCAAGTGCATCTTCGGATCGATTGTAAATGTTTTCATAAGCGAGGCCTTAAGTTTTATAAGAAGTTCTTTAGTGTGCCACGAGGAAGTGTGCGTTCAGCCAAAATTTGTATATAATTATATACAACTCTTAAAAGCCTCGTCTACAACCTTGTGCAGGCTGACCTTGAGCAGAAAACGAGGAGCGGCAGCAGCCTCTGAAAAGAGCAAGCAGCCTCCAAGCTCCCCAAGCTCTCTTCGACAGGAACAGCAAAGTCACTGTGTGGCATTGAAAACCATTGCAAGGAGTGCCTTATCAGGACACTGTGCTGCTCCTTCATCGCAGAACACGGAGTTGACCACTCCAGAGGAACTTCACGCTGTGTATTGTGAGTGCATCAGTGGTTTTGTTTTGTCCAGCCAGCAGTCAAGAAATGTGTCAGATTCAGCCGGGATGGCTAGAGGGAGTCGGGCTGGCATGTTTGGATATTTGTCTAGCCAAGTAGTGCCAATTTTCGCACTGGTCCTGTTGGAGTTACTGCCACAAATGACAGAAGCTTCGTCACCTCTCTAAATGTACAGATGTGTCGGGGAAGATTAGCTGCATTAGTTTTTTCTATAACTGATAGCTGCCAACATTCTACATTGTACAGGAGTTTTGTTCCTCAGTTATGGGTGTAAAGCCCTCCACAGAAAAAATGCTACACCTCTACTTACAGAAGGCCCCAAGGCCCTACTTGTAGGCTTTTTGGCTTGTATGAAAGCATCTATCTCATTTGGGTTTACATGAACATTTTATGAACATGTACAGCAAAAAATTTGGGTGGCTGGTCATTTTGTCGTTATCATGTTCCTCGCAATATTTTTAAGCATGTTATGCATTACGTTGTCATTCTAGTTCATGTGCATGGAAGACATTATACAGTTTCAGGCTACTTCAAGCACTGTTAGTATAAAAAACCAGGAAGGCCAGCTATCAATAATTTTTTAATACAGTTGCTTAATCTGATGCATGATACATCACTAAACTTTCGTGCGTATTCATCAATGTAAGCTCGTCTTAGTGTTATCCAAAATGAAGATGCGAGTCGACAGATGGAAGCATCTAGTCGGGTCGTCAAGGTGAACAGTGGAAGTGCCTCAGACAGGCTGGCCGATGTTGCGATAGGAGGACCTATTTTTTAGAAGTCACCATGTCATCCTTGGCGTGTTAGTTTATATGGGGTTAGTAATGACATCATCTTTTGGTGTAGGCGTGTGTGTCTGTTGGAAATGTTTGTCTGAAAGAAAAACTATAACGCAGAAGAGTGCAGCCCTTGCTTCCTTTCAAGTTAGGTTGCAATGATACAAAGTGTTCTCCTGTCGGAGGTTTGGGGTAAGGGAAGCAAAAAAAAGGTAAAAGAAAGAAAAGAAGAAAAAAGAAGAAAGAAAGGAGGTATGCAAAGTAATAGTACTGGGCTACACTGCTTCTACTTTGCCTCCCCCTTTTCTTCTTTTTTTCCTTTGTTTTCTTTTTTCATCTTTTTTGTTACATTTGCATTGTCCCATCTGGTGCATGAATCAATGACACATAGCTTTGCTGTAGCAAAGATGCCTATGTGGTGTTGGATTGAACAGTGCGTTGTACTTCATTCAGTTAATTACAGGCTGATCAGTCTAGCAATAAGCGCTTCCTGTCTATCACCACACATGATGAAATGAAAAGTTTGCGCTTGGCTCTTAGTATACTGGTATATAGCTTGTCTCTTGGATTACTCAAAATGAATGTTATTTTGCTGCTGTTTATGGTAATGAATTTATCCCACATGAAAATATCTTGCCTTGTGAACCTTGTCAGACCTGCCTTTTTTTTCTTTCCTTAGCAGGCATTGTATGTAAGGAAAGCAGTAACAGAGAGGTGATAGCTTGAGCTTCGGACAAATAAATTCTGGCAATGAGGCAATTCCACATCAAACATCCCAGTCATATTGTCAATCATCCTAAATATGTTTTGAAAAAAAATATTGTGCTCGTTTACTGTATTGAAAACAACAGAATGCTAAAATCTATCGCAAAGAACAAAATATTAGGCCACCTTGGTGCCTTCTGGACTTCCCAGGATGCCGTCTGGGTGTTGTTTGTAAAAAGTAAAAAGAATTATTTCAAAAATACTGCCTCTTCTACACCAAATTTGGTCTAGGCATTGAGTAAAGGTTATTGTGTGTAGTGCATGAAGCTCAGTAATATTAGTGCAATTGTGTTGCCACATCAAAAGCAAGGAAGCAACACTGTCGAAATTTGGGCTTGTTGGTGCATTGTGACGACTGAAAATAGCGCTAAGAAACGGGGACACAAGACGAGGACACACGGGCCTCTGCCATGTGTCCTCGTCTTGTGTCCCCGTTTCTTAGCGCTATTTTCAGTTGTCACAAGGAAGCAGTTCTCTTTATATGGCAAGTTATAAGATTACACTTTGTTTAAAAGAATAAATTCTTTTTTGAAGTCTCCTAATGATGGCTGTTTTCTGCATTTGATATACGACAGCTTCCGTTCCGAAGTTCCCCATGGCCCTCAATAGGAGACTCAAAAATCATTTTCCTCATTGAAACTAAATTGTAATGATAACACCTGCCATATAACAAGAACTGTTTATTTGCTTTCAACTTACACATAAAAGTAATTTTTCATTAGACAAACACGTAGTTCAAATTGCGTCTCAATGGGGACAAAAACGATTATATAGTGATATTTGTAATCTGGACCTAACAATATTTTTTTTTTCGTGAAATATAACTTCTGTGGAGTGAGTATTTGTGGTTAACATATTCATACAAAGTGCAGTATTGCCATACAAGAAATGCAAACGATAAATAGTTTGGCTGAATTCTTCAAAGCCTATGTAGGGGATAAATTGTCACTGATGTTACTCGGCTTCAAATATTTTAAAGAAGCACCTTTACTTAATATGTAGATCAAATTTGATTTGGCAAGAAAAAGCGGTACTTTTAAATTTTTCTCACAAATAACACCCGCACGACATTCTGCAAAATTCTGAAGGTACCCACGTGACCACTACTTTTTTTGTCTTCAAAATAATCCTGCAAATAACTATTCTCAAAACAGTAAATTACCATCATTTTCAAAACTATATATCTGCAGTGTGATGGTCGCCAGGCAGTATGGCTTGGATGTTTGGTGTAGAATAGCCCAGTGGGAAAAACAACAAATGTCTGAGCATCCTTTGACGCTCGGGCAATCTCGAAAGCATTTGTTTGTTAGCAGCAATTCAATTAAGCCCTTGTCTTCATGCTTAGGCCCAGAAACAAAACACAAGTAACCAAAGCAGTCCTAAGAGTGATGCAGTCTCACTGTTCAAAGGCTTGTGGAGCCTAATTTAGTGCAAACTTCACCATTTTTTACAAATTCAGATTCAACCAACAGGTTTTGGAGGCAGTGCCTTTTCAGCTCAATTGTTTCACACCAGTTAGTTAGATAAAAAGCGGCAAGTAGAGGTAAAAATACCATTTTAAAAGCATTGTAAGTAATAACAAAAAGGTCTGCTTTCTTTTTTTGTGTGGTGCTTTGCCTGAACGCCGTGCTTTTTGTGATATAGTTCATTGTCTAGTGAACATAGGCCTTAAAAACTAACATTAGCCATGTTAAGGTCGATTTCTTGGTTATAGTCATAGTAGCCATATTAAAAATTGACTTCAAACTTCATTGTTCTTTTGAAGATTTTTTCTGGCGTAATTATATTTCAGGGTCTTAGTCAATTTTGTTATAAGAAAACGTAATGTCATAATAGGGTCACTTTTTATAGAGTCGTTCAGTATTACCTTACTTTTACATTCCTGATAAAGCAGTTGTTTTCAATATCGGTATTCAAAATGGATTGAGCATGCGGTATGTAGTAAGGTGTAAGCACTTACGGATAGCACATGCACCCAACTTTTCTGTTGGCAGTTTATTTCTGTTATTCTTGATTGATATGTAGGGTTTCACGTCCCAAAACCACTATATGATTATGAGAGACGTCGTAGTGGAGGGCTCTGGAAATTTCGACTTCTTGGGGTTCTTTAATGTGCACCCAAATCTGAGCACACGTGCCTACAGCATTTCTGCCTCCATCGGAAATGCAGCCGGGATTCGATACCGCGACCTGCGGGTCAGCAGCGGAATTTCTGTTACTCTTGCTCCCCTCTTTCTGTGCAGTTCGGTTATAGTTGTCTGGCTTGCACAGATTCTTAATGGCACCTACCTGATCCTGCTTGCTTTCATGGTGATTTTAACCTTCATAATTTGCATAGGTTTACCTCTCAAAATTGTTCAAGATGCCAATTATGTGCACAAACTGTATAGTATCAAGGCAGCAGATGTACATGCACACACTATTAAATGTACATTGAGAGCTTTCACTGGTAGTTTCTAAAGTTTCACTGTGCAGGAAGCATTTAAATCATAATTCTATAAGGACATATCAATAGATTATGTCCACCATTGAAAATCTTGACAACCTAGTTATTTTCACTGTGATAAGCATGCTGTTTTTTTAATGTTGCAAAACTAATTTATACACTTATTGCTTCTATTATTCACATGTGCATAACATGAAGGATTATGTGCCTTACATTTTCTGTTTCATTTTTTGTGTTATATTTCTTATGCATGTGAAGTAAGGTGCTAACATGTGTCTCTGACATTATTTGTGCCAATTATTTACATTTTCAGGTGCCTATGAAGGCCACATAGGTTCTATGGCAGTGACCTCCCAAGTCTACAGTGGTGCCGGAGGCTCAAGCAGCATTTTGCCGATCTCCACAAGGCGTTCATGAGATAAACACAGCGCCACACTTTCACAGTGCTAGGATATTATTTATGTTTAAAGATTTCATTCAAAAATTGCAGTTACATTGTGTTTTGTGCCACCATCCTGTGGCTTAGGTGGAGCTTGTGAAATTGTGGTGTAGTCACATCATTTGTGTACCATCAACACTGCAATGTCGCTATTCACAGCTGAAGCATACAGACAAATAAAAAAATATTTTGAGTGTAGTAGGCGTGATGTGTATAATAATGCTTCTCTATTGCAAATAATAACTTTATAAGTTCTTCAAGTCTTGCATAGAATATTGCTATGATGGGTTAGAATGTAACCACCATTTATGATTGCTAGCATGTTAACTTAGTAGCTTTGTAACGTATTTTAGTTAAAAACTAATTTTGCTTCCGCAACACGGCAATTAAAAAGATGCCGATGATTCAATCCCTCATCATGCATATTTAAGAAATATTGTGATTTGTACACAGTATTGCATGTACTCAAGATTTGGACGTCTATTCAATTTACTCATTATATTGCTTTGCACTAGATTTGGACGTAAAATGCACACATTTCAGTTTTTCTGCATAATACGTCTTTCCATAAAATGAGGAGTCCGCATCATACATCTTCCATATTCCAATAAGTCCGTACTTGAGGTCTCCGCATCATACCGAACGTTTCAGTAGGGGAAGTAGGGAGTGGGCCCAAAATGTCCATGCCAATCTGGTGGAATGAAGTCATTGGGACCTGTATAGGTTGCAGGAGGCCAGCTGGTTTAGTTGGTGATAACCTGCGTCGATGGCAGTCGAGACAGGTACGAACGTGGTTCTTCATGGCTGTGGTTAGTCTTAACCAGTAATACATTTGCTGTACGCAGGCCAACGCTCTTGTATAACCCAAGTGGCCAGAGGTAACCTCGTTGTGGCATGCTTCCAGTACTTCGGTGCGCAGGGCTGCTGGGATGACGAGTAGATAGGCAAACCCCGTCGACGAAAAATTTCTTTTGTAGAGTACTCCGCCCCCATAACGAAACGATGACAACACTCTTGCCAAAACTCTTGGCGCCTTCCGAGATCTGCTATCCAAGTAGGTAATTAAGCAAAGCAACTTAGCGTCGTCACGTTGTTGCTGCGCAATGGTGGTCGTGTCGAGAACACCAAGAAATGATGTCTGCTCCTCCTCGGGTAGGGTCGCCCACTCAATGGGTGAACGGGACAAACAGTCGGCGTCCATATGTCGCCTCCCTGACTTATGTACCGCTACCATATCGAATTCCTGCAGCCTAAGACTCCAACGCGCTAATTGGCTGGTAGGCTCTTTAACATTTGTTAACCAACACAGTGAGTGGTGGTCGCTAATTACTTTGAAGAGGTGGCCACATATATACGGAAGAAATTTTGTAACCACCCATACCACGGCAAGACCTTCCTTCTCAGTCATGGAGTAATTAGCCTCAGTGCGTGTTAACGTTCTGCTTGCGTAAACGATTACCTTTGCTGTGCCTTCTTGCTGCTGCACAAGCACAGCTCGCGGACCAACATTGCAAGCATCGGTGTGAAGCATCGTAGGGGCTCTCTCGTCAAAGTGGGCAAGGACTGGAGGTGTTCGTAGTCGCTGGGGAAGATCGTTAAAAGCAGCTTCCTTTTCGTTATTGCACTCAAAGGTGACGTCTCCTCTCATGAGGCAAGTTAACGGTGATGCTATGCGTGCGAAGTCTGCGATGAATCGTCGATAATTTGCGCAGAGGCCGAGCAAGCCTCTGGCAGCCTTTTTATCAGTCGGCATAGGGAACTGTTTTACGGCTGCGATTTTTCATGATCGGGACGAACACCTGCATAACTGACAACATGACCAAGAAATCGCAGCTCTTCGTAGCAAAAGTGGCACTTCTCAGGCTTTAACGTCAGGCCCGCGGACTGCGTGGCTTGTAAGACCACCTCAAGTCTCTCAATGTGCTCGTCAAACGTTGCAGAGAACACTATGACGTCGTCCAGATATACTAAGCATGTTTTCCACTTCAACCCAAAAAGCACGGTATCCATGAGTCTTTGAAATGTAGCTGGCGCTGAGCACAAACCGAACGGCAAGACCTTAAATTCATTTAACCCATCTGGTGTTACAAAAGCGGTCTTCTCGCAATCTCTCGGGTCCACCTCGATTTGCCAATATCCACTCCGCAAATCCATTGAAGAGAAGTATCGAGCGTGTCAAAGTCTGTCGAGAGAGTCGTCTATACGTGGTAGTTGATATACGTCTTTCTTGGTCACCCGATTTAGCTTCCGGTAATTCACGCAGAAGCGAAGGCTGCCGTCCTTTTTCTTAACGAGGACTACAGGTGACGCCCAGGGGCTCTGTGAATGCTGAATGACTTCATCTTCAAGCATTCTGTCCACCTGCTGCTGTATCGCTTCACGTTCTTTTGGAGGCACGCGATAAGTGTTCTGGTGAATAGGTCTCGCCGTTTCGTCGGTAATTATTCGTTGCCTGGTTAGAGGCGTGCGGCTAACTTTTGATGTTGTCCAAAAGTAGTCTTGAAATTTGGCCAGTAGCTGGAGTCTGCGTCGGTCGTCTTTCGACAAAGTATGGCTAACGTCCAGAACAGGCGCTGAATCAAGATATAGCGACTCATCAAACTACCGCCAAGCAGCGTTTGGCATCTACGACATCGGCGAAGTAAGCGACAGCCGTGCCTTTAGGAAGGTGCCGACGCTCAGCACTGAAATTGGTCAGCAGCAAGTCCGTGCGTCCAGCAGCAACTCTCACGATACTTCGTGCGACGGAAATAGCATGGGTGAAAAGTAACGAGCTCATTTGGTCTGCAACTTCTTTGGCGTCAAACTGAGCAGCGGCGGCCACCGAAACAAGCCTGCATTACCTAGGAGGGAGAACCACGTCGTCATCAGTAATACGCAGCTGGTTTGGTCATGCCTCTGCAGAATTTGGTACGCCCGAACTCTTTCAAAACGTAATGAAGCTCTCTGGTATGTTGATGACGGCGCCATATTCTCGTAAAAAATGCATGCCCAGAATGCCATCTCTGCAGCATGTGGCGATAACGATGAACGACGCAGTGAAAGGAGAACCTCTGATGTCAATTCTTGCGATATATTTTTCAAAGGGCATGAGTAACTGGCCCCCTGCCATTCTTATACGAGGGCCCGTCCACGGCGTCTTCACTTTTCTGAGGCTGTCGGCGAGGTCTTGACTCATAATAGAGAAGTCGGCACCAGTGTCGACGAAAGCTGTCCCTTTCTGGCCGTCAAGAAGGACACTAAGGTCGACAGTCACAATTTCATCAATTTCACGGCTTATCGGCTGTTCGACGTCATGCTGTGGGGGCTTCTTGTCGTCATCTTTATGGCCTGCAACCTTGCCCCCGGAGGTCGCCGCCCTCAGTTTCCCCGTCGCGGGCTAGGTGACCTTCTTGTATGAAGGTCCGCGTAGGTGCGGTGGTGCGACAAAGGCGAACGCGCGGGGGACGGAGAGCAGGATCTACGTCTCAGACTAGGAGGGTGAGTAGGCATTGCCTCCTCTGCAGTGGTACAGTCATCCTCACAGTGAGAACGGGCTCTATAGAAGGGGTGTCGTCACGACGTGGTGTGTATTCGTCGTTGGCACGTCGACCGTCAAGCCAAGGTCAATGAGGACGGAAAGAATCACCTCGATGCCAGCAATGATAGGCAATATGGCCTGCACCTCCGCAGTGAAAGCAAAGTGGACGTCTGTCCGCTGTGCACCATGCATCGGTTTTTCGGGTCGGTGGACGTCTGAGCATCTCCCCTGGCGTCGCTGCCCATGGGGTGGCTGTGGACGGCTGGTTGTATGGCGTTGGCGTCCGTTGGTGGTTGATGCAGTGTCTGCTCTTGCGGCGGAGATCAAGAGACCATGGGCACCTGGTGGTACAGCGTCGGCATAGTGGGTGTTGGACGTCGGAGAGTAGCAGCGTAGCTCATAGGACGCTGCTGAGTATCAGGACCAGTCGTACACAACGCTTGGTGAATTTCGTCACGTACGACTACAGCGATCGACGCGATGGAATTTTCAGCAACCGTAGTCCGTAACCTCTGCAGTTCTTCGCGAGCTATCTCCCTAATCAACTCTCGTAAGGAAGCCTGATTCTCAGACATCATGGTCTTAGCGTTGATTGGGACATTGCAGCACATGCGGTAATATTGCCTGCAGCGTTCAATAAGGGCCCACTGGATAGCCGTAGCTTTATTAATGAAGTCAACCACAGTACTTGTAGGGTTGCGTAGTAGCCTGGCGAAAAGCTGTGCCTTGACACCGCGCATGAGGTAACTCAACTTTTTATCTTCCGTGATGAGCGGGTTAGGTCGATGAAAGAGACGAGTCATGTCCTCGGCATACATTGCAACGGTGTCGTTGGGTTTTTGAACTCGTATCTCCAATAACTGCTGCGCACGGTCCCTTCTATCGACATTGGCGAAGGTATTGATGAACTTCTGTCGAAAGTCAGGCCAAGCTGACAAATTGCCTTCTCTATTCTCATACCAAGTACGAGCACCATCGTCAAGTTAGATATAGACGCGAGAAAGCTTTTCCCGTTCCGACCACTAATTGAACTTGGCAACACACTCGTAGTTGTCAAGCCAGTCGTCAACGTCTTCATGGGCACCGCCACTAAAACGATCGGGAACGGTGGGTTGAAAGATGGTCACCTGACATGGGGGCATCGGAAAGCTGCCTTGGGCCACCTGTTGCGGGCTTGCGTTGGCTAATGGTTGAGTTGTACGGTGCTTAGGAGGTTCCGGCGAGTGAGTGAGCTCTAGCGCGAGGCCTCGCAACCGTCGACTGGAGCGATGCATCGAAGTTGCTACCAGTGACAATGATTCTGGACTCGCTAAACGGCTCCCAGCGGGCATGTGGAGCTACAGACAGGGTTGGGGCCCAGCACCTCCACCAGTGTCGCTGTACAATGCGAATAAAACACAAGTACACCTTGAGGCAACGAAAGCAGCGTGTTCTGAACAGCTGAGCTAAAAGATTGTCTTCTTTAATCTCGAGTGATGCTAGAGGCCCACTACTCATGTCCACTAAATCCCCCATCATCGTTTTCGTCCACATATAAACACGCGCCAATATATATATATATATATATATATATATATATATATATATATATATATATATATATACTTTCTCTTAGTTAAGCTACAACGACAACGACATAAAAGGAAACATATGGAGTGACCCAGATTTTCTTGCTTTGTATCGCAATAAGTTAGACTCTCCTGGAAGCTGCATAACAACTCTCGCAAGAGGTGGGTTTTTCTGTGCTCGCTCTAACATCTTTCCAAGGCCACCACAAGGGGTATATAAAGGGGGTCTCAGTAGCTCAGAACTTGCAGTCGCCAACCAGCAGTCCATTCAGGAGGACCTCAAGCGGACACTAAAACCGCCTTCGGTAAGACTCTGAACCCTTTTTTCTTAATGATACTACATTCTGAATTGTTGCTTTTCTTTGCTCTTTGAACACAGACCATGACAGAACCACGTGAATGTCAGCACGATGAGCAAGAAGACGAGCTCCACTTTATTACCATTAAGAATTGCTTTTTGGTGACGTCGTCTACATTCCCAGGGCAAACTACAGAGTTGATTGGTTTAAGCCACGAGAATGGTGCCTATGACATCAATGAAAACATTGCGACACCTCCGGAACCTCATCGAGGCGTGGAAGAAGTATCGAAATAAAGCGTGTCCGAACCAGCACCAGGACCTAGCGAAGATGAAAAAAGTTTACAATCCCTTCCACGCTGGGCACTGCAGTTACACTCAGTTCCATAACGAAGAAATCTTCTGCATGATGTGTTTCCCGCTCGAGACAATGGAGAAGCTGAGACTATTCATAATGACGTTGTTATAGAATTCGAACAAGGACCCACCCAGTACAGAATCGCAGCTTTCTCACTCCACACACGAGGAACCACTCTACCACACGTCCGCGTCCTACATGACTGCAGCTGGAGCTATGGCACATGCCGATGCCAATTTTCATCGGCTTCGTCAGATGACCTAATTGCTCGTCAACTACAAATGCCAGCGCAAGGGACCTCTACAAGCTCGACCAGTATCTCAATTGTGAGACTCGACTACTGGAATACCTTAAAGGGGAGGAAGCGATTGGGGTCGTGACATTAGAGATGAAGTATTGGGACCATTGCAAGGTTACGGACACGATCCTGGCCGAGTTTTGGAATTACGGCACCCGAAACTTTCGCATAGAGTTGCTTGTGGTGACGCCCATAGAGGTCAGATGAGCGGTGGAGACACTGACAAAGTATGCGCAAGAAAGGGTACAAAATGCGGATAACGTGCAAAAGGGACGTCGGAAGAATCCATCTACGACTGGCTACGCAAAAACCCAGTATTGTTGTTGGGAAACATTGTGCGCACCCCCACTTGGCCGGCGGACACGGTCTTTCGGTTTATTCGCCTGGACGACAAGCGCCTTTAAGGAGCCATCCAAGTGTTTATTGATGAGTGGTGTTCGTACTGTACTCTCGACTTCATTGAAATGTGCAAGAACACGCAGCCCCTCCTTTACGCCCCACATGGTAACCTCGCTACCTTTCACACGGATGTTACCGCATAGTTTCATGCTGTGATGCAACTTGTAAACTTCAAGTTTCACGGTATTCACGAGGAGATGATGGTCTTTGTAAACAACTTGTATGGAAATCATGTCCTCTCCGAGTGCAGGCAAAAACTTTTTGGATCCTGTTCTTTCAATTTACAATAACCGCGGTATTATTCGTAACTTTAACCACTACACTAGCTTTTCACTACAGGGCACCGTGGGCCGTCGCATCCTGGTATAGAACGAACCAAACCGTGAGTCATCTGATTTTGATACTGTCAAAAGTATTTTTAGTGCAGACGTAGACTCGATGGCTGTCAAGTGCAGTGCTGACCAGACTATTTCCAGGACACCCGTCATTATGTTCTCAAACAACGAGGTGTTCCTAGATTACGAGGCCTTCAACCACCGCATGTGGCGCTAGAAGTGGCGGGCGCGTCCTCCACTGAACAAATACAAGAAAATTCACCCGAGGGCATTGGTTCTCCTTTTTGATACGTTTGTCCTGGAAGAAACTTTGGCACGTGTCATCTTAATCAATAAATAGTTTTTGAACCTAACATCCTGAGTACTTGGTCAATGCTTTGAATTTTCCGACTACATCGACAACGACAAGCGCGACAGCTGTCGTTCAGTCAGTCAGTTCAGTCAGTCAGTCACAGTCAGTCACTGCGACAAGCACGATAGCTGTCATTGAGTTCAGTCAATCAGTCAAAGTCACTAAGTCATTCAGATTGATTGATTGATATGTGGGGTTTAACGTCCCAAAACCACTATATGATTATGAGAGATGCCGTAGTGGAGGGCTCCGGAAATTTAGACCACCTGGGGTTCTTTAACGTGCACCCAAATCTGAGTAGACAGGACTACAGCATTTCCGCCTCCATCGGAAATGCAGCCGCCACAGCCGGGATTCCAACCCGCGCCCTGCGGGTCAGCAGCCGAGTACCTTAGCCAGTAGACCACCGCGGTGGGGCCTAAGTCATTCAGTCACATTAAGTCAGTCAGACGGTCAATACAGTATCAAAGGTCTACTCATCAATGTGTCCATAGTAGAGCGGGAACGCCTGCCATATCTCCCCACAAATTTCCCCGATGGCGTGGCCATCGACGTCAACATCAAATGAAGATACGCCGGTAAGGCTTCATACAGGTGCGTTTTCACCACGTAGAAAAAACTCCCAAGCATTTTCCCGAGGGTGAACATGGTGAAGTGCGAATGCACGGGGTGATGCTATGAGGGGGAGTAAAGTTAAAATCCGTTGGCATTCGCCAGTGAGTTAACGTAAACTCCCCCGTGTGATCACATAGCGATTCCCGGGAACCATTATAACCTCTCGGGTAATCTTGGTGAGTTTACGCATATATGTGAGAGTAATTTCGCACTATAATGATGTTGATAGGTATGGCCCGCTTCACCCGCTTGCGCTCGGCATCACGGGCCCTTCGCCGCGTTGCCTTGTCTTCAACCGGCGCAACATCTTCAACGACGCGTGCAAAGCTCGGATTCGATTGCGTTGTACTCGTTGTTGGAGGTATCACAGTCGAGGTTGATGCCTGCGATGGATCCATACCTATGACGACTTGCCGATCTCGAGCAAGATGTGGCTGCTCGTGCGCACGCAGCCACGGTACAGTGTACTCGAAGATGGCAGTGGGCTTACTCCGTTGCTCCTCTGACGCAGTTGGTGTCGCATAGGAGAGGTGAAGCCACAGGCATCTTCGATGGAAGCTTCGCCTGCAGAAGCTGCTCGATGCTGGCCGCTCGTACAAGTTGCTACGTGCGTGTCTTCAATATTTATAATAAACTTGCTTGCATTGTTTTCCCGTTGAATGTACTGAGAGCGTATGTTGCTCTCGGTTCATCATTATTTCCTTTTTTGCGATAGATTTGCTAAAAGTCAGTCGGATGGCAGCTTATGCAGATATGCTCGCTCCTTTCTAGTGCGACGTAGTTAATACACTGTAGTACACTGTAGCCACGCAGCGGAGTGCGGAGCGCGCGCAATTACGTGGTGGGGTACGTGGCAGCACTGTTGCTACAGACGCTCCTCTCCGCTCCTCGCGTCGTTGCTAGGGGAGAGGAGGAGGCGCATCGCGGACGGCGGATTCAGGGTCGTTTATAAAGTGCAGTCGCACTTGAAACGTCTCTGTTTTTTGGTATGCATTCTCGATAAACTCTCCTTTATTCTCTCAATAAAGTACACCATCTGCTACTCACACTAACCATCTGGCCGCTGCTTCTCATCCGCACATCCACATTCATTGCGACATGGCTTAACTTTTCGTACATATTTATAGCGTTTGAACGTAATATACAGTGTGCCGCACAAACAAAAATAACCGAATAAAATGTGATATGCATACTATAACCCTGTGACAAGCCGTCAGCATCTCGGAGAAGGCGAAGAAGTTGTGCCGCAGCTACTCCACGTGTTCGAGCCTGCACGAGAAAAGAGGACGCCAGCGAAAACGACCGCGTCTCTGGACGTTGATGCCAGAGCAGGGATAAATAAATGATGTAGGAAACCAAACGCCGCACTTCTTCCTACAAGTGGTGACCCAGACTTCGAGCGGCACCACTCACCTACTCGACCTTTCGCCAACGCACTGAGCGTCACGGCCAACTCTGCTTCTTCACCTCCGTTCATTTCGGCTGACCATGGACGCCACACCGAACAGCGACGCCGTGCCGAGTCCTACGGTACGTGACCCTGTCGTCACTACCCTCAGGCTCACTGAGGTTTCGCAGGTGGACTCTGAACTTTGGTTTATGAGCATCCATCTACTCTTCCGACGACACCGGGTAACGTTGCAAACAGCGAGGTATGATTACGTCATCGGTGTTTTACCGCCCGCTGTCATCGCCATCATAAGAGACTTTTGCGTTGCCAACCTCTTGACAATCCCTACAACACCTTTAAAGAGAAGCTCATACGCCGGACAACTGAGTCGGAACAGCAGAGGCTGCAGCAGCTACTCACTTTGGAAGAACTCAGTGACCGAACGCCTAGGGTGCTTTTGCGTCGCATGCGACACTTGATTAGGGACCACTCTGCTGCATCGGACGCATCCATTATAGACGAACTCTTCTTACAGTGACTGACACAGCATGTGCGGATGATTTTTAGCGTATCGTCTACTGAAACACTCGCATCACTAGCGAGGAAGGTGGACAAGATTATATGAATATCGGGGCACCGTCCATATCCGCGATCGAGAGACCATGTGAATCTACACTCTCTGCACCAGTCCGCGACGACTGCTTGGACCGCCTTCTTCAAGTCAACGAAGAGGTCAAGTGAAAGGTGGATCAGTTGGTCACTGAACAAAGCGTGCTCAAGGTAGAACACCACCACCACGCGTCTCGACAACGGCGCCAAAGCCGCAAAAGATCACAAAGTCTGCATCTCGGCGTCTGCTGGTACCACAACCGATACAGAGCTCGAACTCATTAGTGCAAACAGCCATGCCAGTTAGCGGGAAACCCACGGGCCACGCACTGACGGTGACCAGTGTTTCAGACCCGACATACAGCTGCCTGTTCCACGTCACGGACCACGTCTCCAAAGTCCGCTACTTCATCGACACAGGTGTCAAAGTGTGTTTTGTTCCTCCGAAGTTGGAGGACGGCCGACGACGCCAGACCTCGCCGCCAGTCACCGCGTACAATGGTTTGACCCTACGAACCTACGGACACAGGTCTGTTGCGCTTGACATCGGCCTTAGACAAACGTTTCGGTGGATCTTCTTAATCACTGGCGTGTGTCTACCCATCATCGGAGCAGATTTTCTTTGGTGATTTAAGCTTGCGGTAGACCTACGACATAGCCGTCTTAGGAATTCTGATACCCCCCTCACAGTTCAAGGTGTGACATCAAATTCGGCACCCTTGCGTCTGGTGCAAGCTCATGCCAAAGTCTCCGCGCCGTGGTCTACGTTTCTGCAAGAATTTTCCGACCTTTTTCGTGCTCCATCTCTTGAATACCCGATACGCCAAAATGTCACTCACCACATAGTGACAGTCGGAGCGCCCGTGTTTGCACGTGCTCGTCGTCTCGCTCCTGACCACTACAAGATCACACGCAAGTATTTCGAGCACGTGCTTGAACTCGGATACGTCAACCCCTCTTCCGTTGCCTGGTTGTCACCGTTACACACGGTTACCAAGCCCTCAGGTACCTAGATTGGTACCATGGTCTCCAGTTAGGTGACTGGAGACCATGTGGTGACTACCATGCCCTCAACAAAGTGGCGGTACCGGACCACTATCCGACACCTCACATCCAGGACTTCACTGCATTGCTGCATGGTTCAACGATATTCAGCAAAAATGAGTTAGTAAAGGCATAATACCAACTACCTGTCGAGGCTTCCGACGTACAGAAGACTGCCATAATAACACCTTTGGCACGTTTGAATACACGCCTAAGCCCTTCGTTCTACGAAACGCCACAAAAACCTTTCAATTGTTCGTGGACCAGGTACTTCGTGGTTTAACCTTCTGCTTCGCGTACATCGATGACATCCTCATCTTCAGCACCTCTGCAGAAGTCCACGAACTTCACCTGCGTCAGGTTTTCACAAGACTCCGCAAATATGAACAAGTCGTCAATGAAACAAAGAGCGAGTTCGGCGTTTCCTCTCTTAACTTTCTCGGCTATCACGTGGATTCGCGTGGATCTCTCCATCAGCCGCGCGTGTTGAAGCTATATTGAAGTTTCCACGACCAACAAATACAAAGAAAGTACGTGAGTTCCTCAGGCTATTACCGTTCGTTTATTCCTCAATGCGCTGCCGCCCTGCAACCACTCCACGCACTTCTATCCGGTAAAACGAAGCCCAAACGCTTCCATCTTCTTGACGGGCGATGCAGAAACAGCTTTAAGTTACATCAAGGAAACTGTGGCTCACGCAACGCTCTTCGCGCATCCAAAGAGCGACGTCATCACTTCACTCACAATGAACGCCTCGGACGTCGCCATAGGAGCAGTCTTGCAGCAGTTGGTCGTCGGAGTTTGGCAGCCGGTCGCTTTCTTCTCACGTAAGCTCTCACAGACCGAGCGTCGTTAGAGCACATTCGGTCACGAACTGCTAGTGGCTTATTTGGCTGTCAAGCACTTTCGACACTTTCTAGAAAGTAGGCAGTTCTCTATCCTAACCGACCACGAGCCGCTTACGCGTCAATCGACTGCTACCAACTCTGCCCAAACCCCAAGTGAGATGCGCCAGCTTGTCTATATATCGGAGTTCACAAGTGATGTCCGGCACATCAGTGGCAAAGACAACACCGTTGCCGACGCGCTTTCCCAAATAGAAATCAACGCAACCAGGGATGACCACCCACCAGTCGATTTAGCAGCCACGGCTACTGCACAACAGGACGACAGCGAGCTTCAGGTGTTGCGACTCCGAGAGAATTTCTTCAAGTTCGAAGAAGTCCAACTTCCAGGCTGCGAGATTTCCCTCATTTGTGACCCCTCTACCGGTTGTCCTCGCCCTTACGTTCCAGCACCACTTCGCCGAAGAGTCTTCGAAGCTTTGCATTCCTTGTCGCACCCCGGTATACGTGCGACTCAGCGCCTCATCACAGGGTTACGTCTATGGCCTCGAATGAACATTGAAGTCTGCTGCTGGACACGTGCTGGTTTCAAGTGCCAGCTAACCAAAGTCCAGAGCAACACGGTCAGCCCACTGGATACCTTCACGCCTCCTGACTCGCGTTTCAGTCACGTGCACCTGGACCTCGTAGGCCCTTTGCCCCCATCACAAAAAACTGGTATATGCTAACCTGTGTAGAAAGGTTCAGGCAGTGGCCTGAGGGACTACCCCTGACCAACATAGTCAGTGGCCCGCGAATTCGTCCCCGTGTAAATAGGCCGCTACGGAGTTTCCGAGACCATTACAATGGATCAAGGTTGTCAATTTGACTCCGCGCTCTTCCGCACCTTGTCCTGAATGCTTGGTGTCAACCACATCAGGACGACGGCCTACCACCCGATGTCGAATGACATGGTTGAGCCATTTCAGCGCCAACACAAAGCTTCGCTCAAGGCTTCGCAATCATCGATACCATAGAAGGAGCGACTACCACTTGTCCTCCTCGCCCTGCGCAGCACGACACGTACGGTTGCGTCCTGCTCCTCAGCTAAGCTCGTATTTGGCACATTTAAGGCTTCCTGGACAGCTTTTCGACACGTCACCGGTATCACCATCGGACGTAGCTGATTATGCCAGTCACCTCAGGAATGCCATGAGAGATGTGTCACCTATTCTTGCACGTCACCACTCACACCCAAGTTTCATCAGTCATGTGCTCTGCGACTGCACCCCTGCCTTCATTCGACATGACGCAATCAGACCACCACTGCGACCTTCCTACGACGGACCCCTTAAGGTCATCAAGCGTTGGCCGAAGCATTTCGTTCTGTTGCTTAATGAACGCGAAGACAGTTTTTACATTGACCGCATAAAGCCGGCTTTTTTCGACACTGGCGCCGCCCTTGAAGACTACAAACCATCCATGAAAAGCAGACGAACGCGCTTCGCAATAGCAGGACCTACAACCTGCTCACAGGGCTCGCTACTCCGTGCACGGGCTACATCGCTAGAGGAGGGGGGGGGGGGGCTATGGCTACTCACCAGTGTCTCTGAGAAGACAAAGAAGTTGTGTGAAGTCCGCGTATTCGAGCCAGAACGAGGGAAGATCACGCCAGCAAGAACGACAGCGTCTGTGGACGTCCAATAAAGAGCAGGCATAAATAAATGATGTAGCAAACCAAACGCCGCACGTCTTCCTACAACTCTGTAGCGTAGGGCTAGTGGTGACCAGCCAGCTAATGAAAAAGATGACAAGCGCCGGTGGCTCATGGCACGTGGAGCTAGAACTTTCGATACTTCTAGCTAGCTGAACGCCAAGGTCGCTGCTCTACCTCGGCAGCTCGCTTCCTCCTGTATGTCTCGTAATTTCATTTAACCTGCGACGACGGTCCTTTTACGTCGGACGCCATCCCGTCGCTACAATTGGTGACCACGGACACACGAACAAGCGACCGGAGTTGCGCTACTGCCACACAGCTCCACGGCCATGTTCCAGTCAGCGCAAGACTGGCCTTCCCAATTCGACCCGCCAATTCCGACATTTCGGGCCTGTCACATAAAGTCGTTGTTCGAGGAGTTTGCGGTGGCCTTGTATCACAATGGCATTTGGATGCAAGAGTTCATGTTCGAGGTGTTAGAATGCCATATTCCACATGATCTCAAATGACGCGTGACATATTTCCCCTGGAGCCCTCTCCCGCACGATGACTTGCCAGATGCCGTGCTTAAGTTTTACGGCCTCAAATGTGCTCCTCCTCCAACTTAGTGACACAACGGCATCTGGCTCATTACTTTTCAGGACGCCTCCCGCACCACAGCCACTCGAAACTTCCTCTACCGACAACAACTGGCCACACATGTAACGGATACCAACCTTCCACACGAATCGACCCGTTGTTTGAGAGACCCACGACCCAGGAGTTCACGCATCTTGCCTCCGATGTGCCGGTTCTCCCAACAAAGGCATGACCACTTCTCTCCGTCGCAGATTCGACACCGGCTGCTGCCCCGTGCACCATCGCATTCGCGGCAGAAACCTGGTCAGCTGAACTATCTGTCCCGGGCAATTCGACGGCCTCAGCTGGGCCAGGTGACCTTTCTGCATACTCCCCGCCTGTCCCGGCACCTGTGGAGGCCCGCGACACCACTTACACTATGAACCCAGAGCCCACTGTGACACTGCACGCCATCAGTTTCTTCGACACACCGGTGCCGGCTGCTCAAAACCGCGTGGACTGCCAGCACCCATAGCATCATCCTCAATGTATTTCATAGAAGTTCAAGCCCCTAAGCATGTACGGCTGAACGTGCATGATGCTGCGACGATGTCAGGAAATCCCGAGGACCGCACGCCTGGCTCACTGAAGGTGGAGCACACCGCGCATGCCCCAACAGACGTGCAAGTAAACCATCTGCCTACCACTCCGTACGCGTGCTCAAGCATTTCAACGTCGTCGACGGACCTTGACAACTGTGACGCCACAGACCCGCCGTTCGATTTCGCGCCACCCAACATCGGCTCTCGCTCGAACTATGCGAATACTCATCGACGTAAGACTACGCGTTACACGTCGTATAGCCGGAAAAAGCTATCTACCAGTGCCCTCTGAGCCGGCTCGTCACCACGCTAAGCCATGTCACGCTTTGTCGGTCCATAGCACACGACCTCCAACTTGTCTACACCCTACTCAGCACTTAGGCGGCCACCACAGCTTGTAATGTGCCACCGGAAGCGACGGTACCAGCATCGTCAACACACTACCAGAGTTGACCGCACTCCCTATCGACGTTCCGACCAGCACCAGCAAGGACGTACTACTAGACCCACTGGACTGGCCGTACTACGCGCATGCTACAATCCATGTTTTAGGCACCAGTGCCCGAGTGCGCGCGACAACCGACCACACCGAAACGTTCCGAGTGTGTTCCCGGCCCTTAACCATTTTTCACCTTGTCGTTGGAACTCGCTATCGCCAAATGGGTCCCTTCATCCCGACCCTCGCCCACTCCTTCCAACAGCGTTCCTGCGTCGCCACCCTCGTCTGCTGCGCCATTTCCAATGTCACCCGCCAGAGACACACTGATTTCCGATAGGCCCTCCCGTTGATGACCTGGACTGCTCACGGACCCTTCAATTCGCGGCCCGGACACTCTTGTACATTTTGTTCGTTTTTTTATCGCGTAACACGATAGGCGGGGAGCCCTAGTAGCGTAGTGCTAGTGGCAGCAAGCCGGCTACTGAAAAACGTGACGAGCGCCGGTGGCTCGTGGCACGCGGAGCTTGAACGTTCGATGCTTCTAGCTGGCTGAACGCCACAGCCGCTGCTCTACTTCGGCAGCTCGCTTTCTCCTGTACGTCTCGTCATTTCTATTAACCTGCGACGATGGCACGTCTACGTCACACGTCGTCACGTCACTACAACTCTTTTTCATGTTGCAGATTCAGTTGATTTTCATTTCCCCAAAACAAAGCAATGCAATGGTAGCACTAGACATCAATTGTTTATTCTCGAATAAAACAGCTGGACCTTCGAGAAATTTTATCCGCAAAAAGTCAATAACATTTTAATTTTTATTTTTTTTTTCTTCTTTTTTTTCTTGGCTAAACCTAGGGTGCTGAAAATGTCGCAACTTTGACCAAGGTTGGGTTAATTTTTCAAGTTTAATATTTTGTTTTAGTGCACACGCGCCGAATACAGACATACATCAAAATTTTCAGAAATAACAGATTTCGCGTAGATTTCCATGAAAATATTTGATGCATTTGATCTATATCCTCTTTTAGTAAACAAATTCTCGCAAATGGTGCAATTTACTGAATGTACATACAGCTTAAAATGCCAAAATAGCTGCTGTAGTTAATTATAAAACAAAACTCACGGTACTCTGAAATACAAAAAACGCTTTTGTTGAAGCAATGCGTGAGATGATCTATTTGTAGCAAAGTTTTTTGGTACCTACTTTTCCACCATTTGTGTGAAGTTCAAATGGCACTGCCAAAAAATTATTGCTAATAAAGGTGCCCAGGAAAAGAACTGAACAAACTTATTTCTTTACGTGTGTAGTTCTCTCTCATTTTGTGAGGGAAATTGAGTTAGGCCGAGTGCTTAGGTTGACATAGTTTATGTTAGAAGACCCATGACCAGCACTGAAGAGACTTTATATATATAATTGTGCTAAGGTAATTGCAGAAGTTGATATAAAAACATTCCATGGTGTGGTGGCGAAATATAAATGACCTCCCTCGTGGTGCTCTTAATGGTGCGTGCGCTTAGGTGCGATGTACATAACGACGTAACTAATAGAGAAGTTATTGGCAACCGGTACTCGCAGTGAACAGTTCTTTCCTTTGCCTAGCCTTTCTTTTTTTTTCACTGTAAGAGCAGGTGAACACCCGTAGACGGTTAGTTGTAGTCTAATACAATGTCAAAGGTTACTGAGTTTGTAATTCTGTCTCGATTAAATGAGAAACCCACTAACCATTGCATTAGGTAATATTATATTACTAACGAAGCAGCCTATTTCACTACCTCACATTTTGCTTCATTTGCTATCCCCGAGGTTAGCGCTCCTTCCGACATGTAAATCGCTGATATTTAGTTTCTCACTATACCACCCTTTTTTGTTTCTCAGTGAAATATGTCTTCAGCTTTTACATTAGCGTGGTTGTCTACGCTATTATCCCGGCATATGAATGCACTTACACGTGATGTTGCGGCTTCTGCTGTCACTCTGAAGCGCTAGGCAACAAATCGCGTTTTGTTTCAGCGTGTTCTGTATTCACACCACAATTCTGAAAGTCATTCTTCAAGACGAAGACTCATGTGTGATTGGGTTACTTTACGCACAGAGATAGCGCTCTTTGGTCTGAGGAGCACGTATTAGTTTTGTTGTTTTACAGAGGGCAGATACTCGAACATATCTTTACAATGATTGTAGATTCATTGCTATAGCGATCAACCATTGGTGCATTGGGCAGAAATTCAACTTTTTATTACCCCTGGCTTGGTATTGCAGGTAGTAGGCCACGAGCTCATGCACGCATTTGACGTAACAAACGTGGGAGACGCGTTGTCGAAATCGGAAGAGATGAAAAGAGAATACACTAAAAGGGCTCTTTGCTTGCGGAGATCACATAGATCGGTTGTAAGTATGAACCCTCCTTCTTTTGTTCTTTACACTCAAGTGCACTCACGCTGTGTTCCAGCTATTAAAAAGCATGATTTTAGGAGAGAGAGAGAAAAATGGATCGGAAGCAAACCAAGCACACATTGTTTCCACTGCACTTGACTAGCCACCACTAATTTTCTGTTACCGATGTTTAATGAATTCGTGCTAAGTATACTGAATACACAAGTACTCACGTAAAATTTAATATTACGACAGCATCTTAAAAGAAATCTCAATGCACTATTTCGAGAAAATAGCTACACACGCTGTTCTGCAACGATAACTCATTACTACACTTCGAAATTCTATGAGGCCTTCTTGGAAATTGTCCTTTTTCTACATTTGTTTCTCACTACGCCCATAACTCTAGAAGCACGCATTCGTGACTCATTTTTGCCTTATAACATTTCCAATTTTTTGCAACTGTCCAGATAAGGCAACATTCTCGCAACATTATGAGGCAACATTGCCATCAATTGACGAAACCTTATTGAAAGTTCCTACGGTATCTTGGCAACCTTTACGTAACATTACTGCAGTATGCCTCAATACTGATGCTATGTTTCTGCGATGCCACTTGGAATTTCCTGCAACACATGAGCAACATTACTGCAAATAAAGTGTGGCATGCGGCATCGTTGGCACACTATGACATTGTGTGCTTTGTGACGTTGTGTATTGTGACAATGTGTGATATTAGGACAACACTGTGTACTTGAATATCAACAACACTGGGGCAACTTTTGAATAACATATTGTTACAGTGCTATAAATGGAAACATGTCCGCCACTATGCGTGCATGTTCTTGCAACTTTTGGGTAACCTTTCAGCCTCTTAGCCGTAACAGATTTCAATATTGGTATAACTGTGTTGCTAGGCAACTTGAAAGTTTCGTTAATATTAAGGAAACCTCCGAATAGAATGCCAGGTATCACAAAACTCACCACTATTCACTCGAGGCATTCCTGAGCGATCACGACTCCCTTTTTATAGTCTCTGGTTCCTCAAGCATAAGCATCACAATTATGTTACGTCTGCAGAAAGAGCAAGTGGCATAAAATACGATATAAACTTAGCCTCACCTACATAGATGTAAACTCGCAGACTGGATTGCAAGTTTTTTTGTTTGTTTTGTGGCTCCCCGCATGTACGCTACAATGCCTCCGACTCCTCTTCTGCTGATGCTTCTTCTGGCATTTTCTAGGATACAGTTTATTGCACTCTTTCTTCTTTATAGCCATCGCTTGCTATAAGCCGTAACCACTAAGGTGTGCCACTATACTGATAATTGAGTTTTTTACCACACTTTATTAACTCAACTCTAGACCACATTGTTTTAATTATGCGCTCTCACACATTTGTTCATGGTGAAATGTCTAGAAACTGAGTTGCATTCGCAATGCCTATTAACTATAGATGGCACACTGTATGATCGAAGATAGCATCCGGAGGAGAGTAAAACTGTTTGCAGTCAAGAGAACAGATAATACGTGCGAAAGTGCGGACCGTGCCTTCTTCACCAGAGAAAGCCTTGAGCTGCACTGAAAATGTGTGAGACCAAAATACTTTTTGATACCATGGAAGCTCGCTACCTAATTAGTTGCCGCGTTGAGAAAGGTTAGACTTCAAGTCCTTTGCCATGCATGAACGATTCCTCACGAAATTTCGCGCGTGCTACAAAAAACTGCACGAACTAAAACCCACTTATGAACCAAACGGCACTCTAAAGTAGTGTGTATAGCGAGCCTGCCTGACGAATTGGCCGCTGTAGGCCGCAAGCGAGTAGCGACAGCTCGGCTGCAGGGAACCGATTGTCAAACGTGTTCATGAATGCAATAACGCGTCCGTGGTGACAACGGACACTTTATTCAAAGGTTACATGTTCGGTTACTGCCCAAGGCAAGTTATCTTTTGTCCACTTTTCTTTCTTCGCAATTGCATTACAATTACTTTATCAACATTCCCTATAATTTCTTTGCATAATTATCTGTCTGTTCTCATTCACATGTAGCCTAGCCTTCTGAGCGCGCACTCGCGTCAAAGGAACATCATCTTCATCTTGTGTTTCGAACGTTGTGAGGTGATATTAAGTGCAGAACACGTCAAATAACACCGCGTAGAAAATTTGAACCAATAAAAAGAAGGTCATTGCGTAAATTTGAAAAAAGTAAGAGGCAAAATAGGAATGTATATATATATATACATATATATATATATATATATTATATATATATATATATATATATATATATATATATATATATAGAGAGAGAGAGAGAGAGAGAGAGAGAGAGAAAGAAAGATACGGAATAAAATGTATATTTAAAGGCTCGTTCTTCCGTGTTTAACACAATATTTTTGAGATCTAATAGACAGTAACGCTGAGGACAGTATAGAGTAAGTTATTATTATTAGACGGGATTGTAATGTAAATATGAAGGAATAACAAGTGGGAGTGGGTGAAAAGATAACTTGCCGTGGGCAGGAAGCGCACTTGCGACCTTCGAAGAACGCGTTTGATGCCCAACCACTGAGTTACCATGGTGGCTATCCTCCCCCCCTTCATTGGGTATATATAGAAATTTAAACGCGAAAGTGTCAGTCAGCGACACTAGCAGCCATGGCAGCGAGTGTGGTACACTCTTTATGAGCCTGTTCGGCATCATGTAGCACGTGAACTTATTACCGGCTGGCAGCTTGCGTACATCCTCAAGGCACCAAATCAGCCAGTACGAGGCCCTCGTTAAAGACTATAGGGAAAAAATTTGTACTTAAGGGCTCGTTTTTCTGTGTTTAACACAATATTAATGAGATCTAACATACGATAGTGCCAAGGAAAGTATAGGGGAAGTTATTACACCGAATCGTAATGTAAATGCGAAGAAAGAAAAGTGGGTGAAATGATAGTTTGCCTTAGGCCGAAACCGAACCGCTGACCTTCAAATAACGCGTTCGATGTTCTACCACTGAGCTACCACGGCGGCTTTCCCCCCACCTACTTCATTGGGAATATATGTGGATTTAAACGTGGGAGTGTCAGTCAGCGCCACAAGTAGCCATGGCAGCCAGTGCAGTACACTCTTTATGAGCCTGTTTGGCTTCACGTGGCACGTGAACTTATTACTAGCTGGCAGATGACCAATGGTCCCTCGTATACAACAACCCAAAGGCATCAAGGCTGCCAGTACGGGACCATCGTTATTGAATAGGAAAAGGAATGCGCCCCGTTACCGCGTTTTCATATATACATTACAATTCATCTTAATAACTTTCCCTATACTTTCTTTGGCATTACTGACTGCTAGAGCTCACTATATCTATATATATATATAGAGAGAGAGAGAGACAGAGAGAGAGAGAGAGACAGGCATGGTGGTCGAGTGGCCGTAGCATTGCATATATTCCAGTAGATCCTCCGTGAGCGGTCACAACGTGGTTTATTTCGACGTTTCGGCCTAGAGTCTGGGCTGCACCACGGCAAGTTATCGTTTCACCCGCATTTCTTTCTTCTCATTTACATAACAATTGGCCTAATATCTTCCCCTTTACTATCTATGGCATTATTGTCTGTTAGATCTCATATATATATATATATATATATATATATTTCAGTAGATTCTCCGTGAGTGGTCACAACGTGGTTTATTTCGACGTTTCGGCCTAGAGTCTGGCCTTCATCAGGATTGAGGGTACAGTTTGTTGATGTTCAGCATTATACAACCTTAAATCAGAGGGGGAGAGAGAAAAAGAGAAAAAAAACAAAAAACGAAAGAAAAAGGAAGGAAATGAAATGAAGAAAAAAAAGAAAAAGGAGAATATAACCTGTACTCTCCCGGGCACCCCCTTTCACTCTTCCTTCCTCTTTCCCCTCCATCGCTCTTCTTTTCTCCTTTTCACCTTTAGGATGTCTGAGGTCTGTGTATCCTTCCTTTCACTACATTTCACTCTATATAAATATATATATTGTGAAGAAGAAAACGCATCGTTGGCAAACAACATCGCCACCGCTTGGGTACTGGGTGCTTGGCTTCGCTCGCTCGGCTCGTGCTGATCATCGCCGGCATCTGCTCGACCGTTGCTCTTGTCCGATCGTGTTTCATCGTAGGACCACCGTCGCAACAGTCGCCAATAAACCCTTTTTCAATTGGTGGAGGGTGCTGACATTCCCCGTCGCCTGAACCTGGGTGCTGCCATTCGCCGTCGCCTCAACCTGGAGCTGCGCAACCGAACGCTACCTACCACCATGGCTACCTCGACGACGTTGTCGTTTTCTCTCCCGATTTTCCTACACATCTGCGTCGGCTCCAACTGGTGCTGACGTGTTTAACCAACGCTGGGCTCCAACTGAACCTTAAAAAGTGCCGCTTCGCCGCGCGAGAGCTGTCCATCTTAGGGCAAATCGTGTCCAAGGATGGTGTTCGACCCGACCCTGCAAAACTGCGAGCAGTCGCTGAGTTCCCGAAACCTACTACACTGAAAGAATTACGCAGTTTTGTCGGACTATGCTCGTACTTCCGGTGCTTCGTGCGAAATTTTGCGTCGATCATGTCACCACTGACCAACCTCCTACGCGGTGATGCAGACCTTTCATCCTGGTCTTCTGACTGCGACGTCGCGTTTGCCACGCTCCGTAGTCTGCTAACATCTCCTCCAATTCTTCGGCATTTCGACCCAACAGCTGCAACGGAAGTTCACACAGACGCTAGTGGGGTTGGTCTAGGCGCCGTCCTCGCCCAACGCAAACCGGGCTACTCCGAATACGTCGTCGCTTATGCGAGTCGCACACTTACTAAAGCTGAGGCCAATTACAGCGTCACTGAAAAAGAGTGCTTGGCGCTAGTGTGGGCGCTTCGCAAGTTCCGCCCTTATTTGTACGGTCGCCCATTCGACCTGGTAACGGACCACCATGCACTTTGTTGGCTCGCCACATTGAAAGATCCTTCTGGCCGCCTAGCTCGGTGGGCACTGCAAATCCAGGAGTACGACATTCGTGTCATCTATCGCAGCGGACGCAAGCATTCTGACGCCGACGCCCTGTCGCGTTCGCCTTTACCTCCCGACTCGGCCTGCGAAACCACTGGTACCAACTCCGTCGCATCTCTCGACCTCGACTCTTTTACCGGTGAACAACACAAGGACCCGTGGATCGCTTCCCTTTTTACCTGTCTCTTTGGATCGTCAACCACTGCGGTACCACGATCTCTCCGACGTCAAGCTGCTCATTTCGCGATTCGTGATCGGCTGCTACACCGACGCAACTACGCCCCCGAAGGTCGTAAGTGGCTCTTGGTTGTCCCGCGCAGCTTGCGATCACAAATCTGCGCCTCCTTTCACGACGATCCCCAATGTGGTCATGCCGGAGTTTTCAAAACTTACGAACGCATTCGCCATCGCTTCTACTGGCGCGGAATGTATAATTTCGTTCGAAAATCCGTTATGGGCTGCCCTGACTGTCAACGCCGCAAATAACCGCCTTTCCACTCGTCCGGTGCGCTTCAACTGCTCCCGTGCCCTGCCAAACCTTTCGATCGGATCGGAATTAATCTCTATGGCCCTCTACCGACAACATCAGGTGAAAATCGGTGGATCATAGTCGCTGTGGACCATTTAACACGCTACGCTGAGACCGCCGCCCTTCCAAGTGCCACTGCGCGGGACGTAGCATCCTTCATCCTTCATCGCTTCATACTAAGACATGGTGCACCTCGAGAGCTACTAAGCGACCGAGGTCGAGCCTTCCTATCAGAAGTCGTCACGTCTCTGCTTTCTCAATGTCATGTTGTTCATCGCAAGACCACTGCATACCACCCGCAAACTAACGGGCTCACGGAAAGATTTAACCGCACCCTTGGCGATATGCTCGCCATGTATGTGACATCCGATCATACTAACTGGGATCGCATTCTTCCATTCATCACGTTCGCATATAACACCGCGGCACAGTCTACCACTGGATTTTCACCTTTCTTTCTTCTTTATGGACGCGAACCATCCCACACCATCGACACTCTTCTTCCATACCATCCTGACGCATCCGAATGCCCATCTGTGTCCGAAGCTGCCCGTAATGCGGAAGAGTGCCGTGAACTCGCACGCACCTTTACGTCGCAAGAACAACAGCGCCAGAAAGAAAACAACGCCGACTCTTCACAAAGCCCCAGCTATTCCTCGGGATCACTTGTATGGCTGGCTGTTCCTTACCAAAGCCCCGGCATATCCTCAAAACTCGTTCCAAAGTACGAGGGCCCATACCGCGTTTTGGAGCAAACCTCGCCGGTGAATTTTCTCATCGAGCCACTTTCCCCATCTGACGACATGCGCCGGCGTGGACGTGACATTGTCCACATCGCCCGCCTTAAGCCATATCATAGCCCTCTGCCTCCAGACTCTTAGGTCGCCAGGATGGCTCTTTTTCGGCGGGGGCAAATTGTGAAGAAGAAAACGCATCGTTGGCAAACAACATCGCCACCGCTTGGGTACTGGGTGCTTGGCTTCGCTCGCTCGGCTCGTGCTGATCATCGCCGGCATCTGCTCGACCGTTGCTCTTGTCCGATCGTGTTTCATCGTAGGACCACCGTCGCAACAGTCGCCAATAAACCCTTTTTCAATATATATATATATATATATATATATATATATATATATATATATATATATATAGATATGAGGCATGGTGGTGGTGGAGTGGCCGTAGCGTTGCGCAAGTAGGCAAGTAGATCATCCGTGAGCGGTCACAACGTAGTTTATTTCGACGTTTCGGCCTTGAGTCTGGCCTTCATCTGGATTGAGGGCAGAGTTTGTTGGCGTTCAGCTTTCTACAATCTTGAATCAGAGGGAGAGAGAGAAAGAGGGAAAAAACGAAAATATATGGTGGACTCCCCGGGCGCCCCCTTTCACTATTCTTTCACCTTCCCCCACCATCTTTCTTCCTTTCCTCCTTTTCACCTTTAGGATGTCTGGGGTCTGTGTATCCTTCCTTTCACCAGCGCATTGTTCCCGACCAGAAGGCGCCTCCTGGCTCTGGTGGTTCGGTGTTTGGAAAAAAGAGCTTTTTTAAGAAGTTTAAGCCTTTAACTGCCCAGCGTCCCGTCGACATCTCGTCGTAGAAAGAGGGGCGCTGGGTATTGCCACCAAGGCTGGCAAGCGGGGGCAATGGGAATTCTTGCCCGCTTCTGGATTAAGCGTGCAGTAGGAGCCTCGCGACTGTTTACAGCTGTCGTCTGTTTCTGTTTATACCTCACTATCCAATCAATTGTGCCAAACATGACGTGCCCAACAGCAACCCTGTGCACAGTCGGGAGGCCCCTACTGCATGCGTCATCCAGAAGCGGGCAAGAATTTCCAATGCACCCGCTTGCCAGCCTCTGCGGCAATTCGCAGAGCCCCTATTTCTACGATGAGATGTCGACGGGATGCTGAGTAGTTAAAGGCTTAAACTTTTTAAAAAAGCTCTTTTTCCCAAACACCGAACCACCAGAGCGAGGAGGCGCCGTAGGGTCGGGAAGAATGCGTTAGTGAAAGGAAGGATACACAGACCCCAGACATCCTAAAGGTGAAAAGGAGAACAGGGAGAGAGATGGTGGGGGAAGGGGAAAGAATAGTGAAAGGGGGCACCCGGGGAAGTCCACCATATATTTTCCTTTTTTCCTTTTTTCCTTTTTTTCGTTTCTTCCCTCTTTCTCTCTCTCTCCCTCTGATTTTAGATTGTATAAAACTGAACACCAACAAACTCTGCCCTCAATCCTGATGAATGCCAGAGTCAAGGCCAAAACGTCGAAATAAACCACGTTGTGGCCGCTCACGGAGGTTCTACTTGCCTACTTGCGCAACGCTACGGCCACTCAACCACCTTGCCTGTATATATATATATATATATATATATATATATATATATATATATATATCCAGAACTAACAGAAAATTGGAACGTACGTACAAATACGGTGAGAGGGAGAACGTTGAAACTCACAGTGGCACCGGAGTTGCAGCTAGCATGGCGCAAACAAAACAACGGTGCGGGATATATTACTTAGATGTATCGCGGAAAGCCACTGACCATTGGGCTTCAAAATACCAGGCACAGAGTGAATGAAAACATGCCGCTACGCCACACTATTAAATTATCTTTCTGATTCTAGAACTTCGCATTAAGGCCCGGTCAGAGCACGAACCTAGGGTAAATGCGCAGTTACTTTAAAGTTAAGCTAATCAAGCCGAGTATGCTGTCTAAGTTGTATTGCGAGCTGCGCTTGTATGAACACTTTAATCTACTAATCAACGTTCTCTTGCAGCTGTCTTTGACTGGCCAGGAAGATCATCTGGATGACGAGCTCGACTCCGAAAACCTGGCAGACTTCGTGGGTGCCAGGCTTGCTTACGTGGCCTACGCCTCGTTGCCTGAAGACGTCAAGCGGATGAAGCTGGCAGACTTCGACATGTCTCCGGAGAAACTGTTCTTCATCAACCAGTGTTCCAGGGTGTGTGCTTGGAGTAGCGTACCAAAAAAACATTACGCGCCATTTCGTTCACGGTGTATAGTTCCCCTGAGAAACATGCCCGAGTTCTCCCGCGCATTCCGCTGTAAGGCAGGCACACTGATGAATCCGCGTAATAAGTGCACGTTTTGGTAGTTCACGGCACACTGTACATGCCGGTTTTTTATACATGTCCCAGTTGCGTTGGTTTTAAATTTTTATTCGAACTGTATCAAGTAATTATTCAGCTCTGCAACAAGAGCTCAAGCGTGATGCGCTTTCAAAGACTGTATTTAGCCAACCTAACGCATATACAATTTGCGCTACCACAAAAAAACAAACAAAAATACTGAAAGTTCCAATGGTAACACGTTGTCGTTCCCCTTAATAGAAAAAAAAAGTTGCAAACACATAGCCCCGCTTGTAATGTGCATGAGGTCTGCAGGAACGACCAAAAGGTCGAATCATTTTGTTCGTTTGCTGGTTCTTCGTCAAGATCTCAAAATAAAACCACTCGCACACCCTGGCGGTCTTTGCTTCACGGGCTGCACTACTGTCGCCGCTTTTTTCGGCATGCTACATGTATAGGTTCAAAACTATTCTATTGAAGGACATGGCACGCCCTCGTCGCTGCATATACCATTGTGTGACAAGATCTCACATATCAGGCGCGAAGTACTTTAGGCAGGAGGCTTGTCATCCCACTTGTCAATCACTGAGAGAAACTTGGATCTAAGGCACAAAAAATGTTTACAAATAGACTATCATCAGTAGCAATTGTGATGGAACATTACACAACGCCTCAAAACAGAAGCGCTTTATACAAGTCGGCCACAGCATACACAATAGGGACTTAAGTATCTATATCGTTGACTCAATTCTATATCCATATAGTCACTCATATTACATTTTATATGGTAACGCTCAGATAACGTATGGTCACTAACCCGTACAACTCCCACAGGTTCGCCCACTCTTCTTCATTCGCTTCTTGCAGAGGCATCAATTTTTTCAAACACAAAAGTGCTTTGTTCTGGGCTCCGTCACGGCTCCCCTGATGTATTTTTCTCACGACTATGACATAAATATATACTAAAAGTAGCAAAGCAAACAACTTGAGGAAAGAAAAATTGTCACTTGGAGTATATTGTTACGAAAGACGGTGATGCCAACACGGTCCCGAAGGCGCCACTGCTTCGAATTTTGCCGGGAAGGTCATCAGCCATTTGGTAGCGTTAGTTTCTCAGCTCACGACTACATTTGCGCAGAGCTGATAGACGAGCCGACGAGACGATGGTGAGTTAAGAAGGTTTATGTACAGCAAAGAAATAGAGGCGTTACGAATTCGGCACTGGGGCCGACAGTGTAAAGACTCGAAGAGCCGAGCTCTCTTCTCTGGCACATATGACTACTGCTGGCGACGCGACGCAGGGCTTTTTTTATATGCACCGGGCGGATTTTTAGAGTAACCAAATGTCCAACCAGAAGCGCCGCTGGCTTTGAGGTCACAATTCTCCAATGAGGTCGCCGCTGGGCCGCGTCATTCTCATCAAATCAGGAGCCACTGCACGTGGCTGCACCCAAGGACGAGTGATGCCGCCACGCATTGCGTATGACTCGCCACATAGTTTCTCAAAATTAACTAGAGGGCACTCTGGCGCTGCGATCGTTTAGCGACCATGGAAATAATGGGTAGTACACACATTTGCCTAGTCTTCGTACTTGCGGGTGGTAAATGGTACTTGCGACTTCGTTTAATGCTGTGTTTCGGTTTTGTTTTGAAAAAAAAAAGATTCAACCCTTTTGAAGATCCTGGCCCAATTTGGAAAGGTAAGTCGAAAAAATAGGGTGGTGAAGCGCAATCGCTGAACAATTGCCGCTTTCTGTTTTGTGAAAAAAAAAGCTCTAAGCCACATTAACACGCACGGAGCCAAAGGCAGGCGAGAAGTACAAAGATTAGACAAATGTGTGTACTACCCATCATTCCCATGCTCGTTGAAGCGCTGTGCGTTGCAGCTCCCATAGACACTAGCGCCAGAGTTCCCTCTAGTAAGTATTGTAGGAAACTCTATGAATCGCCAGACTGGAAGGCATCTATTGCTGCAACGGGCTCGTGGGCTGAGGTGGCTTGCTGTGCGTGCGCGACAGAAAGGCGCCGCTGCGTGATGACACCATTGAGTTGTTCGCGTCAGGCGGGCTCGCGTGCTGGCCTTGACACATATTGCCTTTTTCAAAGGCATGAACGTTTGGTGTGGACTCGCAGGCATAACAATATCATCCACCGCTGGCAGTACTGAGAGATCGGGGGTTTCAGTGTGTTCTTGTTCCCACTGGTGAGATCACGCGAATTCTCCACGAGGCGCGCTTTGAAGGTCGTCAATTTACGCATTGCGACAGGCCCCGGGAACTCAGCACTAGTTTTCTTTTCAAAGAACATGCACGCTTGTAGTGATTGCCAGGCATCGTGTAGGAATCTATTGAACGGAGCAAGGTAGATGTGAATGTTCAAATTTGTTTGCTTTCACAAGTTTTTAGAAATAACAAAAATTCGATACCCTTCTAAATGCTTCTGCTTTGTTTATATGCCATTTCTTGTTTCTTATTTCGTTAATTTTAAGATTAGGTGAAGTGCGGGAAGTGATTGACTTGCGTTCTTAGCACCTGCCTCCGCTTTTTCGCGCTTCTCGCTCATCGATATCAAAAGTACCATCGCGCTCAGTTATTCAGCTCAGTTGGCGTATTAGCTTCAGGAAAGATAAAGACAGCCAGTTGAGACGGATAGAGAACGGAAGCCTCAGTGAGCTACGACGAGGAAGTAGACCATGCATACGTTGAAGATTGCTTAATTGGGCAACATATGTTTGACACGGCTCTGCGGTGTGCTCACCCGGGGAGTTCTGGCTCTGTGAAAGTTTTCCAGTGCTTTCTAAAGGCAACGTGTGAGCACAATAATTTGTACCCATTATTTTAGCAAGTATTGATATTGCATGAGTACATATGAGTAAACCGAGTTCTCTGCAAGCCCGACTGGACTGACAGAAGGCCAGTTTCTCTTGACTAATTGGTGAAGACCCCAGTCAAGTTTCTGTCGGGAAGATCTGTTCATGGCTCAGCTACATTGTTTTAGTTTCTTCAACGTTTGGCGTGTAGTTCAAATGGCGTCCTGCAAATATAGGCCGCTTCCTGCTCGTGAAATTTTTGTAGCCATGATTTCAAGATTTGCGAGTCTTTATTTCTGATAGTATCACTGAAAAACACTTGATGGACTAAATGCTTGTAATTAGTGTTCAAGAGAATGTCGATGCAGCCGAAGTTTCTTCTAGTGAACTTCACTCTTTTATGGTAACGCTGTTTCCCTCATTGAGATCAGCCAACTTGCAGCAACACTATTTGCAGCGACGTTCTTTCTCTAAAAATTCTGATGGCTTCAAGCCTCTCCATGCCTCTGAACTTCAGTGTCGTTTGGTACTATAGTTTTATAATAGCTATGTGCAAAGCCATAACAAATGTGATTTAGTCAAACATGATGTGTCCTACCAGCGATCGTTGATGATTTGCAGCGAGGTTCAGATATTGTGGATTATACGTTTGCTCATTATGCTCATATGTCAGTTGTAAACTAAAACTGTGTTCATAAAATGACAATTTTGCTCTTCCTGTATGTGTATGTGTTTTTATACAAAACATGCAATAAAAAGTGCATTTCATTTGTGTAGATCGAGTTTCGTCTTACTGAGAAATCAGTCATCTGCACTTTTGCCTCTTCAGAAAACACGAACAAAGTTGTAAAAAAGATTACCATAAATTCATGCCCGCATTTCCTAAGTGGCCAGTGGACCTTAAAACACATTTTGCGTGCTAGCGAAGTGGGAAGGAAGGGCTTTCGTGGCAACCATCCTCCTCTAAGTTTTTCGTCCTTTCCCTATATTTTAGGACCTCACCAGTGACGTCATGAAATAACTTTTTTGTACGCGATTTATTTCTAGAAGGCTGCCTCTCAGCCGCCAGCGATGAAAGTGGCGCTGCCGCTGCCAACAGCGAATACTTGGGAGTTAGCGGGAATTTTCGCTCCCTGTCTTAGATGCGCGCACGCCTCATGAGCCACGCTTATATCTCATGAGCCACGCTCATGAGCCACGCTTATATCTGATCACCACAGAGAGCACGAAAGCGACCTTCCTTCTGTATACGCTAATTACGAGCGCACCATCGTATATTTGACTGAGTACATCAAGGAAGCTTATTTCATTGTAAGTGTAGGAGTGTGTAAAATAAATGCTTGGGTGCATTTGGTTATATGCCAGTATGAATTCGAGCAGTTCGTTTTTCGAGTGTGTACAAATCACGAATATATCTTCTAGGTACCATTTGTAGATTAAAGTTTTGATATCACAAGGTAAAAAAAAATCGGACTCAATAGAGTTCACGAATATGTTGGCGTACTTTGGGGTCATTCTTGTACCCATCGCCGTGCCGCTGATTTGAAGGTAGTACTGATTGGTGAATTCAAATGTGTTATTCGAAAACATACAAACCTCGTTAAGGTTTCAATTACTTTTTTGCTTGGATATGCGTCAAGATTGTGGGTGCCATACGATTCAACAAGTGCACTTACACCATCGTCATGTGGGTTCTTTGTGTAGAGTGAACTAACGTCTAATGTTACGAGGAATGCACCACCTGAAATTTTACGTCATACATTGGCGACAACAGTGATCTAGTGGACTTCATTTCTAAAGGTATCTCTCACTTAAATTTGCGCTTCGAAACTAACGACCTAGCTAATACGAATGCCCCTACAGCACTCAACCTCTACGAGGCCTTTCTTGACCAGGTGCGACATTAGAGATCCGACATCACTATGGTGTTTACCACCCTAATGCACCCATGAGCCTCCAACGAACGACTTCGCCGACACAATTGGCGTGTGGTGAGGAGGTTAAACTTTGAGGCTCGGGAGTTTAACTTGCGACAGCTGGATTTGTGTCATGAGAGAGAGAGGGCGTCTTTTATGTGAACCATCGGATCAACACACTCCCGCCATGGACCGTGCTCGAGGTCGATGGTCTACACGCGAGCTTCGCCGGTGCGTCTTTCCTAGTGTGAAACAATTATAACTTGCTGCTCGACCTAAGGTGGCCCCACATCAACAACTGGCTGGACCACGCACCACAGTCTGAGGCGTACGAGCTTCAGAAGATGCCATCCTACCCCCAGGCACTCTGCCATGGCCTTCTCGGTGACACCTGTCGAGGCAGCGAAGGGAAGAATGAGAACCAATGAGTCCCAAAAACAGGCCCTGCCCCTCTTACAGGCCAGAAGATGCCGTCGGGACCCCCATCACAGAGTGCGCGACCGCCATCACGCGTGCCACAGCTGTCGAGGCCGCCTACGAGACACACGCCAAAAAGGTGACGAAAGTTATTTCGAGTCAACAACAATGGCCAGCTGTACCACAACCAACAGCAACTAGTAGCCAGAATTAACCGTCCCCAAGCAGCAAAAATCAGCAGCCAGCATTCGCCAAGTGTAACCAGCAACCAACAGCAGTGAACAGCAGTCAGCTACAGACCAGCTTGTCACTGGAGGCACAATGGGAAGGAGCTCCAACGCAAACCAAGTACCTCCGGGTACTTTGTGGTTCTCCTCGCCACGTCTGTGCAAAGTGACATGCTAGCATTGCGATTGGGCAAAAAGCGTTTTTTTCAGATGAATGGGGTCACAGAACAGGTCCGAATTTTCTTAACCTGAAACAGTTTACAAATGAATACGGCACTAACTTTACGTGCGTTGTCTCGAAGAATACGTACTGGCACGTACGGCTCCGAAGGGGCCGCGCTTGTCGCTAACACCGTCGATGCATAATGTTGCCAAAAGAGTAATGAAACGTTGGAACAAACTTCTTGATCACGCCAAACAGGAGTTAATTAGGGTCACAATTGAACGTTGTAAAAAGACAGTGAACGCACTGACAGACGAGAAGCGGTATGTAAAAAAATAACTTTTCTCTTTTGGAATGGGAGGCTAAAGAGGCCAACGTATTTAAGCATAAAAACGCAGGAAATAGAAAATCTTGAGAGAATGAAATTTGTGCGGGACGATGTCTCACTACAAGCTATAACAACTGATGCTTACATGAAAAATACCAAGCCACCTCACGTTCAGAAAGATTTCACCGTATAGAACCAAAGGTTATTAATATTTCAGATCAAGAACTTGGCGAAGAAGAACTGAGTGTACTATCGCACGAACTTATATTCTGACCTAGCATTGAAAAGTACGATAAAATCACACTTCTAAAAGACCCTGACGACATCGCACGAAATTCACGATTGCAGCAATATTTCTCCGATAAACCGCAAAAATATAACTCATTTTTCGTGAGATATTTGGATGGCAATGGACCCCAGACGCCAACAGAGATCAATATCTGGATCTCTACATACACGCGGTTCAGAAAGATGTCATACATGCGTACAAGGTGCACAGACCAAGTATGAATAAAATATCAAGGAAAGAAGGAAAGGCACTACTCGTATTGAACAACCGCTAAGATCTCGTCAATAAAGAGTGAACAGAGGAGGCGTGATTCTTGTTCTTAATAGATCGGACTACATTGAGGAAGGCAAGCGCCAACTAAACGAGAAACAATTCTACAAACGTCTCGACTTAAACTGTACCGCTGAGCACAAAAACATCATTGTAACAACCCTAGCGGATCTCACACGTGACGGCACTCTTGATTCAAAGCATCGAAAGGCACTTATTACGATACACTCGGTGCCTGGTCGTTTCTACATGCTGCAGAAAATTCATAGAAAAGGGAACCCTGGCAGACCTATTATATTAGGCCCGGGAACGTTATCGGAACCTATCTTCAGCTAAATTAATTTTAATCAAAGAAATACCACCCACAGACGCGTCCTTCTTGCGTGACACAAACCGTTTCATTCAGGAAATGTTGGGCGTAAAACTTCCAGACGCTGCATTCCTCGTAACATTGGATGTTCATTCACTATACAAAATGTCGCAAATGACGATGGTGTAAGGGGACTTGTTGAACCTTATGGCACCTACAACCCTGACGCATATCCAATTGAAAAAGTAATTGAAATCTTAACGAGACTTGTACAAGAACTGAGCAACTTTGAATTAAACAATCAGTACTACCTTCAAATCAGCGGCAGGATGATGGGTATATAAGAATGGCCCCAAACTACTTTAACAGATTCACACACATTGCGATATCAAACCTGTATTCTATAAATGATGTCTATAAGATATATTCATATTTTGGACATATTCGGAAAACGAGCTGCTCAAATTTATACAAGCATTTCACCCAGTGCACCCAGCATTTATTTTACACACTCCTACTCTAACACCTAAATAAGCTTCCTTGATGTACTCATTCGAATGAACGATGGTGCGTTGGTAACTAGCGTATACAGAAAACCCAAGGACAGGCAACAATACCTGCACTTTAAAAGGTGCCACCCACGGCACTGCAAGACCAGCATTCCCTATTCCCAAGCACGCAGATGCTGACGAATGTGCTCCCGCACCAAGAACTTTCACAAAAACAGCACACATATGTGCGAAGTACTCCTTCATAAAAAATATCCACCACCTATCATTGACGATGCCACCAAGGAAGCGAAAAATCTAGACCACCAGACTCCTAAACCACCAAAAATATCCTGATCAGCACCGCAAGAAAAATTATCTATTAACTTTCACGAGCAACCCACCGAACATAAACAAGGTCCTAAGAAAACACTTCAACATAAGGAAACAGAGCGTGCGACTATCCAAAATTTGCACTTCACCTCCGTGTGTGGTATTCAAGCGGCGGAAAAGTACGAAGGATTATTTAATAAATTCGAATATAGGCATGAAACCTCAAACTGGGTGTCACCCTTGCGGGAACAGCAGATGCAAAGTATCCAAAGAAATGCAGACAACGACAGTGGCGAAAAGCACCCACTCGAATTTTAAGCACAGGATAAGCGGTGCACTTGACTGTGACTCAGACAGTGTCATATACCTTCTCGAATGTGGAGCATGTAGCATGCAATACATGGGATAAACAGACACTCCGTTCAGAATTACATTCAACAACAATCAGGCACATTTACCTTCCCTGCCGGGCCTTCCACTTCCAGAGCAAAGCACAATACAAGACGACAGCTTTGATGATATCAAGGTTACACTATTGAAAAACAATTTTCGATCAATCAGAAAGCGAACAACAGGAATCTTACTTAATTTACAATTTCAGCACGATAAAAAACGAAATAAATGAATAACCAGACACTGTCAGCGTCACGATCACTCAAAGACGCAAACGCTTCTCTCTAATCAGTCCTCTGCCCCTAGCTTCCCATTGCGATAATAATATCACCCCGTAACAAAGCTGTAATCGTATGCATCTGACAATATAGAATTAGTTTCCTGTTTTAAGCACAGACGGAACGCCCAAATAAGTGGTCCCGGGTGTCGTACAGTCTTTGTTTTTTGGTCTTTTTTGTTCTTTTTATCTCAGTATATTTAACGCACCTTCCCTTTTCCTTCACTGGCAAGAGCCAATGCATATAATGAAAATTGATGGCAGTACCACTATCCCTGACCTTTTCCTATCTTCCGACACCAACAATATGCACTCGAAGCGCCTGATTTCCCCCACCAATTTGTCGTAAACATCAAAGGAGAACAATCGCGCAGCGGATTGCACCGGAAGGTGCTAGGCTAAAACAGTTGTCACACTGTTCACTTGAGGGAAGGGTAGTTGCATGGGAGGTTTTGTAACAATGATGGCATGACTCTTTTACGGTCGCCTTACTGTCTTGAGATGCTATGCCTTCCTAATCCCGTCGTGTTTTTCTTGCTTCTCCTATATTTTTTTATTTTTAACGTTCGTCCTTTTGTTTTTTCTTTCATATTTCTGTCGCCTTCCCTCCTGTTACGAGAAGCTATAAGAAGACACAAAAAATGTGTAAACATTATTATGCCTTGATTGATATATTGATTGATATGTAAAGTTTAACGTCCCAGCACCCCCATATGCTTATGAGGGACGCCGTAATGAAGGGCTCAGGAAGTTTTGACCACCTGATGGTTTTTTAAAGTCTACGCAAATCTGAACACACGGGCCTACAACATTTCCGCCTCCATCAGAAATGGAGCCGCCGCAGCCGGGATTCGATCTCCTGCGACCTGCGGATCAGCCGCCGAGTACCTTAGTCACTTGACCACCGGGGCGGGCCTATATTATCATGTCTTTAAAAAGACGGGGCTCCCGTCGAAACATCAGCTGAATAAACAGTTATGTGAAAGGACATCTACTTTTTTTCCGTCGCCGCCGCCGTCACTCACCGTTCATATATACTATCATTATATATATATATATATGAAAACTCAAGGAAAAAAACCCGCCTGCACTCGGCGCCCAGCTCGTCACGATGCGCCGACGCAAACTTATCTCCCTCGCGTACTTTGCCCCGTGAAGGGGGGGGGGGATATACATGCTTGTGTGCGCTCGCTTATCCTTTGGTGGGGAGAATCGCGCGCCTTTTCTTTTGACCGGAACGATTGCCTTCAGTTGCTGGGTGCACGAAGATCACTTAGCTCGCATAACAGGTGTCGTTTGCGAAAAGACTGCGTTTTTCAAGCACAGTGAAATAACTACTGGGGCACATGTTAGTGCGCACATATATCTGCTCCACTGATTACGTTTCGTGCCTCGCTTTTGTTTAAACAGTGCATTCCGTGTCGAGCGGTAAACGTGCTTAGCTAGCTCTTGTCCTGTGTATGTTGTTTTTTTGCGTCATTTGAGCATCAGTAGCTCACTGCACGTTCTGATCTGCTTGCCGTTCTCAGCGTTACACTCAAAGTTGTTGCTGTCGCATTCAATGCTTTACCTTTGTGTCGAAAGTGTGTCCTTTTTTCATACAAAAAATAATTTGAAACGTAATTGTTCTTGGTCGATCCATGAGACAAAACCACCGCCTTTCGTTAGCGGTAGTCGCAGTCACGTCCAGTAATAATAATTTCGATAAAGTTATGAACATGGCTAAACGTAGGAAAATAACAAAAATGGCAGCATATCCAAGGAGTGAATGATGGAGAGAGGGGCGAAGCATTCGTCCGTCCATTCGTTCTTGCTTCCGCCCATCCATGCGTCCGTCCCTGCGTTCATCCATGCATCCGCCGCTGCGTCCGTTTTTGCGTCCATCCATGCATCAGTCTGTGTGTCCGTTCGTCCATCTATTCAATATTCCAAGTACAATCACGTCGCATCTTTTCATTATATAATCCCTACACAGAAGCACCGCCATCCAGCGGATATTCCAAGGACTAAACTAGAGGTGTAACACGCACACTTTCTTACAGCTTGCGCTTCGTATCTACTTCCCACCTTGAACCACCTCGAGTTCAAGGTATATACTAGTTCATTGTATAAATGGCACTGTGGCTCAACGCTCACTAAACCTTTCTAAAACTAAAAAGGTTACACCCAGCGAGTATAACGTACAACGCTTTCTTGTCAGATAGTGCTCAATGTACAGGCCAATGGCTGCTAATGAGGAATGAGAGACAGGAGCATTCGGCTTTTAGGTAACGCGCACGCTGCGAATATTTTTTATTGTTCAACAACGCACAGGAGAAATCTCCCCCCGGCACCACCTTGGAGGTCAAAATGTAACACTTGTTACACTACGACTACGACTACTACTACGAGAGATGAACGGGTGCTGCTGTAAGGAGCTTCGCCCCTAACGAGCGCGTCGCAGATGCTGACGTGATATCTGTTGCTCACCCCATGGCTGCCCAGTCGTCTGTTAGTCCTATCATTGAAGAGACTTTGTCCCAAGGCGACGAGGTTTCCATCAACGAGGACACGAGCAGTACTAGGAGCGACACGGCACTGCAGATAGACATCGACAGCACTCCAAGCGAGATCAGTCGGGGCACTTTTGACGAACTTGTGCCATCTTCACTCAAGAGCCTCGGCACCAAGCGCCACCGAATATCTAGCAGCGACTCGGAGGCCCCCAGCAGAGACAGAAGTGCCCTGCGGACTTCGATCCAGCCCCGGAAGCCCCGCGCTTCCGGTGGCTCGCCTGGTGTTAAGAAGGGATTGAGCTGCTTGCGGGGCACCCGCTCCCGCGTCTGTCAGAACTGTGAGTCTAGTATCCAAATTTGTCTTTATTGTTTACGATGGCTACCGCATTGAATATTATTTCCTTCAACGTAAAAGGTTTTCGCAGTCCGGTAAAGCAGGCCGAGGTGATTAGTGTAGCCCGTGCTGCAAATTGTGATGTTTTATGCCTGCAGGAAACTGACTTTTGTTCACTATCTGACGTTAGGGCTTTTAAACAAAAGTTTAACTTAGATTGCTATTTTTCTTTCGCTACAACTCGTTTTACGGGAGTAGGCATCATTATATTTAATCGGGCTTTATTGAGAGGTCACCACGTTATTTATGACGGCGTCGGTAGAATTATTGCTCTAGATTGTACCTACTTTTCTTTTCGAATGAGGATACTATGTGTGTATGCACCTGCACAAACCGGACAGTCTCATGATTTTTTTCGAAATTTGGATGTTTTTTTCCTAGACGGTCGTCATGTAATTCTAAATGGAGACTTTAACTGTGTGCTAAATACGCGATGCGATGTACAAGGTCCTGGCTGGGGTCGGTCTGCTTGGAATTCACGTGAGCTGCGACGCCTTGTCCAGCATTTTTCATTGCTGGATGCGCATGATGTCATACACGGGAATACTTTTGTTTGGACATGGCGCCGCGGGCGTTCCTCCAGCAGACTCGACCGGGCTTATATTCCACATGCTTTAGAGACGTTTGTCTCCGACTTACGTGTTCCGCCCATCCCACCTTCGCCTGTGTACATCTCTGACCATCGTCCGATTCTATTAGAACTAAAAATTCCATTTTCTTTTTCGGAGAAACCAGCCGTCTTGATGTTCGCGTCGTCCAGGACGCGCGCTCTCGCTCAAATTTGTCCCGTGCAATACGCGTGTCACTCGCTGCGTCTGATTCATTTGACTGGGATGCGCTTAAAACGCAGTGGCGCCTGCACTGCTCAGTTAAAGGGCATTCCCTTCGTCGTCGCGTTTCTGAGGAGCTGGCCGATACTGCAGCGAAGTTACGCATCGCATTGCGCGCTGAAACGCCGTCTCCCTTGATGCGAGCTTGGCAACATGAATTACGTGAACGCTTCCAGCGTTTGATTGCCACCTCGTCTCTGGCGGTGGCTGCATGGCGTTGTAGGCACAACCCTTGTGCCCACCCCGAGGTGTTACGCTATGCGAGGCAATCGTGTTTTGGGCAGTCACAATCACCTGTTTTTACGACCTTGCAGACACCACCTACACAGCCGCTTCCTAAGCGTGATCGATCTCTCTTTCTTGCGCATTTTGAAGAGATGTCATGTTCGGCCATGCGGACAAACTGTGATATCGTACCGCTTATGCTTAGAGGTTTGCCTCGCGTTCCTCGACAAGCTGCTGATTCTCTGCACGTCCCTCCATCAGTTGAAGAGGTAAAGGCAGCACTACAATCTCTGAAACGAGGGACAGCCCCTGGGCCAGACGGGTTTCCAGTTGAATTTTACTTATCATTTTGGAATGAGCTTGGTACTGCATTAACCGCGGTTATCCGGCGATGTTTCGAGGATGGTGTATTTCCATCAAGTTTTCGAGATGGACGCATTGTGCTTATTCCAAAAGTTGATGCTTCTTCTGTTAATCCTGAAGATTGGAGACCTATCACGCTTCTTAACGTTGACTATACGATATTCGCGACGGTGATCGTTCAACGTTTGAAGGCTCTGTTGAACACCCTGGTGGGTCATCACCAGGCTTCATCTAGGCCTGGACGGGAAATACACAGTTTGTCCTTTACCACCCGGGATATCATATCCTATACTCTGTCGCGATCTGCGCGTGGTCTCCTTGTGTCTTTAGACCAAGAGAAAGCATTTGACCGACTAGAGCACACGTATATCTTTAAAGTGCTCACAGCCCTTGGTTTTCCCGGTACTTTTGTCGAATTAATTAGACATACCTACTCTGGTATAAAAAGCACACTAGCATATGTGAGTCGAATATTCACGAGGTCAACTCGCCAACTTCACCCAAATACACTCCATTCCTATATTGCCCGAATTGACCAATTCAAATATTCTATTTTTCTCCGCAACAATAATGATTAAAAAAATAAATCACTTTGTTGTTTATTTTGCAAACTTGCATTGTGTAAGATGGGTTACTTAAAATGTGTTCTTTAATGTTTTTTTGAAATGGTAAAGACTATACAGTCGAACTAACAAGATTGTTTAAATTTTGATTGTGTTTTCCCTCCCCTGCATGAATCTTGTGTTCACAATATGCGTTCAATAAAACAAATTAAACAATGTAGTGACACTTTGCACGGTACTGTAAACGTTATTGGTATTGTAAGCACTCGGAGTGCAAACAAGAAAAAGTTCCTAAGGGCATACAAAACAAAAATAACAATTTACGTTAGAGTTAGAGCTCAATGTGTCACAATGTATAAAACAGTAATAGTATCAACAGCGGGCTTTACTTACCAAAGTGTATTGCTGAATGTTTCACACGACGCCCCCCAAATGGTATAGCTTGAATATGAGTCTAACGACGTCAGAGTGCGCGACTACAATTATTAACTAGAAATAAAACTAGCTGCAATAAAAAAATCGTCCGTTGAGGAATGGCGTGAGCGGTTCAAAGTTCGTTTTTCACCTAATTAGGCTGAATAGTTGGTGCCATCTAGCGGGGCTGAATTGAAACAACCAAACACACCGTGCGCCCGCCATCTCGGGGGCCACGGCTGAAAATTGTTCAAAGGCCGCTGTTGCTGCTACAACTCCACTTTACCTTCGCTCTGCTGCTACTAGTGTCGAAGGCCGTGCAGTAAAAGCAGAAAACAGTAGGCACGGCAACACTGAAGTGAAAAGGATTGATTTCAGGTGGTAGATAAAAAGTGCCCTATCGTGATTTGCACCACTAAAACAAGACTTTATTTGAAAATAGACTCTTCCTTGGCTTAAATGTAGCACTACAAGGTTTTCTGACCAACATTTCTGCAACCAACATCGACCTGATATTTGTCTATAGTGTCCCTTAAGAGATGCTGTTTGTGAAAGGTAGTAGCGTCTTCAAGCAACTATGCGTTTGGCTTAAAACAGCGCAAGTTGAGGTATCCATGCACTGTCACCTTTCATTTGGCGTATGCTGCACGTAGTGTAAATGGACAGAAATATTCCCTACTGAAAATCCTGGGTTGGTGGATGCTGGAATCGTTAGTGAACATGGTGAAAGAATACAAGATATGGTGGAAATATTAGTGGATGTGGTAGTAACTGTAGTGGACATAGCGGCTGATGACAGATGTTGAAAAATGATGGCAGATGTTGGAGGTGGTGGCGAACCAATGGCGGTAACGGTGGAAAATGGCGGCTGATTACCGCTAGAGGGGAAAAATGGTGGCAAATGGTGGTGGTGGAGGTGGCGAGCCAATAGTGGTGACGGTGGAAAACGCCAGCTGATGGTGGCGGGGCAGGACGTGTTCGGTGGAAGGCTTGGTGAGCAAGGTGGATGACGGTGGCGTGATGCAAGCTTGGTGGATGATGGTGGCATGATGAAAAACCACATGACAGTATGTGAAGTCACTTATTTGTAGTGTTTCATTCTTGAATGCGCAGAAATATATGCTTATGGTCAAAAGAAACCAACGCTGCTCATTACGCTTTCTAGCATGTTTTTTTATTCTTGTGGTGTCAACAACGCCTCAATTTTTGGGGAGCGTGGAATATGAGGCTATGAATATGTTTGCATTTCGCGCACGTACTTAAATCAAAACGACATCTGCAATGTGTTTTTTGTTGCGATGTTTAGTAGACTAAAAGTGTCACTGTGAAAAGTGACAAAAAATGTTTCACATCGGCGCGCAGTTGTCGAAAAATAATTGAGCTCCAGTTCATAATTGCCTCTTTCAATGTTAGAGCAGAACACAGCGACCACTTGAAGTCACCATGCTAGAAACGCAACTCTGGCAATTCTCGCACACCCTGTTCCTTGAGCCCTACACTTACCTTCACAAAGTGCGGCAACTATGCATAAACTTTCACTTTCGACATGCGTCGAGACGAGCCCCAGCGAATTTAACTTTCAGCCTTCTGCTCTACCACCATGATTTCCACCAAAGTTTAGTCCTACCGACCAATCTCGTACAAGTGTTATCGGCGCTTCTGGGTTTCAGAATACACAATTTTGACCAGTAAAAATTGCAATACAGCACAGCTGTGGCATAAGTTATCTTAGGAGAAGCCTTTTTATTGCGTATGGTGTCCGCGCAAGAAGCGAAGAACGCCAAAGCGACGCACTTGCAGCACTTCCACTCGAATATACTTGACTCGAACGTACTTGACTCGGTGTAAACAATGGCACCCAATACTATGTAAATATAACATATATAGATGTTTTCAGCGACCACCGGTAATGCAAATGATTCTCAACGTCCCATTTTGTCTCACTGGAGCTAAAACAAAAACAATTCGCGATTATATTAGAAGTAATTACAATGTTATAAATGATGAATCATGTACATTCTTTGAGAGCGTATTTTTACCATCCTTTCATAACGATCCGTACAAGACAACTGGACACTCTTCAAAAACAAGTTAGCTTCATTAGTTAGTGAACATATTCCCACAATCATAATAACAAATGATAAACAAAATCCATGGTTCAATAAATCATTTAACAGATTAATAAATAAAAAAAGAGATTGTACGTGGCGGCTAAACGCGCGCAAACTGCTGCATCGTGGCAAAGGTATGGAGACTTCTTGAATAGCTACTGCTCCGCCATACGCGCCGCTCGTGATAAGTATGTTTCTAACGAGCTACTGTCACTGCTCACCACTAACGCTTTGGAAACAAGCTTTGGAAACAAGTGTGCCCAGATTCTCACGATAAAAAAATTACGTTGCAAAATAACGATCACATTCTCATTCCTGCGCAAGACTGTCCCAACGCTTTCAATACTTTCTTTACATCAGTTTACACCACTGAAGATCATACAAACATCCCCGATGTAGCCGATCTTGACTATCTCTTTTTGCAGCCCATTGAAATCACTGTTGACGGAATCGCAGTTATAATAAATAATCTAGCTGTCCACGTCAGCGGGCGTTGACAAGATTAACGCTAAGACACTAAAAAGCACGCCCTCACCCTCGAGTAAAATATTATGCCACATCTTTCAGCAATCTATAATTGATTGATTTGTGGGGATTAAGGTCCCAAAGCCACCATATGATTATCAGATACGCCGTAGTGGAGGACTCGGGAAATTTTGACCACCTGGGGTGCCAGCAATCACTAACAACAGAACAGCTTCCGCATGACTAGAAATCTGCAAAGGTCATCCCCGTGTTTCAAAGCGGCAATAAAAACTCACCTCAAAATTACAGAACCATTTCTCTAACATCCATCTGCTGTCAGATACTTGATTATATAATCGCCTCCCATGTTTACATTCACTCAGAGCAAAATGACTTTTTCTTCCCAAACCAACATGGATTTAGAAAGGCCATGTCATGCGCAATACAGCTTTTCGAAATCAAGACTGACCTACATTATCACTTAGATCTAAACCTGCAAATTGACTGTCTTTTTCTGTATTTTTCCAAAGCTTTCGATCGTGTTGCTCACTGCCGCTTAATCTCTAAAATCTCTTCTTTGTGTATAGATTCATCAACTCTGTCATGGATACGGAACATTCTTACTAACCGGCAGCAATTAACCACCGTTAATGATTTTTCATCTCCACTTTCATACGTTTGTTCTGGTGTGCCGCAAGGGAGTGTTCTCGGTCCACTGCTTGTTCTTTTTTATATTAATGACTTACCAAGTAATTTGTCCTCTCAAGTGCGCATTTTCGCAGATCACTGTATAATTTACCGAGCAATACCTAGTACTTGTGATCACGTAATAATTCAAAATGACCTTGACGTCATCAGCAATAGGTTTAATTGTTGGCTAATGTTTTTTAATTCAAGTAAGTGTAAAGCAATGTCCTTCTCTCACAAACCTTCTAACTCTTAGTTTTCTTACTTTATTAATAGCAATCGCGTATCCAGTGTTAACTCTTTTAAATATTTAGGTGTAACCTTCACATCTAACCTTTCCTGGACTACCCGCATCATCATCATCTGCAGCGACGCATCACGATACTTTGGCTACATATGCCGCAATCTACGTAAGACGCCCATAAATATTTATGCCTTAGCTTACGTAACAGCACCACAGCGGTGGTCTAGTGGCTAAGGTACTCAGCTTCTGACCCGCAGGTCACGGGATCGAATTCCGGCTGCGGCGGCTGCATTTTCGATAAAGGCGGAAATGTTGTAGGGCCATGTACTCAGATTCGGGTGAACGTTAAAGAACACCAGGCGGTCGAAATTTCCGGATCCCTCCACTAAACGTCTTTCATAATCATATAGTGGTTGTGGGACGTTCAACCTCACATATCAATCAATAGCTTACGTAACATTTGTTCGCCCTCAGCTCAAATTCGCTTCTGCAGTTTGGTCCCCTCAATACACTTATTTAACTAACATGCTGGAGTCTATTCAGAATATAGCCGCTAGATTCAACTAAAAAAACTATGATCTTAGCGCAAGCATAACGCAAAAAAAAACAGAACTTATCACTTCTCTTTTGAGCAGCCGACGTGATATAGACCTCCTTGCATTATTTCAAAAACACGTACACGATACAAGGTCATTATCAATGACATTGCAAACATCTGCATTCACAAGAAAGACACTGAATAATCATCTTTAATTCGCACGAATGTACGGTAAAACACATTTTTAACTCATCTGCACTCCCCCGTGTCATCCACACATGGAACAGCCTTCCAGATGAAATAATAGCTGAACACAATCGAGAAAAATTCCCGCACCTTCTACTCACCCATTTCCACGATTAACTGCTTGTTTTATTCATATCGAAATCAGCACCTACGCGTTTATTCACTACTAGTGTCTCTTTTTTTTCTTACTTAAAACTTTTTTGATGGTTTGAATACTAACATGCCATTGAGTTCTGTTGTGTATTCTTGAGCGATGTTTTCTTTTGAATATTAGAAAGTCTTTTCACAATTTGTGTTTGCTTTTTCAGTTTGTTTTACGCCATTATCTCACATGTATACTCATCTGATTTTCATTGCCGCTCTATTCCTAATAAAATTATAATATATTTTCTCATTGATATTCCTGTCAAGAGTTGTATAATAATTGACAATTAGTTTATGTTATTTTTTGCAGGCAAATTGTGCCAATGCGTGTATATATTTTTTTATTCTCCCCTTACACAATGCCCTGTTGGGTCTGTAATGTATATTGAATAAATACATAAATAAATAATAAATAAATTATTGCCTACCCTCACTGACAGCCGCCGGTCGCACTCGCCGGCACTTCACTGGCTCGTATGCGAGAACACAGAATCGTCTATTCGTATGCTTACTGAACCAATAAGATAGCATAATGTTTCTGGCGCAGTGCATTCGTTTTGGCCAAGCCGTTATGTAGTTGCTCCTAACGACAGAGCAAGAGCGGTGCGCTAGCGCGACTGTGCTGTGCGTTGCGCGAAAAACATTGCAATCAATCGTGCGGCCTACCTATCAAATAGGCATAAAAGCGTCGTAAAGGCTAAACAGATGTTGGACTTTGGAAGGAGCGAGCAACGGATATCAAAGCCTGCAGTAACCGCCGATAAACTCTATCTGCTCCTCAGTTCACCGAGTTGTTTTTTTTCTTGCGTAAGTAAATTGTAAAAAAAAAAAACTAAGCGTTGTTGCCATTATCACAGTTCCAATTGTTACAGGCAGCAGTATTTCGTGTTTATCAAATGTGCAAACTTCAGTGGAAAGTGCAGAGCCCGTACATCTCGAGTAAACGGCAAACAGAACGGAAGTTAAACAGACAGTTTGCGAGTTCACTACGCCTGTAACACCGCAATTGCCGTTTGTCACCGTGGCGCAGTGGTTAGTAAGCTCAATTGGGAATCCGAAGGTGGCAGGTCCGATACCGTGCTGTCACACTTTTTTTACGGGTGCTTTCTGCATCGTTTTTTATAGAATTATTTCTATTATTTTTTAGTGGCAGCTCGTCACGGTGGTTGTGACGCTGCTTCGCGCTCCACCATTGCCGCCCGGCTGGAGCGCGCCATCCACCATCCGCTCTACTATACGCCACCATACACCATGTGCCACCAACGTTTCCAGCACCATAATCTACCAAAATGGTGAATGGTGGAATCCACCATTCCTATGGACGTTTCTTCAATAGGGTTTACAGCACAAATAGGTAAAAAGGTATTATTCTGTGTATTTTGCTTCGTTTTTTACTCACTTGAATTCCGCACAGTATAAGATTGACATCGTGGCTACTGATGAATGAAGTAGTATTAGGACTTGAGGAAGCTTCACTGAACTTTCGAGAAATAATGAGCACATGGGCAATATAGAAATGCCTGTCATGTAAGTTACACATAACCTAATATTCATTACCATGATGTGATTGTGCCTGTGCCATGCGAATATTTCGATTAGCATAAGGCAGACTACCGCTCTATATAAGGTAACGTTTCGTTCATGCGTTCAATACATTTGTAACGCTCTTTCGGTTTCAGACGCTTGCACAGCTTCAAGGCACGCATGATCGCCTAAGTTCGGCAGTGGCAACAACTGTTAAGTGCCACAAAAAGAATGATAGAGCAATGTGGACTCTTTCACGATGACTGCCTAATAATTCAAAGTAAACGAGTTACATTGCACGCCCAAACACAGGAGTCCAAATACGGCAAGCTTTTGCGCTGAATTTTGGTTTTAACATTTTAGGTACTATTCAGCAGTGTCACTGACTGGTGAAAGCATTTACTCAGAATAGCATGGGCCAGCACGTTAAACAAGAGGGTTTTCACCTGCAAATAAGAGCGAAAACACACAAGTCGCAGTGATGTGTCATCGCTTCACTCGTCATCTTCAAAGCACGCTGGCCTTTTCGATCCAAAGTATGTTCGCACTAAAACAAGCAGTTTCGCCCTCTGCACTGCGTGTAAACCCCTGATATAGAACTCTAGGCTTAATTCAATTCGTTAGTTACGTCATCAAATCTCTCAACGCCACCACATCGATAGTAGTAACCGCACCAATGGCGAGCGCTAAAGCACAGCGTAGCTCTACACCGCGTCATGCAAAAAAGCACACTTAAAACCCGTACAGCCCACAAGGAAGAAACAGTGACAAGACACTATATACTACACTACACAAAGCATACTGCGTGTTCCCTCTACGTACCTTCGGCAGTGCTGCAAGTTCGCAGTGATACTCCGTATTTACTCTACCTACTCAGTTTATACTCTGTGTTCTATACTCTACCAAAAAGAGTATAGCAGAGTGGATGAAGCAAAGCTGCGAGATGGACACAGAACAACTAGGTGTGGCTGAGATGGTGTCCCATTATAGCGTTCGTTCCTCTTCGCTTCAGCTGTTACTGCATCTGTGTGAGGTATGTTGCAACATTGTGCATGTTAAAAAGTGAATATGATAGAGATTATTGATACGCGGTCCTTAAAACATGTTATTTCTTCCTTTTCTGTATTCATGTTCCAAGATCTGTGGCATAGGTAACATGGTAATTAAACTTCCGCGCACACTAGGCCAGGAGAAACTGTTTCAGGCTTCTTGTTATTCCGTGCGCTGACTTCACAAGTGATAAGTAGTCAGGCTGGGTGCTTCGGCTTTGGCCTTGAGCCACGCACACCTTTTGATGCCCTTTGCAGTTACCTTCAGGAAACAAAAGAACTGATTTTCACATGCAATTTGTTTAGGTATATTTACAGTGGTAATTATTTATTTAAAAAGTAGCTTACTCTTATTGTATTTCTATTTGAAGATCTCGACTGTTGCGTCTGGTATGAATGGGTAAAAACAATTATTGCAATGTTTTCGATTTGCCTAAGCATTTTCGGGGTGTCAATATTCAATAATAAAAGTGTTTAACGAATTCAGCTAATAAATTTTATCCAGTCTCCCTTAGTGGGTACAGTCCATGTTAATGGTCACACCAACAACAACGGTGCTTTGTGAAGTGTCGTTGCAACCTGCATAACCCGGCGCAATCTTTTCCTTCAGACTAAGAAGTCACCTTGTCTTTAGCGTACAAAAAAACGGGCTCTGTTTCTGGAGGGTCCACAGCCACTTCGATAGAACATGGTAATGTGGTTTTCTGTTTCACTCGCGTAGTATAAGCTCCACAGCTAACACGAATGCTAAGAAAAATACGCATATAGAAGGCTTGAAATTAATCTGGATGATTTTGTCATATGGTCCTCGTAAGTGTATTACATCGAGCAGCAGCTGTAATTTATTATCAACACAAGATGATAAAAACAGCTCTACACAATAACGTGAGTTATCCCTGTTAGCATGCGCTTGAAGAACATAGCAAATACGCTTCTTTCCCTGCCTTTTTCTGAGTTTTATAAGCTAGGTGTAAATGTCAGAAAGTCCCAAGAACCTAGATACATCTTATTGAGCTACAGGTCAATCATTTCAATCGTTTCTTCGTCGTTTATGCCCAAAATATTTCAAGACGCGTCGAGCGAGCTTTCAAGCTTGCGCATAGTTAACGCAGACCATATGTACACACCATTAGTATGCCTAGTCACGGGGCTGTTGACTTATGAAGCCGTCACGGTGTCCAAGATAAATACTTCATTTGGCCAAACTTGTCTCGTGAAATAAAAAGGAAAATTGCAAATGTGTGGCAACTTTGGCTTGTTTGGCATTTTTGAAAGAAACATGCTTTCTTAGTGTCCAGGGAACGTTTCAAAAGGAAAGGTAGGAAATACTTCAGGTATGATATATTCTACGAACATTTTTGCGTGCTTCTTACTGCAACCGACACTTGAAGATCCTTCGTGATTAACTCTTAAATAGAGAGCCTATCTTGTTTTTTGTCGTGAGGACAACCTTAACCCCGGTTTCCCTCAAAGAAAATTTTGAATCACGCAAAACAGTTCGTAGAATTTGATATAGGCATTGTCTATATCATTTATTTATCATATAGTCGATACTACATCGGTCAGAAGGCGCGCTGTCTGAACTGTCGTCCTAGGAAGCACACAAATCTCATGCGCGGATCAGTCGGCAGCCACTTGACAAGTCAGTGCCAATTGTGGATGCATCTCGAAGTGAAATGAATGCTGAGTAATGGCAAGATATAAAGACAAGAGGTCACGTGAAATACATGAAGCGTTTTTTATTCGAAAAGAAGGAGCTGAGTGTGTAAGTGCCTCGTCCGCTACTCTGTTGGACAATGAATACAGGTTACTTCGAGTCGAATTTTTATTTTAGGATTTCAATAAGATGTTCTGGCTCATGTATCATCATTTGTTCCATTTTTTTCTGTGTGTCATCTCTCCACCCTCTTAATTGTGTGTCGTCTCCCCACCCTTTTGCCACACACTGTGCAGTAAAATGGTTCTAAGGGCGTACTCCTTCCTATCTTTTAAATGCGAAGCACTTCTTAGAGAACTTTGAGCGTATCTATCTATCTATCTATCTATCTATCTATCTATCTATCTATCTATCTATCTATCTATCTATCTATCTATCTATCTATCTATCTATCTTGCCACCTAACACTTTTAGCCCTCCTGGCCGTTCTGATAACGGTATCGATACCAAACTTGTCATGGCATAACATGACTGTATGAAGAACATGTTTGACTAGTCACAACATGAAAATTATGAAATGGATGTAATGAATGTCATGCTTTACATTTCATGGTCCTGCAGTTCTTGCGGTGGTTTCGTTGACATGGCATGTTGCGATACTGGTATGGTATGACATGATTGCATCGCCAACACAAGCGACAGACCCTAACATGAAAATCATGACATGTGTTTCATGGAACATCACTACATGCCACGCTCAGGATGCGCTCGTGGCTGTTTCGCTAACGTCATATATACGAAATTGCTTATTACAGTACGTGAATGGATGACGAAGGTATGCTACTGGTGCAAACACGCTAATCATGAGATGTGTGTCATATAACAACAAGACTACATGCGACGCTCATGATGCGCTGGCGGCCGTTTCACTAGCTTCGCTTATAACAAATTTGGTGTTATAGAACTATAATGGATGACACAGGTGTGATACTGGTGCAAACATGATAAACATGCGATGCGTGTCATGTAACGTTATGACTACATGCTACGACCATGATGCGCTCGCGGCCGTTTCACTAGCTTCACATGTAGCAAATTTAATATTACATGACGCGAGCGGACGCCATAGGTAAATAACACATACAAACATGATATTCAAGACATGAGTGTCATTTAACAACATTACTACATGCCACACAGATGGTGCTCTCGCGCAGTTTCGCTAGCTTCACATATGCCAAAATTGATATTGCTTGACCCCAATAGATGACGAGGGTATGTGACTGGTACAAACATAATAATCATCAGATACGTGTCATGTGAGAACATGGCTGCGTGCCACAGTCAAGGCGCCAATACATTTCGACAAGACGCGGTGCGTGTGCTCGCCAGCGTTCATTTCGTCACGTCACGCCAGCGTTGCCACGCCAGGCACCGGTCCTGCCATACTCTCGCAGGCGCTTGCAGCGCTGCGTTGCTTTGACGCATGCGCGTTTAAGCGCGCCTTGCGTCCCTCCGCCACGAAAAGAGGGAGACACAGTGTTGTCCGTGTAACGCACCGTCGCGAAACGCAGCATGCCCCATTTCGCGAGATTGTCGTAGGGCCATGCCGACGAAAGCTGGTCGCGCCTGGCGTCAGACTATAGACTGCTCACGTTTTGCTAACGTAGCGCCGCTGTGCCAAGCGTGCGCGCGCGTCAACGTTACATTGAGGTATATTGGTCCTTTCATGATGCGTTCGCGGCCGTTTTGCTAGCCCCACATATATCAAATTTGGTGGTACATGACTTGAATGAATGAGTAACGATATGACTGGTGCAAACATGATAATCCCGACAGGCGTGTGATGTAAGAACATGACAACATACGCTCAATGCGTGCACGCGGCCATTTCGCTAGCTCCAGGTATACTAAATTTGATATCACGTGATGTGAGTAGATGACGAAGGTAAACGACACATCCGAACATAATAATGATTTCACGGAAGTCATGTACGGCATCGTTTTCCTCCACCTCGTAACGTTTTACTGATTTTATTGTGACATATCAACATTTCTCGATCGTGCTTCACATATCAGCCATTCCCACTGTACGTGGGATCTGCCAATTTTCTTCTTTCTGAAACGTTCCCTGCGCACAAATAAAGTATATTTCTTTTTAGAAAAAGAAAACCAAACTACAAGCATTACACACTCTCCACCGATGGCGGCAAAGAGAGCATCGCCCCTTGGTGGTCTCCGAAGCGGTAAAGCGTGTCAGTTTCTCAGCAGGTGATATAGTGTATCTCAGCGTTGTTGCTGGTGGTCTCTTGATTTCTGAAAAAATCTAGAATATTTATTTATTTATTTACAGAATACTGCAATCCTCAAGAGGGACACAAGCAGAGACCAACGTACAAAGAAATGCATTTATAACGCACGAACCTCGCACAAGTGTTAGAAGATGTCAATATACATAATGAGCGAAGCATAACGCATTATATATATAACACAAAAACAAAACATGAAAAGAAGGAAGTGCAAACTGTACAATTATGAGAAGAAACAATGCAAAATATAGACACCAAAACTTGCGAAGAACAAAAAGTAGACACCAAAATATAGTCAAACGTAAAATGTTCACATATTTCAAGCTAAAGTCACATTGTTAATAGTGCGCGATATGTAGATACTCAAATACACGTGGAAAAATAAAGAAATACAGTATTTCCAGAAGTGGTTGTCTTAGTTTATTAGACAGTATATGAGAGAACACGAAATAACACATATATATATATATATATATATATATATATTTGGGAAAGAAGTGTGTACTTAAAGGCTCGTTTTTCCGTGTTTTTCCACAATACTAATGAGATCTAACAGACAATAATGCCCTGGAAAGTATAAGGGAACATATTAGATCGACATATCAATGTAAATGTGAAGAAAGAAAAGTGGGTGAAAAGATAACTTGCCGTGGGCAGAATTATCTTTTCACCCACTTTTCTTTCTTCCTATTTACATTAATATGTCGGTCTAATATCTTCCCTTATACTTTCCTGGGCATTATTGTCTGTTAGATCTCATTATATATATATATATATAATGAGATCTAACAAGCAATTATGCCAACGAATGTATAGGGAAGTTATTAGAACCATTGTAATTTAAATACTAAGAAAGAAAAGAGGGTGAAAAAATAACTTGCCGTAAGCAAGAATCGAACCTACGACCTCCGAATAACGCGTTCGATGCTTTACCACTGAGATATCGCGGTGGCTATCTTTCCTTTATTTTCTTTCTTCCTATTTATGTTACATTGGTTCTAATAACATTCTCTATACATTCCTTGGCATTATTGTCTGTTAGATCTCAACAATTTTGTGTTAAAACATAGAAAAACGAGCCCTTAGGTATAAAATTCTTTCCCTTTTTCATTAACGAGGGTCTCGTACTGGAAGATTTGGTGCCGTTAGGTTGTATACGAGGGACTATTGGTCAGCTGCCAGCTTGTAATAAGTTAACGTGCTACATGACGCCATTCAGGCTCATAAAAGAGTGTACCAAACTCGCCGCCATGGCTAGAGCTAGGTGGCGCTGACTGACACTCTTACGTGTAAATTCACATATAGGCTCAAAAAAGTGGCTGGGGAGATAGCCGCCATGATAGCTCTGTGGTAGAGCATCGAACGCGTTATTCGAGGTCGTAGGTTTGATTACTGCGCAAGGCAAGTTATTTTTTCACTCATTTTTGTTTCTTCCTATTTACATCACATTGGTTCTATTAACTGTCTCTATACATTTCTTGGCATTATTGTCTGTGATATCTCATTAAGATTGTGTCAAAACATGCATAAACGAGCAAACGAACCCCTAGGTATGCACTTCTTTTTATTATATATATATATATATATATATATATATATATATATATATAAGAAAGAAGTGCATACCTCGTGGTGTCAAATGATAGCATGTTAAAAGAGATCGGCGTTAGAAAGACGTGAAAAAGATAGCTTGTTCTAATATGTTATGGCGCGTTGAAAAAGGAAATTTTCGAAATATTAGTTTTCGTACGATAAGGTGTAATAGAGTCAGCGTGATGACCAGCTGTAAGTGGTTCTAAATAATGACTCGGGTTTATACCTAAAAGATTAGTTTTTAGCGGAAAGAGGAATTTTAGTTTCTGAATTTGTCAACGTAACAGATGTGGTTGAATCCTAAGCTGTTTCCAACTTTCCAAAGCTGTGCGACCCCTTTGGGCAGTGTTGGGAACAGTCTTTGCCAGTGAAGCCCGAATTGATGAGAAGTACACATGCGGGAGCATATATATATATATATATATATATATATATATATATGCCGATAACTTATTCAGTTACATCGCCACTCCCACCTTGCTATTTGTTATCCGAATACTTAAACTAACCTTTTCTACTTGATGTACTATTATGCTGCCTAGTCGTCAACATCTATAGCGTATAGAACAGACAGACAGACAGACAGATAGATAGATAGATAGATAGATAGATAGATAGATAGATAGATAGATAGATAGATAGATAGATAGATAGATAGATAGATAGATAGATAGATAGATAGATAGATAGATAGATAGATAGATAGATAGATAGATCGCAGGTGTTTAGATAGATCGCGGGTGTTCTTCGTTAACAAGACCTTGCCAGTAGGCTCCTTTGTTCATTCCTGTTCTAGAACTTTGCATGGGCTCTCTTTGTTCCAGGTTCTTTTTAGAACATAAAATAGAAGCGCGCTTACGTAGTAGCAATACCAGTTGAATAACTATATACGGAATCATTGGCGCATATCTATTAAAATTTTCTAACATTCAGTTTATATGAATCCTAACATACAGTTTATATGAATAGGTGGCTAATTAACGACCAAAGCGTTTTGCACACAAGATAATTTATTTCCTCAATTCTATATTGGTCTCAGCATTCTTTTTAAATTAGTGATGGCTTAAAGGTCGCACTACCGATAGAATATGTCTTATATGTGGCTTCGGATTCTGCTTTTTTAATGTTTACGTGGATGACCAAGAAGTCACACCATCGCTTCCTCAACCAGTGCTTTGACCTTTCGCAGGTTGAGAGTGCAGGTGGCGACATACGCAGCTGGATTTTTCTAATTTTTCTAACTCTCCTGAGTATCTTGCTGTTAGAGCTACTGTGCTGGATACTTGTACTCGCATACCTGGTCACAGGCGTATCAACTGCCAAAGATTACTTCACAGTAAGGACTTCAAAGTTATTCTTATAAGGTCGAGATTATATATAATGGAGACAATGCCCCATAATATATATATATATATATATATATATATATATATATATATATATATATATTGATGAGCATTGATGACTGAGAGCAGCTGAATCGGAACTCTGGTTGCGAAGAGCTAGCTCGAAGAAGCAGGGGAAGACGAAGGACAGAATAAGAACAGCCGGCCCAGGATCGGGTGTTGTCTCTTGTTCTCTTCATTACAATGGCGCGGTCAACGAAGAGGAAGTCTTTCGTCCCGGCTTCGTCATCCAGGACAGCCGCGATAAGCGCCGCTTAAGGACAGCCTACTCGGCAGCTCTTCACCTGCCGCCACTACCACCACCGTTCGGGGACGGCGTCAAGGCCTCCTCGGCGGCTGCAGTACAGGTTACCGGTACCATTTTACAAGGGACGCCGTTCACGCGTCCTTGGCTATAGATTCTGCCGTTAGCGCAAGCCGACAAGTGAACCCTCTGCGGGAAGCTACCGGTACGTGTCTTCATGTTTCGTCGGCAGTGCGGGCTTCTCCATCCAGGAACGCCGTTCACGCTTCGTTGGCGATGGAGTCAACAACACGGCCGCCGTTTCAGCTGCCCATCGGACCATCAGTGCACACCGTTCATGCCTCCTCTGAAGTACCAGGGCATCACCCAATAGTCATTATGCTACAACTTTGCGGCCGTAATACGCACGGGCTCCTGTCTTTTGGGAATGCTCATCAAGCTTCCCACGGCCTGCATTTCCTGTCCGGTACTCTTCCAACATTCGAGCCACCAAGAAACGCTGTTCATGCTTTCTTGGACGTTCGTGTCACCGCCGTGAGTACTACTAGAACTACGTACTTCACAGACGCGAACCAAAGCGGTTCAAAAGCCTCGCGCGACAGTGCCGTGGAACTGCGGCGCACCATCGGGCTACTCCGCGCCGAGACTAGAAACTGACTGCGTTGATCGCCGAGCGAGCTCCTACAATGTTGCCGGCATTGTGTGACATTAACGCAGTGTGTGATCTAGCTGCCTCATACGATCTTGAGGCAAGCACACCAGAGCAACGCAGGGAGCTTCGGTATTCTCTCATCGAGCTCTCACACCAGCTCGACTGCTGCGCGTCGATGACCTCTGCGTTGCCACATGCCACCTCACAATCACCAGCAGTCTGTGAACTACCGGAATTCCACGGGGTCCGGAACGACACTGACAGCTGGGTGGCAACCTTCAGCGCGATAGCAATGCGCGAGGCCTGGACGGAATCTCAGAAATGGACCGCGGCTGTAGACCATCTTCGAGAAGGTGCAGCGGCGTGGCACCGGTATGAAGGCTTCAAGCAGCAGTCCTGGGTGGAGTGGAGCTCGATGCTCACCTTTGAGAGTGTCCGGTCACCTTTGACCGGACACTCTCCGATCTCCCTTCCACCACCCAGTTCAACCTGACGACAACCGAGTATAAGGCGCTGGAGGGTTTCCGCCTCCAGGTTGCAGTCACGCGTTGCAGTTCACATGAGCTTTTGGACTCTTCACCGTCGTTCAATTCATGTTCAGCTCCGCCAAAGACCACTATCTAAGACAGGCCTCGTGAAGGACGTCACTCAAACGACATAACCACACTGAACCATCCCGAATGTGCAGCTGTGTTCTGCATAAGCTTCTATTACCTCTTTGCAGAACTCTCTGCAGGGTACACTGAAACAGGCTCCAAGGCAGGCGTCGCTCTTCCGATGCCAGCTTCCACACCGGGAACCATCTCACGAACTTCCGTGCCAGCAACCAATGCCATTTCAAAGGCAGAGCTGTCGAAGACAGCCGTGGATAGCAAGGAGACAATCTTGAACCACTTTGTACCACATCTGCAGTCATTGGCCGAGCGTGTGAGCTACATCGATGCGTTCCAGGCAGAGAGAGTCAGCATCGGCCTTTCTGGCAACATGATGCACGATCTTGCCGACGACGACAAGCACGCCATTCTGACTTCCAACGTACAACCTGAGCATCGCGCACACCCCCATGAAGTCGTAACCATGGAAATCACCCCTGATTGTTCAGGCCATGACCAGCTCAATCAAAACAATAGCGATAACAGCAAGGAAGCTGCGGGCACGTCGCATCATGATTGTGTCCAGTGGCCTGTGAGCGCTCACACTCACCCTCTGTTGCGCAAACATTTTCCGGCTCGGCATTTAATTGCGCATAAAAACCACCCAACCCCACTCAGACGACATAAATGTCTACTCGGCAAGCAACGACTGCTCCAACACACCCACTGTCCCCCACCAAATCTCTACACCATGTTACAGCGTCGTAAAGACAGACCACCGAGGTACAACCAGTTCCATACCCCCGAGTCTTCATCGAACAAGGTGCGAGCGAATGCCAATGCCCAACGTCAACAACGACACTGTGGCCGACCAAGGCAACAATTACAGTCTCAGCGTGCCAAGTCACAGCCTAGACGGGACCGGCCTAGGCGAGGAGGTCAGTGCCACCAGCCAGAACTGTTTTCGCCAAGTCTTCCGAACACGTCGAACCTTCAACGAGATCAACCGCAACAACAGAACTTATTCCGCCCGTCGGAAAACGCACTGGAAGCGTCACAACATGGCCGAAGTTATAGACCGTCGCAACACAAAGTCGTAACTCAGAGTCGCTATCGGCCAAAGTTTACGCCAAACCTCAGCAAACCTCAGCGTCTTAACCGACATTTCGAACGACCACGGCCACATAATTAATGTCGGCCACTGGATTTTGCTCCAAAATATTTTCAGACGAAGCTCAAGCATGGAAGAGTCTGACCACCACGATGCAGCCAACCGCGCCCACATGAAGCACTGTCGGGCGCTCCAGGCACTCGCAGTCTTGGCCGAGTGTGATGAGCACTGATGACTAAGAGCAGCGGAATCGGGGCTCTGGGTGCAAGGAGCTAGATAGCTGGTAGAAGCAGAGAAAGACGAAGGACAGAATAAGAACAGCTGGCCCAGTTGTCTCTTGTTCTCTTCATTACAATATATATATAAATATATATATATATATATATATAAATATATATATATATATATATATATATATATATATATATATATATATATATATATATATATATATATATATATATAGTCACAGGTTCGGTTCCCGCCCATGGCAAGTTATCTTTTCACTCACTTTTCTTCCTTCACAGTTACCTTGCGATTCGGTCTAATAACCTTCCCAATACTTACCTTGGCATTATTGTCTATTAGATTTCATTAGTATTGTGTCAAAAACACAGAAAAATGAGCCCTTAAGTGTACACTTATTTCCCTTATTTATTAACGAGGTCTCGTACTGGCAGACTTTGTGCCATTAGGTTGTATACGAGGGACTATTCGTCAACTGCCAGCTCGTAAGAAGTTCACGTGCTAGATGACATCAAACGAGCTCATAAAGAGTGTGCCACACTCGCCGCCATGGCTATAGGTGGCGCTGACCGACACTCCCACGTTTTATTTCACATATAAACCAAATAAAGTGGCTGGGGGATAGCCGCCGTGGTAGTTTAGTGGTAGAGCCTAGAATGCGTTATTCGAAGGTTGCAGGTTTGATTCCTGCCCTCTCTCTCTTCTCTCTCTCTTTCTCTCTCTCTCTCTCTCTCTCTCTATATATATATATATATATATATATGTGTGTGTGTGCGTGTGTGTGTGTGTGTGTGTGTGTGTGTGTGTGTGTGTGTAGTGGGGAATTCGCAAGGCACTGACTAGTGGGACCATCCCTGAGGGCGAAGCGCGAGCGTGTGCACGAGCTGTGAACGCTGGGCTGCCTAAGGATTTCTGTCTGTACCGGCTGCCTGCCTACTACCTGGCGTTGCTATGAAACTCCCTTGCAAAGTGCTGGAGGTGCTAGGTACGCAAACCTAACTTCGAAGCCGGAAGCTGCCCACTGCATCATCAATGCCTTATCAGACGACCGAGCAAGGCACCACCCTGCAAAGCACAGCCCCATCTCAACTGGTCATCGTACCTACCACCCTGCGCCAACGGGATCCCCCCTGCTTCAACGGCGCCGAGAACCAAGATGTGGAAGACTGGTGGCAGCTGCTCGAAAAAGTGAGCGCCACGAACAAGTGGGACGACCCCTCGAAATATGAGTATGTCACATTTTATCTTAAAGACGTCGCCAGCCTGTGGTTCACAAACCACCATACTGAATCTACCACTTAGGCCGCTTTTAGTACCACCCTTAGAGCTGTGTTCGATCACCCCGGAGTGCGCAAGCTGCGTGCTGAACAGCACCTACGCGGACGAGCACCGAGGCAGGGCGAAAGCTTCACAAGCTATATTGAAGATGTCATCAATTTATGCCGGCGCTTTAACCCTGAGATAACCGAACAAGACAAGATTAGGCATATCTTGAAAGGAATAGACGATGATGCCTTTCAAATGTTGCTGGCACAGGGCCCAAGTACCATATCCGAACTTGTGACCTTGTGCCAGAGCTTGGAAGAGATTCGGAAACAACGTGCGTCAGTTCGAAGGTCGATGACAGCTGACGACTCTCTCGCTGCCATGGCCATCGGTGGTGACAGCACCCTGCTGGAGCAGATAAAAGACTGTGTACGCGAAGAGGTCGCACGACAGCTTTCGTGTCTTTCGTATCTGCCGACCACCGAAGCACCAACAAACCACCTAACGCCGACAATCAGACAGGCTATTCCAGAGCAGGTCTCCGAGGCGTTGCCATTACCTACGTCTGCCTCTCCACCAACACTTGTTGCCGCGCCACTGACTTATGCGGCCGTCGTGGCAATGCCTCCACCTCGTATGCCACTGTATACGCCACAACCTGTGTGACCTTTTACGGCGCCGTTTCCACCTACACAGCAGCACGGCGGAAATCCTTGGCGCACTGCTGACAACCGGACCATATGTTACTTTTGCGGAACTGCAGGTCACGTTGCACGTCTATGTCATCGGCGCTTCGCAGTTAATGCACAAAGATACGCTGACTACTTGTTTTGGCCTCCATACCACGCGCCTCACGTGCCACCTGAAGTTCACGAACGCGATGCGCAAGCTGCTTACAGCACCTGAACCTCTGCTTCTCGACGTTCTACTTCCCGCTCGCCTTCCCCTTCAACAAGTCGTCGTTCTGTATCGCCTATGCGTCGAAGACTCACCTCTATAGAGACGGAAAACTAACTGCCGCAGCTCCGGAAGCACGAGCAGCGTCATCGTCTAATTGTTTAAGTCCTTGCTTGTCTCCCGCCAATCTTATCGATGTACTTGTCGAAGGTGTACGACCACTTGAACTCATAGATACCGGTGCCCCGATATCTGTGATTAGTAAAGACTCTGCCGCTCTCTTCGTAAAGTGACGATGCTTTCTCCCGTGGTTTCTCTTAGCACTGCGAGCGCCCAACAAATTGAGCCCGTCGCGGCATGTACAGCAAAAGTTGTTATTCGAGACGTGTTGTACATCATTATATTTCACGTGTGGGCTTCATGTTCCCACGATATCATCCTAGGATGGGATTTCTTATCACGTCATCACGCCATCGTGGACTGCGCTTGGGCCGAAGTGGAGCTGTTACCACTTCCTTATGCGCCTTCTGTTGATGCGGCCGTATTTAGTGTGGCTAACCTTGTCGTCGCGACGGACATAGACCATCCTCCTTTCAGCGCCCAGTTTGTCCCTGCCTGCTGCACTTCACTTTCTGACGCTACCATCCTATTCACACCATCTGACATCTTCGGTAGCCACCACCACACATCGCTTCCATTCGCCGTTCTTGAGCTTTGTCAAGACACTACCGGATTATTTATTTACAATTCCAACTCCTGCCCCCTTCGTTTGCGCCGCAACGAGACACTCGGCCACATTCAGCTTATCGATGAAGGTACTATCGTGCCAGCAGATTTCTTCGACACCAAGCCAAATATGGAGCTGAACACGTTGGTTCCTCACTTTGCCTCGAACACCGTGTCGTCCGATGCATTTCACCGTTCTATTGACAGCCATCTCGCCCCGGCTCAACGAGAGCAGCTTGTTACGCTGTTGCACGAATTCAGGCGTTCGTTTGACTTTCCCCAAGCGGTGCTAGGAAGAACGAACACCGTTGTGCACACGATTGACACAGGGAAGAGTACTCCTATGCGCCAGCGACCCTATCGTGTGTCCCCGGCGGAGCGTCGCGTCATCGCAGAACAAGTAGACGACATGCTTAAGCGTGGAGTCATCAAGCCTTTTTGTAGTCCTTGGTCTTCACCAGTTGTACTGGTCAAAAAAAAAAGGATGGATCGATCCGGTTCTGCATAGACTACAGGCGCCTAAACAACATTACGAGGAAAGATGTTTACCCTTTTCCCCGCATAGACGACGCTCTCGATTGTCCTCAAGGTGCAGAATTTTTTTCCTACTCTTCAGCATAGTTTATTTGTTATTGCACACTGGTGTACTCGTCTTTGAGCAATGCATATTTGCCGAAAAAGTACTGTTATAGCTGACGTCCGCCATTATCACAATGACCGTGTGCTGACAGCAAAGAACGTCAAAAAAACAGAACAAATACAGCAACCTAACACATTTAATATAGGAGCACAATCTTGTAAAAATGAAAACAATGAACGCACATTAAACGTCAATTATTTCCAGTGCAAATGACTGGTAACATGTTTCGTCATTCTCAAAGGCTATTTCTAACACCGTAATGTGTAACTGGGGCTTTGGAAAATGGTTCTCAAAGATTATTGCAGGAGAGGTTTCTTTGCCCTTGTTCAGAACTTATTTTATAGGTTCTTCAGAGTGGCAGTCGTGCACTTTAAATGACTGATTACTGCAATTGCTTCTGTCTGAGCACATTTATTTTTTGCTATAGCAGCAAGTGGACACGTTAACTGCCCTACAAATCCCGAAACCTCCAGCGCCCAGGGTGACACGACCAAGCGAAGAGCCTTTACCACTGGCTCGAAATACCTCAACGACTACGCCCCCTGAACAGAGACATCTTGTTCCGTCATCTCACCTAGTAGGAGACGAATGTGTAGGGCCACTTTGCCGCGATGTGGCCATTAAGCTGCGGACCGAACTCGAGCTCGCCACAGACCCGTGCCATGACTTCTACAAGTACGTCTGCGGGAAATTCAGAGGGACGACCGTCCCGCTACACGTAAGTCGGAATAGCTATTTAGTTTACTGTGGACTACCACTGCTTCGTACACTGTCCATCGATCGATAATTCCCCGCAGTGTGAAAACAAAAACTAATAAAATGTATGATGCTGGCTATAGCGATCCATCGTAGATCGGGACCTAACCACCTCGTTCGCTATAGTTTGTTTTACTACAGTTTGTTTGCACCACTCCCTTTCACCCTTACAACTAGTGTACCTGAGGGAAAATCTACAAACACCTCATATACTGGTATTACCATGATTACCAACTGTATTTTTACGCTTATACAAAAAGAATACAGCCCCTTTACATCATCATCATATTTATTTCATTTCGCAGGAATGCTTGGTACGCGGAGTTGCGATGCTTTTGTGTAACCAGCGAACGTTCACTGATCAGTTGTGTGGAAATAAAACATAGTCTGATAAGTCAAGTTATCTGCTACCTACTATATTTCACATGTGAAGCCACTGCACCTAGTTAAACCGGCTGAAGACAAAGGCGAACCGGCAAGGGCGAAGGCGAAGCGGCAAAAAGCACGTTACTCGAAAACGTAGTAAAGCTTACCAGTCGGGATACACGCAATACATGGTGACGAGCCTGATCGCTCGGGAACAATTATTTAATGCGAAACGTTTGTCCACGAACTGCAAGCTATCTATCTATCTATCTATCTATCTATCTATTTATCTATCTATCTATCTATCTATCTATCTATCTATCTATCTATCTATCTATCTATCTACTATCTATCTATCTATCTATTTATCAATCTATTTATCTATCCATCTATTTATCATTTCATTCACCTATGTCACAGCGCTCTCCAGATCACCTCCTTAACTTGAGATAGACCAAATAATAGGGAAGTAGGTGAATAGGGCGAATTTCACAAACATTTCTAGCCACACATGACATGAAATTCCCATCGCTTACGTCGTCAAACCGTTCCCTCTAGACACGTGTTGCACATTACTGTATATCAAGGGTCATGGTATGCGGGTTTTTCGCAAAGATTGACAGTTTATATCTATTACCCCTTGACGGTGACAAAAAAGTAAAGGCACATTGAGTATTTTAATGTGCGAGCTTTAAGAGAAATTGACATCGGTAGCGTTGCAAGATAGTGTTTTCAAAGGCCAGTTGGTACAAAGTACTGTTTCTCCTCAGTATCGGAAGCGTTGACCTGGTGAATGTGAAGTAAAACTATTAGGTTTCCAGGAGGAATCAAACGAAAGCATTCGGCATGCCAATCCAATATTTTACCGCAGAGTCAGGGCAGTTTTCGAAATTGCTTTGGAAAAAGATCCCATACGTGTGCTAATGTCGGCGAAACGTCAAAAATGGTTGCAGTGCTGGCTATCTAATTTTATATGCATTACATATAAGACCTGGGGCACAATTGTTGGAACATACTTTCAAACAGCACAAGAGAAGAAGGTACAAACCGCAGCTCTAGTGTTACTCCAAGTTAACGTTCATTATATAGTTAGTGCTATACACTGAGGTTAATATACGTAGCGATATCTGTGCAATTTTTCTCCCTCGCGAAAAAATTTGGTGTTGCCGCATCCGACGTTGGCGTAAACATGTGGTTAAGCCGGAGAGATTGTGATACAGTATGAATGTCTCGGGGGAGGGTGGAAATTCAAGTGCGCCGTTAGGGTGACACGTTCGAAAAAAAAATGGCAGCATATCCACGGGGTGATTGATGGAGAGTGGGGCGAAGCTTTTGTCCGTCCATTTGTTCTTGCTTCCGTCCGTCCATGCGTCTGTCTGTATGACCGTCCATGCGTCCATCTGCCCGTCCATGCGTGCGTCTGTTCGTGCGTCCAACCCTTCGTTCGTCCATGCATCCGCCCCTGTGTTCATTCATGCGTCCATCCATGCATCTCTCTGTCTGTCCGTTCGTCCATCTATTCAACACTCCAAGTACCACCATCTCGCATCTTTTCATCATATATTCCCCATATAGAAGCACCGCCCTCCAGCGGACATTCCAAGGATTAAACGAGAAGTGGCATACGCACACTTTCTCACGGCTTGCGCTTCGGGTGTACTTCCCAGCTTTAACCACCTCGACTTCATGGTATATGCTAGGTCACTGTATTCATGACACTGCGGCCCAACGCTCGCTAAACCTTTCTAAAACCAAGGAGGTTACGCCCAGCGAGTATAACGTAGCAACATTTTCTTGTCAGATAGTGCGCAAGTACATGCCAATGGCTGCTAATGGGAAATGAGAGACAGAAGAATTTGGCTTTTACTTTCTTACGGCTTGCGCTTCGTATCTACTTCCCACCTTTAACCATCTCGAGTTCATGGTATACACTACTTCATTGTATTCATGGCACTGCAGCTCAACTCTCGCTAAACCTCTCTAAAACTAAGAAGGTAACACCCAGCGAGTATAACGTAGCAACCCTTTCTTGTCAGATAGGACTCAATGTACATGCCAATGGCTGCTAATGGGGAATGAGAGAAAGGAGCATTTGGCTTTTAGTTAACACACACGCCACAAATTTTTTATTGTTCAACAAAACAAAGGAGAAATCTCCCACCGGCACCACCTTGCAGATCAAAATGTAGCACTGGTTACACACTACGACTACGACTACGACTACGAGGGACGAACGGGTGCTGCTTTAAGGAGCTTCACCCATAAAACTGGAGAGATACCTGTGATATGGCTGTGTTGGCATGGCGGCGAGCTCCTGATATGAGACGTGCTATAGTGACGAGACAGTAGCACATCTACTGTGTTCATGTGATCGTTTTGCGAGTGAACGCAACCTGCTATGCGAACCATTACAAAAACTAGGTAATAGAGTTTTTTTTTTTTTTTTTGAAGAGATTTCTGTAGGTTCATAGCTCTACGCGTCGCAGGCAAGCATAGTGACGCGGGCGGAGCTAAGTTTTCGAAAATTGATCGGACAAAGTGGCCGCCTATAAGCAATCAATGGACATGGTCACATGTACAGTCACAACGCCCTTTACCTCTCCTCTCTTTCTTCGCTTTTCTCCTCTCAACCATTAACCAAGTGCAGGGTAGCTAAGTGGACTCGCGTCTAGTTAACCTCCCTGCCTTTAATTTTTCTCTTCCTCTTCCTCCTTTAGACTTTTCAATGCGAAGCATTTCTTAGCGAACTTCGGCGACATTGAACGTATCTATCTATCTATCTATCTATCTATCTATCTATCTATCTATCTATCTATCTATCTATCTATCTATCTATCTATCTATCTATCTATCTATCTATCTATCTATCTATCTATCTATCTATCTATCTATCTATCTATCTATCTATCTATATATCTATCTATCTATCTATCTATCTAATTATCTATCTATTCATCTATCTATCTCTATCTACATAGCTATCTATCTATCCATCTATCCATCTATCTATCTATCTATCTATCTATCTATTTATTTAGCGCCTACGACATTTAGCCCTCCCGGCTGTTTTTATAATAGTATCAATACCAAACTTGGTATGACATAACATGACTGTATGCAGAACATATTTGACTAGTCACAACAAAGAGATCATGAAATGTATGTCATGAATGTCATGATTTACACTTCATGGTCCTGCAGCTCTTACGGAGGTTTCGTTCACATGCCATGTTGCAAAACTAGTATGGTATGACATGATTGCATGGCGAACACAAGCGACATACCCTAACATAAAAATCATGACATGCGTGTCATATAACAACATGACAACATGCCACGCTCAAGATGCGCTCGCGGCCGTTTCGCTAGCATCACAAATACCAAATATGGTATTACGGTACGTGAATGGATTACGTAGGTGTGTGACTGGTGCAAACATGATAATCATGAGATGCACGTTATGTGACAACATAACTACATACCACGCTCATGATGCGCAGGTGGCTATTTCGCTAGCTTCACTTATGCCAAATTTGGTATTACGGGAATGAATGACGAAGGTATGACACTGTGGAAAGCATGATAATCATTAGATGCCTGTCTTGTAACAACATGGCTACATGCTACACTCATGAAGCACTCGCGGCCGTTTCGCTAGCTTCATATGTACCAAACTCGGTATTACGCGACGCGAACGGACGACATAGGTAAATGACACACCTAAACATGGTAATCACGACATGCGTGTCATGTAACAACATGGCTACATTACACATTATAATGCACTCACGGTGATTTTGCGAGCTCCCCATATGCCAAATTTGATATTACATGACGCCAATGGATGACGCAGGTATGTGACTGGTGCAAACACAATAATCACGAGATGCGTGTCATGTGAGAACATGACTACATGCCACAGTCAAGGAGCCAATACATTTCGACATGACGCGGTGCGCATGCTCGCTGGCGTTGCCACGCCAGACGCCGGTTTGCCATATACTCAAAGGCGCGTGCCGCGCTGAGTTGCTTTGATGCATGCGCGTTTCAGTGCGTCCGGCGTCCCTTCGTCACGAAAAGTGGGAGACGCTTTGTTGTCTGTGTAACGCATCGGCATAGAGTAATGTTACTGTATGGCATCGGCACGATATGCAGCAGGTTGTATTTCGCGCCGGTTGCTGTCGGGCTGCGCCGACGGACGCTGGTCGCGCCTCGCGTCATACTATGGAGTGCTCGCGCTTTGCTAACGTAGCGTCGGTGTGCCCAGCGTGCGCGCGCGTCCAGGCTACATTAGAGTATATTGGGCCTTTCACGATGCGCTTGTGGCCGTTTCGCAACTACACATATACTAAACATGGTTTTACGTGACATCAATGGATGACGAAATAGATGACTGGTGCAAACATGATAATTCTGACACGCGTGTCATGTATGGACATGACAACATACCACGCTTATAGCAAGCTCGCTGCCGTTTCGCTAGCTAGCTCGCTGCTGTTTCGCTAGACAAAGGTATACAAATCATCAAAACATGATAATCATGTCATAGAAGTCATGTATGGCATCATTTACCTCCACCTCGTAACGTTTTTGCTGATTTTGAATTGATATATCAACATTTCTCATTCATGCTTTCGTTATTATCGATTCCCACTGTACATAGGATCTGCTAATTTTTTAAGGTATTTTCCGAGCGTTCATAGCTGTACGCTTTGCAGGCCAGGTATTGCTAGGTTTTCTAAAATTGACTGGTCTAAGTGGCCGTGTATAAACATGAAATGGACATGGTCAAATGTACAGACACGGTGCCCTTTACCTCTTCTCTCTTTCTTGTTTTTTAGTACGCCCCCCCCCCCATATATCAAATGCGGGGTGTTTAACCGGACGTGCGTCTAGTTAACCTCCATACGTTTAATTTTTTTTTTACTTCCTCTGTCTCCTCCTCGTCCTCCTGTAGTGCAAACTTCCTGAGAACTAAAAGCATCCCACAAAACTAAGCGTTTTTCGCTTACGACGCAGAACAATGAAAATAATGTGCACAAGCCGTGTCATGTCGTAGTGTTTTCTTTCCAGCTTCAAGACTCCATATGGATCGGGACATTCGTAAACCTCACCTCTACGAAAGCACCACTATCCAACCAAACTGCTTTCCAAAAAGCAGCTGCGATGTACCAAGCCTGTCTGTCTTTCGCGTCGTCGAACCGACCAGAGGTAAAAGCATATCTCGACCAATCAGTGGAGGCATACGACCGTTATCCAAGTCCATAATCTAGCAAGTGATATGCACTACCAGGCTCTCAATTATGTGCTCTTGTCTATACAAATTGACAGCAGTGGGCATGTAATATATTAGCTGTGCAGACTTTTACCAGCTCATAGCTTCACTTGTACAATCCAGCACTCGCCCCAAGCTTTTAAAGCCAAAGAAGACACTTAAGTTGTACATGTAGTGATAAGCAGCCAGGAAGGTATACGGGCTCAGCCTTTAACATCATTATTGTGCTGTGGCATCAGATAGACTTGTGAATAACATGATATAAATAAGTAAAAGAAATCAATGTCATTACAAGGGCGAAGTGACAGCAACAAATTCAAATGAACATGAATAGTGGAAAGCAGCTAGAGCCTTGCAGCACGCTGCTCATGAACACAGAACACACGAAAAAAAAAACACACACAGTTTGACCATTAAGTACATACTGTGAGAGCTCGACCCCTCCAGAATACTGCTCAAGCACAAAGAATGTAGCATTAAAACAACACACAATTATGCCCCGAACGAGCAAACAACTGTCAGACTTATTAGGTTTTTTTTTTCTTCAGCTATGCAATGCAAGTGCCGACAATACACAACCCACTAGCCCATATTTTCGTTATTTTGGAGCCAGCAGCTCTTTTTGTTTTCAACTACATGGCTGCTGCAGCGGCCGAAGTTAACCATCATGCTGCTTGTAGCTTCAACCTAAACTTTGAGGTGGCAGCAGAAGACAAACAAACCACCCCACTCAGCTCGAGCTCAGTACTTCATTCAGGCCTGGTATCGCTAGCGCGAAGGCGTCTCAGTTTTTTTATTATACTTCTTGCATCGTATAAAACCTGTAATACATTTTAGTACAGTGTCATAATCAGAACTGTGATATCTTGTTGTAATAAAAAAAATTTGACTAATTTCCATCACAGACAACAGACCTGGTGAGTTGGATGAGCGCTATGAACCTGGACTTCCTGAACACGACAAGACTTGAGTGTGTCAATCCCGTTGACGTGATGGTACGCGGCTCTCTTGACTTGGGAGTGGAAGCTATCATCTCTATTAGACTCCTCGACACGCTATTTGTCCACGGAAAGAGAGTGATTGAGGTGCGCCAAGGAATCCTCGCTGCGTATAAGTTGAGACAATGAAGTCGCATAGCATGGAAAATTGTTGTACAGTAATATTATCTATGACTGTTCATATGTTTCATAATCAACAACTTTGACTCCTTAGCATTCAATCGTTTTATTTGCATCACAATAGCAATGGATAGAACTTCGGTCATACCACCATGACGAGTACGAGAAAAAAAGTGCAATAGCAGTGATCATGGTTTATTAATAATGTAGGAACATTGTTTTTCTAATGGGCTTCTAAACAGTTCATGTACGTTTCAGCACTGCCGCATTGGTAGTGGTGAACAGCGTGTAAAGAGGCTATGCAATGGTTGGTTTTCGTTCGAGACCAACTCTGGCAGTGTGTTTCCAGCACTGTTGCTGCCACAATAATGACCCGTTAAAGAAGAGTACGTGTCTAATGAGAATTTTCACAGTTGTGAAAACTAAGAGGTAATATGGCGTATTTTCTTAGCAACTACTCACCGACTTAGACTTAGTCCAGTACTTAGTCCAGCCTTCCTGCTTCGAACTTCATAGTTGATCTCGACTCTCGAGCAATTAAGAAATTGAGTATGAGGATTAATAGAGCGACTTCATGCAATAATAACCAATACACGTTTCGTCTTGGTGTCACATACAACGTTGGCATATTTTTGAACTCTGGCAAAAGATAGCTTTGGCAGCCTGTTCATTCTGGAAATCTAGGCAGGTCTATAGCCAAACGCTAGGCTTGAATGTGGATACTAAGTGCCACCACGGCAAGCGCACGGGCCTTGAAGTGACGGACTACGTGATGTAAATGAGAGGGCGTGACAGCTCTAACAAATGCACATCATCAGAACACTTCTACGCCAAAACCAATTGCAATAGTTTTTTTTTACTTCCAAGGGGTGGTTTGGAGCCTTTTTACTAGACACTGTAGAGACCGGTATGTCGCATATAGGCGTGAATCTCCAAATTCAGCAGCAAAGGTTGAAAAAGATCGCGGGACACTTTCTTTCGCACCTTACATTTTCATCCCCTCATGTAGTTGTCCTGCTTCGTTGACGACAATGACAAAATTAGCAGCGGTAGTGCCTTTTGCATCACCACTGTGTACTACATAGGCGTGACAAATATTTTTTTCTCTTCACTCGCAGATACAATACAGCAAAGAACAAGCAACATGGTTAAAGCAGAGGAGCTACAAACCGACAAGGACGAACGAGAATGACTACTGCGAACTTTTCATTATATATGGAGTAAGGCGAGGTCAAGAATGTCTATTCGCTAAAAAAATACTCGCGTACGAAGAACAACGTGAGTGGAGCTGCTCTTGTTTTTCTTTATCTCTCTAGTTCCACAAGTTTTCAGAACGTGAGCCAGCGGCTTCGGGGAATAATGGACATTCTAGATGGATTCATTTATACACCGTCGTTTATTTCCAACATTCAATAATTTCATCGTAAAGTATAATCATACACCAATTGCGTTTCCTTTTCAAGTGGTACAGTTACTTTCCAGTCAGAAAGAAGCAAAAATTTTCTAATAGACATATTATGCTTTTTGTTAGATAAATCACACTGTCACCAAAAATGCGGTGTCAACTTGCACAACAAAAGCTTCAGTGGCATGTGGGTGCTTTCTTTTTGCCTGACACACAGCCATTTTAACGCAAAAGTGTTTTATAGAGTGGTGCACCAAGGTGTCGGTGACGTATTTCCGTCACGGAAATAACGTCGAATAGGTGCACTCGACCAGGTGGCACAAAAAAAACTGTCAATGGGAGGCGAAGCCAGTTTCACTTGGCCCGCAACAACAGATGCAAGAAGCGCTATCGAATTCGCCACAGTCACACACTCACAAGCCTTCACAAACACGTCATATATCTGACACTTCCTCCTCACATCGCTTTTAGTCGGTGGGTAGTGTGGCTCTGGGAAAGCAAAAAAGTGGAATAATAGATTATTACCATGTCCTCGCACGTGTCAGTGCTATGGTTCATCCCATTCGTCGCGTTTCCTAGGAGAAGTTCAATTCACCGTGAGGCCACAATAATAGCTAAAGCCTCATGCCGTGGCTTTGCCTATAGCTTTCACTCATATTAAAAATGGGTATGCGATGAGCGCCTGCCTCTTGAGGCCGTAACACCAGCTTCACTGTCTAAGCTTGTCCCGACAGATGTCGCGACCAGGCTATAGTGAAGACGCGACGCGCGTTGCGTTTCACTATAGTTATGGGTGCTCTAGTCCACGGTGAGCCATGTTGCTCGAATAAATCTTCAACATGCCATGGGTGGCCGACCTTAACCCATGTTACGCGCCCAATCAGCGACGCTCTTCTGGCTGTCACACTGGTTTCGCCGATTACGCTCTCTTCTTCAACTACTACAACTATCATGAATCTTTGCTTAATCGTTGATAATGGACGCTAGTAGTCGGGATGGCGCTGAGGCGGCGATCTTCAACCTGAGTCCATTCGCGTTAAACAGCACCATAGCTGTAATAGATGTAATATCGGGCGTAGATACTGCAGGACAGGTTGACGGTGTGTTCCTGCATTTTGGGAAAGCCTTCGACACAGTGGCACATTCACTGTTACTGTTTAAACTTGCCACTCTGAACACTGATGAGACTGTGTCAAAATGGATCAAATGTTATCTTTCTAAAATAAGTCAAACTGTACTATCAAATGGAAAATGCTCCCAATATGCAGATGTTACCTCAGGGATCCCACAGGGCTTCATTTTGGGGCCGCTATTGTTTTTATTTATGTCAACGATATCTCTGCAGGAATTTCTTCTATACAGCCGTTGGCGGATGACTGTGTTGTGTTCGGAAAAATGTTTGATCCCAAAGGTACAACAGAACTTCAGAAAGACTTATCACTGATTCATAGCTAGTGTTTCAAATGAAAAATTATTTAAGTATAACGAAGTGTGTACTGTGTACATATTTTATTTACTACAAATATGAAACCATTTCAGTCATGGTATCATTTGAACAACGTACTGTTGAAACAAAATAGTACGTATAGGTGTCTATGTGTGCTACTCTCATCTCAGTGTTCATGGAAGCCTCAGGTAGACACTCTCATAGTGAAAGCTGGTAGGGCCTTCAATTTTATTCAAAGAAACCTGCGATGTTCACTTCTGACTTTAAAACGCATGTCATACACTACTTGTATTAGACCGTTCTTGGAATACAATTGTGTCGTGTGGATCCCGCCTAGGTAACCCTTCATTGCTGCTTTTGAACAAATACATAATCGCGCTGCTAGGTTCGTCTTGGGACGGTGTGGAATGTGGAAGAGCCGCACTGCAATGAAAGCTGAGTTTAAATAGAAGTGTCTTGCTGACCGCCGCGATAAACAGATATTCAGGTTTCTTTATTCGATTTACAACAGCGAAACTGTAATTATGAAAGACTTTTACCTACACAAATTTCATTACATATCAGAACGCTTTGATCACAGATGCAAGATCCCGGAATACGAAGCTAAAACGAACATGTATGCCAATTCATGTTTTCTTGGAACAATTAAGCAGTGGAATAAGCTAACTGACATGCAAGTCCGCAGTGCGTGTTCCGAAACGACTGGCTCCCTAACCGTAAAAGAAAACGCGACTTTATTTTGCGGTCATGGGGAACTATCTGCTTTTCCGTCCTTTGTGAACTCTGTCCTCGAACTTTCTCTTCTTCCCTCCCGGTGTCAGCGTTCTAGTTGCACCGCTTTAGTTCATGTTTTAATATCGTCCGGGGCAAGCCAAGGTGAATCGGAGGCTTCGAGCAAGCCAATCTTCTGCACAGGGCAATTCACGACATAACCGTTGGCGAGACAGATGGAGCAAGCCCACAGAATGCTATCACTCCCTAGCAATAGCTGAAGCGCTCTACCCATTTTTCATGACGTCGCTGGTGCCGTGTCTTCTTGCAAGAGCACTACATCACCAACTCGGAGCTTTGTTGTTGGACATGTCGAGCGATTGTGTGCCGACCACAGCAATAGCAGGTACGCTCGTTTCCAGGTCTTCCAATGTACCACTGTTAGACGCTGGCGATGAGAAGCCTTTTGTTGCAGATCAACGGATAGGTGAGGCTCTCATGGGCACTGTTGTGGCAATGATGTGCTGCGTTTACCCAGCCAGAAATGTGATATACTTGAAGGCGGAACCTCATAAACGCGAACATGCACGTGGCAGCGACGAGCGATGCTATGAGCGATGAAACAGGGCGTTCGCGCGACGTGTTGCGGAGTTGTTTTTGCGCGATCGCTCAGTTCTCTAGATTAGGAAACCGTCGCCCATCGCCCGGAAGTGCTGTGCCAAAGCACCAGAACAAGATGTACAAGACTGACGTACTGCTAGTTTTCTTCATGAGGCGCGAAATCACCACCTCATTTCACCCTCCTCTCCGCCCAAGTCACACATGCACAAGGAAAAAATGAAGTAATGTTTATGAATATGCACATAACAAAGTGCTGCAAGGCAATAATAGACACTTTCCGTTCCATTACACAACAATATATCTTATTTTTAAACTGTATACCGCTCACTACGCAGTTTTCTTGGTACGAGTAGACGGCCTCCTGCAAGCAACGATGGAGTTCGCTCGCCGAAGCCGTCGCGTGAATGAGGTTTGCCTGCGCTAGCGACTGATCGCGCGAAGACGATCTACGTCACATCGCTCGTCGCTGTCGCGTGCATATTCGCGCTTACGAGGTTCGGTCTTAAGGGCTGTAGCTCGTTAGGCTCACTTCCAAGATAGGTGAGGGGTCTGCTGTTGATCGCAGCTTCAACCTCACACAGCATCATAATGAGGCCTTCCACGTTAAGACTACTGCGTTCGAGTAACTTCTTGGGCGCAGTTTTTGTCGTATGAGTGAGGCGCTACCACCATCCACCCCGTCATGGAGCGCGTTCAGCGACAAAACTCCATTCTATTCTGATCTCCGCGGCCTACTCGCGAAGAGCAGTTAGCGCAGATGCAATTCATCTAGCACAACTTCGAAACATCTGGGCGTTGTCAGAGTACCCAATTGAGGGTACACCACGGCATGCGACGAAACAACGAAAGGTGAGCAAAGTTGTGGCGATGGTCATGTCTGATGTTAGCTAAAGGTCAATGGCGCATGTGACGGCGCACGAAAACAAAATTATGTAACTCCTTGCACCGCTTGCTGACTTTACGCACAGCAGCCCGCAGTAATCTAGCCCAACGACCATGAAGGGGCTGGTTTCCGTGATTCTTTCGCGAGGAAGTTTGGCCATGGGCGCTGCCTCCACTCTAGTTTTCCAGCGTTTGCACATTCTGGAATAAAAAATGATCCTTGTCATGGTTTGACGCCCTCTCAATAATCAGAAATGCTCTCGAAGCTCACTGATAGTTGCTTCAGCACCACCGTGGATCGTTCGCATATGTGCTGCCGAAACAAGCAAACTGTGTGCTTATGGTCAATTGGTAGTTAGATGGGGCAAAGAATGTCCAGTTCAGCGTGCAGCTCTTGTAGTCACCTACCGACGCGAAGTTGGTCGTCCTCATTCATTAACGGGCACAAACGAAGTAGATGGGATGTTGAAGGTGATGGCAGATCTTTCTGCAGCGCTTGGGCCTTGATTGGGAGCGAGTCCTCCTGCATTATATGCAACCATTATGCAGAGCTTGAAATAATTTTTCTGCTGTCAGAGGACCAGACGCTGAAGCATCGTGCGTGGCGGATGAAAAGCTGGATCCATGCAGTTACTCTTAGCAGTCTTGCTAAAGAGCTGTAGCTTTCCAGGGGGACAGCACCATGGCGAACATTATTGGCGGATGAACAAACGAGTGTAATTTATGCGGAAAATCCTCGATCATCCTTCGGTTCAGCGAACAGTATTTTTTCGTTAGATTCGCTGTCGTCGATACATTCGTAAGACCTTGTTTTGTCACACAGCCAGCTTGGGCAATGCCACCACTTCGACGATTTGGTAAGATCCGAAAGTGATAGTCCTGGAGTAATGACATCGGTGGAATTTTCTTCACTGCTACAGTGGAACCATTGGAAAGGTCTGGAAGGCTGCTGGATTTTGGTGACGTGGTGTGCTACAAATAGTTCTAACTTGGTCAGTGAACATTTTATCCAGTTTTGTGCCACAAGCGATTCCGTCCAAAAGGCAAAAGTGGCCTGTTGAAAAGAACGGACCTATTGCACGTAGCGCGCCGCGATGGTGCATGCCAGGAGCTCCAGGCGTGGAAGCGATACCATTTTCAAAAGAGCAAGTCGGCCCTTGCTGAGCAAGAGTCACGTGAAGCACGTTTCGGGTGGTGAATTCACTCGTACGTAAATGCAAGCACCATATGCTCTAGAACTGGCATCTGCGAAGATGTGCAGCTCAAATAAAAACGGCTTATTTTTGTCTCGTAAGAAAATATATAGTGGAATAGTGACGGACTAGTCGGACAGCTCATAACACAAAATATTCCATTCGGCCTGTTTACCTTTAGGCATACTAGCATCCCATGCAAGATTTTTCTTCCATAGATTCTGGAATACTATTATAGCCTTCATAGTGAATGCAGTGAGGTAACCTGGCGGGTTGTATACTCTGGCGAAGGCTTTTAGTGCTGTACGTTTGGTAGCCGGCTTTCCGGCGGCAAAAATTCTCAGGGAACACCTAAAACCTAACATTACATTGTCTCCAGCTTCATTTTCGATGGTGCAGCTGTCACACAAGAATATTTCTCGGAACCCGTGTCTCTAGCTTCATTTTCAATGGCGCAGCTGTCACGCAAGAATCTTTCTTGACACTCGTCGCAGTTTGAGGCCCACTTGCGAATTTCCATGCTTGCCTCATAGAATATTTGTTTCGTTCCTTGACATACCTTCGTTGCTGCCTGCGTGCTTGGTAGCCCGATGATAAGATCATCTATGTAGAACGCCTACTCCAATAAGGCTACGGTTTGTGGATAGTGCTGCTGACAAGATAACAGGCGATGATGAATTGTAGCCACCAAAAGAAACAGGCTTGACGCAGCTCCAAAGGGTACTCTGGTCATTCTCCAAGTTGTAATCGGTGGCATGGGCTCTTCCATAGTTGGCCGTCGTTCCAGCCACAAAAAACCTCAAAAGGTCATCTTTAGGCGGAATAAACAGCTGGAGGTATGTCTTCTTTATGTCGGCTGGAAGTACTACAGGGTGGCAGAAAAAGTCCAGCAGTAGCTGGAAAATGTACACACCGAGTTTGATGCCCTTCAATATTACATCGTTGAGGCAGGGACGGCCAAATTCATGTGATTACGCATGAAACACCACTCGAAGCTTTGTTGTGACGGCAACCCTACGAACTACTGCTTGATGCAGCATATAGTATACATGATCGCCGACTGGCTGCTCTTCTTTCACCTTCTCAGCATGACCGTCATCGAAATATGCGGTAATCGCCTGGTCGTGTTTCACTAGTAACGTTGGCTGCTCTGGGAAACAGTTCATTTGACGTTGTTGTCGCTGTTCTGCCAGTCAGCGATTACTGTTTCCGGCTGGTAGTTCTGGCTGTTCCACCATGAGCGGCGCCTGATAACGTCTACCTTGCTTCGTTATGTAGCGCTCAAATGAAGAGAGGTGTGCGTCAATCTTCAACGCTTGTGAATAGCTTCCATCGATTCCGATGGCATCAAGACGCCACATCGACGATACGTCTATTTCTGGTGGAGAAGAATTGCGGCGCGACATGAACAGCGCAGACGGGTACTAGATGCCCGGCAATAAGAGTCCTTGTAGCGTTCATCCAAACGTTGTTTCAATCAATGTTAGCGTCTCGTTTATGCGGTCAATCTTGCCCGTGGTCACCTTCCAATGGGCGTCAGATCCGATCAGCACGGTGATGTCGCCTCCTTGCCACGTATTGTACTGTTATGCGTCAGCCACATGGTACTCTTTTTTCGTTTTCGAGGAGCATCTACAAGGTATGGTGCTCTAGCAGTGGACTCGTTATGGAGTAGATCTCTGGAATCGTCAAGGGTTCTATCTCCAATTCAGCATCGCTGAAGCGACCGGAAGCCGCACTGAGACACGGTCGGCGCAGAGTCGCTTCTGAGCTTTTGAGCTTCCAAATGTCATTAAAGGTTTTTCGCTTCCAATGACAGAACACTGAAGTATTCTGGCCGCGTCTGCGCGAATATAGCGGCGCTGGCTACCGTTGTCCAACATAACCCGAACAAAGAGGCATCGATTTTCAGATTTTGCCCATATGCGCTCCGTCTAAAATAGTACAGCCGTGCATCCGACGTGCGTGCTTTATGTGGTTGTAATGATTCGAAGCCTTGGCGAAGGGGGTCTTTCCAATGCAATGGATTCCGCAGCAGACACTGGGTCCTGGACGACGAGTCTGGACAGGTTTCACAGAATGGTCAGTTGACGGTGGCGGCAGGAGCCACATGTGAGACTGATGGCCTTTTTGCATGCCCTGCCATTGTGGTTGCGATTACTGCAGCGAAAGCAGCAGTTGTTATTCCGTAGCCTTACTCGCTTTTTGTCCGCTGACAGATTCGCAGTGCAGGACATAATGCTGTTCTCTTGGCTGTTGCAAAGTGGCAGACTTGATTGATCGATGCAGTGGAACCAGTAAGAGCTGCAGCCGATGGAATAAGTGACGTGCTGTCTGGGCTTTCTGTCGCCATGCTGTCTTCACCTTCGTAAGAGCGGCGACGTGGTGCAGGCGACCTTCCTCCCGCACTTCTACTTGGATGCGAATAAATGTCAACGGGTCCTTCGCTCGGTGCGGTCTGTGCTCAGAAGTCTCCGTCGCACTATTGGTGCGGCCATCCTCTTTCATCCGTTGTCGGTACATGATAGCCAGATTGTCTGGCAAGCAGCGATTCAAGACCCGATTCAGTACCACAATGTATTGATCCGGGAACACGCCGAGGCCTTCTAAAGCGCTCACTCAGAACAGCACATTGTCGTGAAATGTGCGAAGTTCAGGAACTTCTAACGAGCTCTTCACAGATGTCAACGCCAAAAGATGATCCACGTCCTCATTGATGAGGAGATCTCACCGTCCGAACCGATCCGTGAGCGTTTTAACAGCGATGTCGTAATTCTCTCGGCTAACCGGATTCCTTCTGTTGGCCATTTAGCACTGCCAGTTAAGTACGTAAGCAAGTACTTGAATTTTTCGATGCATGATAGGTCGGGGTTTTCGTGGATTGTGGCATCGTAATGATCCCAAAAGGCCTGCCTGTCACGCAGGCTGCCGTCGTAGTTATGAGATACGTGTCATGTTAGAGCATGACTACACCCACGCTCATGATGCGCTCACGGCAGTCTCACTACCTTCACTTATACCACATTTGGTATTACGCGACGTGAATGGAAGACGAAGGTGTGCGACTGGTGCAAACATGATAAACAAGAGATGCGTGTCATGTAACAACATGACTACATGCTACGCTCATGACGCACTCGCGGCCGTTTCGCTAGCTTCACAAATACCAAACTCCGTATTAGGCGACGCGAACGAACGACGTAGGTAAATGACAAATATAAACACGGCAATAACGACGTGCGTGTCGCGTAACAACATGACTACATGCCACACAGATGATGCGCTCCCGGCTGTTTCGCTAGCTTCACATGAGCCAAATTTGGCATTACGTGACGTCAATTGATGACAATGGTACGTGACTGGTGCAAACATGATAATCATGAGATGTGTGTCATGTGAGAACATGACTACATTCCACAGTCAAGGCGCCAATACATTTCAACGTGACGCAGTACGCGTGCTCGCCGGCGTTCATTTCGTCGCGTCACGCCGTCGTTGCCACGCTAGGCGCCGGTCCTGCGAAATTCTTGCAGGCGCGCGCCGCGCTGCGTTTCTTTGACGCGTGCGTGCTTGAGCGTGTCCAGTGTCGCTCCATCACGAAAAGAGGGAGACGTAGTGTTTACTCAGTAACACATCGGCGCGAAATGTAGCAGTTCGCATTTCGCGCCGGTTGCCGTCGGGCCGCACCGATGGGCGCTGGTCGCGCCTGGCGTCATACTGTAGAGTGCTCGCGTTTTGCTAACACAGCGTCGCTGTACACAGCGTGCACGCGTGTGAACGCTACATTAAAGTATATTGCGTCCGTCATGATGCGCTCGCGGTCGTTTTACTTGCTTCACATATACCATATATGGTGGTACGTGACATCAATGGAAGACGAAATAGATGACTGGTGCAAATATAATAATCCTGACACGCGTGTCAAGTAAGAACATGACACCAAGCCACGGTCATTGCGTGCTCGTGGCTGTTTCGCTAGCTCCACATACACTAAAGTTGCTATAATGTGACGGGAATAGATGTCAAAGGTAAACGACACATACAAACATAATAACCATGAAACGGAAGTCATGTGTGGCATCATTTACGTCCACCTGGTAACGTTGTGCTGATGTTAAAGTGACATATGAACATTTTTCATTCGTGCTTCGCGTATAATCAATTTCCATTCTACGTGGGATCTGTGAATTTTTCCTTTTCATTTCTTTTACGTCTATTCGTATTACTGTGGGGTTAACCATGCATATTTTTCAGCTTACGTTCATCGTAACAAAGGTCTTTGTGATTGAAAATTTCTTTCTGATATTTAGGGTCGCTGATGTTGGTCATTAGTTAGAATGTTCAGTTGGCTGCTGGAAAGCGATTGGCTTCATCTTGGCTGGCTCAGTGTAATTTCAATGAAGGCGATATACCAAAGATCCATGTATTTTATTTATGTGCTCATCAAATCATTCCTGGCGGGTTAAATTTTCGGAGTCCTTCTTTACGCCATGTCTCGTAATTACCTCAATGTTTCGGAACATAAAAATTTATTATGTTCAAGATGTGATTATTAGTGATGAATATTTTCTGCATTCTGCAGTGCGAAACATTGAGAAAGCCACAGTAAACAGGGGCCAGGAGCAATACATTTTAATTTCTGATCTGGGCCAACACACGGCTCCACACGTCACTGGAAGTAAGTGCAAATATTTTTCTAATATAGTTGTATTTATGGAGCGGAACATTTGTTCTTTCAGCTGACTGTTCTGAAAGTAAGCGCGAAATATTTCTCGTCATTGACTTCTCTCTTAACATTGACCAATTTCACATGCCGGGTGCCACAAGAACCCATTGCAATAGACGACGTTCACCGGTATAACATCTAATGAACTGAATTGGGAACTAATGAACGCAATTTCAAGAGTCATTGTAGTACTTGAATACTACTTCGTCATGTGAAGAAAAAACCTCAAAGAGGAAGCGTGCGTGTAGGTGGCAGTGTCCTGTAGGATATAAATTAGGCTATATCTATTACATTTTCACGGGAGAAGCAGCAGAGCCGTAGGTAGCGGTGACTATCCCGATTCGGCGGCTACCTTTGCAGTCGCGACGAAATCAATGGAGGTCAATGTACTCCCATGTAGATGCACGTTAAGAAACATTAGGCGGTCTGAATTCGCTGATCACTTCACTACACGGTCTCTCATAATCAAGCCGCCAATTCTGGGTGTTACACGCCACTAGTTCATACTATAAAACACTCTTAGCTTCAAGCAGCCCATCCATTTTAGGTGCTTTGTCGGTGTTCTTGTGCCCTGGTTTACTTTTTCCTCCCGCATTACCATAACGACACGAAGAAAAATGCTTGGTTGAAAAGCGCGGTTGAGATCTAATCCGCGGCGGCGACAATGGGCTGGAATGAATATATACGTTTCTTCCTGAGCAGAGTTAGTAAATTGTTACCAATTCAAATTGAAACAACAACGTATTATTGCCAGAGTGGCTTATAAAACATGAGTTCTCTTTTATATTGAATTCATTTTGAAAAAAAAATGGTGTCCTTGGTAACTGTTGCAAGATAAGTAATTTGCAACTGCACCGTGGCAACGTTCTAAAATGCCTTTGTGTTACTTTTTCATAGAATATCCCAAAATAATGTGTTCCGCTTTACTGCTTAGTTAGACAAGATTATTCAACTACTATCGACGCGAAAAATTTTGGCAATCAAATGAATGAAAATAAGAAAGAAGGGTTCACAAATATTTTTTTCTGTGTGGCGTCTGTCAATATGAATCACTTCAAGGAATGTTGCTCAAAATTGAATTAACTGTTACTTTATTTCCTCTTTTTTTATTTAAACAAGATGTCTGCAATGTGGAAATTGCATATCAAATGACATATGAATAGAATGGTGCTGAATAATGGCTAAAATGCTGAATAATAAACAAAATAATTATGGACGGGTGTACTGTCCCAAACCACCATGCTATCATCAGTGACACCAAAGTTGGGGGATCTAGAAGTTTGGCTTTCTGGGGCTGATTGAGGTGCACCTATATCTAAACACACAATTATCTAGCAATCTCGCCTCCATTGAATATGCTACCGCCACCGCCAGATGGTCTCTAGGTCAGAAGTCGTACACCATAGCAAAAGTTGGTGAAAATAGGCAAAAGTTTTCTTAATTGAAATATTTTTGTCTGCCCCATAAAATGGGAGCTAAAAACTCTCTTAGAACACCTCTATTGTATTCACTTTTAGGTGAACCTTCACACAACTAGCTGGTGATAATTTCATCATAATCAGCAAAATGGCAATTTAGTACGTGCAACTTGTAGCAAGTATATATAAATAACCATGAGAACATATTAGTGATGTGACATTACTATATTTTATTTTGTTTACTTATTTCTCATTAGAGGAGTGGGATTCCTTCTTTTCTGCATACACCGAAGGCACCTATACGGGTTCACACCATATTTGGCTTTTCCCACAAAGTACCAGTATCATCAAGAAGTTGTTCGAGGACAAATACGTTGGCAAGGCTGGTCTTCAACACCTCGTCGCCTGGAGCATCTATAGCCAGCTGGCAGGGTTCACTGAGCCGCATATGTTCCGCGGCGGACGAAGGGCAGACGATGCTTGTTTCCTACACATCAAGAATTTCATGAATCTAGCGGTTATCGGCTACTATTTTCAGACGTGTAAGTACGTGCACTGCCCACGTTTCGCGAGTTTTCAGTTATCATTACGCATGTGTGTTTAGCGGACAGGCTGTAAACGCAATAATTTCAGGGAGGTGGCACCTGCTTCACTAACTGTAGGTGTTATCACCAAACGAAGCGCGTACTTGAGGCAGATAGCCCATGTGCAACTCGCAATGCCCATGGACTCTGAGCGGATGTCAGGAGAACCTCCCCGAGGAGGTTCAGCAGATGACAAATGACAAGCTCTGGCTGCCGTTCCCTTGTTCATCTGTGCTACTTGATTGTTTATGCGTTGACGGTTGAAGAGCACAACAACTTTCCCTGCGCCCTACCTTGGTAAAAAAAGCTGGCCCTCTATTATGCGAAAAATGTGATTAGTTATTTTGAAATGATACGTGAATGTTTCGTGAACATACGTGGAAAGTTCCTGTTTCAGTGATAGCCCACAGCCGAGGAATATCAGGCTCATGAGGTTTTGTGTAGCCCTGTACGTTAGTTATTATTCTGCGACATTTTACTAAAAACTCCTAATGTTTTCCTCGCACATACCAATTCATCAGTTTTCAAAGTTCATGCATTTTATAAGACCTAAGGGGAAATTTGCGCGGGCTCAAGATGTGCTTTTCTATAAGTGAGGAATCTCGAAAAGGTGATTTTTTTTAAATGATGTGTTTTATCCTCTGTAGAACAAGCACTATTATATGCATGCATTTGATGAGCGAATAGTATGTAGGGCTTCATAAACTCGAGACAACCACGGTGAGCGCTTTCGGCTTCGACTTTGGTTCGTGGTGCGCCAATCCGCAAGAACAATTAACATGTATTTTAGTGCTTCCACGTGAACCGCGGGTGTTACGCTCACCGGAATTCACGGACGAGGCTGTGTATGGCTGTTGAAACCTACGTATGTTTCTTGCACGTGTGTGTGCTGTAAGCGATTTCGCTGATTTGTGTCGGGAAGTACACGTGTGTCAGTGACAGCAGCCTATTATAAGCTGTTTGAAGACAATGTGCTTTCACGTGTAAACGTTGCATGGGTGTTTTAGTGTGTCTACTTCAACAATTGCATTTCGTACGCGCGAACTGCCGCAAGCTGAACGCTGGGGCAGCAGCGCCTTTTAGCATTTTGACGATTAATTATTTCTGCACTTAGAATTTATGAGCATTATATTGCGATATAGAGTGATTTTTATTCATTTTCAGTTTTTTTAACTAATGTTATTTATGTGGAGTGGCTAATTTTACCTTTATTCAGCGTCCCACCGCTGTTGAAGTGAATGCCGGAACGCGCGCCGAGGTCACGAATGACGTACATTAGCGACGGACGGGTTGGTCTCCCTCAAAAAAAAAAAAAAATGCTTGTGCACATCTCTTTCGCGAACGTCCGTGTGCAGTTGGGGTCAAGAGCTGGTGCAGAACGAACCTCGAAATCTTTATTGTTACTGCATTCAGTTCTTCTTTAGAAAGTAGGGATTTTTATAGCTAATACATTATGTCCGCAGCAGTGCACTGGTTGTCTTGGTCGGGGTTCACTGTTACAAATCCATGCTGGAATATGAGAACTGTACCTAATATTCAAAAGAGTCGTTTTCGGCGGGGTCGTTTTCCTTTCTTTTTTCCTCGCTCGCGCTTGTTGCTGAATGGTTCTGCGTAAGTTGATGCCGGCGCCTGGCGCCTGAAACAGTGGCTCTCCCCTTTTTTGCTTTTTTCCCCCTCTTGTGCCTGCTCTTTCCGGCCATAGGTGTTTCTTACCCCCCGCGTGGCTGTCACGGGTATTTGTTATTGCTGGGCTCCCTATAGACAGGATTTTAGTCAGTACGCAGGAGCCCGCCACCTATATGCGGTTCGTTATTCGGCACATGACTGAGAGTGTAATTGTAAGCATGATGGCGTGAGTGGTTAAGTCTTTTGGCGGAGAAAATGGTTGGGATTGCTTTAGGTAGCGATGTGGAAAAAAGAAAAAAAAACACATATGACTAGGATATTTCGATTTCGCTTGACGTCGAAAGCTACGAAAGCAATCACTAGCTATATCGGAGGCCATTCTGTCGTATCTGAAGATTACTGCCAGATGGCACTCATGTTCCACGCAGCGCCTCCAGAATCGCATTTAGTGATTAACTCGCGCACATTAAAAAAGGTTTCATGCACTAAGTGTCGGAAGTACGCACTACAAACAGGATGTCGTTATCGCGTTTAACTACTAATTTTGTTTTCACGCTCGTGAGTAGCTGTGATAGTATTCAAACTAATGTATTTGAGCGGCACCAAACGAAAAGCATAGTTGTAGCAGCGACGCTGTTCTTAGTCGAGATTTTCATGTCAGAGGGCGATTTTAGACCATAGACCGTAAAGGCCCAGAAAAAAAGGGTAAATCTCACCGCGGATATGTGGCACTCCATCTGCCACACAAATTACTGACTACTCCCGCAACTCAACACCGCGTCTATTACTGCTCCTGCAACTCCTTTCACTTCATTTCACTCACTTTTTTGAAATAAATTAATTAATTGCGCTTCATTAAAACTTCTGCATGCCACAACATTCACTCTAGATCAGTTCAAGCCAAGCGGAGCTGATTGAATATTTTTATACATTACATGTTGCGCACCCAATGCGGATTTATGGAGCGCAACCTGTGGCCAACACGCTTTACCTCGAACAGCGGAAGCAAAATGCTTACAGCGATGAAACTCGCATTCACAGGCATAATCTACGACTCCCTGCTAACTGGATTTTCACTTCACTGGCGTCTACGGAATGGCAATATTTGATAAATTTTCACTATGTCAAAATCTTTGACATTGCGACCATATTACGTGTGTATCCTTGTCGATATTCAAGTTTTGATCGTGCTGATCAAATTCGAAAAACCCACGGGAAGTAAAGCGCGCACGGCTGAGTGTGAACGTTGCTAAAAAGCTCAAAAACAAGTGCAACTTCAGGGGCATGAGCACCCTATGCGGTAGCGCTTGTTGCACAGCCATGTTCTTGTGTTCCGTTAAAGAAGTGACTTTGCGTTCCTGCTTTCACAAATAATGATGACGGCGTAATACGTTTGTGAACTATCAGCATGTTAAAATTGTGATTCCATGTGCGAGCTGTGGCGCTATTTGCTAGTGGTCTATTTCAGCGGCAAACCCACCAGGCAGGTTCGATACGCACTTCTCTGAAGTGCCGCTCAACTAACAGACAGTTTTGTAGTTCTTCATAAACCACTTTCTGCTACAAAATGGATGTCACTTTGCAGTGTTAACGTTTTTTGGACCTTTTTTTAGTTTTATCGTTTAAAAGCTGAATGTCAATGACAGTCGTAATATAGCCCCAAATTTATGTAACGTAGTATCTTTTAATATTTTCCTGCGCAACAGTGGTTACTCCTCGCATGACAGACGAGGTGAAACAAATGGCGTTACGACTCAAAGGTGCATTTTTGGAGGCTCTAAAATCCCCTAGCTGGCTGACTTCCAGTTTTCGAACACGTTTTATGAACAAGTTGGATAGAATTGAGGTCCAAGTAGGAAGCCCAGGAGATCGACTAGAACGCGGGTTCATCGAACGTTTTTACGGTGAGTATAGTACCACGTTTATCCGTGAGTACCTGTGATATTTATTTTAAACAATCAAAATAATTAGTGCAAATGGCTGCGACACTTTCGGAACACAAACATTATCATTTGACGGACAAGCACTTACAACAAGTCTGCAAGGCAAAAGGGTTTATTGCGCTCAGTGTTTAGCGGTAGTTTGTTTTTGATGTTTCTGGGCACAGAACTATTATCATGACACTAAATGCAGTCGTCGAATAAAAAGAACACCGTATGCGCGCCAATATTGCTGACGACAGAAAATTTGTTATGCAGTAACTAATGATCAGAGCTACATACTTTGTTAAACTTACTAGGTGTATACCTGCTAACATTCAGCTTCATGAAAGTAACTGAGTGTTCTCGCCTATAAGATTTAGCGTAAAGATTTTCTTTCACTCATGTGTAAGAAGAGAACTAAGTTCTTGGCTTCCATAGCCTAGCGTCGCCTATCGCTGTAGACGCAAACCACACCTAATAGCAGACATGAAAACAACTGTTTAGATATAAGCGGTAGAGTAATTGAGTTGTGTGTGTAGTTTTCAAACTTCTGGTTTATACAACAAGCTATATCTACTTGAAAAGGGCGCACTGGTATTATGATCCAACAATAATCACCTTCATTTTAGGCTTCACTTTTATTGTAAAGTGCACATATGCTTTTCTCAAAAACATGCAAAAAGACAACGTATTTAATTTCCACAGTACAATATTTGGAAAACACAGCACAAAGAGCATTGTCTCAATGCTACAGTGAGGCCGCGTAGCAGTGCCACAACTCTAGAAACTGTACTAGATTACCAGTTATAATATATACTATTGGCACAGCGTAGAAACTAGTGTGTATTTTGAAAAACAAAACTAGCGTGTATTTTGAACGAGGAAAAAAACTCTATTCAGCGCAACTTGATCTTGAGCGCCAGAGATGTATCTGAAAATAAAGTTGTCTCCATGCATTCTAAGTTTGAGTATCGCCGTATGTTTATTCTCCTTCATCTACACAAATAATAAACAAAAGCAAAGGTGCTCTTTGATCTGATATGTACGTCACGCCTGGTGATACGTAAAAAAATTGAGAGATAAGCCACTCGTTTTATCTATGCTTCAGCAGTGTCCTTCGATAGCTCTCCACGAGATTTTATCGACCAGAACAGCGTACAGTGTGCGTATAAAAGTTATTGCGTGCTTTGGACTTTATACGGAACACGACAGCGTTAATGAAAGCCTGTAGAGAGTGTCCATATAAATGTTTATGGAATCAAATAATGTGCAAAACACCCTCGAAACAGACCGGGGCCCGAATTCACAAAGCTTTCTCTTTGGCTACGCATTTTCTTAGCCAAAAATTCTCTTATCTGGAGGGATTACTATAGCGCGGGTATGAATTTAACTTATTCAGCACTTAAGAGGGCAAGGAGGACAGGCGATAGCCGATGAAACGACAAGAAAAGAAAGAAGTGTGTGCCGATAATATCAAGGTAGCACGCAAAGCGTCTAGCATCGAGAGTATACGAAGATAGCCAGTTATTTGCTGCATCTAAGTTTCAGTTCCGCGAGCGTCTGCTACAGCGCTTACGGGATGCCGCGTACGTTGTAATAGACGTTTTGGTGGGCTGTGCAAAGCCAAGCACTCGCCTTTAATCAACAACTGTAGCTAAAAAAAAATATTTGCTTGATGGCCTTAAGCCACCGAGCAGTCCATGCACTATCTCGCCAAGTACAAGTAAACAACACTCCAGGTGCACCACATAAATGAAACCACACATAAATCAATGCATGCAATGTTTAAAATTGTGCCTTGAATGTCTTCCCTTATTTAAAGCGACCACTTACCTTACATTTCATTGAAGCTGCGCTGCTACTTAACTAATTCGGTGCAATCTAGCACGGTATAGTGGTGAACGTAAGGGTGTTTTGTACCTATAGTCAAAGGAAGCCTTTGTTACAATATTCTTATTACAAGACACATGAGCGACTTTGGTGCCTGCAGACGAATTGTGCTAAAATAGATAACTGCAGTAATCAAATGAAATTGTGAGTGCAATTTCGCTAGTTCCATGCACCGCAGCATTTTTATAAAGCCGGAATGCGAGAACGTGCATACGCTTACGCTTAGGTATATGTCTACGTAAAATGAGGGAGACTCATCGGGAGGTGTCTCAGTGCTAATGCTTTTCACAAAACACGGTGCAAATATTTCGTCCAGCGTTGTTTGAGTGCGCAAACAAAGCAAGGGACGTGTGTACGAGTCTTGAAGTCGAGAGACGTTATCACACGTGCGAAAAGGATGAAGAGAGAGAGAGAGAGATATTCGTTTCGGCTTCGCGAAAGCTTGAAATTGATAGATAATAAAGACAATTTTCTGGCCCAGCAGACGTCAGGGAAAGTCTCCGCAAAGCAGCGTCAGATGCTCGGAGAGCATAAAAAAGAGGAGTACGCGTTATATGGGTGTGACAGCGACTCAGAAAGCGAGATGAAGTGTGACTGTCCTTAGATGTGAGAATCATTGGTAATTAGGAGAGTTGAGTTAATGAGCCAAAACTTTCCTAAATAACAATAATGGAAGCAAACTGAGTATTCATCTAGCGAAAGTGACACTAGTGACAGTGAACTCATAATAGTTGATTAGCGTTGTCACAGGCTGTTATATATTTTTATTTTCTTATTTATATTTGGCAAACTATGAGAAGGTAGCCTACGTTAGAGCCGGCTATCCCAACGTCATGACAGTAATATACAAGAATAAATAGCGCACGGTTATACAGTCACACGTGGCGGTTTCTATCTTCTAGTAACCTTGGGCAAACGCATTCTAACTATTTTTTTCTATTTTTGACAAAGTTTCACCGGACGTTTTTGCATTTGGCTTCATTCGAAGGAATGACGATATATCAGCAATAGGGCGAATGCAAGCACTGCTACAGTGGACGAGCGGTTACAGCGCTCAACTACAATCCACGGGGTACTTGGTTCGATTCGCAGAATCACTGAGCATTTTTTTTTTTTTCAAGAGGTTGCCCGGCCTGACATTATGCGTGGTGGCGGGTACTAATTTTTTGAGAAGTAGGCTTTCGCACTTGCTTCTTTCACTCCCCTTTTGACCCAAAAGCGCTGTATTGTGCTCCTTCAAAAATTAAACAATTCAGGGTTCATAATTTTTTCCTCCATTCTCTCTTATCGCAAAAGTGTCCAGTGCTGAAATACCGAATTATACCTGGTATATTACTTTTCACGTGTTTGGATATTCGACCAGCAATCAGTCTTCACGGTGTTTTGAAGAAAATCTACACATGCAGTGAGCTAACTGCTTGCAGCCACGTTGACTGCCTTTGTAGGGACAAGCTTTCGTGCTAAATTGGTGGGCATCATCACATGCAGCAAGACCAAAGAGCACGGACAGTTAGAGCTGACGCGAACAGAGTGATTAGTTTGTGTCTTCTCTCCCGCTATTTGTCATGCTGCACGCTTCAGTGTAATGTCGCTGTCAATGGTTAAAATGAACTATAGCAGTTAATCGAGTTCTGCTGAGAGGGTCCCCTATTGTCCAGAATGGAACAGAACAATGGCAATTAGATTTGTGTGAAAAAGAGATAACCTGCTTTTGGTTACTAGAATAAACTTCTAAACTGAAGTTTATTTTTTATTAACAACAGTTCCAGTGCAGATAATAGGTGCATGGAAAAAATTCGTGTATTCAGCTTGACTAGGTTTGTGACCTTAATTGTAATTGCGAACCGGTATCACAGTATGCATAAATATCACACACATATACAACCACGGTTGATAGCTTGCTTATTCTGATTAAAATTGAAAGGTTGAAATCGACATATTCAACCAACGCAATGTGTACGAGATATGCCATGTAGAGTATCTATGCTCTAAACTTATCATCGCAGGTTCGTTCCATCTTACCCAATTTTTTGCCCATGACTGTAGGTTGGTAAATGAAACAACTTCTTCGAATACACATATTCTGTGTAAGGTTACATTTATTTTTATGCAGTACAAAATAAATTGAAATATGTAATGGCTCAAAAGAGAAATAACTAGAAACAAATTCAGCCATATCATTACCAAACTTACTCACCAATGATAAACGGATTCTCATTTAAAAGATACATACATACATATACACACACACACATATACATATGTACACCTATACATACATACATACATACATACATACATACATACATACACACACTCAGGTGTAAATATTAAAATGAATGGCTATAAAACAACAATTCTAATAAACTCATTTTGAATACACAACAGAAAGGAACTTACGAGAGAAATCCACCGGCACTGTTATGTCTGAACACGGTGTTTCTCGAACCATCTCGCAAAAGCTTGATGCATAGTTTTCCGCTGATGCCCAATGACAAGCACTCTTTATAAAAAACATAAGAATAAAGCCCTTGACAATGTCATGCTAAAGAAAAGGGCTGTGCATCAATATTTTGTACATGTCTGCAATATCACTCTGTTTATTTACATAGCTTGGCTCATTCACAATTCACTAACAAAGCATGTTAGGACACTTGGGCTGAAAGTTGGCACAGCGCGAGTAAATTCTAGACAATACATGAATGATACAATTATAAGCTACTAAGCTCCTTGGTGCAAACAGTGTTTATATTGACAGCTATAGGTGCCATTTCGTTTCCCCAAAACTTCTCAAAAATAGAATCAACTTTATTTAGCTAAAAGTTTCTATTCTGGCGCGTCGTGGTGGCTCAACGGTGGAAGTGACTCTTTCGGCCAAGAAAACAAAGACCAATTATTTTGCAGTTCGCGAATTCACCCCATGCTAACATTGAGGCAGCTGGTAGGAGTGTTTTTGGAGAGAGGAAACCACCACATTCCCACCAGTTGTGGCCTTGGGTAGCTACTTCACTTGGACAAAAATGATGAAAAAAACTCCTCAAAAAGACTTCAAAGTTTGCACACCAACACAGTTCCCATACAGCTGTCTATTAGTCTGCTTGAAAAATATTGAGTTTACTGGTGGGCAAGGACTGTACACTTTGTGAGGTGATGCTCCAGTGCACTGCATGTATGTCTTGCTGCTAGCCTCAACTGCGATGTTGCTCAGCACATATGTGTAAAAGAACAACTAATACTATGTCACTGCAAAGTAATTATGTGTCATTTGCATGGAACAGGGACCACAATAAAACAACATAACATTTGCCTTCACAAAGTTCAAAAACTGTAAAAAAATTTCCACAGAGTTTTCACAGTTCATCTGAGGATAGTAATATTGGTTGTAAACACATTCTTACTTCCACTAACAAACTATTTTAAGATGCCAGATTCAATATTAGAGTATACCAGCACTTTTGTAGGGCTAAACAATTGTACAGGCACCTAGAAAAACACAAGTGAATGCATGCTATAGCTACATATAAAAATAAATACTTTCATTTCTAGTCTTAGTAGAGCTGCATAGATGATAAGTCACTTGCATTACATTATGAACAAACCTATCCGAGCAAAGTATACATTTAAAAAGTTACACTTACACAGTAGATAAGTAGACTGTTGAAGGACGGACAGGCAGTGGGATAATACCCAAGCACTAAAATCTACTGTTAAGGTATACTAGGAGTAGTGATGATCCTCTTCCTTTCAAATAAAATAATCCACATAGATTCACTTCCCAGAGCTTATACACTCATGGCATCATTGGTGCTATACAAATGAGTGTACACTGAAGGATTACATCGACTAAGTACATGATTACTGCATCCATGGCTTTACTTCTTGTACTACAAAGAATGCAAACACAGTTACCATTGGCGACCATGGATGCTGTGATTTCTGGCATGCAAATGTAGAGGCACGCAGGCACTTAACACACATGTTAAAAACTTTAGCTCAAAAATATTTGCCCACTAACACTACAGCAGCCTTTAAATTAGTGTCATAGTTTGGTATCTTCCATGCAAAATTTAAATAATTTCGAATGCAAGCAAAGGAACTGCTGAATAATGCACTGCTAAGAAGTTAAGCAGCAGCTGCTCCTGACATCACAATGTGCTCTTTCTGCTGTTGTAAACTTTGAGCAGGAGAACAGTCACTGGCAGTCCCTTTATACTTGTTGGTCTTCTGTGCTCTGTTCTTGATACACTGTACATGACCGTGGAGCACCGAACCCCTTGTTACTGCTGGAACTTAGAAAAATACAGATCATTGTTACAACCATGCTACATGCAAGAGTGTGTAGTTGTCAATTATGTGCTAATATTTACAGATATCGTATTTTCAGAAGCCAATGACAAGCCTCAACACACACACACACACAAACAGTGAAGGCTGAAAATATATTTAATATGATACAAGAGCAAAACCACAATGTTATAGATGAAGGCATGAAACTTCTGACAGGCATAAAAAGCCAATAGAGTTTCTTTTATTTCGACTTTACACTAGGTGCGAGAAGTAGACCACAAATAAGTTCACTAAGAAACACAAGTTAGACTGCATTACAACACAACAGCCAATGTTGATAACTTTAAGGCTGTCTAACATAGCCAGCTCACCATACCGCATATAGGAGCAAATGGGCAGTCTAGAAGACACAAAGAACTTGTGGATTATGAGTGTGCTTGTTACTGACATCTATTATTCTAAATGAAGAAAACTTTTCAAAAATGCACTTCATCAGGGGAAATAATCATACGCAACAAACACAACGGGCTCCTAGAGGTGCCACCAACACTCACCATTATTGTTGATACCAGAGTCTTGCCGGATGGATATGCTCTGTCCTGCACAGAACACCAAAGGAGCACTCCATGACTTGGATTGCATGTGTGCTAGTTGCATCGCTCTGCTGCTGAAATAGGCTAGCCACAGACAGAGAAATGAGAAGCCATGGCTTTGAAACACACTGAACGTCACCTTTAGAGATCAACAATGCATACTTAGGTCAGGTACAATTCGTAGAAAAATATATATTAATATGCAATCGTGGTGAACATGTTCGACTGAAACACAAGCAACAGCACTGAGAGAGAAAAAGCTACATTAGGTAAAAGATGCAGTTACTGGCCCTATGTCATCTGAGGCTACTTCAATAGGTCTTTCTCCTTGCAAGTTGTGAACAGCCAGGCAATTTTCACCCACATGCTATTTCCTTCCAGAGCACTTGATCCACAGAGGGAGTCACAAGCTCGAGAGCTCAATAAGGAATTAAAGTATTTGTGCTCGTTTCAAAGCACAAGCTTTTGAATCTCAGAATATTAGAGTTTCATTCATAAGCTGCAGGCTTGCAGCTTTCAACATTCTCAATTATCTTGCAATTTAGTTCTATAAATGTTGAATAGGAATTGTGTGTAAGAATATTACAGGTATCCACTGAAAGCAACCATGCTTGGGTTTTCAATTTGTGCACAGTAAGTGGTGTTCACGTAATCGTATGTATTAAAGAAAAACTAACCTTGCAGCCAGCCGTTAGGCAGTTTTGTGCCCTCGAAGCTCCCAAGCAGATTGCCGTCCTTCCAGATGAGGCTGCCATGCAGGCTTCCACGCCACAAATGATAACAGTCCCAGCAGTGACATAGGCTTGCACGGTTAGGGAGAATGTGTCCTTCCTATTTTTGTACAGGTGCTTCAAGTAATGATGAGGATCGATGTGCCAGAATGTGCAACCGATGCATCACAGGACCTTAACAAACCGATCTCTGCGATCTGTGAAGAGCCAAAAACGAGATATTTAAACACTATCATTAAGAGCACTCACTTCTAATACTTATTTGAGGAAGCTATCACTTCGTTAAAGTGACCAAAATCTGCTATAATCACTTTGAAATAAACTAAAGCCTCATGTAAAATTTACGTACCGCAATATATACGTCCTACTAAAGTATAGTACTACGACAGTGGTAATCGTCTATAGAACTAATTTTCCAAAATAACAAATTTTTTAAGTGCAACCTGGCTCCTGAAAAGTAAATTCACATTAACTTTCCAACTATCAAACGTGGTCAATCGACAGGCCCAACCTCATCATCAAACAAGAGCTCACTTGTATCAAATTACAAAAAACTTTTTTATGTATTTGCTCCATAATATATGTATGTATATAACAGTAGTAGTAAATTTTTCATGCTTCAACTTACCATAGAGAAACATTACATCTGATGGGCTTAAAAACTTGCACACGTTATAGAACTGCGTGAATTAGAGTACCAATGAAATTTAGTTCTGCAAGGTGAACTCACCGATGGCAGCATTTAGTAGCCGTCGGTGTCATAAGGAACCAAGTACGGCCAACAGGCAAAGGGCATCTGCAGACTGGAAGCTGCCAATGACAGCAATGAAGGGCTGGCCAGGCGTGCACGTCCATTGATACAGTGTAAGAACTGGCCATGACCGGCTGTTGTCAAGGCTCTAGTGCCGTGCAAAACAATGGCCAGACGAACTCGGAAACCTGTAGTTAGGCGATATTGGCCTACAACTTCATCCAAAGCAAGGCACCGGTGAAATCTTTGCTTTTTTGGGGGGCTGGAGGGAAGCTTGACGTTCACGGGCTCTCGCTGCCACAAAGAACTCTCAATTTGTTACCAAAGAACAGTCTAGGCGCGCTTCCAAATTCACGCGATCCACAACAAAAAGTAGCATCTCGCAGTTTTGTTTGATCACATCACAGCGCTAGGACTATGGTTATCACAAAAAGGAGAAGTGACGACTTAACAAACAAAAGCGCCAAGCTGCCCCACCACGACTTCGCAGGGCAAAACAGTTATCAACGCTGTCTTTCAATTTTCGGTCACACGAGCACAGCTTGTTCACAAGTCTTGGAACGTCAACACAGCACCACTGTTCACAACGAACATCGTTTCACTCCCGAACAGTACATTGCTCTCAAGTAAATAGAAGCGTACGGGCTAACTAGTGGCGAAGCAAGAACCGAGCGCGTAGTTCATACGTTTCCGTACGTACTTGGGGTCACTCAAGTAACGTGTCAAAACTCTGTCAATCCGAAATGTCGCACAGCACCAAACTGAGAGACTGGAAAGTCAAGCGAACGAGCTGTTACCGGCACACAAACACACATTGCAGGCTTCTCGAGTGCTAGTTGCCGTCGATACATCGACGCCGATCCCCGCTTGATAACCACACCGACGCACAGGCTTCGCTGCGCTTCACCGTACACCATTGCACTGCCACAGCTTTCCGCACTGCTTACACGCACCGAAAGAGCTGCTGTAATCACAACACATCCGGTCAAACGCTAAAGTAACTCGTGCGAGAAGCGTTTGCTGAAAGTCGCACCGACCGATATGCTGTTTACGACGCCATGTTGTTTAAGACAACTGCGCAGCACATAAGAGAGCTCTTAGAAAGTGCTTTCACTATTTTCACGGCGTGAAAAAACTTTCTCTTATGTGCGAGGGAGGTGATATGACGAACAGGACAGGCGTGCCAGATGAAAGAAGTGTTTTGGCAACGTCACGGAGTGAGCTGATGTAGAGGGTATTGCTTCACAACCAATCACAAGCTGTGCCTGTCGGCCAAGCCGTCGTCTGCTCGCGTTTGTCGTCTGCTTCGATCAGAGCATGCGACAGGGGATTCGCCTTCGCAACGCTATCATTCTCAGGTCAAGTGGTCGCTGCGTCGCACAAAATACATGTCAGTGGCTCGCTCTACCTTTGAATGATGTTCGTGCGCCAAGTTAAATGGCTGGTAATTGACGCAGGGATGAATTCAGCCAAGGTTTGCTCCAGAATCGTGAGGGTTTGCATATTTTCGGTGTCATACAAAGTTACTAGGGTCATTTCTTTCCGATTGCTTGCCATATTATCACGGTCCATATCGGTGTCTGAACAGTGAAGGTGAAGATGCATGATTTGTTTGTAGTTCCATGCGTAATCACGCGCACCCCTTATACGCTTTGGTTTACAAAGTACGCTTTGTTCCAGATCGTCCCAAAGTGTATCAACAGCTGTATTTCAGAGATCGCAACAATTGGACAGTTAGAGCCAATGAAAGTACACTAGAGCACAAACTTTAGGAACCACTCACTGAAAACTTCCTCTCATTTTTATTTCCAATAGCGTGCAAAGAATGTGCTCCCATTAACCTCTTTGGTGGTAATTTCCTCCAATGAGGCAAGGATCTCGAGTCGCACCTTTAATTGGATGACATGGGGCGCAACACAACAACATAACAAATAAGGTTGATCCTATGCCATGCCGCGTTCGAATGCACCGACCATTCAAGTATCACATTGGTTTTCATCCAACCACAAATCTTTACATGCGTAGTTTTATGCCATCGATGCCCAATAGAATTCTTCAATTACTGTGACTTCGAACTTATTGGACGATGCTGGTTGTCAACACCATCCAATGCGTACAAGGGAAACAACACGCGAAGCTCAAAGCGCCGAAAGAAATAAAAACGCACGAGCAGTCATCAGGCAGCCCTTGATGGGCGTCAATTAACTCAAAAGCAGCCAGGGCACCAAAGTATACCGCCGCGGCAGCAGGTTCTAAGTAGCCACATTGTTCCTAAGAGTGGTCCGGACCACTCTTAGGATTTTCTCTCAGCCATGCTGTTTTTACGCACAATTTCGCTTCGTGAATCCACTTACGAGCACTTTTCGGTGACGTAAGCAAATATAGCAACTGCATCACCATCGCTGACATGTTCCCGGGCAGTCACAGCGCGCTTTATTTGCAGCGGCCGATGTGACAACTATGGCCTCTTACGACGTTTTTTCGTTTCGTGAATCGACTTACGCAAGAAAATTTCTCTTGCGCAAAAATGTTTTCGTAAGTGAGTTTTGTGAATCCGGGCCCGGATTTCTTTATGAAGAGCTGCGTCGTCTTCGCTGTAAAGAATTTGTCAGTCGGAAGATTGAAATATTCCCTAGCCTCTTCCTTCAATTTAGTTCTCCATTTCACTTCACTACACTCCCTTCACTACAATTCTTAAGGCTATATCTCTTCCCCATTTGTGTCTTAATAAATCACGCGTGACCTATGCGAGTGCTAAGCGTGGAGCCCATCAGTATTTTGAGCTCGTGGGCTACTCGCTCTTATTCACACATGTGCGATCGAAAACTCAGAAACATGCGAAATCACAAGCCCAACGAGCGTGATATTTATGCGAGACACGAGAGATAACGAGGTGGTGGGGAAAGGCAAATACATGCCAAAGCAGGGTATAAGACACTTTACAACTGGCATTTCTCGTATGTGCACTATTCGAGAGTATGTTTCCAAAATTTTCCCCTGAGCCATCGTTACGGTGTCATGGAGAGCGCCGAAAAATCGAGAAACGCCAAGAGAGAATGATTGATTGACTCATATAGGGGGTTTGACGTCCGAAAATCACATATGATTATGAGAAATGCCATGGTGGAGTGCTCCGAGAATTTCACCAAGAGACAGTGGCGCTGCACCTAAAGCTACTGCTGATATTAACACAATAGCATTGAAGCGTGCGTTTCAAGGATATTTCGGTGTCGGCGTTGGTGTCGGGGATGGCGTCTTGTGAACAAAAACTAAACATCTTGTGCATGACAAAAAAGCCGAGAGAGGTGCAAACAAGGTATATAATCAATAACTTTGAATCCTAGAGAGGATTGAACCTGGATGGTTTGCCTGAAAAGCAGGTGTTCTAGCATAGAACCACGCGTCTGTTTTTAGGCACAGTTAAAATGACCTCATCGGCTTGGAAATGTAGAGAAACTATTTTTGATGCTATTCAAACAGTTGCGTCCTTTATACATGCATCACAACGTAACATTTGTTATGGCGGCAATAATGGGTTGTACAAGTGTACATTCAGATCAGGTGGCAGAACTTGTGATAATAATGATTCAACAGTATAAAGCAGGCCACTCACTGCAAAACGAACACATGTTACACTGCTTTTTCCTTTAAGGGCACGTAGTGAGTGTATAGCTACTTCGAAAAGATTTCAAGTGCTCAAATAACATGCTACGAACTACACTGACAAAAGCTTCCCTCACAAAAGCTACCTAACACTCACTACGCACTAGAAAGGGCATATAAATATTGCATTCAACTCTCAAAGGCGTAGCTTAAAGATCCCCTAATTTTGTCACATGACTGTGGACAATTCTTTTCGTCTGCAGGCCGCTAGTTATATTGTGACGTCGACATCAGATCATAGTGGTCGTCGTGAAATGACAGTGATTGCTGACATTTATTGTGCTGACGCTGACGACAGCAACTTGCAGTTTTACGGGGCACTAACGCTTTCGCCATAATACTTTGTTTGTCATCGCTTCCTCAAATGCAAAGTTCATGATGAGTTATCGCTTCCTCTGTGACTAAGTTCAGCGTGGCAGTGTGCTTGCGCGGTGTTTATTGTTCGGTAATGATTCACAGTTGGCACGCCACGCTCATGCTGCTTGTAAGATAGGTTTTCCTCACAAGCTAATCGAAAAAATAGGTCAGTCGTATACGACTACTGGGCCTCGCCATTTCTGTGTGATCCCTCAACTTCCCTCATTTGTTGTAGAGTGCCCGCTTTCGCACGCCTACATTATTCATGACAGCCTAGAGAAGCTTCTGTATAACCTTGCGAAACTTTCTGAAGTGAGTCGTCTTGCTACGATGTCTTTTTTTTGTCTTTAACCACTAGCAGCTGTTTTTGCGTACAGCGTCTGTGCTGCTAAAACAGAACTTTCGCATAGCGACGCGTTGTTTTTCGCATGACGCAGAACCTCTTCCGGACGTGTCAGTCAACCGACGTTTTCCCGCATGGATACAAGGTCGTCGTCTTAACACTCACTATCGGTGGAAAGACCAAAGAACAAGGTTTTACGACGAGGAGAAAGTACGTGCCTTCTTCACGGGAGGGTGTATAATTATCACAACAGGCATGGTGCAGCGTCCATTCTTTTACGAGTACGGACCACCTGCACTGAATTATGGTGGCATAGGGGTGGTAAGCAATCAATTCTTCTATTAGCCATGCAGCATGCCACGCTTCATGTGACTGTGCCTCACGGAGTGAACAGTGCTATGGTACTTTTGCGGCAAAACAAGCACTGGGGTTAGTATAGCCAAAACAAACTAACAGTATTTAAAGCGTTTCTTTTCTCAGGAACCACTTGAGATTTTGCTTCCGGGATAAGCCTGGCTTTGCGCCGGCATATACTGACACCTAAGTGCATATCCGGGCAGTCATGGGCAGGCCACAGGTGGTTAGTGACCGCGCTTTTATGAACGTAACTTACCCTTTGAGACTTGGGTAAACGTATCCGAGTGCAAGCACCCGAATGACAACCAGCGTACGCATATATCCTCTAAGTGGCGACTGGACTAGCCATACGCGAGAATCAGTGCATTAGCCAGGAGGTGGCACATTGGTTAGCCCCCTCACCTGAATATATTATCCCACAGCATACGCTACGAAAAAGATCGAGTAAATAGTCAACCACATCAACCTGCCGGGGCTCCAATTCAGATCAAGAAGAAGCCCCTTCCCCCCTCTCGGAAGAAAAGTCTGCCTAAGCCATAAAATAGAACTACTGCACATAGCTACCACGGCACAGATACGCTCACTCAATTCTGCTTTAACGCTGGGCGTCATCGCAGATGTAGCCAAACCACTAAAACAGCAAACAGAAACGGGGACGAAAGTGTGCGCAGCAGAGGCCCTACCAAGGCATACCGTCGGTAATATAGCCTATGTACCGAGAGTGCGCGCCGGCAGTTTTAACTCTGGTTATGCCAATTGCACAGAGTTGGGGATTTCTGAGGTGGGCGTGCACCGCTCTTCCTCCGCAACGCAGTAGTCGCCGTCGAGGGTCAAAAAGGCTGCTGCGCAGTCGGAGCGGCTTGTAAGAGCTGAGGAAAAAATGGTTTCTGGTTTTAAATAACGACCCACTTACTTAGAAACGTAAGGTTAAGGTGTACAAGAGGGAAAGTGCATGCTGGGGCCTCCTTATTCGAAAACTCACTTTCAGATGCGAAGCTTTTTATGATCGAGCTCGATCCGGTGTTCGGCGTGAGCACCTTAACGGTGCGTGCGCGTGTCTCACCCTCTGTCACCTCGCAACACCAACGCAGGCAGTGGCTGCTAGCGAGCTTCTTAATTGCTGCACAACCATTAACTTGTCAGCCCGTACATAGAGACTCTGGATCTTGACCGTTAGTGTAGCGCTGGTGGGAGATATCTCCTGTACGTTGTTAAACAATAAAAGTTCGCAGCATGTGCGTTAACTAAAAGCGAGCTGTGGGTAACAATGTCCGATCGGAGACTGCCGTCTCCCACTGCCAGTTAGTAGCAATCGGCAAGTTCCAGCAGAAAACACCAGTCCATCACTGCGTGTTTTGCACCTCCCCAGCTTTCTCTCTTGCGCAACTCCGCGATGAGCACCAGTGTCTGCGCGGCCGACAGTGTGATTGTTAGCGCCCACTACTTGACAACTACAAATGGTTCTCTTTAGTGGGAGGTGGTCTACTGTTTTTTTTACTTTGGCTGTATATATCAGCTTCTTACATTAGAGACATTGGATGTGTAATGTCTTTGCATGTGATCTGCATGCATGCATGCGTTATAGGCACTGCTCTTCGAGATTGGCGGCCTATATGGCATAGAGTTTCCTAATATACACTGGAAGAAACTCTGGCGCTAGCGGCTATGGGAGTTGCAACGCAGGGCGCTTCAGCGAGCATGGGAATGATGGGTGGTATACAAGTATTCGTCTAATTTTCACACTTATGGCCTGATTCGGGTTCCGTGTGTGTTCGTGTGGCTTGAAGCTGTTTTCTCACGAAACAAAAGTCAGAAATGTTAAGCGGTTCCGCTTCACCACTTTATTCTTGTAGGCTTACTATTTTGAGTCGTGTCACCAAGTTCAAAAGCGTTCGTTCCTTTCTTCAAAACGAAACCAATACTAGCATTAAACGAAGCCGCAAGTACGATTCACCGCCCGGAAGTACGAATACTAGGCAAATCTGTGTACTGCCCATCATTCCCATGGTCGCTCAACGATAGCAGCGTCAGAATCCCGTCTCGTTTTTTTTACAAAACTCTACGATATATGGCGCTAGGGGACATGCCAAAGAGGTGACAAAAGATGGCAATTATTAGGATCAATAAGAATCGTAGAACACAAGAATATAGAGGATCAGAACGCTTTGAGACTCGCTTGTCAGGAGGGCTTCACACGCAGCATGACTATACAATCTAAGAGCCTCTATTATTTCAACGTTGATATACAATATGAGAAAAACTTTAAACTATGCGGTGCCTAACCTAAGTAAAGTTCTAAAAAATCCAAAATAATATTACATAGTTCTGGCCACATCAACGTGCACGAAGAACAGCAATATATGAACTCAACTTTTTCAAGCACCATGGTTAATTCTTTTATGTAACAACAGCAACAGCTGTGATACAAATATTCCAATAACAAACGAGTACGCAGAATGGTGTTTGCACAGTGGCAACTCCAAAATTTCGTGGAGCACATGCTAGGGAGGGACGCTAACTTAGCTGATCAAACTCCACAATCGGCATCAGCACTCGGCATGCTTCCATCTTGCGATGTCGCCGATGGATCTTGCGCGAAATTTGCGCTCGGGTTGCGCAGAATGATTCGCGCTCACCCGCAATGCTTCCCAAGTTTTACTTTTCCAACTACATCGTGACGTACTCCAGAAGCAACACACATAGGAAAAGGATGATGGCAGTCGCGATACGTGTAAACTGAACCACACTGCTGCGATGGCTTCGGAGAGGTTACAGGCGTGTTATAATCCCTTATGGCCAACGAGTTGCACAGTGACCTTTACGTCGTTTAGCAGACACGTTGGGCGTTGCAAAGAAGAACACAAAATTTTTAGCTTTTATTGGCAGGATGTAGCACGCATTAACACTTTTGTACACCTTTTGTAGAACAACACGTGCTGCATAAAAGTCAAAATTTGAGTTTTTATTTTATATGTGAAACATCTCTTCGACTAGCCTGTGTAATGCTGTCCCTCTGTCCGCACTGCCCCCCTCCCCGCAGGTATTGTTGTGTTGCCAAGTAGCTCACGCCCTCCTAGCAGTGAGTGGTGACGTCTCTCTGTGTCGCCTGCCGTGCGCTCGTCACGCGTCAGCTCTCCCTCGCCTCACTCTCTCCCGCGCTCGCAACCCTCGAGCCCACTCCTTGCGTGGGCATCATCTCACCCGCGCCAACTCTCTCCATCTGTCGGGTAGAAGAAGCTACGAGCCGGTAGGTGCGCGCACTGTGTCGTTATCGGTGCTTCGAGTTCCTCGCGGCACCGATAATGTGGACAGCGTGCCGCTGCTTTTCCGCACGATAACACCGACTAGCAGCACGTCGTCGCAGCAAGCTTCCCGCTACTGGACGCGCACCTTTCCCGGCTGCCGCCGGCGTTGCGAAGGTTAGCGAAGCCGATCGCGTTCGTGAATGGTGACCTCTACACTGACGAGGTGCGAGCCAGGGAAGTCGAACGCAAGCGTCGGTAGTAGAAGACCGGTGATACCCATAGGGTTCGAGTTAAGAACACCGATGGCGTTCAAGAATACAGAAGGCGCGCTGGTAAAAACAAAATGGCAGCATATCCACGGAGTGAATGATGGAGAGTGGGGCGAAGCATTCTTCCGTCCATGCGTCCATCTGTGTGACCGTCCATGCGTCTGTTCGTGCGCCCGTCCCTGCGTTCGTTCATGCATCCACCCCTGCGTCCGTTCACGCGTTCATTCATGCATCTGTCTGTGTGTCCGTTCGTCCATCTATTCAACACTCCAAGTCCCACCATCTCGCATCTTTTTATTATATATTCCACATATAGAAGCACCGCCATTCAGTGGACATTCCAAGGACTAAACAAGAGGTGGCACACGCACACTTTCTTACGGCTTGCGCTTCGGGTCTACTTCCCACCTTCAACCACCTTGAGTTCATCATATATACTAGTTCACTGTATTCACGGCACTGCGGCCCAATGCTCGCTAAACCTTTTTAAAGCCAAGGAGGTTAAGCCCAGCGAGTATGACGTAGCAACTTTTTCCTGTCAGATAGTGCTCAATGTACATGCCAGTGGCTACTAATGTGAAATGAGAGACAGGAGGATTCAGCTTTTAATTTCTTACGGCTTGCGCTTCGTATCTGCTTCCTCCCTTTAACCACCTAGAAATAATTCATGGCATATACTAGTTCATTGTATTCATGGTCCTGCGGCTCAACGCTCGCTAAACCTTTCTAAAGCTAAGAAGGTTACACCCAGCGAGTATAATGTAGCAACTCTTTCTTGTCCGATAGTGCTCAATGTACACGCCAATGGCTGCTAATGGGGATCGCAGCGTGCGCGTTGACTAAAAGCCGAATGCTCCTGTCTCTCATTCTCCATTAGCAGCCATCGGCATGTACATTGAGCACTATTTTTTATTGTTAAACAACGCACAGAAGAAATCTCTCACCGGCACCACCTTGGAGGTCAAATGTTATACCTATTTCGGGTATGTGCCACTGGTGGTTACGTACTACGAGGGACGCACGAGCCACGCCATAAGGAGCTTCGCCCCTAAAACGACAAGATGCGAGCCAAGGAAGCCGAGCGCATGCGTCTTCAACGCGTCCCACCTCCTGTGTCTTTGTGGTTCAAAGAAATGTTTACTCGTTAAAACGCTACATTTAGAGTGTCGCTTCAAACCGTTCTTCTAGCACCCGCGTCGACGGCCGTTTAAACCAGGTCAACACAATGTGGACTGCCGCTGCTTCGCATGCCATCAGGGTTACCTTCGGGGAAATGGTTCATAGTTTTTTTAGATGTGTTCCTGAATAAATACTCCTAATTTTAAGTGTGAATACACTTTATAAGCGACCCCAAACCAACCACCGCCGTCGGCGGCGTCCGCAGTCTTCTCTCTATCTTTAAAAGAAAGAGGACTTGGCGGGCCGCAGCGCGACGCTCTACCGAATAAGCCACGGACGCGACGCTGATATCGGTGTCAGTAACGCGCCTTATACCCCCTCCCCCTTTGCTCGCTGCAGCTGCGCGCGTTCCCTCTCTCTCGCGCGCCCGCTTTCTCTCTCAGTCTCCCGTCGAGAGCGGGTCGTGCGATGGATGTCCCGGAGGCAACGCTACCATCAACAACGAATGCAGTACTACCGAATGCCAGCACTGCACCCGTCGTTGGAGGTGACGGTACCACGGTGGTTTCGCCGACGTTGGAAGACAAGGCGGCGCTGCGAAGGGCTCGTGAGACCGAACGTAAGGGGGCGAAGTGTGCAGCGGATGCCGAACTGCGCGCTCGCGAGGCCGAGTGCAAGCGGGCGAAGCGTGCAGCGGATGGTGAACTGCGCGCTCGCGAGGCCGAGATGAGGCGTCAGCATCGAGACGCGAACGCGGCCTAAGAAGCGGAACGACAACGCAAGCGTCAGGCGGAGAAGGGCGATGAAGGCCGGCGTCAAGACGCCACTCGCAATCGTCAACGGCGAGCGGACGTTCCCGAAGCCGTTCCAGCCAGTGAACGTGCCGCGCGGGAGAGGGTGCGAGCCCTGGACTTTGCTCGTCCGGACGCGTCGTGAAGTGTAAATAAATATACTTCGTATATAATGTATCTGTGTACAAATGCTTCATGCCAAACAACACTTAAATTCATTAATTACACTTTAATCATCATCATCAGTAATAAAACTCCCAAGCATTTCCCCAAGGGTGAACATGGTTAAGTGCGAATGCACGGGGTGATGCTATGAGGGGGAGTAATGTTAAAATCCGTTGGCATTCGCCAGTTAGTTAACGTAAACTCACCCGTGTGATCAAATTGCGATTCCCAGGAACCATTACACCATAAAGGCACCATAGTGTGATTAATAAATATAATAGTGCGAATTAATAAATACCCCTCATAGCATCACCCCGTGCATTCGCACTTAACCATGTTCACTCTCGGGGAAATGCTTGGGAATTTTTTTATTCAGAAGAACGCCACTCTGTTGCATGTGCGACTATATGGGTGTAGTCAAAAGTATAATAAACGCACTTGATAATGACAATGTCATTCCAGTCCACAACTCAAGCAAAATCATGGTGAACGATGCCTGCAATACATGTAGGTCGGCTAATGAAAGTGTCAACCACATTCCGGTAAAATATCTTTTGACGGCAGTTGAAATATATGACTAAAGCACTCCTTTATCTTGATCGCTTTTTTTTTGGGTACAACCATGCTTTGGTTGACCATATCATACACAACAAAATAGTAATATTACGTGCTGCGTTAAGAATTTAGGAAGACATTGTCAGTTACCAATAAAAAATAGCACAGATTGCATCCTAGCTTGCTCGTGTCGAGAAGGGAAAAAAACTGGTGTACCTTTACATTGATAAATCCAGCTATGTTGCGCAAAAACAAAATGATCTCTAACAAAGAAAACGTGACGATGCCCTTACAATGTTCTAAATCAGGTAAATTGAGTAGTTCTCACAATTTCCTTTGCAAAGTAGTCTATTATCAAAAATGAGGAATACTTGCTTTGGGTGCGTTCAGATGACCCGAGCACTATTTATTTCATGTACGCGCAAAAATACCGAATCGCTCGCTGGTATACTATACGCTCTGCTTTCGGTGGCGTCCTCTGCTGCTGCCATACTTGCCGAATTACGCGCCCTGTCGCAGTAACCAGGCGCGAGTCACATTGCATTTTGTTACTGGGGCCACGTCAATTAAAAAGGCCGCAGAGAAATACAGTGACGCTCAACCTTGGAGGCCTTGTGTAGCGTTAAAACTTTTTACCTACTCGAGGAGTCCAATTTAACTGACTACCACATACGTACTCGATGCATTGCACTTTATGTGCACCTCAAACTGCCATCTTTACACCAACCAGAAGCTTCTGATTGTTCTGCGCGCAGACGTTCGTTACATGTCACGGGGTGCATAGGCACATTTCACGCTCAATCTCGAAGCATAACTAGGACTTCCACGAAGACCCATCTCATAGCGGCATCGTACATAATTAGCAGGGCCAACGCAAACTGTGATCAGCAAGGAAGCACCCTTGATAAGTGACTACCTCACTTATACTACGGAAGCTTGTACGGCAACCTGCCCAATAACACACTCGTAATCATGCATTCTGGTTTAGCATCTAGAACAGCCTCGCGGCACAGGCTACCATTGTAAGTGGCTGCAGTCACCCTCACAGAAGCTGCTCCAGGAACCCAGCTAAAGCTGTGTAATTAGTGCCTGCCAAAGCAGTATACTCGCCGTTAATTGGCGCGGGTTCTCTGTGTCGGCTGTTCCTAGAATCTGCTCCCCGCCCCTCCTTAAATGCTCTGGCGAACACGGAACCTCCACATATATTATGGCGCGACCGCAACCGACTATGCAGGCTTTCTCAAACACACAGCTACAAGGCGCGCTAAGCACACCAGGAGACAGTGGAGATTGGGAAAGCAAGTGTCCTTGCCACCGGTCACTGTATTAGACAGATTTAGTTGGGCGTCCACAGGAGCTCTGCGGATGCAGGCTGCCAGTCATTTCCAACGGAAGAGGGCGTCCTCAAAGGTATTTCAGACGCGCAAGTAAATTTATCTATTGCCGTCGTGCCGATGGTGATCCGCATCCCTAGAGCACACAGCGCATGCGAAGGGCACCACGCACCAGCCACGTGATCACGCATATGCAGCGGCGTTTTCGTCACCGAGCTCAACCAAAACACAATGAATGAGGGTGAGAGGATTCTTGCAGAAATGTAAACTCTTTTAAATGCGCATGCCTTTGTTAGTCGAGGTATGTTAGGCGTCTGTCAGTGTCCGGCAGGTGTTATGTTTCACTAGCTCTCCCATAGCAATAGCTGCGGGCACATGCGCTTATCCTCGTGTCTAGAAACCAGAGCAAGTAGTGCGGGTGGAGTAGCAAGAAGTGAGTGGAGAAGAGTAGCGCGCTCTGGCGTGTAAGGGCGCTCGCATCGCGGAAGTCGGTGGAGCACCCGCGTGTGTGGAGAGAGTGTAGGAGAGGGCAGGTGCAGAGCTTCGCCGCTCCTCTGTCACCGATCACTCTCACTCCTCCCTGTGTCCTACACTCCCGGCCCCTCACTGTATAAATAAATGTAGTGAAGCGCATTTTACTCTCAACCGTTCGCCGCCTGATGATTGCGTAAACAAATGGTACCGACACAAATTCACGTATTGCCAATAATTAACGCCATTCAAATCGCTACGCCGTGCACTCTCAGCGCACGAAATACATTCGCATTTTGTCACGATTCCCTGCAGAGAGGTGGGTGCACTTTTTTTCTGCATCTACCTTCCAAAGGTGGTCATTGCTCAAAGAGAGGCAAGGTGCCATGGCCATCTTGGGATAGTTTTTCCTTAAAATATACCATCCCGATTTTCGTTGTCTTTAAATACGTGTCCAGTGCCCTTTCCTGATTTCAGTATATGCGCACATGTACAGCACGTGAACAGACCAACTGGGAGTTTGCGAACCTTCCACGCACCTTCTCGCTCCTTTTCCTCAGAGTTCTTGCTGCCCCCATCAGGTTAACGCAGGATCTTCTTCGACAAGCTTCTAGAATAGAATATTCAGGGACCTAAGTGACGAAAGGCAGTTGTTAGAACACGTTTAAAGCAAAATAATTACAAAAAACTTATCATTAACGTATCATTAGGCTGCGTTGTCAGTTTTGAATTGCTTAAACCACCAGGAGCAATTTCTCCAGCATTTTAATTTATCTGCGTAAATTGTAGTTGTTACAGAGGTCTTCTTCACAGCCCTCGCATCGCTTCAATTGCATATAAACGCGTCGTGTCATAATGTGTTGCGTAGATAGGCGGGTTGCACACCCTGCTGATTATCATCAGGAACGCTTCAGAATCATTCTTCAGAAGAAAATCAACTACATATTTTCAATTTACGCAAATATGCACAAACACCTCATTTTCAAATAACTCCAGTACTGCTCCTGTTCCTTTGTTGTACGTCGTCTCCTTTTATTGCTTCATCCGAGTAATCAAGAAATCAGGTGCAAATCTTGGGGCTCGTTCTCATTGTTAGACAAAATAATAATCAGAACTATCAGGAATTGATGCTTCATTTTCTGAAACAACGGGTCTTCATTTTCTGTTCTCAATAACATAGTCGATAATTGTGATATTGAAATTTGAGTAGGTTACACACCCTTCATCTCTACACGGATCTTGTACGCAAAAAGATCCCATTATGCTATGTATGTAGCGTGATGGAGATTCCAGGGAGGGTGGGGGGCATGGATGGGAGATTGTTTTCAACACAAACAGAGGGAGAGAGGAAATGTGGCGAACTTGCTCAAATAAACGAAGAGAGGATGCAAGTGCAGCAGAGGGTCGTGCGTTTGTCCAATAATTTCCACGTCTGCATAGATGAAAGGTCTGAGGCAATGGAGCAGAACTGCCACGTGCATCCTTTTTTCTAAATAATCTGTTGTGATGCCATAGTTTCAGTGAAGTAGGTAGCAAGCTTACACCTTGACGAGGTTGCGTACCACACCATCTCAGCATCTCTGTACTTATACGCAATGTTTCCGCTTGTGCATTTGCTAAGGATCATGAGACTAGTCACCCAATTTCACTTCTAAAACCTGTGTTAATCACTCTAGCATTCTGAAAGGAAGTCTCTTGGACTATTGAATCAGATGCGTTCGTGGTTGCTCTATGCGCGAGAAGCGTGGCGGTCAATCCAACAAGTACGTGCATATTTATTGAATAAAAAAAGACAAATGTCGCCACAAGCCTTTCAAATGATCATTGATGAATAGCTATAGCTATGATCCACTAGCACAACAGACCAAACTTCGACTTTCATTGCCTCTCAAATGTTCTCATTGCAGACAATAGCCCACGAGCTCATGCACGCATTTGACGTAACAAACGTGGGAAGCTATTTCTGGGAGACGAAAGAGGTAAACAGTGAATACACTAAGAGGGCGCTTTGCTTGCGGAGATCGCACAGATCAGTTGTAAGTATTTGACCTTTCGTGTTTTGTTTTTTACACACGCACACGCAGCATGTCCGAGATATTGCGCAGCACTATTTTGAAAATATAGAAATGCAGGTACGCCAACGCCGGGCAAAGATACCGTAAAAGTATTGGGGAATGCACATATTGAAATGCATGCACTGGAAGCCAAAAATAAAGATGTTGAGACACATCTTTGATGTAAGGGCATATTTCTGAAATACTTTAGAAAATGACAAAAAACTATTCTGGAATACGCGAATACACATACATACATACAAATGTTGCGGTGCCCATTTGATTTCAGGAATAGTGATGCTCCGAAAAAGATTCGTTTGGTGCAGGATAACAATGGGAATAATATTTCATCTCACTGGCACTTTCGAGTCAAGCTTACCACTCGATTAACTCATGAACGCCAGTCAGTCAAAGAAAAGTGTACATTTATTTTGGATACAAAATCTGTAATGCTGAAATGGGTGTGTCGTTAAATGCACTTAAGCAACAGCAGCCTCCGAAGTAGGTTGTCATAGAAACAATGCTTGTCCGGCCTCAATATAAGACTAGTGAAATGACTGCCCGCCCGAAAAGAATAAATCTTCTGCACCTTCGTGGAAGTTCTGCGACTTTTGTTGACACAGCATAACCACCTCCGCGGTTGAGCCGTAAGAGTATTCGGTACTTTACCATCTGGGTGATGGTTTGCGTCTGGGGAATCCTTCACAGTGTTCTACTGCGTCGACAGTGCGTCATTGTCTGGCCTAAGACAAAGGTCTTCCTCTCTTACCTAAAAACAGGTCAGCTCTTTTTCGATGCAAAAGTAACGAGATACCCGCGTCCTGTGGAGTATTGCGAAACAGTCGATACATCACAAAAGTACTGAACTCCTGAGATATACATACCCTTTGCAAATGTATTTCGGTACAGAAATACATACTCAAAGGTATGTCTAATATACTAACACAATACTTTTGTATTGCGATACTCTCCAACTTTAATGCACGCGAAGCTAACGTAGAACATCTTGTTTTAAGTATACAGCCCAGCCACTAAAAATTATTGTTAACGTGGTTTGCTTTATTAGTCATAGTACCTTATAACTTGACTGGTGCGCGCCTATTCATAAAATTGTCAAACAGGCATATGCGCACATGTTCAAAGGGCACCTCATCCAGCACTTTTCGAAAACGTGTATTTGGGTTCTAACTTTTTCTGGTTGACAACAAAAAAACCGTGAAATGAAAAACATCATTTGGCTGTTGCTCGGCTCACAAAAGAAACAAGCACCTTGAAATAAGCGCACTGCAAGCTGTGTCGTCCACTGCCAGAAAAAGCACCGTGCACTTTGGCAATGCTGGACGACGAGCGCAACAACATGCGTAACAATTTCGTACGCAGTCTTGTATGCTCTTTCGTATGCTCGACTGTGCGCCACTCACATTATCCATCAATAAGCCCGACTGTGGCCTTTTAAAATGGAGGCGAATCACTGTTCTGACTACGGCTGACTGCATTTGGCTTAACTTATTTCATGAAGGATGATTCACGGTAACAACGAATGACCCCACTTCTTCGTTCACTCATCACTACTCACTTCATGGATATGCCACGATTTTCACTAATTCATACCATCAGCCTTACACATGGTCATAACAGGAGTACAAAACAATTACAATAAACGTAACAATATTTTTACACTCAGAACACACACACACGTACATATATATATATATATATATATATATATATATATATATATATATATATATATATATATATATATATATATGGCGTATGAAGTGATAGTTCGTAGAGGCAGAGAAGGAAGAAGTGCAGAATGGAAAAAACATGGCGTATGAGCCAGGCCACGTCACCCGTTCATCGTAGCGTCACACGAGTCGACAGGATGAAGACCTCCCAGCCACTTCATCTGTGTCTCATCATCGACGCAGTTCTCCACAAGACGCCCTGACCACACATCGACTACAGAATCATCTCCTGGTCGCACACAGCGACCAGCCACCATCTTCGAACGTCTCAGCAAGACGCAGTGACCGAACGTGGACCACGAAAGTACATCCCAACACTACACCAAGACCAGCATCATGACAGCACCATCAGACAACCTTGACGTCCCCAAGTACACCGGATCAGCGGACGACGGACCCGTACAGGACTGGTTCAACCTTTTCGAGCTCCACGCCGCCGCTGCATCCTGGTCGGAACGGGAGATGATCATCAACTTTACTGACTACATCTCAGGTGAGGCATTCAAATTTTATCTCACCCACATCTTCGAGAACGATGAGTCTTAGAAAAAGATCAAAGAAGAAATGATCACCCGTTTCAAAGAATACTATGAAGACCTGTCCTCACCTCATCAGCGGAAGGCTTTTCAACTCGCCCATCAGAGTAACGCGAAGTCTTGCCGCAGTAAGCCAATTTCCCAAACGAGACCTCAGAGAAAATATACCACCATTGTACCATCATATGACTCTTCCGAAAAAACGTCACGCATTCGAACACCGACTGGTAACTTGCACGTCGCAACAGACAAGGTGAAGCCTCTCTATACCGAAGGGAATCTAGACCATTTCGGCAAACGACAAAACCTAAAGCCGGCTTTCCCAAGAACAATGAAATCGGCATTTTCAACGTGTTCACTGCACCACAACAATTCACATTTTACTGAACCACCCGAATCCCTTGATACTTCGTGTCACACACAAGGCCCAGACGTTTTCAAGCGTGCGACGGAATTTACGCGTGACGAGCTGGTGAATCCTCAGAATGCCAGCCCCTACCCTGACGTTCCGGACCAGGGTCGTTCGACAGACATTGTTAGCCTAACTACGCTGCAAAAAGAAAAACATACGCCATCAGAACCACCTGAAGCCATGTCTGTTGTGCCCTAATCGTCAAGTTATAACACACATGCGAGTCGAAGCACTGCAGAAGTTTCGAATCCGCCAATGCCAGAACATTGTCATCTGACAGAAGCATTTACAACCAATGATGACGCACAACCTTTTCGGGAGCTTTCTCATCAGTCTGTCACGCTGTTTTCATCGCAAAACGAGCCCAGCTGTAGAGTATCGACTGCCGACTATCTAGTGATCACAACATCGCGCAAAGAAAAGGAAACTCATGTTCCTGAAAGATACCCATCTGACCAACTTTCACAACAAAACGAGCAATTTGAACAAATGCAACTCCAAGAACCCCAGGCACTACAACGCTTGCTCGAACAAAAACAGCGAACAAGCGAAACCTCATCACGAGTATACTTGTGGCTTAATTGGAGACAACACCAATTAAAGAAGCAAAGACATAGTGAATCGCTAAACCATCTTAACAGAAAGCAACGTCGACAAAGTTTTCTGCACCAGTTCTCGACGCCGGGTCTACGATACAACAAACTGAGAGAAGACCACAGAAACCTACGAAAGAGACGTGCAGCTACCACGTGTAAAATGAAGGAACAAAGGCATCATACCATCAGCTTCGGTTCTTGCACATGCAGGCTACAAGCACTCGTTATGTCTCAGCCACGACACAGAAAGCAGCGTCTACGACGGAGAACTTCGTGCCTACGACATCCGACTCTCAAATGCTGCAAGTACTTCGACCCTTGTTCATTCATGACAAGAATCGCTGTGTCACCAGTAATTTCTACGTTCAAGGCATGCTTCTGTTGGCCAGAACGCAATAGTCAACCTCGCCCACCAGAGTTCTCATACAATTCATCGGACTGCTCAATCGGCCTTGAAGATTTAGTGAGATTGTGGAACTCCGTCTGGACGTGAAACTGTGAATTTGGGCATTGTTTTGTTCATTCACTTCTTTATTTTGTTATAGTTTGTAACCAGTGCCATCTTTCGGGGGGAGGGGGAGTCGTGTGACGTATGAAGCGATAGTTCGTCGAGGCAGAGAAGGAAGAAGTGCAGAATGGAAAAAACATGGCGTATGAGCCAGGCCACGTCACCCGTTCATCGTAGCGTCATATATATATATATATATATATATATATATATATATATATATATATATATATATACATATATATATATATATATACATATATATATATATATATATATATATATATATATATATATATATATATATATATATATATATATATATATTGATACGTGTATGGAACTGTCACCCCGACACAGCTGAATTGGCACCCAAATGACGAAGACGACAACGAGGTTGTAGTGGGTTGGACTCTGAAGCTTCTCCCGTTGGCCTGCTTGACTGTGCGCTCTCTAAGCCGTTAGCAAGACCATCTCTCGGTGAATAAATCTTTCCCGTAACATCTTTTGGTGGAAGGTGCTGGGTCTTCACACGACCCGGCTCTGGAACTCCGCAGTGGACGCCAGCTTTGTCCAACCACGATTCCTGAAACGGGCACTCAGGCCTCGCCATCCGCGCCGGCTCCATCGCCTGTGATTCCCCCCCATCTTCTCGACCCTGGCACGTTTTCCGGGACGGACAGCACGGACGTCGAAGAATGGCTCGCATTATTCGAGCGCGTCAGCAAGCACTACAGGTGGGACGAAACGCTTATGCTGGCAAATATTCTATTCTACCTACGTGGTACGGCACGCGCCTGGTATGAGACGCATGAAGAAGAATTAACCAGCTGGGACACATGCAAGCAAAAACTTCGCGATTTGTTCGGTCGGTCAGTTGCTCGTCAGATGGCAGCCAGGCAGGAACTCGCGTCGCGTGTTCAATCATCGACGGAGTCGTACGTCACGTACATCCAAGACGTACTGGCACTGTGCCGTAAGACGGACAAAAACATGTCCGAGGCGGACAAGATCAGCAACGTGTTGAAAGGCATTGCTGATGATGCTTTCAACATACTAATGTGCAAGAACTGCACCACTGTCGACTCCATCATATCTGAATGCCGGCGATTTGAGCAAGCTAAAAGCAGGCGAATCACCCACCAAATCGCGAGATTACCAAACACTGCTGCGACTTCGTCTTGCGAGGATTCTGCAGCGCCCCGTTCACTCGCCCATCCTGCCAATATCGCAAGGATTGTTCGCCAGGAGCTGGAAGCCATGGCACCCGCTTCCTATCAGCCCCCTGCGCAAGACAACTGGGCAACAGTCTCGCTTATTCAAGCCGTCGTACGTCAGGAGTTTGCTAACCTGGGCGTCCAGGTTCCCCAGCCCGCCAGACTTATGCCGCAGCCCATGAGCACTCCCGTCCACAACGCTGACCACCACTCTGCTCCACTTGTCGCTGCGGCAGCTTCGGCTCCTCGGTTTCCACCACGCTACCGAAATCCATCTGAGTGGCGCACGCATGATGATCGACCAATCTGCTTTTCTTGCTCTCGAGTTGGGCACATCTCCCGCCATTGCCGCAACAGGTCGTATTTCCGGCCAAGCTTTCGTAATGTAGATCGCCGTCAGGACCGCGGACACTATTCGCAACGCGGTTTTCCGGATGACCATACTCTGGACCCTTCAGCTCGCCGTTCATTTCCACGCTCCGAACCATCCTACGCTGACGTCGTCGCCCAGAGAAACTGGTCCAGCCGCTCACCGTCACCTCAGGGTCGGCCGTCACGCTCCCCTCAACGCCGCCGCTCTCCGTCACCGGCTTATTCTGCCCATTCCCCGGGAAACTGACGAGTGCAGCTCCTGGAGGTGGCGCTGCGTTGACGACTCGGAACGAAAACCCTCAACCGGCTACAAATTCAAGACGCAATTTACTTCGGGTGTTCGTTGATGGCCACGCCGTTACTGCTCTAATTGACACTGGTGCCCAAGTATCTGTTATGAGTTCTACACTTCGATCTCGCCTGAAAAAGGTTCTCACACCAGCTATGTTCTCTACTGTTCGAGTTGCCAACGGAAGTCGAACATCGGTGCTTGGTATGTGCACTGCCCGCGTTACTGTTGCTGGCCACCACACTTCCGTTCTCTTCGCAGTCCTCGATGCTTGTCCACACGACGTCATCCTTGGAATTGACTTCTTAACCGCCCACTCCGCCCTCATCGATTGTTCTACCGGTATCTTACGGCTCGAATTACCTTTGTGCTCCGATTTCACTCCTCCAAGTCGCACTCGGCTACGATCCGTGGAGTCTCTACGGCTACCGCCCCAGGCTGCTATGTACATTCCTCTGTCGCCCTTCCCGTCCGTTCCTGATGGAGACTATCTGGTAGCTCCCCTCATTGATTTGACTCTTACGCACCACATCGCACTACCACATACTATAGTGGTTGTTTCTAACAACACGGTGCTACTTCCAGTTCTGAACTTCTCTACGTCGACCCAAGTGCTTCCCCAAGGCATCACTTTAGCCGATCTTTCCACCCTTGATGAATGTTCGATTTGTTCTTTCACACCTGACACTAAGACCATGACGAAACCTGTCATCACGTCGCAAAATAAGGCGTTCCTCGACAAAATGAGATCCAGTGACCTCTTACCTTCCCAAGTTGCGACGCTCCGGGGTGTTCTATTTTCTTACCTGGATATCTTTGACGTTGACGACCGTCCCCTGGGCCGCACAAGTGCCGTAACCCACCGCATCGACACCGGCGACGCCAGTCCACTTCACAAACGCCCTTATCGCGTGTCACGTGCTGAGCGCCAAGTAATACAGACGGAGGTCGAGAAAATGCTCAGTAAAGACGTCATTGAGCCGTCATCGAGTCCTTGGGCCTCCCCTGTGGTCTTAGTTAAAAAGAAGGACAACACTTGGCGTTTTTGCGTCGACTATCGCCACCTGAATCGGATCACCAAGAAGGACGTTTATCCTTTACCTCGAATCGATGATGCGCTCGACTGCCTCTACGGCGCCAACTATTTCTCGTCCCTTGACCTTCGATCCGGATACTGGCAAATTTCGGTCGACGACCGTGACCGCGAGAAGACGGCATTCATCACACCCGACGGCCTTTACCAATTCAAGGTCATGCCTTTTGGTTAGTGCAATGCCCCGGCTACTTTTGAACGTATGATGGACTCTCTTATTCGCGGTTTCAAATGGTCGACCTGCCTCTGCTATCTGGATGATGTAATAGTTTTCTCGCCTTCCTTCGAAAGCCACCTGTCTCGCCTCTCGGCAATTCTTGACGTTTTTCGTTGCGCTGGTCTCCAACTCAATTCGTCGAAATGCTCATTTGGACGCCGGCAGATTAAACTACTCGGCCACCTTGTTGACGCCACTGGTGTTCAACCCGACCCTGACCAAGTCCGTGCAGTCCGAGAATTCCCGGTACCGCGTTCCACACAAGAAGTTCGCAGTTTCATTGGGCTCTGCTCATACTTCCGCCGCTTTGTCTTCAATTTCGCGGATATTGCTAGGCCCCTCACGGATCTCCTCAAAAAGAATGTGGCATTTTCTTGGGGAAGCGACCAAGAACATTCCTTCGCGTCGCTAATTACCGCCCTCACATCACCACCTGTGTTGGCTCATTTTGATCCAGCGGCTCGAACAGAGCTTCGCACCGATGCAAGTGGCCATGGCATTGGTGCTATACTCGCTCAGATACAGAATGGCACCAACCGTGTGATAGCCTACGCTAGCCGTCTTTTGTCGCAAGCGGAACAAAATTATTCCATCACTGAGCGGGAATGCTTAGCCCTCGTTTGGGCTATTGCGAAATTCCGTCCGTACTTATACGGACGTCCGTTCGCAGTCATCACGGACCATCATGCGCTTTGCTGGCTATCGACGCTTAAGGACCCTACAGGAAGACTCGGCCGATGGGCACTTCGATTACAGGAGTACACGTTCTCGGTTGTTTACAAATCTGGAAAGCTGCACAGCGATGCTGACTGCTTATCCCGGCACCCTGTCGATCCACCTAGCTCCACTGATTTGGAATCCGATGCCTGCGTTTTAGCCATCACTGACTTTCTGAACGTGGCTGACGAACAGCGCCAAGATACATCGCTGCTCACCATCATTGACCGCCTTCAATCGCGTTATGCTGACCCTTCTCTTAGCAGATACCTGCTTCAAGACAACGTTTTGTACCGCCGCAACTTACACCCCGACGGCGCCGAACTTTTACTCGTCGTACCGCATCACCTGCGAAAGGATGTTCTGCGACAATTCCACGACGCTCCAACTTCTGGACATCTAGGAGTCTCCAGAACTTACGACCGCATTCGACGACGAGTATTCTGGAAGGGTCTGTACCGCTCTGTTCGCCGTTACGTCACATCTTGTGACCTCTGCCAGCGCCGAAAGAAGCCTACGACTCCCCCTGCCGGTCTACTTCAACCTATTGAAGTTCCAGCCGAGCCATTTTATCGAGTGGGGTTGGACTTGCTAGGCCCTTTTCCTACTTCTACAACTGGAAATAAATGGATTGCAGTGGCCACAGACTATGCCACTCGGTATGCAATCACTCGAGCGCTACCAACCAGCTGCGCAACCGACGTTGCCGACTTCCTGCTGTACGACATTATTCTCCAGCACGGCGCTCCGACTCACCTTCTCACAGACCGTGGTCGCTACTTTCTATCTCGTGTGGTTGATGATCTACTCCGATCTTGTGCTACCCGTCACAACTTCACCACATCTTACCACTCTCAGACTAACGGCCTTACGGAGCGACTAAACCGCACATTGACGGACATGCTTTCCATGTACGTATCTACCGACCACACTGATTGGGACATAGCTCTTCCGTTCGTAACCTTCGCCTATAACTCGTCGCGTCATGAAACAGCGGGCTACTGCCCTTTTTATCTACTCTACGGACGTCATCCCTTACTGCCCTTCGACACACTGCTTTCATCAGACCACCCATCCTCCACCTCGTACGCTCAGGATGCAATCACCCGTGCCCTCACGGCACGTGCGGTAGCGCGTGCTCGGTTATCGTCGTCGCAGACAGCACAGAATTCTCTTTATGACCGTCGACATAGAGATGCCGTTTTTTCTGCGGGATCTCTTGTTCTCCTGTGGCTCCCATCTCGACGTGTTGGCCTCTGCGAGAAACTCCTATCGCGATACGCTGGGCCCTACCGAGTCATTCGTCAGGTCACACCTGTCACCTACGAGATTGTCGCTACCACAAACTCATCAGCTGCTGCTCCCAGAACGGAAGTGGTCCACGTTTCTCGTCTCAAGCCCTACAACGCCGACTCGCTCATTTAACATGCACCGAGACGGCGCCTTACGGGCCGGGGTGATGATACGTGTATGGAACTGTCACCCCGACACAGCTGAATTGGCACCCAAATGACGAAGACGACAACGAGGTTGTAGTGGGTTGGACTCTGAAGCTTCTCCCGTTGGCCTGCTTGACTGTGGGCTCTCTAAGCCGTTAGCAAGACCATCTCTCGGTGAATAAATCTTTCCCGTAACAATATATATATGTAACATTTATAAGCAGAACTAACAAATAAATAGACTAAATAAACTCACCACTCATGTGAATGGGTGACAAAACAATGTGCATGTTATAAACATGGTTACTGGTCTACGGATATGTTGTGTTGACTTGTGAATTTCGTTTTGTCCCATTATCACTGGTTCGTGGTATCAGATCTATAGCCAGCAGTTGACAAAGGCGAAATACGTGCACATTGCCGTTGTGGTTATTGGTTGTTCACACAACAAAATGCATCGTAGAGCGAATCGAGAAGTCATATGCTACACAGAACAGTCGTTGTCCGTGACCATCATTGACATCTTCATCGTCATTAGCGTCATTGTCATGACCTATAGTGGGTACCTTCCATACGCTGTGTCGTGATGGCAGAAATAGAATGTGTGCTCTGGAACGCGCTCGTTCTTTCCCGTCATTAGCGTCATTGTCATCATCATTGAGGGACGATGGCGGACGTGGCTCGGCTATAATGATCTTCACTCCTAATTTTAAACGCAGTTTCATGAAGAGAAATCCACAGAAACATGAGATTGGGGTGGTTCCGGGGCTGTTTGTAGGTGTTTTGCTGTGATTCGTGGTGGTGGTGTTTTTACACAATAGCTAACTTTGCGCATTTAGTTGTTGTAAAATTTGTTTCGTAACCTCCGACTTTACATATGTGAGACTGGAATTCACTGCTTCCTGTTGTCGCTTCCGCCATTATTGGAACTTCCGGTGTCACGCAAGCCGTAAGGAACCCATCGGGCTCCCGCTGGCGCACTCGACATGTGCCCTTCATGACATGGCTTCTTTATTATCCTGCTTCCACGTGGCCAGGCTCAACAATACGTGAATTCTACGTGACAGAAAACAGTTCGGAGGGGCCCTGAATACAGGGTTCGAACGCCCTGCACGACCCTGCGAGCCCGCTGGACCAGCTGCTGCTGTTCCTGCCGGAGTAAGCTAAACAGTGCGGACTCCCTTGAGGAAGGTGTAGGTAAAGGTTTAGAAGTAATGTCCCGCGGGCCAAGGCAATTTAATGGTGGTAAGCACAAATAAACAACACAGAAAAAAGGAAATACGCGACACAACCGCTGTCCCACAACGTGAAGTTTAATGGGAGAAACATGACGCATATTAAAAGAAAGCAAAGCGCTAAAAATAGTACACACCCCAACCGAGTATGCAATCAAATATTCTGGTATATGAAACCTCAGCAACTGTAAGAACAATTGAAGGCTGGCTCACACACCTGTCCTTCAATCTGGCTATTTCAAACGCTTCAGCGTTTTACGCGGGCTCTGATCCCTCTGCCTCAACAAGACAGCGACATTATTTAGCTCTGCTGCGCAACCACGCTGCTGACAAGGACGGGAAAGATGTATGGCGGAGCATTTTTCAGAGATTCACTGTGCTCTCCAATATGAACGTTGAGTCAATAACCCGTCTGTCCAATGTACGTACCACCACATGACAAATGGAAAGGGCACACACTTCCAATCGTACAGCCAGTGAAAAGATTAGAACGCCTTATAGAACACCTTTAGCACTGCCTGAAGTTCTTACGTTAAATGGTATATTGTTAGTCTGAATCGACAAAAGCGGCAGGAAGAAGGGTATAGACTTGGATGAAACATGTTTGGCAGGCAAGGCAATGAGTTTGTCCACAGTTGTGTCAAGAGATAGCATCTTCTCTGTTAGGTTAAGGATGACGTGGAGGTTATTACATCTTCTCTCCCCTCTCCGCAGCAGTTGCCATGTGTGAGCCATCGCATAGTACCATAGCCGGTCACGACACCTTATATACCATATCGTGTTTTGCCTAAAAATGATCCTCAGTTATCTTTTACTGTCTGATGTACACCTTCAAGTTCTTCGCAGAATTTCTGAGCTTGCCTCTTCTTACGCGCGCAACAAATCCTCAAATTTCGGGTGAAACTCGCAGGATCTCTGCAGCAGATTATCCAGGTTCTGCCTTTTCATGGTCATGCGCACCTGATGCGTCAGGCTGTGGTGCACTAGGTGACTGATTAGACGTCTATCACCAATTCATGACAAGAGATGTGCGGGGTTTAATTTTGTTGACCTCCTCATGGTGAACAGTGGCTAACTTGGATGCCACAAAGGGATCTCAGCCGTCTATTGCGGTTAAACACATAGTGGGCTTCTCTGTGAAGCGCGCCGTATCGGTGTATAAAATTGTGAGCTGATCACGCGACTACAATAGACGTGCGTCATGGCCCGAACTCCGACATATGGATGACCAGTGCGGCAGTGGAGTTTCATGTTGCGTAGAGTTGAAGGTACTTTTACTAGAACGTTTAACGTTGGAGTAAGTTATTGTTGCAGTGCCTTCATAGGTTTTCCATGAATCGGGTGGCCAAGACGAGAAAGAATAAGGTGTTGTGGACATCGAGTTGAAGGAGGCATTGCGTTGTTGAATGTGGGTTGCAAGTGGAGAGCCGCGTTTAACGCCATCCGTAGAAGGCTAAATTTTTTTTAAACTTGCAAGTGTTTGATACCTGCGCCCGCCAAGACTTCAGTGAAGTTTTGCCGTCAAGGATATGGCTGTGATAAAATGGACGCTGAAGGACGAGAAAAAAAAATGTGTCAAAAAACGTTCCACCGCTGGGGATCTAACCTACGACCTCTCGGGGCGCGACGCCAAGTTACCGATGCACTGCCGACTGAGCTGACGAGGCAGATACGCAACACTCCACAAACGCGCCTAATCTCTATCCCACACTCTCCCTCTCAAGGTGCGGTTTGTTGGAGGTGCTGGGTGGTACGGTGCCACTGTCTGTTATCAGCAAGGTGAAGTAGTGCTTCATGCCACTTAGTAACGCTGATAGTGAAAAATACGGCGACGACGTAGTTAGACAGGGCCTCGTAAATTCGTAATTTCGGAGACCATGGTTAGAGAGTTTTCATTCCAGTGAAAAACACTGGCTGCGCTATCACGGCGGTTCGCCATAGAGACAGTTGCGTTTTTCACCTTTTGCTTCGTGCATAGGCCCGTTACGGCTCGTTGTCTCCGCAGCTTCCGCATACACTGACGCTGCACATTTGCTGCCGACTGCATCGAGTGTGATATCAACGGCTAATAAAGCTGATGCAATAAGTGCTGCAGAATGGCAAAAAAATGTCGGCAGGAAATTTTGTGCTTTGATAATGTGAGACAGAGGCCGGTGGGAGGAGGAATGCATGCGCGCGTTTGGGATTAGGCTACGAATTTGTGCCTTCAGCACTGCCAACACCCACCGTGGTAGTCTTGGCATGATTACAAGCGTTATGCGTTTACTCAGGATTACACATTAAGTCGTTTGTCGTTTGAATTCACGGCGATTTCATGTATAGTTGATTGAGTACCAGTGTTTATTATGCGCTTGTCAATGTCTCCTTTGCACATTTCCAATACGATATGTTCAGCTTTATGATAACAACGTGAGCTACCACAGCGATAATAACAATCATGGATGTCAGTCGTCGTGATAGAGATGTGCCAGTGGGCGTTAACTCGGATATAACTAAATGAAACGGTGCCATAGCTCACAGACACCAATAGCCATTCTTCAAATTTCCGTATATCATTGCACAATGAGAGATACTTGTGAAGACACGTTTCGATTTCTGTGGTATAGTGATTCCTGCGATGGAAGGATCAGCCATGTATTTTTTTGGTCTGAGCGAGTGTGATAAGATGGCGGAGATTATGATAAGTAAGCTGACCAACTACGATTGCTTCTACTAAGCAACGGATATCCTTGTCACATACGCCTCTTTTGATTGGTGATGCGGTGGAATATGTGTTTGACTTCTTTTGTGTGCTTGGTGGTGTGTAGTGTGCGAGGTATAGTGTACCTGTATTAGAAACTGTCTCGATCAGTGTGGCCATGATTGCGAGCTGCATTGGAGGTGCCCACTCTTGTTGTAGCTCGTCGAACCTGAAGTATACCCAGACTCAGGTGCCCAAGAGCATGCACCTCTTTCCTTGTACTCCGAGCATGCTTCAAAGCATTATATGACAACCTCTTTAGCACCTGTTCTCTTGCCATTACAATCATTTGAAGCCCTAAGCGTGATAGTTTAAAAGGCAGATCCGAGCGATGCAGTGCTTTCAAAAAGCAGGACGGGTTTTCTAAGTCCGCGATTGGAAAGCTCACATGGTCACGTAAATAAATCTGACAGTGGCAACGAAGTAGTTTTCAATTTTGTGGAAACACACGTTGCGGGAAGTATTATTACGGGAGCATCAATAAAAGCCGCTGATAATAGCGCTTCAACACTATTATCACGGCACCAACGTGCGTGAGCGGCCGCACTAAGGCAGCACTAATGTTACCAGACAGATGTTACAACTTCACGTTAATGCGTGACCAAAGTACGTACCCAAAATAAAGGTTTATATACTCATAGAATAAACTTTATTGACCCAACTGTGTCGTCTTACTTGTATTTCGAGCAACCCTTCAATAAATAACATAAGCACAATGCGACTGTTTTTGCAGCTGTCTTTAGTTGGCGAGCAAGAAGTTTTGAATGATACGGTGGACTCCGAAAACCTAGCTGACTTTGTGGGAAGCAAGCTTGCTTACGCTGCCTACGACTCGTTGCCGGAAGATCAAAAGAGGGTAAAACTTGCTGGCTTTGACAAGACATCGGAGCAACTGTTCTTCATCAACTATTGCTCGGGACTGTGTGCCTGGCGTAGCAGCCCATCGGACCGCTACGCACCAAAGCGGTCACGTTGTGTAGTGCCCCTGAGGAATATGCCTGAATTCTATCGCGCATTTGGTTGTAGGGCAGGGACACTGATGCACCCGCGTAAAACGTGCACTTTTTGGTAATGCGAAGGACGCTTTCATTTCGGTGTTTATCTGTGTAGTGTATCAGTCACTTTCTTATACACATTTTAAGTGATATAAGTTGTTTTTTGAGTTCACTGTGGCGCGCTCTAAGTTTGACGCGCTGTGTAAGTACTTAGCGACAAAGTTTGAAGAGGACCTTTTTTCGGCAAGGACTTCCATAGTTGATCGCGACTCAATAAATAATGTACGCTCCGACCAAAGAAGCGTGAGACGTCTGCCCTTGGCCTCTGAAGGACCGTTGTGCTGACCGTTTTCTGCGCTTGCTTAAAGTCATTTTTCTCTGTGATGGAAATTCTAGGCATATCTCGCTTCTATATTTAGTTATTTGATAAAAACTGCTTCCAGGCTAGCAGTAGAAAAGCCGTTGCCATGGAGCCCACTTTCTCTATCGCGCTCTACTTCTGAAGGCGAAGCTCAAGCGTCGTCCTAGGTACCGTATCAACGTACCCCCCCCCCCCCCTTGCGTCCAATTTTTCTTTTTTGTACCTAGATTTAGAAGAAAGCATACGCACGCACACACGAACGCGTATGCACACACCTTCCACACACATACATGCGTGCGTACGCGCGCACGCACACTCCAACGCCCCACCCCCTGCTCTACATCTTCCGTATGTTATTCGATCGGGTGTTTTCAGCACTTCTGGAATTACGATGACCCGTTATCGGTCTCCTTCAAGATCATTATTCCTGAAGTTTCGTGAGATGGAGAAAGCCAAAGAGAGTGATTTAGAAGAGCGCTAGATATCATACCGTCCACGGTGCATTTGTCTCTTGATGTAACCGGGGGTCTGCCCAGAGGACTGGAGCCAGCCAGAGTCTCCGGGAGATGTCGAGAAGAGGAGCCCAGAGCTGTTAACAGTAACTTTTAATTACAATATTTACAGGTTGCGTGTTACATGATGGTGGTGGCATCATGGAAGCTCTCAATGGAAGCATGATGCTAGCTTCAGGGAGCTTGTGAGAGCTTGTCAGGAGCACCTCGGCGCTCGCATTTCATGTCCTGGCCTTCCCAGGATTCCCTGCAGGAAAAAAAACAATGCAGGCGAGGACAGTACAATGAAGTTGTTCATCTTCACCTCCACTCCCGAAAGGGGAAGGTGAAACGCCGCCTCCTTCCTAACCCACGATATGGGAAGAGGAACGCCCTGTTCAGCCCATGGCGAGAGAGAAAACTCTGCACACCGCGCATGACACAGCACAGCACGAAAACGTTGAGTCGTACGGGGAAGCCAATTTCGTAGGCTGTAGCAGTGATGGGTACGCGGCACCAGAGAGACCACAAATTGTGAAAGCAACGGCATCGAGGCGCCATGGAGAACGCAGGAAATGCATACACAGACGGTTCTCAGACGCTGGGTCCTTTGTCCGGAGCACCTTGACAACAAAGCAAGCCGCCTCGACGGGCAACAACTCTTCCTAATCTGTCAGTCGGTCAGGCGTGTCCAAAGGGTTTTACGAGGGGCGCTAACAACCTGGGAAAACTAGAAGAACGATTTCTCTGTTGTCGCCGCTCTTGAAGCATCTCTGGCAGCGCTAACTCGGGAGAAATCAGAGTAGGCTGAGACACAGTCTCTCATGCAACAAAGCCGCGTCAAGCCAAACAAGCCGATCATAACAATCTGAAGAACATTGTGCCTCTTACGATATTTGACTATGTGGAAGAGCATCTCATGGTTCACGGAGGAGGTGAACTCTTCCGTAATAAGCGAATCCGTGGTTCCTGGTTTGAACCTACAGTCGTTTTCACTGGTTATTTGCTGTTATTTCATTAACATCATCGTAATCATCGTCCTCACTACGCGGACTGCAGAACGAAGGCCTCTTCCATGTACCGACATTGAGCTCGATCCAGTGCTCTCTACTGCCACTTCATACCCACAAACTTTCTAATCACATTTGCGCATCTTTCTTTCGGTCTCCCTCTCACCTTGCCGCTTGCCTTCTCGGTGAGCCCAGTCAGTTACCCTTAACGGCTATCAGTTATCCTGCATACGAGCTACGTGCCCTGTTACTGTCCATCGCCGTTTATTACGTCTAAAAATTCAATATTTGATTTTCACTCATAAGAATAACTAAGCATGACGCCGTTGATTGCAAAATAAATGACATGCTTCATCACGGAATATTTATAGAAAATATTTTGAAGTGTTAATTTCGTTGCTCCCCAAAAATATGAAGCCAGCAAGGACTTCATAAACAAACCACTCGGAGAAGCTTTCTTACTTGAGACAGCCACTAGCGCTAAGGCGATGTACGGAAAGTTATAAAGTGGTATGGATTTCTTCATAAAAGTCTATCATTCAGGGAAACATGGAGGTTTAAATATTAAGAATTTATGAGAAATTCGCTATAGCGACAGCCCATGCTCAAGACATTTTAATGCAATAGTGGTGACGAGCTCGTTTCGTATAATGTCAAGCGTTGGCGTCGTTGATGGTGAGCGCAAAATTATTGTCAGCAGGGTGACATAAAAGCTACGCTATCTCCCGCTAAAGGGAACCATGGGTATATGCGAAACAGTGGGCTCGAACGCTTACACTGGTGGTTACGTTGACACTGGCGCTCATCGTGGCGTTGGGCATGAGCGAAACCTGGGCAGGCGCAAACACGCAGTGATGTACACATGTCTGCTACTGGAGCATGCGAATCGCTGCTGATGGGCAGTGAGAGACAGGGAAGTTCGATTGCACACAGATACTCGCAGTCCGTTTTTAGTAAACACGCATGGGGCAAATCTTTATTGTTGAACGAGGCACAAAATAAATCTCCCACCGGTACTATTTTGGAAAGGAAAATCTAGTGCCTATATTACGGGATGGTCAGTGGAATGTTGTGCAGCGCAGGAGGAGGAATAAACTTCATTTTAAAAAACCAGCAGGTTTAGGTGGCCGGGCCTAATCTGCCCATGAGGAGACGTCAAGAGCTTGCCCCGACGCCGCCTCAAGGGCGTCATGGGTCGCCCAGATTTGGTCGTAGAGAGCAGAGCTCCGCAGAGCCTCATGAAGCTTCGGTGAACGGGTCGTGGCGTTAGTGTGTCTGTACTGTGCCGGGCACTCCCACAGCTTGTGCGAAAGCGTAGCCGGGTGAGTGCCGCAGCACCGGCAGTGGGAGGTTGTGTACACGTTCGGGAATATGATGTGAAAGCGGGCAGGTGAGGTATACGTGTTTCTTCGAAGTAGACGCAAAATGGTGGTCTGTGCCCGGTTGAGTTTGGGGTGAGGTGGGGCAAAGGCTAGGCGTCTGAGGTAAAAGTGTGCAGCGCAAGCAGTCGGTCTTTTTCAATCAATAAACTCGTGAAAGGCGCTGCCTGCGTGAACGTTGCGCGGCGAGAGGTTGGTGTAGGGGGAAATAGAGGGGAGAGGAAGAGCGTACGCAGTGGGGGTGTTACTGCCGCTGGGACGGCAGCCTAGAGGAGAGATAGCGTAGAGCGAGCGCAAGCAGGTGGTAGAAAAAGAATAGAGAGAGTAATGCGCAGCTGTTGGAGAAAGAGAAGAAGGAGAGTTGCGCATGCGTAGTGTGAGTGTGGACGCCGCTGACACAGCGGGTCATAGGGCCGAGCAAGAGATGCTTGGTATCTAAAATTCATTAGAATTTAAATCAAATAAATTATACAAATGTCAGGTCTTGAATGTGGGTCGAACATTGGCGCTTTGCATGGCAAACTCTGTGGTATTCTACAAGCGAGCCATGAGATATATCGGCACTGCTTTGAAAAATTACTATGTTCATGTTATGTAGCAGAAGAGTCGCTTCAACGCATCATATGTTACGTTGTGGTAGCGTAGATTCGCGTCAGGCATTACAAGATGTCATATGAACAACCAGTGAGAAATTTGAAGTCCCACCCCACTCATTAAAAAGCGCTGCGAACATAGTTAATTATCATCAAAGGGGATCCAGACAAACAGCTTCATGGGTTCGAATCTTCTCCAGACGTGTAGTGGGCTTATCGCTCATTTTCAAAACGAACAATTCTGACCTGGTGGGCACTTAACCACTGTGCTTGCAACATGCATTCAATTATATTTTAATACAGCCAATGTTACGCCCACCGTCATTCGCTTCCTTGCGGCATGATTGAGGTGTGCACCGAGAACAGAAGCAGCTTGGCAGTTCTGAGAGCGACGAGCACGAGGCGGAATTGCAGTCTCGCTACCTTATTTTGAAGGTGATTGTCCAGCGTCCTCAAGTTTTTTTGTTATTTGGTACAACGCTGTCATACAAATCACACTTAACAAGTGTTATTTGAGACCTATTGTTTTATGCGTCGACAAGAGGGCTTGGCTGAATGTGACATAAGTTACAGTCGGCGGCATCCGTCATTATTTCCGAACAATAGAGTTTCATACAGTAATATCTAGAGAGAAATCTGGCGCTGTGATCATCTACTTTCATGAGGATGATGGGAAGTACACACTTCGGATTGAATTGCGTTACCTCACGAACTGTTTACAATTTCTTTTTACAGTTTCACTTTGTTTCTTCGCTCAGAGTTGGTTGTGGGTTGTGGCGCAAAGCACTGAAGCAGAGCCTTTGTTCTTCAAAGAGAAAAAAGACTGCTAGTTCACCTGATTTCACTAGTTTTCTCATGCAAAATATCAAATAAACGTTTTACTCACTCCATCCAGACGCAAGACTATCATCTTTGGTTGACACTTGCAGTGAAACAGGTCGGTAGGGGGCCAATTTTGTTATATATTTTATATCACTCGGGCATGACGGTGGCGGGTCCACGTAATAGATATCGCAATAAAACACACTAAAATTTTCGTTCACTTGTGCGCTTAGCCCTGGGGTATAGTCACAAGTAGAGTAAATACGTCGAAAGTCTCGTTAACCTTCCCCGGCACCGCATTTCAGTCCATTGCTTAATTTGCTGAAATTCGAAGAGCGATGATGTTTACATTTTCCCTGTCCTGCGTAGCGATAACAAAAACTATCATCATCATGAACTGGTGCGTGTTAACGTATGTTTGGGCCATAACAGGTGCGCTAATTCGGCCAGCGGGCAATGCATCAAATACAATGGGCGAGTGATTTGTGTGGCCAGAAACACGGTACACCACGTAGCTAATCTTCGGCTTAGTTTTTAATGCAAAATACTGTTTGTTTTATTCGTGTTTGCTTATGTCCTATTTTACTGTACTAGCCCATTCGTCATTATCTCCCATAGAGGATACGCGCCAGAAGCAGTAAAACAAGTCACAACAGCGATCGTACAGTGCACGCACTACACATCAGTGTTGATCCTACGTCAAAAGCAGGAAACGCTGCTTCATCTGGCACTCAAGAAACAAGTTGTTTTTCAGCGCACACAACCATCGCCCCTGTTACTGGAACGACCAAATGAATACCACTAAAACATGGTGATGAGCATTGTTTTTCTGCTATTTTACGATAATAACGTCTAGAATACAGTCACTCAAAGCAACGATGCAATGAAAGCCGTCGAAACGCTTTTTTCTAGTTTGTTTTTTGCATGTAAGAGCAATCTTATGATATTGCAACACGCAACACGATAATGCAACACGATGAAAAAAATCGCATACATGGATTTGTTCGCTTCTGTGTTCGTGAGGCCAAAAATTTAGCGAGACAAGTTTGTCGACAAAAATCTGTCAGCTTGCTCCCTTCGTCAGATGTTTAAGTTCATCAACTTTACAAATAGTTGACTTGATGCTGAAGTGAAGTAATGTTGTTCGCATAGTAGCCAGCTGCCTTTCTTTTTTTGGCTAATAAAACAGCGGTCACCGCAAAAAGTGCTCTACAAGCACCAATTTTCAGAGGGTGACCCAAAGGAAGGAAACGAGCGCGATGTGATCAATCCATTCTTCGTTCTATTGATTGCTGTGGGACTGGGATTGTGCTTCAGCATGATACTCTTCATAATGATCTTCTACAAACAATTAGCAGACAACGACGTCAGTAGAGTGAGTGCCGCGAATACGCAGTTCATCAGTCATTACAAATACATATCTGTTCTATAGCATCTAAGCGTACGCTAATAAAAGGACTACTTGGCGCGCGACTGGCCGCTGAACAACCCCTGTTTCCTTCTTCCATTTTAATACTTATTACATGAACCTCATACTTATACGAGACTGTGTTCGCAATTTGCTCCACTGGCAGCGTCTCTAAAATGGAGGATTTCAGCAAGTACACAAAACACAGTCATTGGGCCTTCGGTGCCTGATAGCGCGCTCTGTAACGACCTTAAAACTCTTGGTGGTTTCACACAAGACAGAACTGTGATGAAAGTGTCGGTTGCATGCTATTTTCGCCCAGGAACACTGCACAAAGGCGGAATTACCTTATGGCAGCCGTAGTTAAACACAAATAAATAATACGCGAAAACTCACTGACCATTGATTAGAATACACATATCAGGGAAGTTGTTTATAGAAGGAAGGTGTAGGCTACCACAGTAATAAAGACCTATTTTTACGCCTTCCTAATAATGACTATTACGCAAAACGTAGGACCCGACTTCTTGCGTAATTGCCTTGAAGCGAGAGGTGGTTGCAGCTTTGCCACCAGTTTTATAGCACCAATGACCTGTTACGTTGCTCATCACTAAATCACGTGAAAGAAGACTGTGGTTGCTCTCGCTCTCGCTTGAAGGTGCTAAAAGCAGCCGCCGGAGTACGCCAACCACGCGCTTGCGTGTACGTTTTCATAAAAATTTAAAATGCACGGCCAATAATTCACATTCCTGGAAATCTTATCCTTTCGCAACGTCAGACGACTTCTTCATAACAGGCTAACGCCACGTTTCTTGTATTCGTGTTCAACGTGTTCCAACGTTTTCGAGAGCTCTTCACAAGTAGTATGCCATTATATACAGTGATCTGAAGGACGAAGCACAACCACTATTCTCCGAAAATGCTGCATCATGCTGCGAAGTTTATCTCGAGAAAGTGACCAAGGCTAAAGGTATTGAGTAACACACAATGTTTTGAAGCTGCTGCACCCCTTCTTCATGGGTCTCGTGATAGGTTGTTGAATCACCAGATGTTGCAACGCCAGTTTCACCACTGTCAAATGTTGGTTCGAATGAACATCTTATCATGAATGCATGAATAATGATGTTTTTGTCGTGGCAGCATAAGTGGTTAAATAAAGACGTAGCATTTTTTTAGCGAAATTTGGTAACACTTCCCGTATCTGTCTATCTATATATAGCCTCCTACGACTTTTAGCTCTTCTGGCCGTTTCGAAAATGTGATCTATACCAAAACTGATATGACATAACATCACTGTATGGCGAGTGTAACTAACTAGTCATAACATGAAGATCATGATATGCATGCAATGAATGTCGTAATATACATGTCACGGGCTTGATACTCTTGCGGTGGTTTCGTTCATATGACATATTGTAAAACTGGTATGGTATGACATGACTTCATAACGAACATAAGTGACAGGCCCTTACGTGGAAATCACGACCCGCATGTCATGTAAGTAATGACTAAACGCCACGCTCATGGTGTGCTCGCTGTCGTTTCGCTGGCTTTACATATACCAATTTTTTTATTACTTGACGTGAATTGATGACGGAGATTATTGACACGTCCCACCATAATAGTCCCGATATGCGTGTGATATAAAACATGACTACATGTTACGCTCACAACGCTCTCGCGGCCGTTTTTGCTAGATTAACATACACCAACTTTAGTGTTACGTCATGTGAATGCACGACGAAAATAAATGACACATGCAAATATGGTAATAATGACATGCGTGTCATGTAAAGACATGACTGTAAGACACGCTCATGATGCGCTCACCACGGTTTCCTAGATTCACATATACCAAATTCGGTATTACGTGACGTGAAAGAATGACAATTGTAAATGACACGTCCAAACATGATAATCATGATATGCGGGTTATGTAACACGTACATCACTACTTGCTACGCAGACAACGCGCTCGCTACCGTTTTGCTAGCTTCACATATACAAAATTTCATATTCCGTGACATGAATAGACCGCGCAGGTGAATTACACGTTCAACCTTGAAAACAATGACATGCATCTGAAGTAAAATGTGTCTACATTTTGTGCTCAAAGTGCGCTCACGGATGTTCCGCTCGTTTCACAAATACTATGTTTGGTGTGACGTGACGTGAACGAACGACGAACACAAGTGTTGGAGCAACCATGGTAATCATGCCATGGAAGTCATGTAGGCGTAATTCACATCCACTTTGAATCGTTCTTCTGATTTGAAAGCGACATATCTACCTTCCTCATTTATTAAAGTCTTACTGTACGTTACTGTACGTGCGATCTGTCAATATGTTTAGATTACATTCATGCATGCCAAAGAAATACGTATAGGTGGCAATAATGCTTTCTTATAGTGTGTTCTATAATCTTAGAGGAGATGGAGAACCAATATCACAGGTAAACCCAACGTTCCTTTGTAGCAACACGGCATTACCCAGATATGCACAACCTTTGTTGTTGCTTTTTCTCATAGCACAATTTCACTTTTGAGATGCTTATTCCAGCCTGTGTTTCCGCATGCAGGTTATGCCTTGATCCTGTGCTTTCAAATAAAGCGAAGGCGATGAAGGTACCGAGTTTCGAAGCATCATTCTTTCAAGGAGGTGGGAAAACCTAGTAAAATGCTATGACTGCTACATTGTTATAGAAAGATAAAATGTCACACCTGTCATCAGCGCTGTAACGTAAGCATGAGTGCTTTTTAAAACATGAATCAATAAAACACATGAAGCACTGATGCCCAGTGAGTGCATCGATCATTTCGATGTCATCGGGATTCAGGAACAATCCCTACCTATTCGCTGTTGTAGATCTCTACGTATAACTGGCACCACGTAAATATTTCGAAGACAAAACACATTTATTCATGAACAGCGCTCATTCTGTTTTCATTTTATTTGTACTCGGCCCGCGTTTCGACCAAGCGTAGAAACGTACTTGGCTTCCGATTTTAACACACATTTTTTCCCCTCACCACAAGGTGGACACTTTGGCTTTTTTTCATCTTGCTAAAACATCGACGCCCAGTGTAACGTTGCCATCAGAAACGTCTTCATCGGACTTTACAATAGCATCTGGAACAATTCCGGACCGGAGACACCATGTTCCGCCATCTGACCTCGGCAAAAACGTATGCACGGGGCCTCTTTGCCGCTTCCTGACAGAGTGGTTGCGGAACAGCCTAGACCACACTGTTGACCCATGTAGGGACTTCTACAAATATGCCTGCACGCACTTCAGAGGCGAGAACCAGTTCAAACACGTAAGTGGGAATGGCTACCGTCGCGCTCCCACGGACAACGTTAGTAATTTTTCTTCGCTTGGCGCTGTGCTTCTGATGACTAGAGCATAACGAATGCAATAAACACATTTACGTGTTCAGTCTTTGGGTAATAAATGCCACAAAGGCGGTGCGGTGACGTTATATGGTGAGACCAATCTTACCAATACTCACTAATGAATGTTTATTTTTTGGGTGATTGGATTACAATAAACTAGTATTCACAAGTTGTAGATGTATTTGTATTCTAATTAGTGGTCAAATTAAGAATATTTTGGAAAGATAAGCTGCATTGCCTAGTACTTTTTTGAGACACAATATTAGAATCATGAAATGTATTTTTTGCACTTATTGAAACCTATTCTCAGAAAGTTTATGCCGCACGCCACAGTCGTTCTTTCTATGACCCGTTACGCCGAATGAAGTGTTTTCCACGATTAGCAGTCTTAAAGATACCGGACCTGGTTTAGATGGCATCTCCGTGAGCCATTTAACACTAGTTGCACGTTTCGTCTCAGACACGCTGTGTAACATTAAAACCTGATTTTAAACGAGGATTATTTTCTTCTTTTTTAAAAAATGATAATATTGTTCCCATTTTTAAAAAGGGGGACAAATAAATAGTTACTAACTATCGCCCTATCGCTATTCTTTCCGGCCTTAGTAAACTCATTGAGAAATTATTCGTTAAGCATCCTAATATAACTACTCAAGTTCCAGTTGTTAAAGAATAACAAGTTTGGTTTCCGCCCTGGAAGTTCTACTAATCTTGCAGTGTTGTCTCTAACTGACTGCGATAAAAATGCATCGATTCTGAAAATTTAGTAGGATTAGTTTTTCTAGACTTCACTAAAAAGCTTTTGACACAATTAACCATCAGGTGCTGAAGTGCTATGGCATAACTGGCCCTGCGCTAACATTCCTAAAAACTATTTACTTGATAGGCAATATACAGTACACGTAGCAGACGCATATTCGTCAACTAAATGCATTACCTAGGGTGTACCACAGGGCTCAGTTTTTGTCCTTTGCTTTTCATTTTGTATAATAATGATCTTCCGGATTCTTTTAACCCCTCCAATCACGATCATTGCATCTTCTACGCTGATGAAACTACCATATCTTTATCCGATAAATATATTACTGTTCTTACTTCTAGGCTGAATATTGTATTCATTAACCTAATGAATTGGTGCAACAATCACTACTTAGTTTTAAATCCTTTGAAAACAAAATATGTGGTGTTTAAGTCTGCTCAAAGACTCTTATAAAGTTTCCCGAACTAAAACTTGATTCTCACTCTATACCTGCTTGCGAGAATGTCATTTTTCTAGGCATACATCTTGACCCTAGGAGATGATTTAGACTCCAACCGAACGTTTTGAAGAAAGCCGACGTTTCGGAACCGCCTTCTTCAAAACTTTTGGTTGGAGTCTAAATCATCTCTCAGTTTCACACCCAACCAGACAGACTTCTGTCGAATGTTTACATTCAAGCCAATCTTGATCCTAATCTCGCATTTCGCTGCCACGTCCACCATCTCAAGCATAGGAGCATAACACTTTATTTGGCATCCGTGCGTTAATAAAAGTTTGCCCTTTTTTTCTCGCAAGGCTCTGCTCGCGTTGTGCTTTGCTTTGATTCATAGTAATATTGCCACGACATAGTGCCTGCATTCAAACAACGCGCCCATCACCACGCGCACAGAGACATACATGGGCGCCGTCTAGTGTTTCGCAGAGACGATGATGATAGCACGAGAACCAAGCTGGCCCCTGCTGATGTGTGCCACGCGCTTGGGACTCTTCTTGAAGAAGTAGAAGAAGAAGACATCTTGCCGTTCTGCTGTAACGTGCTACGACCATAGTCCCTTTGAGTTGTGGGCACAGGTTCGCCCTTTAATAATTACGTTTTGTTATACCCCGAGTCCTTCAACATCGTTACATTTCTGGTGGAAGTGCTGGGTAATGAATCAAAGCCCTACGAACGCAAGACAGCGTAGCCCCGACCACCAGCCAGTTGATACTGCGGAGCCGACACCTGTGCATCAGAGGACCAGTCGCCGTCTTCGAGGTGATTCACCAGAATTCAGCCCACTCCACTTTACGCCAAGGGGAACTCAGTCAATGGACGCCGCCACCATGACAAGTCATGTAACACCAGCCCAAGTGGTGATAAATCAGCCTCACCAGCCACCAGTATTTCATGGCGACTTGTATGAAGACGTAGAAGATTGGCTGAACCTCTTTGAGAGAGTGGCACGTTTGAACGGTTGGGACGAGAGAGAGAAGCTCCGCCGCGTATACTTTGCTTTGGAGGACTTCGCAAAGACGTGGTATGAAAACCATGAAACCTCCTTTACGACCTGGGATGAATTTCGGCGACAAGCTCTGGCGACTTATGCCAGCGCGGATCGCAAAGAAAAGGCGCAGGCTGCGCTCGAATCCAGGAACCAACTCACCAACGAAAGTGTCGCAATGTATATCGAGGACTTGATCCGCCTGTTCAAGCGCGCAGATACCCATATGACCGAAGACAAGAAGCTACGCCACCTCATGCGTGGGGTGAAGCAAGAGCTATTCGCTGTTCTCGTCCGCAACTCACCACGAACAGTTGCGGAGTTTCATACGGAAGCGACAGCCATAGAGAAAACGCTAGAACAGCGGGCTCGACAGTACAATCGAGACATAAACTATTCACCTGCCAATGTCTTCTCTGGACGCCAGCGAAGTGACATGGACGCTCTGCGAGAACTCATCAGGTCGGTGATCAGGGAAGAGCTCAGCAAGTTGCAAGCACCTCACACTACAGCAACACTGTCTGTAGTCGACGTAGTACGAGATGAACTGAGGCAGATGATACGTGAGCCGGAGCGTGCGCCACAGCCGATCCAACGCATACCAACGTACTCTGAAGTACTCAGACAACCCGCGGCGCACACCAATGCAGCAGTTACGATGGCCTCTCCTTGCCCACAAACGGTATGCAGCGCACCTCGTCCACTGGAACCGACGGCTACCTACCTGCCACGAGCCCATGGTGTAGCTCGCTACGTGGATCAAAGGCCCCGGAAAAGTGACATCTGGCGTGACCATGAGCGCAGGCCTTTGTGTTTCCATTGTGGGGAAGCAGGTCACCTGTATAGGTTCTGCCCTTACCGACAGGCAGGATTAAGGGGCTTTCCGTTGTACGCACCATGCCCTCGAAACGGTGAACGGCCAACCGAGATCGAAGAGTACTTGTCCGCGCGCCAGAGCCCACTCACTCCACGCCAACATCAGCCAAGATCGCCGTCGCCCAGGCGTTACCGATCACCCAGCCCACGTGCTTCTTCCGCACGGTCTGGGCACCGTTCTACAAGCCCACACCAGGAAAACTGAAGCAAGCGACCTGTGGAGGTGAGGCCGCTGATAACGACAGTTGCGAAGATCCTCCATTGCGGTTTCAAGGTGACGATGCTATGTTTACAGAGGATAAGCGCAGCAGTGCGAAGATTACTTCAGATTTGCGGTTGAAAATAGACGGATACGAGCTGAATGCTTTAGTTGACACCGGCGCTGATTATTCGGTAATGAGTCACAAATTGGCAAAGAAACTGAAAAAGGTTGTAACAAAATGGAGTGGGGCACAGATACGCACGGCAGGTGGCCACACTATTACACCGCTCGGCAGATGCACCTCAAGGCTCGAAATAAGAGGCTTTACTTACGTTGCTGACTTCATCGTGCTGCCGGACTGTTCAAGCGAGCTTATACTAGGACTGGATTTTCTGCAAGCCAATGGAGCCATAATTAATCTGCGCAGATCCAGTGTAACGTTTTCGACAGAACAAGCTATGTCGGTGGAGGAATCGGAAAAGCGACGTCTTACTGCTCTGCGCGTTGTTGATGATGACGTCACAGTGCCACCTCGCTGTAGTGTAATGGTGCTTGTTGAAAATAAGGCATTTTGTGACCACGAAGGAATAGCGGATAGAAACGTAGAGCTATTTTTAAGCAAAGGAATTTGCGTGGCAAGGGGTGTTGTTCACTTAACGAATGGCCGCTCAGTTGTCCTCCTTACGATTTTTGGGAATGAATGTCAGCACATAGCGCAAGGTATGGCTATCGCCTTTTTCCACGAGTTCTGCATGGCGACTGAACTATGCAGTTTAGCGACAACGCCAACCACTCCACAAGAGACCTGCAACGTCGACGCATCAGTTAACGTCAACCATAGGCTCCCAGAATATCAAAAGAAACGATTGTTTGCCCTTATAAAAGAGTTTTCGGACTGCTTTTCAACGTCCTCTAAGGTGCGACGAACGGCTATTGCAAAACGCAGGATTATAACAGAAGAAGCCACGAGACCAATTTACCAACACCCATATCGAGTATCGCAAAAGGAAAGAGACGTCATCAAGAAACAAGTGGAGGAGATGCTTTCAGATGACGTGATCCAGCCTTCCAGCAGTCCATGGGCGTCTCCCGTAGTGCTTGTTAAAAAGAAAGATAACAGCCTTCGATTTTGCGTCGACTATCGGAAACTGAACAGCGTAACGAAACGGGATGTATACCCTCTGCCGCGTATCGATGATACACTCGATCGACTACGGAGTGCGAAATACTTCTCCTCCCTTGATCTCAAGAGCGGATATTGGCAAATTGAGGTGGATGAGCGCGACCGTGCAAAGACGGCATTCATAACCCCAGACAGACTGTACGAATTTAAAGCGCTTCCATTCGGCCTGTGCACAGCGCCAGCTACGTTTCAGAGAATGATGGACGCTGTCCTCGCGGGACTGAAATGGCAGTCCTGCTTGGTGTACTTGGATGATGTTATCGTATTTTCCGCTACATTCGACCAACATCTAGAGCGACTCCGCACAGTATTAGAAGCCATTCGTTCAGCAGACTTGACCATCAAGCCAGAAAAATGCCACTTCGCTTTTGAAGAGCTTCGATTCCTCGGACACGTCGTCAGCTCCGACGGCGTTCGGCCAGATCCCGAAAAGACAGCTGCCATCGCGAAGTTCCCGACACCCAAAGACAAGAAGTCAGTACGTCGCTTCCTGGGTTTATGTGCGTACTATCGGTGATTTGTGGAAAATTCTTCGAACATTGCTGAACCACTTACTAATCTGACAAAAGACGAGGTGCCCTTTAGGTGGGAAAGTGAACAACAGGAAGCATTTGATGAGTTAAGAACACGCCTGCAAGTCTCTCCAATCCTCGCCCACTTCGATGATACTGCCGAAACTGAAGTTCACACTGATGCGAGTAACGTCGGCCTCGGAGCCATTCTAGTCCAGCGGCAAAACGGCCAAGAAAAAGTGCTAGCGTATGCCAGCCGCAAGCTTTCGAAAGCTGAGACAAATTACTCTGCAGCCGAAAAAGAGTGTCTCGCGGTCATTTGGGCCATAAGTAAATTTCGGCCGTACCTCTACGGTAGACCATTCCGAGCAGTAAGTGACCACCATTGCCTGTGTTGGCTGGCGAATCTTAAGGATTCCTCTGGCCGACTAGCAAGATGGAGCCTTAGGCTACAAGAGTACGATGTTACTGTGGTATACAAATCTGGGAAAAAGCACAGCGATGCCGACTGCCTGTCACGCGCACCAGTGGAGACGAGTGAGCCGGAGGAAGAAGACTTCCCGTTTCTAGGCGTCGTCCAGGCATCAGAAATCGCTGAACAACAACAAAATGACCCCGATTTGCTGCCGCTTATACAGCGTCTCCAAGGACTCAACGTTAAAGTCCCGCGCACTTTATCCAGAGGGCTCCCTTCGTTCTGTCTTCGGGAAGGGGTCCTTTACAAGAGGAACTTCAAGCCTCATGGTGACAAGTTTTTACTCGTTGTACCTGCACCTTTACGAAACGAGATTCTGCACGCATGTCATGATGAGCCAACATCTGGGCACATGGGTGTCAGCCGTACATTCGCCAGAATTCACCTAAAATACTACTGGCCAAAACTGTTATCATCAGTTCAGCGCTATGTGAAAACTTGCCGTGAGTGTCAAAGACGCAAAACTCCATCCGTGAAACCTGCAGGCCTCCTCCAGCCAATAGAACCACCGCATGCCCCATTCCAACAAGTTGGTGTGGATCTCCTAGGCCCGTTTCCGACATCGACTGCACACAAGAAGTGTATAGTCGTAGCCACAGACTATCTCACTCGCTATGCTGAGACAGACTCGCTGTACACTGCAACATCTCTTGAAGTTGCCAAGTTCTTCATCAACAACATAGTCCTCAGACATGGTGCACCCAGCGTGGTAATTACAGATCGTGGCCCAGCTTTTACTGCAGACCTAATGAAATGTCTGATGCGAATGACCCACACAGACCAGAGAAGAACTACAGCATACCATCCTCAAACAAATGGCCTAACGGAGCGCTTGAACAGAACTCTGACTGATATGCTTACAATGTATATCGACGTCGAACATAAACTGTGGGATGAAATATTGCCCTACATCACGTTCGCATATAATACAGCCGTTCAAGAAACAACGCGAGTGACACCAATTGAACTTGTATTCGGCCGAAGAGTCACCACTCCACTGGATGCCATGTTACCACTGAATGATGAAAGCAGCAATCCACCTGGCCTAGACGACTTCCTGCAAAGAGCCGAGGAAGCACGACAGATGGCGAGATACAGAATACGCCGCCAACAACGTATCGACTCCTATCGGTACAATCAGCGTCGTACCGAAGCGCATTTTCAACCAGGTGACAAAGTATGGATATGGACCCCAGTGCGTCGCCGCGGACTTTCTGAAAAACTTTTTAGCCACTACTTCGGGCCTTACGAAGTACTCCATCGTGTAAGCGATGTAACATACCAAGTCAGATCCGCTATACACGGGAGCTCAAAACGCCGCAACCCTACAGAGGTTGTACATGTAGTCCGGATGAAGCCGTACTATGAGAGATCACCGGAAGACCAGTGACGCCTACGCCTACCACGAATCTATTCATTGCTTGACGCATCGGGACGATGCGTGTGAGGAGGGGGATTATGCCACGACATAGTGCCTGCATTCAAACAACGCGCCCATCACCACGCGCACAGAGACATACATGGGCGCCGTCTAGTGTTGCGCAGAGACGATGATGATAGCACGAGAACCCAGCTGGCCCCTGCTGATGTGTGCCACGCGCTTGGGACTCTTCTTGAAGAAGTAGAAGAAGAAGACATCTTGCCGTTCTGCTGTAACGTGCTACGACCATAGTCCCTTTGAGTTGTGGGCACAGGTTCGCCCTTTAATAAATACGTTTTGTTATACCCCGAGTCCTTCAACATCGTTACAATATTACCTACGGTATCGCTTCATGGGGAAACACGTACGCTTGTCACTTGTCATCAATTCAACACATCCAAAATCAGGCAATACGAATCATCACTTTCACGTCCACACAATCTTCGTATGTCTCTGCATTGCTACACTCATAAAATATCTTGCCGGTTGTTTATTTGTTTAAATTCAACATCGGCGTGTTATTGTACAAACTGCTTTATAACAACCTGCCTCTTCCATTTTTGTCGAGTGATTCTTTGCACAATTAGAACGTGACGAGATTTGCAGCTAACAAAAAAATTTTGTTACTCACAGTTTATAGCAACTACGGCGAAAAAACATAGGCGTTCACTGCAATTTCTCTTTCGAAAAACTTGCCTACAGACATCTAAACTCGTGTTTCCGTGGCAGCCTTCTAAAATGACCTCAAACATCACTATCTTAACAAAGTGTGTCATGTCACATCTCTTTCCAGTCACTTTTTTTTCTCATTACCTGTACCCTTGGTTTCTCTCGATGCGCTTATTCATGTTCCACTGCACTCTAAAAAATATCGAGTAAAAAGCGTGTATTTTCGTCCCACAACAATAACCGTCATCAGGCTTGCGTGCACTTCCTTTCTTGAAAACTCGGCGCTGGCCACTTTCCTATCGAGAATGCAATGTAACCCTGATAATGGGGATGTCGATCGTGACCGGAATGTACCGGGCGCAGGCGATAGCGCAAGGATTGAACGCAATATAAATGACGATTATTGTTATGGGACAAAAAGACACCCTTTTTACTCGCTCTTTTTTTAGAGTGTGATATAATCATAAACGCTTTAACTCGCTTGTTTTGATTTTGCTTGATATTTCGTTCTTTCGCAGTACTAGTCATTACGCTCTGTATCTGCATATTTAACCAAGAGTCGCACTACAGTTCCTTACTTTGGGACCCTTGCCTGTATATTGTTTTTGTTGCCACAACTTGTTTTGAAAGCAATAGACTAAACTGAAAGTGAAACTGAAACGCACGGGTGTCGACAGACGTGCAGAAAGAAAGCGTGAGAGCCTGCGAAAAGCCTTGTCACAAGCACCGGTCCTGGCATACTACGACAAGACACATCCCAGTGTGCTACAACTATATAACAGCCAACATTGAGTAGGAGCAGTAGGAACAGGAGGAACTTGTGCCAAGAAGCCATGGGTGTCCGTAGGAACGGACACCCTTGGCTTACTCTTCTCGCTCATTAACTGAAGCACAAGAGAAGTATGCACCAATTGAAAAGATGTTAGCCATTGTACACTGATGCACCAGATTTCACGACTATGTCTTTGAACGGACAAGCATCTCGGTGGAAAGTGACCACCGCCCACTCGAGGCAATCTTCGTGAAACCACTTCACCAGTGTCCATTACGTCTGCAAAAGGTGCGACTGATACTCCAAAATTATTCGCTTCGTATAATATATAAACCAGAAACTGAGATGTTTATAGCAGATGCTTTGTCTCGGTTGCTGTCAAAAGAAAAGGTGCCCAAAAAAGAACACAACCAATTAAATGCTGTGCAAGAGTTTTCAGTCTCCACTAAAAAACTGCAGCAGATCCAGCGTGAGACAAGGCACTACAAAAACCTATGTACCCTGAAGGGATATGAAAGTGCCACATGGCCTGAGGACAAAAGGTCAGTCCCTGAACAAATTCGAACTTACTAGCCATACCATGAAGACATCCATGTCGAAGATTATACCCCCCTCCAAACCTATCGACTGGTCATTCTCAGCAGCATGGGGAACCATGTCCTAGACCTTTTGCATGTAGCTGATGGAGGAGCAGGAAATACGAAGCAACACGACAGAGATGTTATGTTTTGGCCTGGCATGTCAGCAGACATTCAAGAAAAAGCAGATTAATGTGCACTCTGCAGGAAACATAGAGCTGGAAACCAACAACTACCAATGATGAGCCACGAAACACCCGAACTACCCTGGCAAACAGTTGGCATCGATTTCTTCTGCCAAGAGGGAGAGGAATATTTTGTCATTGTCAACTCCTACTCGTTCTACTCTGAGATTTGACGCTAGAAGCACACGTCCGCTGAACCGTTATTATGTGTTGTCAAGTAGTCTTCACTAGCTTATCAGTGACAATAGGCCACCATTTAAAAGCCACAAATTTGCTGAATACGTGAGTCGGTGTGTCATCGAGCACGCCACATCCAGGCCGCGCTATCTTCGGTCGAATGGTATGGCGGAACAAGCCGTCGAAAAGGCGAAGAAAGTTCTTAGAAAAAACTGCCTATGAGTCGACAGGGTTTTACAATGCCCTCATAGAGTGGAGAAACACTCCAAGAGACAAGGTGTTGCAGTCCGCAGACCAGCGATTGATGAGAAGAATAACAAGGACACAGCTGCCTGTTCACACCAAGCCACTACAGCCTAAGACAGTGCCTTCGAAAAGCGACCCCAACCCCTAAGGCGTAGTTCCAGAAAACGCCAAAAGCTACGATGCTTTGTTGAATAGTGCTGAGTCAAGCCATTTTCTTTCAAGAAAAAAAAATAGATGTTGTCTATGGCGTTACTGCATGCGTCACCGACATTGTTAGCGCCATTAGCGCCCGTTTTCCTCCTCTATCATATAATGATTCAATAAACGTTCCTCTTTTATCCGCTAACGACGTGTCCTGTTTGCGCACTGGCTCGCACTGCGATCCACAGAGAGTAAACAATTCACATTACCATGTTTCAGCTGAGTGCCTTTGGACGTTTCAGAAACAGAGGTTGTGATCGTGCTCGCTGATAGAAGAAGTGCTCCTTGAGTCCAAGGTGAAGTAACGTGTCCACTCACTAGCGTAGGACTAACAGTGATATGTTCGAAAGCTTGAGCGTGCAATGTCTGATGGGGATTTTCTTTGTTTGAGTCTTCAGATTATATGGATCATACCCACTCAGGGGATTGGCCAAGAATTCATATTGTTACATTTATTATATAATTTACCAACGCTGAATAACACTGAACACATAAATAAATATATCAGTAAAACTATCATAGAGAAAACAAACAAATAACACTGAGGAATTTTACAATAAATGCTTTTTGAATGTGCTACTGTGCTAGTACACAAGACTGCCAAAATATTCTAGCCATAACAAGCTTGGTTCCTTGTTGCATTCTCATGTTTTTTTTAATGACCTACGGATCGTTTATTGTGGTAAACATTGCAATTCAGTACGTTCTTAAGTTTTTATGTATTTGAAAACGACATCATCAAAAACATCTTTTTGGCAGTCCCAAAAAAGACGCACCAAAACTTGTTCTTGTTGACCTTCGCTTGTGGCTGATACCTACTGCGAGGGATTGGCCAGTAATTCAGTGGTCTTATAAAATACTATTCAATTTTAGAGTAAAATAACTTATAAACCTATTCGGGACTATTCTTTTGCTTTCTATTCTCCTTGACTCCCGCACATAACACACAACAGATTGAGGAGATTGGCTAAGGATAAAGTAAAAATGTCCATATTTTCTGTATAATGTAACACTTATCTATAAATACACAAGCTAGGTATTGAAGATTGGAAGTGTCTATAACTTCTTATGAAATATGCAAGCCGTGCAGTATGTTTTAACATATTATTTATTCTCAATAATATAGTTTAAAACAGCAAGAAATATTCCTTTGAAATTTTACTTGCATGGCTGTACCTTTACTTTTTGGTTTCTACCCACTGCGGCAGATGGACCATTAAACTGGCACTTGATATAAGCCTAACGTTTTTTTTGTCATTTTGAAAGGGGACGTGTAAATCATTTATCGCAAAAGGTATGAACCGTAACTTAGGAATGACAAGCCTATATAGTGGGATAATCAGGGTGAACAGTGGAAGTGCCTCAGACACGCTGGCCATTTCTTCGTTTTGATAGAAAGACCCACGATTTTCAAAGGCGCCTTGCCATCTTTCATCTTTATCTCTCTCTCATCATCATCTTTATCTCTTGCCATCTTTGGCGTGTTAGTTTTAAATGTGTTAGAAGTGACGTCATCCCCTAGTGGTGGCACGTGTCTCTGTTGGTAATCGCCGTCTCAAAAAAAAAAAGAAAAAACTATAAGCAGAGGAGTGCAGTCTTTTCTTCATTTCAAGTTGAGTGGTACTAATCCAAAATGTTCTCGGAGGGTGGAAAAAAAGAAGGAGAGTAAAAAAAAGTCGCAAAGTAGGAGCGGTGTGCTGCAAAGCAGTGGCTGCTACAGACACGAACGGAAGAAACAGCTTGAAACTGATGATTGATGATTGATATGTGGGGTTTAACGTCCCAAAACCACCATATATGAATATGAGAGACGCCGTAGTGTAGTGCTCCGGAAATTTCGACCACCTAGGGTTCTTTAACGTGCGCCCGAATCTGAGCACACGGGCCTACACCGTTTCCGCCTCCATAGGAAATGCAGCCACCGCAGCCGAGTTTCGAACCCGTGACCTGCGGGTGAGCAGCTGAGCTTAAAACTCCGAAGCCTGCAGACGGTCACCGCATCCGGCCACCACAAAGGGTTGCTGACGATAGCGGCGTACGCCTGTTCCCGAACACCTATTCCACTGATCACCCTGATTATCCCAACACGCATTTCCATCTTTTTGCTCCTATCTTGATTTTGGAAGCCTCTATAGAATATTAGAATATTATGAACAGAAATAAACAAATAAAAACTTTGAAGTGTCAACATTTATTAGGGAATAATGTTAGCGGGTAATTCTTGTGTCAACCAGAAATTTGAATATCGCTCGTCAGACGTTTTTGTGCCTGTAGCGTAGAGAAGACGTTCCAAAGGGGAAAATATTTTTGAAATTTAGACTAGTTTTTAAGTTTATGAATCTTTTTGAAGTGATTTTTTCTGTAGCGAGTAAAAGGGAGATTTTTTTATAATTCTGGCACATGCGCTCTACGATATGTTGGTCACAAATGGTGTGTTTTAGTAAAATGCCACTTTAGCAAACTTGTATTATACAAACCATTCATTGCACAAACGTTTTAATTCCCTCGTTGAAGTGGCAGTGAAAGCAATGCTGATGCACTACTGTTGAATAAAATTTACTGCAGAGTGCGTTTCAGGTCTATACGCATGTGGTTACTAACAAATGAAACACCTCTTGGCAAAGAACATTTATTCAGAAAGAACTTGTGCCCAAGAAATTAAGAAGGCAACCTTACAGACAAAATGTTCCTCGCAAGCCACACGAATGTTTTTGACATCTTTTTCGTTCACGTAGCCGTGAACTGGTCGCAGCACAAGCCGTTCGTCTTCTGCTTTACCGCGTGGTGTTGTGGCACGCGCTGACAACCGGTGCATTGCGCGATTTGCTTGTTATTTTTTTTTTGGTGGCATTTACAAATGCAGGAAGCAGGGTGCGTCGTCGGAGGATGATGAGCAACTTGTGGCAACATATTCTGTAGTATAAATTAATGCCTAGGTGAAGAGTACTTTTTCATACGTACAATTTTTCTACCAACACTCAATGCGTCGAGAGTTAGCGATCACTTCAAGAAGTACAACCACACTTCTGTGTGCGGCGCATTCTTTAAAACGGCTTGTGCTTCATCAACACCTCTTATGTGGCATATTCAAGCTCAGCGTAGAGCACCCAATACTTACAATAACAAGGCTGGCAATGCTTCAAATAGGATCGAATTGAATCAATAGGGTCAAACATATATATTTCAGAGAAATAACAAAAATGGCTACAATAGTAAAACAAAGATCTTCCAAAAACATTGGCCCCGTATATGCATGTTTCACTGCAAATGTCGTCGAAAGACGATAGTCTTGCGTCTGAAGAAAGTGAACCAAGCGTTTATTGAATTTTCTGCACGAAAAAAGTCTGTGAATTGTATTGTGGAGGCGTTGCGTTAGAAAGTCTCGATCCGTGCAGTGAAGGTGAACGAGTGCATCGAGGATGAAGAAAGGAATGGCATCGAGGCACGTTAGACATGAGCGCTATCTGGCAGTTTCCTTAAAAACGAAGGAAGGCGTGCGCGCCTGCCTTGGAAGCGATAAGATGTAGAACGCAAAGTGACGGTCAAGTGCCACCACCTGCCTGTAGTGTCTCTACCGTCTCCATCGCCTTAGCGAAGCGCTGGAAACAGTTGCCTTTTTGAGCATCGCGTTGCATTGTCAGCGCAGCGTGATAAACGCCATGGTCCTTGGATTTACCTATGTATGCCTTCTTCGTAGCTCAGTTTTACAGCGAAAGCAGTTGTGAGATCACAACACTGGTCGCGTGCGCCGCAGTTGTTCGCCGTCACCGATATCCGTAACCACTATCGCGCAAACCGAGAAAAAATTAAGTAAACAAAAACATTCAGGACACAATGGGAGTAGAGACTGGGATTCAAGCCAATTACTTTACAACTGAGCAAAGCCAGAGCTTGGGACTCCCTGACAAACTTACACTAGGTAGGTTCATGTCTGGAGAAAAATGGCAGTAATGTTCTCAACAAAACGTTTTGCAGAGTTAAGGAACAGCCAGGCATCACACAAGACTAATTGCGTAGCGAGGGGGTCGTCGAATGTTAGTAGTAGTAATAGACTTTTATTCAGCCAAATTTACAGGCCGAGCATTTCGACCGCCTGTGCGATCAGTCGACACTGTTCTTCTTACCCTTCGGCGCCGATCCAGTCGAGCGAAGAGGTGATGGAAAGGAATGGGGGAGGGTAATAGCTTGATTGCTGAGCAGTTGGCCAGTAAAACAGGCAGTGAGACAGGTCAGCGTATGGGGAGGGACAATTAGGACAGCAGGGGTTAGACCTATATTTATAAAGGAAAAGGTTAGAGGCTGTTATCAGGCAGTTCATTTGGATGTGCCGTAGAGTTCGAGCCTCGAGTGCCGTGAGTGATGGATGAGGGGGAAGGTAAAGACGCTTGTCGAGCCGAAGCTGGAGATACAGCTCCTTGATAGTGTGACGCAAGGAGATCTGCCCATGGTTATTCGCGGAGCTCTCACTGTCTTCCAAAGGTGTGGGCCGGTGAATGAACGGTGCCTGGTGCAATATATCGTGGGCAAGCTGATGAGCTAGCTCATTGCCGTTAATACCCGAATGCCTAGGAACCCAGTGGAGGAAGACAGTGGAGGGTTGAAGAGCAGAGGCCGCTCGCTCGACCTCCTGTTGAAGAGTAGAGGGCAACGTGTTGTTCTGTATGCGACGGATGGCGGCTTGAGAGTCGGAGTAAATCGTGTACTCGGGGAGAGAAGGGAGGAAGGAAAATGACTGCACGGCGTGGACCATGGAAAGGACCTCGAGCGGAAGTACATTTGGTGGGTGTTAGTATGGCCCGCTGGTGTGCGTGTCAGTTGCCGAAAGGTGTGGACGGTAGATAACGTAGCCACACGAGCCCCGAGGAGCCATGTATGAGGCATCCGTGTAGGCAACTACCTGTGTAGAGAGAGGAGGAGAATGATGCTGTGCTGCCGCATGACGCCAGCTGGCATGAAGAACGGGAGACATATTGGATGGGAGGGGAAGGATGTGAAGATTAGAAGCAGTGGTGCTCGTGGCAGAAGGCAAGGTGGGGACGGAAACGGGAATGTGAGGGATACCGGGTTCGGCTGATAGCCATTGGCCTTGACGAGTGAGAGAAAGACGGGCAATCTGAGAGTCGTGGGGCAGAGAAATAAGAGAACGTAATGGATGGAAGAGGCCTGTGGCAAAGAGCTTAGTGGTAGAGGTAGTGACAGGGAAGTTTAGAGCTGCCTTGTAGAGGCCTAATAGAGCCCTTTCGAGTGTGTTGAGTTGCGTTTGGGTGAAATGAACATATCGTACAAAGTACAAGAATTTGTTAAGGGCAAGCGCATGTGCAACCCGGCACGCATGAGCCTCGTGGAGCCCCGACTGCAGAGTGACAACGCGTCGCAGGAGGTGGGTCACCGAGTGGCAAGTCCTCATAGCGGGATGTAGGGCCTGCGCGTTCTTTGTCGTGTGCAAAGGGAAGCCAAGAACTTTGCATTGCTGAACAGTGGAGATGAGAGAACTAGAAAGATGTAGGAAGATGAGGGTAATGTGGGAGCGCTGGTACGCAGACCGGTTTAGCAAAAGTACTTCACATTTCTCCGGTGCAGGGGACAGGCCAGCAGTAGCGAGAAAGGAAGCGATAAGGTCCAGGCCACGTTGCAAAGTATCCTGCACGTGGCCGGGACATCCAGACGTACACCAGAGAGTGATGTCGTCTGCATAAAAATATGGTGGAGGTCAGGTATTTGGGAGAGTTGGGAGGCAAGGGGGGCCATAGCCATATTAAATAGAGTAGGAGAGAGTACGGCACCTTGAGGAGTTCCGCGGGTGAGGGAATGTGGGTTAGACAAATGAGTATCGACTCTAAAGCGAGCAACTCGATTGGAAAGAAATGATCGGATGTAAGAACACATGTGGGAGCCACATGACACGGAGAAGAGATGAGCGCGTATGTGGTCATGACTCACGCCATCGAATGCCTTCCGTACATCGACGGCTACAAGCGCATGGATCTGACAATGAGAAGGTGAAAGAAAAGTTTTCTGAAGAACAAGGAACATGTCCTGCGCACAAACGTGGCGTCGGAAGCCAATAAGAGAAGCAGGAAAAAACCCTTTCGCCTCAATAAAATCAGACAGTCGAGTCAAGGCCATTTGCTCAAGCGTCTTGCCAATGCATGACGTCAAAGAAATAGGGCGAAGGTTAGAGAGAGATGGAGGTTTGCCCGACTTCGGAATCATGCAAATTAGAGATGATGTCCAAGAACTTGGAAGACAGCTGCTGTTCCATGCTTCGTTGAATGTGTGTAAGAGAAATTCCTTCGCGTTGTCGGGGAGATTACGTAATGTAGTATATTTTATCTCATCCTCACCGGGTGCCGAGTGGGTAGATTGAGTGGCTAAGGCAGCTTTCAGCTCCCTGAGCGTGAATGGGCGCTCCACGTCTTGGTTAGCTTCACCACAGTAATCTGGGTAGGAAGGTGATAGGGGGGGGGGGTGGGAGATACAGAGATTTAAAATTTTCAAACACATCAGATGGAGTCCCTTGAGCGACAGCTTTAGCTAGGGTGGGAGCAACGGCAGGCTTGGTACCTAAGAGAGACCTAAACAGAGACCATGTAGAGCGCGAGTGCAGTGCGGAGTCAAGGCCGTCACACAGCGTGTTCCAATGAGAGTGTTCGAGAGAAGTGCCGTAAGCGATAATTTCAGCCCACAGAGCATCAATTTGGAAGGAAAGTTAGACGTTGTGTGGCTAGGAGCGGAGAGCGCGTTTCAAACGTTGATGACATCGCCATAAGCGGAGAAAGTGAGGATCAGGGTCAGGAATGGGGAGTTGAAAACGAGCGCGCCGACTACAGGATGTCTTTGCTGCGGAGATCCGCGACGTCCAGTCGTCGTAAGTTTTAAATGAGTCAGACAAAGGTTATGACGGAATGCTTCCCAGTCAATGTGAGCGACTAGTTGTTTCTTCCTATTGTGGGAAAGAGGGGTCGTTATGTGTATAAGAAAGTGATTACTGAAAAGATTTTCAGCGGACAACTGCCAGTGAAAAGGAAGGGAACTCCGCGATAACTTGGGATCGGGTGTAGTGGAACGCTGTGAAACAGTGCCCGCTCGAGTAGGGGTGTCAGAAGTATTAGGAAGGGTAAGATGGCGTTCCTGGCCGAGGAAGTGTAGAAGACTACCTGGTTTGAGTGTTTGGGGGTAACCCCAGAGCCTATGAGGAGCATTAAAGTCACCCCCAAGGAGGATATGGGTGGTCGATGGAAGGGAGTGCAGGAATTTTCCAAGAGCACTAAACAAAGAGGACGTGACAGGCAGTTGTAAATGAACATCAGAGCAAGATAAATACGGGTAGATGGTTGGTAATAGACCACATCAACTAAATGTTTCAGGAGGGGGGAGGGTACGTCTAGTGGTTCAACGAGAACGTCATTGCGTACATGAATGGAAGCAAGTGGCTTTCCCGTCATAGCGTGATATGTACGGTAGCCAGGGACGGCAAGGGCCGCCCAAGTCTTCTGTTTAAGGAGAAAATGGGGTAATGTTTGGCGGGTGAGAAGATATTGGTGGAGAGGGTCCTATTATGGCGAAAGTTGCGGCAGTGCCACTGCAAAATATCGAGGCCCTTTTCACGCGCCATCTAGGTATTTGAAGTAGAGGAAGCGCCTACGCGTGCGCGTTCCTTCTTTTTTGCCGGGGGAAGCGACTCTTGCAGGGAGTTAAGCATATAGGTGAAAGATTCCAGTTGCTTAGATTGGGTTTCGAGGGTCGTAAGAATCCGGACAATTGAATTTTCCAGCTGGACCGAACGAGTGTGATGCGCAGTGGTGGTGGTTTCGACCATGTCGGCCACTTTGGTTACATGGGAGCTGGAGGTCGGGGTGGTGAGTGTGGTGAGTTGCTTATTTAGCTCCGTGAGTTGAGAGGTGATTGATTGATTGATTTGTTGGATTTAACGTCCCAAAACCACCATAAGATTATGAGAGACGCCGTAGTGGAGGGCTCCGGAAATTTTGACCACCTGGGGTTCTTTAACGTGCACCCAAATCTGAGCACATGGGCCTCGACATTTCTGCCTCCATCGGAAATGCAGCCGCCGCAGCCGGGATATGAACCCGCGACCTGCGGGTCAGCAGCCGAGTACCTTAGCCACTAGACCACCGCGGCGGGGCATGTGAGTTGAGAGGTAAGAGAGGATGTGGTAGTTGCGAGCGTCTGCGTCAGTGCGAGTATTTTCTGTTGTAGCTCATCTGAGACGCGTTGTTGCTCGCGCTGGTTGCGCTCCAACATAGCCAGTCGCAGATCGAAGGAGCGGCTCTCGTTACTTAAAGATGGTGAAGGTGTGTTTGATGAAGAAGTGCACATGGGAGGTGTTCCCTTAACCTTAGTGGCGTATGAGCCCGGGGGGGGGATGTTGCGGGAGGTGATAGGAACTCATGCGCTGAAGAGGAGGGTGGCGAAGGCTGTGTGGCTCGGCGCATGGCTATGCGACAGAGAAAAGCTGCTTTGGCGCAGTCGCGTTGCTTAGCTAGAAGGTAGGGGCAGGTGGAGTCGAGAGATGTGTGGGTGTTGACTTGGCAATGGATGCACCAGGGTTGGGTGCAAACGTGAGCATCGGGATCTGCTGGTAGAGGAGACGCACAGCGGCGGCACTTGGCCGGAACGCTGTGTCGGGGGTATTGATGAGCACGGTGCCCTATAGCAAGGCACCGAGTGCAAGTAGGGGGCTTAGGTTTATGTGGACGGCATCGGAAAGAGACGCGTTTGAAGTACACAAAGTGAGGGATGATGGTTCCAGCAAATGTTATGAGGGCGGATTCAGTGGAGCCCATCATACGTGTAGCGAGTATATCTGAAGTAAAGGATTCGAAGTCATGCAAGAGCTGAGATGTTGTGAAGTGACCACCGACGTTGTGTATGACGCCGAGACATGATATTGGAGGACTGGGGGCATAGGGCTTAATGGTGATCGGCTTACCATTAAGTTCCAGACTTGTGAGGGAGAGTAGGAGGTGGGCAGTGAGAGGTGAGTGCGTTTTCAGAAACACAAGGCTCTGAGCAGTTTTGGCTTGAGACCTCCGCACTGGTCTTGGGAGAGAGATTTGCGGCGGCTATGATGGTAGAAAGCAGGTCATAGAGAGGCAGTTTCGGCGTGAGTGTTCCAGGTGGAAGTTGGATTCCGACGGTGATGAGCTCGGAGCGGGGGCGGGCGGTCGAGGCAGGTTTTCGATTGGCACTAACGGTGTTCCAGCTGCCTTCAGGGGATGGCGTATTGTCTTCATTGTTCTGCGATGCCGTGAAGTCCATTTCCGTCGATAAGTCGGCAGATGAAGTGATGGAAGGCAGAACTTTGGCGATGGAAGGAACGACGCTCGTCGAAACGCGCTTGTCGACAGACTTGTAAATTTCAATGGGTAGGCCAGACGCAGATAAGGTGGGGAGAGCAGCGGGCGTGGTTGATTGCAACGCCAACGCTGCATTACGGCTCTCGGGCTCCGGCGTTTGCGTGCCTATCAAGCTGAGAGTTGCAGAGGCGCCACCAGCGTTGCACGTTGCTGGACCGTGCGCGCTGTTGAGGAACGCTGCCTGTTGCTGTATTGTTGTCGGCGCGGGGCTGGTGACATTGCCAGATGTTGACAGCGGAGGCACAGCTGTATCAACGGTACGACCGGAGGAGACTGGGCTTACCGACAGGGCATCAGTTGTCGTTGGTGTCGAGTGTTGGGCGGGACGCTGCATCGTGGAGGTGCAGGCGCGGCGCGTTAGGGTTAGCGTGGCGCCGCGCCGCTTCGTACTTTGGAAGGGGCCTGGAGGGCCATCCTGGGGTTGGACCGGGGCCCGGATGGTGTCGGCGTGTCCCGAAAGTCTTCTAGAAGGAATAGTGAGCTTGTCCAGACACGGGCCAAGAACACGTGAAAGTGGAGCACTGTGTGCGGCCAGGTAAACAAAACGGCGCCACTTGGCGGTCCGTCGAATGTTACAACTGCATTACAATAGCGCTAGGCGTAATTATTCTTCATTGTCAGCAGCAGCATGAACAAGTGCACAAAATTTCTTGCATTTGTGTAGTGGGTATGACGCTTCGCTGAAGAATAGCGAAGGATAGCGTTGTGAATGCCTGCACAAAGGTTATAATAAATGGCGTAGAGGGTACCATCTAAGTGTGCTTGCAGCAGTTACCGAAGTAGAGTAAAAAAAGCTTTGAAAGTCAACTCTCCCAGCTTTCGCTGTTACCGTGCTACGCGTTCTGCACAGGCCTGGCAGTTTTTTTTTTACCATGGCCTCCCTACGAGCACCGGCAACGCGGCGAATTCAAAGCTAGTAAAGTAGGCCGAGCTTTTACGATGAATATTGCGGTTCATCTACACGAGGCAAACAATGAGCCTCACGTTGCTTTGACCTGGATTGATTCTTACAGCCACAGAGAAATTCTAAAAAAAGGCAACCCTCTCACAGCTGATGACGGACAGCTGGAACCAGCAGCAAAGCTACTGTTCATCAAGCTTTGTTTTGCAAGTACTGCCAAGCTTTGGCCAAGATCCGAAGTTTTTGTTTACAGTACTACGTTTCACTCGACTTGGCAATTTCGGTATACTTCTATAGTTTCAGTTGGTTAACCACGCTACACTCTAACGCAAAATGGTGTTGAAAGAGTTTGTGGTTCGTCCTTTAGCGGACTAAGGGAGCTGCCACAACCACTACTCCTTATAGGGACTAACGACCGGGTCTAACAGTTGATCCCCACAGACCAGCTCAAGGGGGGACTAATATTTAGTCCTCATATTTACACCTTAGTGGGTAACCATTAGTCCCACAATTTACTTAAAAGATCTATGATTAGGTCCTCACATTTACTAATTATCGCGCAACCGTTAGTTTCCATTTTTACACCTTACGAGGCAACTGTTCGTTCTCACAGTTGCACCTCACCGGACAAACGGTTGGTCGACTCAAATACCTCAATCGTATGAACTTTTTATCCCTAGTTCAAATAATGTTTTTTTTTCCTATTCGATCTCCACCAAGCCTAATAATTTTTGCCTGTTTTTCTGCACATTGAGAAACAAACGGTGCGGAAGAGAACTTGCGAAAAAGAATTTACCCATGTGTGCGTCACTGCCTTCGCAGTCACTGCAAATGAAAGACAAAATGAGACTTTGACATTTCTTATTTTAATCTATACACATGAAGTTTCTCTATTCTTTGAGAGAATTCATGGTGAAATGTAAAAGTCCAGCCTTAATGTCACTTATTGTGCAGTCCTTATGAAGCTCCTCCGACAGAAGCGATAGATGACAGGCATTGCAGACGCCAGCGCACACAGCCTTCTGCATGTTGCGTGTCCATGGCTGTACAATAAGATAGTAAATATAGTTAGTCACACGTGACAGAAGATGAGGATGCACGCATATCACAAGTACTTACGTTCAAGTGGATATAAAAACATACGTGTAAATATGAAACGCAAATAACTTTACCTTCCCATCTCTTACGATCCTTCTGAAGCTGCTCCGACGAAAGCGATAGATGACAGGCACTGCAGAGGCCAGCGCACACAGCGACAGCCTTCTGCAGGGTGTGTGCCCACAGCTCCGCAATGAGATTGTAAAAATTGTTATTCACACGTGACGGAGCATGAATATGCATCGGTATGACAAATACGTGCAAAGTGAGATAAAATCATGCGTGTAAAATAGAGCATGCATATAATTTCCCCGTGATGCCCCAAATCGTCGAAAACGCATTTCAATCCCTATAGCGCAGCAGGTTAAGTGCGGTAGCCGCAGTCATAACTCCGAGGTGCCGTGAAGCACAGTGCCCCTAGCGAGGCGGCGAGTTCTAAGTGAGCGCCACCATTCAGCTCCAGCAAGCGAACGCGAGAACAAACACGGTGTTGCACGCGGAGCGTCTGCCACCAGCGAACCTTGAACAGGAGAGCGACCGCACGCTAAGCAGCCGCCATGAAAAGCACCGAGTTGGTTTAGATCTAGCCCCTAAAAAACCGATGGTAATGCAGCCTTTTTCTACAAACTTGAGCGAATTCAGTGAGAAACTTCAGTTCGCCGCCGTGGCAGCCGCCAACAGCCGGCGTCAGGCTGCTTGCGATCGATTGACGGGAAATACAACTGTAATGGCCACCAATTTAACAGACTAGGTTCCGACGCCAGCGAAAGCCCCGCCAGCCCGTGCCTGTGCAGCGCACGACATACCACAACGAAGCTCGTTACGAGCAATTGCAACGTGTTTTGCATGACTCTCAAAACAGCGACGAGGTCTCCGTGCAACATTGTCAGCCCGGAGCTCATCACGGCGGCCAAGACAGGTGAACACTCGATGAGCCATCGTCCGGGTGGCCGAGGGCAATGGCGGCCAATTTCCGGGCGGTTCATCCCTTTGGATGCACGTGGCACGCATCCCTCTGTGGTCACTCCACAACAGTCTATCCGTTCATCGCGTTCACCTAATGGGCTCCGTCAATTCTTTTTCGGGTAATTTTTCCTTAGAGTGTATGCACGTATCTCGTAGTTTTGAAGGAAACATGTCGCGGGATACGTTACGTGATGTTAGGTACGTGTTTATAGAGTTATGCATAGTTCCGCGATATTAGCTTGTTTAGGTCACGTGACTCGCATTGCGTTATGTTACGTGATTTATTCATCTAACTACTGCGTACTATGGTGCAAGGTGTCACGTGAGTGACTCTCACGTAAGCTTAGGTGGTTTTAGTCACCTGAATCCTTTTACGTGGTTTATGGCGGAGCATGCCATGTGTCTGGCTGTCACGTAACTTTGATTATGTAATAGTATTCATGATATTATCGAGGATTTTGTGTCCCAAGATCACGTTACGACTATCAAGAACGCTGTATTGGAAGACTGCGGAAACTGTGACCATCTATAGGTTCCTTTAACGTGCATTGGCACCGTACAGTGCACAGGCCTCTACCATTTTGCCTCAATGAAAGTGTGACCACCGCACCCTGCCGCGGTGGGCTTGTGGCTAAGGTACTCGACTGCTGACCCGCAAGTGGCGGGATTGAATCCCGGCTGCGGCGACTGCATTTCCGATGGAGGAGGAAATGCTGTATGCCTTTGTGTCCAGATTGGGGCGCACGTTAAAGAACCCCAGGTGGTCGATAATTCAGGAGCCCTCTACTACAGCGTCTCTCATAGTCACATAGTGGTTTAGGACGTTAAACTCTACATATCAAATCAAACCAGTCAGAGTGATACACCGCTACACCACCATGGCAGACGTTACATATTCTTGAGGTATTGTAGACTGGTCATGAACTGCTGCGTCATCCACACGTTTGTTTTTGCAGGTGACTTACTTTTAGGGACTGTTACACTATTTTTAGTCACTTGAATAGATATCGCGTGATGTTTAGTCGATTTAGCAGTTAAGTGACGCCACGTGTTGTGGTCTTGAGTAGTCGCGTTATATATCCTCGCAAAAAGCGTTACGTAACATCAGTCTCGTGGCTAGCTTTTACGTAGTGTTGCGTCCTTTTAGTGGGGTGGATAGCTGTTATGTAATGTCGATTGATTTTACTTATGAGAATAGTTATTGCGCAGGGTACCAGCGATTCCGCTCGCGTGACCAATGGTCACATGATGACACACATTTTCATTCATGTGAGCAGAAATTTATTGATAGTACGTGATTTGGAGTCAGTTTAATAGATACATTATGCTTGGACATTTCAGTCACGTAAACTTTCAAACGATTGTTGAAAGCCTTAAGTTTGTTACAAGCTTATAGTCGTCACTAGTTGTTACGGGATGTTACGCAGATTTACTAACGGGAATAGCTGCGTGTTGCTACGTAATTGTACTAATATTTTTGGGGGTTGAACGTCCCTGAACCACCATTTGATAAAGAGCCGCTGTATTGTAGGACTCCGAAAATTTCGTCCACCTGGAATTCTTTATTGTGCACCTCAATGTTTTTACGGGGAGATGACAACAGGATGATGTATTTATGTATTTGAACAATCAGAGTAATTGGAGAAATATCAGGTGAAATGGCGGAGACAGGAGCCAACACGTACTCCTCTTCTTCATCTAGGCAAGCGACACGTGATACAGCACTCCGACAGCGAAAGTGGCGAGTCGGTTTATCCTAAAAATTACGGTTTAGTATGAATGGTCACTATACACATGAATTGGTGGGGTCAGGTGTGCGATAGTGCTTCAGAGAGAAAACGTAATCGGTGTCGGTGCTTTTCGACTTCATGAAGTGCACTCGCTCGAAATCAGCAACCACTGTAACTTGCAAGGTGATCACTATTAGAGCCGGCATCCTTGAAATCCGCTTTGCAAGCTTTCAAGTTATGCGAACCGACACATTTTGGAATCACCACTTCCCACTGGGGAGTTTCACTACATGACCGAAACGTTGGCATTTAATGCACATCGGAGCTGGCTCCGTGTATTTAGCAGTTTTATCCCGAATATAGACGTTGTTTACGGCCGGTGGTCGCTAAGTGTCTGGGGCAAGCGCGAGTCCCGCCGAGTCTTTGAATGTAACTTTCACCCTCAGTCGTGAAAGACACCACTCGTCGAACCATGCTCCTGAAGGGAATAACCCCCTGAGGTTACGTTTATATGAGAAGATCTTCTTCTACGTAAAACTTCAGAAGACCTGTATTGAATTTATAGTTACCGATTCCTCAGTGGGAAAGCGCGAGATATGGCCGTTTGGATACACGAAGGCAACACGGTTGTCTGCATCGAAGGAATACTGGAAGCCAGCAAGGCTATCGCCCTCACCGACTCTGACGAATCTACTCCGACGACTCAAATCCTTCAACCAGCTTTCGACGTTATTCTGAGCCTTCCGACGCGTAGACGAAAATTAGTACAAGAACTGGGGAAGTACAAGAACTGCTTTTCGACACCGTCGAAAGTTCGACAGCCCCTGTTGCGAAACATCAAATTGTAACACAAGAAAATACCAGGCTACTCCTACAGAGTCCATGCAGAGTTTAGAGGTGAGAACAACAGGCCATGAAGAAGCAAGTCGACAAAATGCTACGTGACGACATTATCCAGCCTTCAAAGAGCTCATGGGTGTCACCAGGGCGTCACCAGCCATCCTGGTGCAGAAGATTGACGACTTGAAAGGGTCATCAGTTATGTGAGCTGGTCGCTATCTAAGGTGGAACTCCACAACTGAGAAGGAGTGTCTTGTCGTCATCTGGGCTACTTCCAACATTCGCCCCTACCTTTACGGCAGACATTTCAAATTTGTGAGCATGCCCCGCCGCGGTGCTCTAGTGGCCAAGGTACTCGGCTGCTGACCCGCAGGTCGCGGGTTCGAATCTCGGCTGCGGCGGCTGCATTTTTGATGAAGGTGAAAATGCTGTAGGCCCGTGTGCTCAGATTTTGGTGCAAGTTAAAGAACCCCAGGTGGTCAAACTTTCCGGAGCCTTCCACTACGGCGTCTCTCATAATCATATAGTGGTTTTTGGACGTTCAACCTCACATATCAATCGATCAAATCAAAGTTGTGAGCAACCACTACGCCCTCTCTTGGCTAGCCAACTTGAAGGACCCTTCAGGTCTCCTCGAACGGTGTAGCCTGAGACTTCAGAAATTCGACATCACCGTCGCTTACAAGTCCTCACGAAGGCACTCTGACGCCAACTGCCTCTCCCACGCTGCCGTTGACCCATCGCCGCTGGACAACGATGACTACGGCTGCTTTTTGCGAACCTCAAACGTCGATGATTTTGCAGAACAACAGCGAGCCGACCCATAAATCAAGGACCTCATGGATTACCTCGACGGCTAGGCTGCCGTGTTTACAAAGGTATTCAAGCAGGGACTTGTGCCATTTTTCTTGCGTAATGTAATGCTCGTCAAGAAAGACTTCTCGCCCCATCGGGTCAGCTTTCTCATCGTTCTACATTCGGCATTACATCCAGAAGCACTGGATACTTTGCGCGTAGCCCGATGGCTAAGCACTGTGAATTTTGCCGCACACTAGCGAGGATGCAGAAAAGATATTACGGGTACTGCCTCACTGCCGACGTCACAGATTATGTCAAAATCTGCCGAGACTGTCAGCGATAGAAGACGCCGCCAACTAGGCTAGCTGGGTTTCTGTAGCCCATTGACTCATCTTGCCGGCGAATCTGTCTATCTGCATGTCTGTCTCCTTGAAACGAATGGACGCACGGACAGACGCTTCGCCCCACTCATCTTTCACTTTTTGGATATGCTGTGAAAACCACTAACTAAATCTAGTTTCAATTATACGAAGGACATACACAGAGCGACATCTATAGAGTAACTGATAAACTGGAAGTGGCTACAGACTACTTCTACTACTACTACAGAGGAAGGAATGACCACAGCGTAAGGACTTTTGCCCCTAAAATGTCGCACGAGCTTCTGGGCTGACGCATTCATGATAAAAGGTATCCTGCGCGGCCGTTACGTTCAGCCTTGCTTTCGCCCAGATCGGCGTAATGAGTTTAAGAAAAGATACTGCACATTGCGAGCGTTTTTTAATTATCAGCAAAAATGAGCATATCATAAAGGGTCACGCTCTTCAAATAGTCGTTAGCCAAAGGCTCTTAAGGTGATCCTTTTTTTAAATAAGGAATGTCTGTAAATTGCCCACTCTAGTATATCTTTAGATGCGGCAATGTTTCCTGCTCACACGTCGGTGAGAGGAGCCTGTCATTATCTTTTATGAAAAATCTGTATTATTTATTGTCTGCTGAACATAACATACATTATATTATTATGAAAAGAAAATTGCAAATTCATATATATATGTGTATATATATATATACATATATATATATATAATATTATTATCTCTGATCATAATAAAAAAAAAACGTGAACGCCTAATTGTATGTGAGCAGTAGTTATTGAGGCAGTATATTTTGCAACAGAATTTTGTGTGGCCTACAGGGCGCTCCGAATTTTGGGTACTTAATTGAGACTGGGGCGCGCTTAGTAATTTATATATTGTTAGTTGTCTGAGCGATTACAAAGAAATATTTTTCTAATCTCAAAGCGATCAACTTTTATTACCATGATGTTTCGTAAATTTTTGTGGTAATTTTCTGCTTTTCGCCTTGGCGAAAAATTGCAATACGATGCGTGTTTACAGTTTTTTTTATAAAAGAATAATTTTTTTAGAATAATGTATTCACATTTTATGTTGTGTAGGTTGCTATAGTATACGCCTGAATTATTTTGAGAGTGAAAAAAGCAGAGACATTGCCGGAATAAGGTGAGAATTATGGCAAAAAAAAAGGATTTCAACTCATATTGCGGCCTAATTTTCACAATTTAGCAGTTTAGGTAAACAGATGACTTATTTATCTTTGCGCATAATCGTTTTACAATAAGCAGGAAGAATGTTTAAAATAAGTAGATTTTCATAAAAGACAGAAAAATATGTGGCATCTAAACACCCACAAGGCAGGACGAAGGTTGGCATTGTCTTGCCTCCACTGCATAGCACGTCCACGAGTGGTTTCGAGAGGTCCTTTTCGGCAGCGAATATTGCATGCCATACAACTGCTTGTCACTTTATTTAGTAGTACTGCTGTATAGAACGTTCAAATGGGGCAATAGTACTACTTTTATAGAACGGTATTTTCAACCTTGTACTCAAACGGCAGGTTATATTGAGCCGCTTCTTAATCCCAAGGCGTGGAAGTTATGGCGCACTCGATGTCCTCCAAGACAGTATTAGTGCATTCTGTTTGGCTTCTGCAAATAATAAACATAGTCTGAATATTATATAACAGCATAGTCAGAGTATCGTTTCCGTAAACTTTTTACGATGTTTCAGTAATAGGCCTATGCATAATCGCTGACACGTGGTGTGCATGATGATATGATGTGCCCTAAGTGCATACGTGAAAGATTATTCGTTACGTGTCCATAGAAACTTGACTCGCCAATTCCTGAAATATTTCAACTTTTTCATTTTTCAGTGGTTCTAGGCTCTTGCAAGCACGTCACCATGACCGGGCAGGCTTTTATTACAACATTTTAAGCAACTTCTGATCAATACGAAAGAGGGGATGAAAACTTTATTATTGCTCCGAAAATGGTGATTGAAGTGTCATTTATGGGCATGATGTCGAATCTTTTCTAACTTGTTTACCTACGAAGGTCATGTTATGAAGCACACTAGAGGTAATCGACCACGCATCGGTCTACTCATAAAGCATATTAAAACAGCTTAGATGAATTAAAATATATATATTCCTTTAACCATTACAAAATTATGTCTATTAGTTATCAGAAGCCAAACACAACGCCTCAGTACTGCATCGCAGGCAACGGAATGCATTATAATTTTGCCTTTCAGAATTAGAAGCGGCTTAATATAGCCAGCCCTTTGATAGTTTAAGAAGAGAGAGACCGTTCCATAAAACTAGAAATATTGGTCTTTTTGACGTTTTATACAGCTGTTTACATCTACATCCCTGGACGACTTTATGCTCTCCCATGGTAGAGCACCTAGTTCTCTAAGTCGTTACGCACTTTTCCTTAACACGCAGTTTTACTAAAAGAAGTGACAACAAGTTGTACAAAATGCATTATTCGTTCTCGAAAATTCCTCGCTGGAACCTCGCGTTGACGTGCTATGCAACGAAGGCGAGGCAAAGGCAGGCTTCCTGCTACCTCGTGGGTGTGCAGATGATAATTCTTTTTTTCCTCCCTTCAAACAAAATCTCCTCTTTTAAAACTATCTACGCGTCTTCGCAATGAGTCATACTATTCTGCATTATATGAGCTACATTTTTACTTAGATTGTTTCTTGAGAAAATTAGGGCACAACCTGAAATAAAATGATAATTTCCCCAACTTTGTCGCCATAGTCTGACAAAGGGTTTGCTTCATTCACTCTAGAAGTAGTTTATTCATATAATATATGAAGATACACAGCAGAAAATGTAAATACATTCCTCACGAAAAAACTGCGTTTTCACAAAAACACGAAACCTGCAGCATGCTGCAATTTTTCGCCAAAGCGAGAAATAAAGAAAAATGAAATAAAAATAAATGAACTGTCCTAGTCATGAAAGTGGAATGCTTTGGATTAAGAAAAGCTTGCTCCGTCGTAATTGCTTAAACCAGTATTATATATAAATTACTCAACACAAAAAATTCACTTGGGAGTGCTCTCTGCGCAATACATTATTTTTGCGATATACAATGCCTGATTAACTACTTTTCACACTTAAATATACCTGCACAATTTCTTTCAGCGTGATCGGGGATTGCCCGAAATCAACGGGGTACAATATTATGAAATTCCCCCAATCACACGCACACACACGCAAACACACACACCTCACACACACTATATATATATATATATATATATATATATATATATATATATAAATATATATATATATATATATATATATATATATTTATATATATATATATATATAATTACATCTAACAGACAGTAATGCCAAAGAATGTATAGGGTAAGTTATTAGAACAAATGGAATGTCAATAACAAGGAAGAAAAGTGGGTGAAAAAATAACCAGCCGTGAGAAGGAATCGAACCTACGACCTTCGAATAACGCGTTCGATGCTCTATTCGAAGGTTCGAAGGTCGTAAGTTTGATTCCTGCTCACGGCTGGTTATTTTTTCACCCACTTTTCTTTCTTTTTATTGACATTCCATTTGTTCTAATAACTTCCCCTATACATTCTTTGGCATTACTGTCTGTTAGATCTCATTATTATTGTGTCAAAACACTGAAAAACGAGCCCTCAGGTATACACCTCTTTCCCTTATATATATATATATATATATATATATATATATATATATATATATATATATATATATATATATATATATATATATATAATTCAAAAAAAGAAATTCTGTGGGTCCGGTGCAAATATATTTAAGAATAAAGGAGCACACTTACGAAAATTTGATAATTGTTTACTCTACGTTTCGGCCGTGGCACGGCCTTCGTCAGGATTAACAGAAATACGAGTATGTGGCCGCTTTTATGGGCAGGCATGAACACGTCAGTACAAAACACGTGCGATCAGCATATGGGTGTCACAAAAAGTCTTTAAAACAGCCGTGACTACACTACAAACCATTAAAATCCAATACAATAGACAAGATTGTGGGCATGTAAAAGGCATTTGTAACATTCACCATTGACGACGAGGATCACGCATGAAAAAAATAAATATGTGATAACCTTTAGGAAGTATTTATACGTCAAGGATGCTTCTTTGAATATATCTCAAAATTTCGGACGTCAGGGCATCGTAGAAAGGCATGACACTTTTCCTACGCATTCGTTAATGCCAAATAACAGACTGTTGAACTTGTGAATCAAGAACGATTCTCAAATTTCGCAATCATGGTGCGATTTAAAGCCAGATTCTAATAGTGTTACCATAATCTTGTCAAACGAATGACCTGGTAGATGACAATGCTTGGACAATGGAAGATGTGGCAAACTGTTTACGTGTGATTTGTGGTTGTTGAAACGGATGCGAAAAGATGTCTCGGTTTGACCGATGTATTGCATGTGGCAGATTGAGCATTCAAGTAAGTAAATGAGCATTGAGCATTAAGTAAGTAAATGAGCATTGAGCATTCAAGTAAGTCATTTCAGACGTAGCAGGCCTTAAGTTAAGACTTAAACCTTTAGGTACTGTTGATGTAGCAATATACATCTTTAAGGTGGAACCATGCAGGACTAGCAATAATCTCTCCAGGTGGGACAACACGCTCAAACAAGCGTCTCTGGAACTCACGCACATTGTGACTAACCATTATGAGTCATCCGGAAAACAGCTAAGGAACAAAGAGAACCAACTCTTTGCTACGCGGAATTTCACTGCCGATGAAAGAGCGTCACTTGATAACTACAGACAAGAAAAAATTCGCGAGCTCAGCGACAAAAAATATAAAAAGTTCATACGCGATAACATTTGCACAAGCGTCAGCACTCTTGATGACGCAACGTCTTCAGTGCATTCGTCCTCCGTAGAAGCTGGAAATATAGTAAATATTTCTAGCGCCACGTTATCGGCTGAAGAATTGAGCGTTCTTTCCCGTGGTTTGAACTTTTGTCCTGCCACTGGAGGATACCATGAATTCCAACTAATCAGTGACTTACACTATTTTGAAAGAAGCATGCGTTTACGCGAATACTTTCATAATCGGCCTCCATCTATCAAAACAGCATTTTTTTCTACTAAGCACTGGACTCCCCCTTCCCAAAGGGCTAAATGTCTCGATATTTACATTGCAGCGAGATGTACTCGAGATATTTACAGTGCAGCGAGATGTACTCGAAGCGTACAAAAAGCAATCGCCGTTTCACCGCAACCTAATGGACAAAGAAAAACAAACGATCCAGACCCTGGCTTCTCGAGACGACATCGTCATCAAACCGGCCGATAAAGGGGGAGCAATCGTAATAATGAATAAGGCTGATTACCTTCGTGAGGCCTACAGGCAATTAAATGACCACACATTTTACAGACATTTGAGCTACGACCCAACCGAGGAATTCAAGACCAAAGTAAAAGAAACTTTAAAGGAGCTTGTAAGAAAAAATAAAATTCCAGAAACTGTGCTTAAATCCTTAGTCCCCCTGAGTCCGGTAGCTGGTAGATTTTATCTGCTTCCTAAGATTCATAAACAAAATAATCCAGGCCGGCCAATTATTTCAGGAATAGGAACCATTACGGAAAGCCTGTCTCGATATGAGACAGCCTAATTAGTTCAATTCCTCCTAACTTTTCTTCATATGTCAAGCACACTAATCACTTTCTGCGTGACATTGTAAATATGCGTGTTCCGAGTGAGGCTCTTCTGGTCACACTAGATGTGGTGTCACTGTACACAAATATACCCCATGCGGACGGGATTCGTTCTGTACTCCAAGCATACAATGACTTGGTAAATGACAAACCCATCGACGGTTCCACCTTGGGCACTATTTTATCACTGATACTCGAGCTTAACAACTTTAAATTTAACGGTGAACATTATGTTCAAACCAGCGGCACCTCGATGGGCACAAAAATAGGTCCCAATTATGCGAACATCTTCATGGGCATTCTAGAAAATAACTTTCTCGCCACTCGTGACCTTAAACCACTTTATTACAAACGCTTCATTGACGACATTTTCTTAATTTGGCACCATGGTGAAGCGGCATTACATTCTTTCATTGCAGACTTTAACAAAGTAAAACCATCCATCTCTTTTTCCCACTCTTATTCACCAGTCACCATAAACTTCCTTGACGTCAATGTAGCTTTAAGCAATGGTAAACTAACGACAAACTTACACAGGAAGCCCACTGACCGACAAAGATATCTTCATTTTAAAAGTAGCCATGTCAAACACTGCAAAACAAGTATCCCCTATAGCCAAGCTATCCGTTTTAAAAGAATTTGTTCGGACAACAGGGATTTCACTCGCAACTGTGACCAGCTCCGTAAAGCATTAACCGAGCAAGAATATCCTTCACAAATAATTGACGACGCTCTCCAACGGGCCAAATGTCTCGATAGGAAAGAGCTCATCAGTAAAGACAAGCGATTAGCGCCACCTTCCCGAACCAACCTCGTTCTAACACATTCTGCATCTATTCCTAACGTGTCGCATATACTCAGAAAGCATTACAACATACTGACACAGAGCGATCGGCTTAAGGACATCTTCACTGAATCACCGCGGGTTGTATATCGGAGATCGAGGAACTTGCGCGACATGGTAACTTCTTCCAAGACTAGATTCATTGCTCCCGTTGGTTGTCACCCCTGTAAAAAAACGCGATGTAAAGTTTGTGCGCACATGACCACTGCAACTGTCGCTAAAAGCACGGCATCTAACTTTTCACTTAGGATTAAAGGGGACTTAAACTGCGATAGCAGCAACATCATTTACTTACTTGAATGCTCAATCTGCCACATGCAATACATCGGTCAAACTGAGACATCTTTTCGCATCCGTTTCAACAACCACAAATCACACGTAAACAGTTTGCCACATCTTCCATTGTCCAAGCATTGTCATCTACCAGGTCATTCGTTTGACAAGATTATGGTAACACTATTAGAATCTGGCTTTAAATCGCACCGTAATCGCGAAATTCGAGAATCGTTCTTGATTCACAAGTTCAACAGTCTGTTATCCGGCATTAACGAATGCGTAGGAAAAGTGTCATGCCTTTCTACGATGCCCTGACGTCCGAAATTTTGAGAAATATTGAAAGAAGCATCCTTGACGTATAAATACTTCCTAAAGGTTATCACATATTTATTTTTTTCATGCGTGATCCTCGTCGTCAATGGTGAATGTTACAAATGCCTTTTACATGCCCACAATCTTGTCTATTGTATTGGATTTTAATGGTTTGTAGTGTAGTCACGGCTGTTTTAAAGACTTTTTGTGACACCCATATGCTGATCGCACGTGTTTTGTACTGACGTGTTCATGCCTGCCCATAAAAGCGGCCACATACTCGTATTTCTGTTAATCCTGACGAAGGCCGTGCCACGGCCGAAACGTAGAGTAAACAATTATCAAATTTTCGTAAGTGTGCTCCTTTATTCTTAAATATATTTGCACCGGACCCACAGAATTTCTTTTTTTGAATTATATATATATATATATATATATATATATATATATATATATATATATATATATATATATATATATATATATATATATATATATATATATATATATATATATAAGGGAAAGAGGTGTATACCTGAGGGCTCGTTTTTCAGTGTTTTGACACAATAATAATGAGATCTAACAGACAGTAATGCCAAAGAATGTATAGGGGAAGTTATTAGAACAAATGGAATGTCAATAAAAAGAAAGAAAAGTGGGTGAAAAAATAACCAGCCGTGAGCAGGAATCAAACTTACGACCTTCGAACCTTCGAATAGAGCATCGAACGCGTTATTCGAAGGTCGTAGGTTCGATTCCTTCTCACGGCTGGTTATTTTTTCACCCACTTTTCTTCCTTGTTATTGACATTCCATTTGTTCTAATAACTTACCCTATACATTCTTTGGCATTACTGTCTGTTAGATGTAATTATATATATATATATATATATATATATATATATATATATATATATATATATATATATATATATATATATATATATATTTATATATATATATATATATATATATATAGTGTGTGTGAGGTGTGTGTGTTTGCGTGTGTGTGCGTGTGATTGGGGGAATTTCATAATATTGTACCCCGTTGATTTCGGGCAATCCCCGATCACGCTGAAAGAAATTGTGCAGGTATATTTAAGTGTGAAAAGTAGTTAATCAGGCATTGTATATCGCAAAAATAATGTATTGCGCAGAGAGCACTCCCAAGTGAATTTTTTGTGTTGAGTAATTTATATATAATACTGGTTTAAGCAATTACGACGGAGCAAGCTTTTCTTAATCCAAAGCATTCCACTTTCATGACTAGGACAGTTCATTTATTTTTATTTCATTTTTCTTTATTTCTCGCTTTGGCGAAAAATTGCAGCATGCTGCAGGTTTCGTGTTTTTGTGAAAACGCAGTTTTTTCGTGAGGAATGTATTTACATTTTCTGCTGTGTATCTTCATATATTATATGAATAAACTACTTCTAGAGTGAATGAAGCAAACCCTTTGTCAGACTATGGCGACAAAGTTGGGGAAATTATCATTTTATTTCAGGTTGTGCCCTAATTTTCTCAAGAAACAATCTAAGTAAAAATGTAGCTCATATAATGCAGAATAGTATGACTCATTGCGAAGACGCGTAGATAGTTTTAAAAGAGGAGATTTTGTTTGAAGGGAGGAAAAAAAGAATTATCATCTGCACACCCACGAGGTAGCAGGAAGCCTGCCTTTGCCTCGCCTTCGTTGCATAGCACGTCAACGCGAGGTTCCAGCGAGGAATTTTCGAGAACGAATAATGCATTTTGTACAACTTGTTGTCACTTCTTTTAGTAAAACTGCGTGTTAAGGAAAAGTGCGTAACGACTTAGAGAACTAGGTGCTCTACCATGGGAGAGCATAAAGTCGTCCAGGGATGTAGATGTAAACAGCTGTATAAAACGTCAAAAAGACCAATATTTCTAGTTTTATGGAACGGTCTCTCTCTTCTTAAACTATCAAAGGGCTGGCTATATTAAGCCGCTTCTAATTCTGAAAGGCAAAATTATAATGCATTCCGTTGCCTGCGATGCAGTACTGAGGCGTTGTGTTTGGCTTCTGATAACTAATAGACATAATTTTGTAATGGTTAAAGGAATATATATATTTTAATTCATCTAAGCTGTTTTAATATGCTTTATGAGTAGACCGATGCGTGGTCGATTACCTCTAGTGTGCTTCATAACATGACCTTCGTAGGTAAACAAGTTAGAAAAGATTCGACATCATGCCCATAAATGACACTTCAATCACCATTTTCGGAGCAATAATAAAGTTTTCATCCCCTCTTTCGTATTGATCAGAAGTTGCTTAAAATGTTGTAATAAAAGCCTGCCCGGTCATGGTGACGTGCTTGCAAGAGCCTAGAACCACTGAAAAATGAAAAAGTTGAAATATTTCAGGAATTGGCGAGTCAAGTTTCTATGGACACGTAACGAATAATCTTTCACGTATGCACTTAGGGCACATCATATCATCATGCACACCACGTGTCAGCGATTATGCATAGGCCTATTACTGAAACATCGTAAAAAGTTTACGGAAACGATACTCTGACTATGCTGTTATATAATATTCAGACTATGTTTATTATTTGCAGAAGCCAAACAGAATGCACTAATACTGTCTTGGAGGACATCGAGTGCGCCATAACTTCCACGCCTTGGGATTAAGAAGCGGCTCAATATAACCTGCCGTTTGAGTACAAGGTTGAAAATACCGTTCTATAAAAGTAGTACTATTGCCCCATTTGAACGTTCTATACAGCAGTACTACTAAATAAAGTGACAAGCAGTTGTATGGCATGCAATATTCGCTGCCGAAAAGGACCTCTCGAAACCACTCGTGGACGTGCTATGCAGTGGAGGCAAGACAATGCCAACCTTCGTCCTGCCTTGTGGGTGTTTAGATGCCACATATTTTTCTGTCTTTTATGAAAATCTACTTATTTTAAACATTCTTCCTGCTTATTGTAAAACGATTATGCGCAAAGATAAATAAGTCATCTGTTTACCTAAACTGCTAAATTGTGAAAATTAGGCCGCAATATGAGTTGAAATCCTTTTTTTTTTGCCATAATTCTCACCTTATTCCGGCAATGTCTCTGCTTTTTTCACTCTCAAAATAATTCAGGCGTATACTATAGCAACCTACACAACATAAAATGTGAATACATTATTCTAAAAAAATTATTCTTTTATAAAAAAAACTGTAAACACGCATCGTATTGCAATTTTTCGCCAAGGCGAAAAGCAGAAAATTACCACAAAAATTTACGAAACATCATGGTAATAAAAGTTGATCGCTTTGAGATTAGAAAAATATTTCTTTGTAATCGCTCAGACAACTAACAATATATAAATTACTAAGCGCGCCCCAGTCTCAATTAAGTACCCAAAATTCGGAGCGCCCTGTAGGCCACACAAAATTCTGTTGCAAAATATACTGCCTCAATAACTACTGCTCACATACAATTAGGCGTTCACGTTTTTTTTTATTATGATCAGAGATAATAATATTATATATATATATATGTATATATATATATACACATATATATATGAATTTGCAATTTTCTTTTCATAATAATATAATGTATGTTATGTTCAGCAGACAATAAATAATACAGATTTTTCATAAAAGATAATGACAGGCTCCTCTCACCGACGTGTGAGCAGGAAACATTGCCGCATCTAAAGATATACTAGAGTGGGCAATTTACAGACATTCCTTATTTAAAAAAAGGATCACCTTAAGAGCCTTTGGCTAACGACTATTTGAAGAGCGTGACCCTTTATGATATGCTCATTTTTGCTGATAATTAAAAAACGCTCGCAATGTGCAGTACCCTATCGGAAAAAAACGAATGGTGGGCATGGTGGAAACCACCACCCACCATTATAGTGGATTAATGTAGTGGGTGAATGGTGGGAAACGCCCACCATGGCGCATGGTGGGTATGGTGGGTGCTGCAGTGCCGGCAACACTTGAGCGCGAAATGACGTCAGAATCACCGTGACGAGCTGCCACAAAAAATAAAAAATAATTCTATAAAAACGGTATAAAAACACCCGTCTCGTGAAAAAAAAACAAGGCGCCACGGAGGATCGAACGTGCAACCTGCGGATTCCCATTCGAAGACGCTAACCACTGCGCCACACCAACATGACGTTGATTGTGTGTTAAATACTTAGTTGCCATACAAACTTAAGGTTCAACTTAGTTATGTTTGTCGTGTACACAACATAGACAAGATCTACACCTGCTACTAAATATTGCACATTTATTAAACACAAGCAACTGCGGCCTGTAACGATTGCCACTATGTTAATGACACTAGTGCTATTTTTTGCAATTCACAACTTCAAGAAAAAAAAAACCAAATGGACTGGGGAGCAGCGACAGTTTACCGGCGGGGTCTGCCAAGATTAATATCCGTTTCGCGCTCGTTCTAAGGGGCGACATCTGCTCACGCTTTATGACGCTTCTAGGCTCATTCCATAGATACACCCGCCTAATTTATTTGATGTAGTATTGGGATGCTTTTCGCGCAATGTAGAGGGCGGTCGCGCCAGCGCAATGCTGTAGCTCTTTCGCTAAAGCAACAACTATATAACGGCTTCGCCAAAACGAATGCAGTGTGCCGGAAACATTACGCTATCATATTGGTTCACCAAGCACACGAATTGCCACGTCTGACTTCTCGTACGAAAGCTAGAGAAGTGCCGGCGAGTGTGACTGGCGGCTGTCGGTGAGAAGACACTTAATTACGTTCTCTGGGAGTGCTTTAATCGCGTCGCATCGATGTTTGTTGCTTCTTGAGCGGACACCATACACAATGAAAAATGCTTCATTTAGGTTAATTGATGCCACATGGCTGCGCTGTATTGTCATACTTAATTGTCGTAATCATGTATTCTGAAACCCGGAAGCACGGATAACACAATTGTACGGGCTCGGTCAGTAGGCCTAAACTTTGGTGGAAATCATGGTGGTAGAACATGTAGTATACGGATCCCAGCTTTGTACACTATATAAATTGCCCGCTATTATAAGCCCACCCATCATCTGCTTACTGCTTCCCAGCATTATCGCGATGGTGGGCAGAGCTTCTCAGCTTGGTACACCATGTGGCCCACCATAACAAGCAGCACCCATCATCTGCTTAGTGCTTCCCAGCATTATCGCAATGGTGGGAAGAGTTTCTCAGCTTGGTACACCATGTAGCCCACCATAATAAGCACCACCCACCATATGCTTAGGGCTTCCCAGCATTATCGCAATGGTGGGCAGAGTGTCCCATTATTGCCCGCTATCTAGCCTCTGCTTTCCACCATCATTTCCACTTTACCCATCATCTGTACACCATACCACCCAGTATGTCCCGGCATAACCACCATATTTTCCACTACGTCCCACCATAGCCATCATAATTTCCACCATGCCCACTATTATTTCCACTACGCCCACCATGTTTTCCAGTATCCACCATGGCAATTTTTCCGATAGGGTAATCTTTTCTTAAACTCATTACGCCGATCTGGGCGAAAGCAAGGCTGAACGTAACGGCCGCGCAGGATACCTTTTATCATGAATGCGTCAGCCCAGAAGCTCGTGCGACATTTTAGGGGCAAAAGTCCTTACGCTGTGGTCATTCCTTCCTCTGTAGTAGTAGTAGAAGTAGTCTGTAGCCACTTCCAGTTTATCAGTTACTCTATAGATGTCGCTCTGTGTATGTCCTTCGTATAATTGAAACTAGATTTAGTTAGTGGTTTTCACAGCATATCCAAAAAGTGAAAGATGAGTGGGGCGAAGCGTCTGTCCGTGCGTCCATTCGTTTCAAGGAGACAGACATGCAGATAGACAGATTCGCCGGCAAGATGAGTCAATGGGCTACAGAAACCCAGCTAGCCTAGTTGGCGGCGTCTTCTATCGCTGACAGTCTCGGCAGATTTTGACATAATCTGTGACGTCGGCAGTGAGGCAGTACCCGTAATATCTTTTCTGCATCCTCGCTAGTGTGCGGCAAAATTCACAGTGCTTAGCCATCGGGCTACGCGCAAAGTATCCAGTGCTTCTGGATGTAATGCCGAATGTAGAACGATGAGAAAGCTGACCCGATGGGGCGAGAAGTCTTTCTTGACGAGCATTACATTACGCAAGAAAAATGGCACAAGTCCCTGCTTGAATACCTTTGTAAACACGGCAGCCTAGCCGTCGAGGTAATCCATGAGGTCCTTGATTTATGGGTCGGCTCGCTGTTGTTCTGCAAAATCATCGACGTTTGAGGTTCGCAAAAAGCAGCCGTAGTCATCGTTGTCCAGCGGCGATGGGTCAACGGCAGCGTGGGAGAGGCAGTTGGCGTCAGAGTGCCTTCGTGAGGACTTGTAAGCGACGGTGATGTCGAATTTCTGAAGTCTCAGGCTACACCGTTCGAGGAGACCTGAAGGGTCCTTCAAGTTGGCTAGCCAAGAGAGGGCGTAGTGGTTGCTCACAACTTTGATTTGATCGATTGATATGTGAGGTTGAACGTCCAAAAACCACTATATGATTATGAGAGACGCCGTAGTGGAAGGCTCCGGAAAGTTTGACCACCTGGGGTTCTTTAACTTGCACCAAAATCTGAGCACACGGGCCTACAGCATTTTCGCCTTCATCAAAAATGCAGCCGCCGCAGCCGAGATTCGAACCCGCGACCTGCGGGTCAGCAGCCGAGTACCTTGGCCACTAGAGCACCGCGGCGGGGCATGCTCACAAATTTGAAATGTCTGCCGTAAAGGTAGGGGCGAATGTTGGAAGTAGCCCAGATGACGACAAGACACTCCTTCTCAGTTGTGGAGTTCCACCTTAGATAGCGACCAGCTCACATAACTGATGACCCTTTCAAGTCGTCAATCTTCTGCACCAGGATGGCTGGTGACGCCCTGGTGACACCCATGAGCTCTTTGAAGGCTGGATAATGTCGTCACGTAGCATTTTGTCGACTTGCTTCTTCATGGCCTGTTGTTCTCACCTCTAAACTCTGCATGGACTCTGTAGGAGTAGCCTGGTATTTTCTTGTGTTACAATTTGATGTTTCGCAACAGGGGCTGTCGAACTTTCGACGGTGTCGAAAAGCAGTTCTTGTACTTCCCCAGTTCTTGTACTAATTTTCGTCTACGCGTCGGAAGGCTCAGAATAACGTCGAAAGCTGGTTGAAGGATTTGAGTCGTCGGAGTAGATTCGTCAGAGTCGGTGAGGGCGATAGCCTTGCTGGCTTCCAGTATTCCTTCGATGCAGACAACCGTGTTGCCTTCGTGTATCCAAACGGCCATATCTCGCGCTTTCCCACTGAGGAATCGGTAACTATAAATTCAATACAGGTCTTCTGAAGTTTTACGTAGAAGAAGATCTTCTCATATAAACGTAACCTCAGGGGGTTATTCCCTTCAGGAGCATGGTTCGACGAGTGGTGTCTTTCACGACTGAGGGTGAAAGTTACATTCAAAGACTCGGCGGGACTCGCGCTTGCCCCAGACACTTAGCGACCACCGGCCGTAAACAACGTCTATATTCGGGATAAAACTGCTAAATACACGGAGCCAGCTCCGATGTGCATTAAATGCCAACGTTTCGGTCATGTAGTGAAACTCCCCAGTGGGAAGTGGTGATTCCAAAATGTGTCGGTTCGCATAACTTGAAAGCTTGCAAAGCGGATTTCAAGGATGCCGGCTCTAATAGTGATCACCTTGCAAGTTACAGTGGTTGCTGATTTCGAGCGAGTGCACTTCATGAAGTCGAAAAGCACCGACACCGATTACGTTTTCTCTCTGAAGCACTATCGCACACCTGACCCCACCAATTCATGTGTATAGTGACCATTCATACTAAACCGTAATTTTTAGGATAAACCGACTCGCCACTTTCGCTGTCGGAGTGCTGTATCACGTGTCGCTTGCCTAGATGAAGAAGAGGAGTACGTGTTGGCTCCTGTCTCCGCCATTTCACCTGATATTTCTCCAATTACTCAGATTGTTCAAATACATAAATACATCATCCTGTTGTCATCTCCCCGTAAAAACATTGAGGTGCACAATAAAGAATTCCAGGTGGACGAAATTTTCGGAGTCCTACAATACAGCGGCTCTTTATCAAATGGTGGTTCAGGGACGTTCAACCCCCAAAAATATTAGTACAATTACGTAGCAACACGCAGCTATTCCCGTTAGTAAATCTGCGTAACATCCCGTAACAACTAGTGACGACTATAAGCTTGTAACAAACTTAAGGCTTTCAACAATCGTTTGAAAGTTTACGTGACTGAAATGTCCAAGCATAATGTATCTATTAAACTGACTCCAAATCACGTACTATCAATAAATTTCTGCTCACATGAATCAAAATGTGTGTCATCATGTGACCATTGGTCACGCGAGCGGAATCGCTGGTACCCTGCGCAATAACTATTCTCATAAGTAAAATCAATCGACATTACATAACAGCTATCCACCCCACTAAAAGGACGCAACACTACGTAAAAGCTAGCCACGAGACTGATGTTACGTAACGCTTTTTGCGAGGATATATAACGCGACTACTCAAGACCACAACACGTGGCGTCACTTAACTGCTAAATCGACTAAACATCACGCGATATCTATTCAAGTGACTAAAAATAGTGTAACAGTCCCTAAAAGTAAGTCACCTGCAAAAACAAACGTGTGGATGACGCAGCAGTTCATGACCAGTCTACAATACCTCAAGAATATGTAACGTCTGCCATGGTGGTGTAGCGGTGTATCACTCTGACTGGTTTGATTTGATATGTAGAGTTTAACGTCCTAAACCACTATGTGACTATGAGAGACGCTGTAGTAGAGGGCTCCTGAATTATCGACCACCTGGGGTTCTTTAACGTGCGCCCCAATCTGGACACAAAGGCATACAGCATTTCCTCCTCCATCGGAAATGCAGTCGCCGCAGCCGGGATTCAATCCCGCCACTTGCGGGTCAGCAGTCGAGTACCTTAGCCACAAGCCCACCGCGGCAGGGTGCGGTGGTCACACTTTCATTGAGGCAAAATGGTAGAGGCCTGTGCACTGTACGGTGCCAATGCACGTTAAAGGAACCTATAGATGGTCACAGTTTCCGCAGTCTTCCAATACAGCGTTCTTGATAGTCGTAACGTGATCTTGGGACACAAAATCCTCGATAATATCATGAATACTATTACATAATCAAAGTTACGTGACAGCCAGACACATGGCATGCTCCGCCATAAACCACGTAAAAGGATTCAGGTGACTAAAACCACCTAAGCTTACGTGAGAGTCACTCACGTGACACCTTGCACCATAGTACGCAGTAGTTAGATGAATAAATCACGTAACATAACGCAATGCGAGTCACGTGACCTAAACAAGCTAATATCGCGGAACTATGCATAACTCTATAAACACGTACCTAACATCACGTAACGTATCCCGCGACATGTTTCCTTCAAAACTACGAGATACGTGCATACACTCTAAGGAAAAATTACCCGAAAAAGAATTGACGGAGCCCATTAGGTGAACGCGATGAACGGATAGACTGTTGTGGAGTGACCACAGAGGGATGCGTGCCACGTGCATCCAAAGGGATGAACCGCCCGGAAATTGGCCGCCATTGCCCTCGGCCACCCGGACGATGGCTCATCGAGTGTTCACCTGTCTTGGCCGCCGTGATGAGCTCCGGGCTGACAATGTTGCACGGAGACCTCGTCGCTGTTTTGAGAGTCATGCAAAACACGTTGCAATTGCTCGTAACGAGCTTCGTTGTGGTATGTCGTGCGCTGCACAGGCACGGGCTGGCGGGGCTTTCGCTGGCGTCGGAACCTAGTCTGTTAAATTGGTGGCCATTACAGTTGTATTTCCCGTCAATCGATCGCAAGCAGCCTGACGCCGGCTGTTGGCGGCTGCCACGGCGGCGAACTGAAGTTTCTCACTGAATTCGCTCAAGTTTGTAGAAAAAGGCTGCATTACCATCGGTTTTTTAGGGGCTAGATCTAAACCAACTCGGTGCTTTTCATGGCGGCTGCTTAGCGTGCGGTCGCTCTCCTGTTCAAGGTTCGCTGGTGGCAGACGCTCCGCGTGCAACACCGTGTTTGTTCTCGCGTTCGCTTGCTGGAGCTGAATGGTGGCGCTCACTTAGAACTCGCCGCCTCGCTAGGGGCACTGTGCTTCACGGCACCTCGGAGTTATGACTGCGGCTACCGCACTTAACCTGCTGCGCTATAGGGATTGAAATGCGTTTTCGACGATTTGGGGCATCACGGGGAAATTATATGCATGCTCTATTTTACACGCATGATTTTATCTCACTTTGCACGTATTTGTCATACCGATGCATATTCATGCTCCGTCACGTGTGAATAACAATTTTTACAATCTCATTGCGGAGCTGTGGGCACACACCCTGCAGAAGGCTGTCGCTGTGTGCGCTGGCCTCTGCAGTGCCTGTCATCTATCGCTTTCGTCGGAGCAGCTTCAGAAGGATCGTAAGAGATGGGAAGGTAAAGTTATTTGCGTTTCATATTTACACGTATGTTTTTATATCCACTTGAACGTAAGTACTTGTGATATGCGTGCATCCTCATCTTCTGTCACGTGTGACTAACTATATTTACTATCTTATTGTACAGCCATGGACACGCAACATGCAGAAGGCTGTGTGCGCTGGCGTCTGCAATGCCTGTCATCTATCGCTTCTGTCGGAGGAGCTTCATAAGGACTGCACAATAAGTGACATTAAGGCTGGACTTTTACATTTCACCATGAATTCTCTCAAAGAATAGAGAAACTTCATGTGTATAGATTAAAATAAGAAATGTCAAAGTCTCATTTTGTCTTTCATTTGCAGTGACTGCGAAGGCAGTGACGCACACATGGGTAAATTCTTTTTCGCAAGTTCTCTTCCGCACCGTTTGTTTCTCAATGCGCAGAAAAACAGGCAAAAATTATTAGGCTTGGTGGAGATCGAATAGGAAAAAAAAACATTATTTGAACTAGGGATAAAAAGTTCATACGATTGAGGTATTTGAGTCGACCAACCGTTTGTCCGGTGAGGTGCAACTGTGAGAACGAACAGTTGCCTCGTAAGGTGTAAAAATGGAAACTAACGGTTGCGCGATAATTAGTAAATGTGAGGACCTAATCATAGATCTTTTAAGTAAATTGTGGGACTAATGGTTACCCACTAAGGTGTAAATATGAGGACTAAATATTAGTCCCCCCTTGAGCTGGTCTGTGGGGATCAACTGTTAGACCCGGTCGTTAGTCCCTATAAGGAGTAGTGGTTGTGGCAGCTCCCTTAGTCCGCTAAAGGACGAACCACAAACTCTTTCAACACCATTTTGCGTTAGAGTGTAGCGTGGTTAACCAACTGAAACTATAGAAGTATACCGAAATTGCCAAGTCGAGTGAAACGTAGTACTGTAAACAAAAACTTCGGATCTTGGCCAAAGCTTGGCAGTACTTGCAAAACAAAGCTTGATGAACAGTAGCTTTGCTGCTGGTTCCAGCTGTCCGTCATCAGCTGTGAGAGGGTTGCCTTTTTTTAGAATTTCTCTGTGGCTGTAAGAATCAATCCAGGTCAAAGCAACGTGAGGCTCATTGTTTGCCTCGTGTAGATGAACCGCAATATTCATCGTAAAAGCTCGGCCTACTTTACTAGCTTTGAATTCGCCGCGTTGCCGGTGCTCGTAGGGAGGCCATGGTAAAAAAAAAACTGCCAGGCCTGTGCAGAACGCGTAGCACGGTAACAGCGAAAGCTGGGAGAGTTGACTTTCAAAGCTTTTTTTACTCTACTTCGGTAACTGCTGCAAGCACACTTAGATGGTACCCTCTACGCCATTTATTATAACCTTTGTGCAGGCATTCACAACGCTATCCTTCGCTATTCTTCAGCGAAGCGTCATACCCACTACACAAATGCAAGAAATTTTGTGCACTTGTTCATGCTGCTGCTGACAATGAAGAATAATTACGCCTAGCGCTATTGTAATGCAGTTGTAACATTCGACGGACCGCCAAGTGGCGCCGTTTTGTTTACCTGGCCGCACACAGTGCTCCACTTTCACGTGTTCTTGGCCCGTGTCTGGACAAGCTCACTATTCCTTCTAGAAGACTTTCGGGACACGCCGACACCATCCGGGCCCCGGTCCAACCCCAGGATGGCCCTCCAGGCCCCTTCCAAAGTACGAAGCGGCGCGGCGCCACGCTAACCCTAACGCGCCGCGCCTGCACCTCCACGATGCAGCGTCCCGCCCAACACTCGACACCAACGACAACTGATGCCCTGTCGGTAAGCCCAGTCTCCTCCGGTCGTACCGTTGATACAGCTGTGCCTCCGCTGTCAACATCTGGCAATGTCACCAGCCCCGCGCCGACAACAATACAGCAACAGGCAGCGTTCCTCAACAGCGCGCACGGTCCAGCAACGTGCAACGCTGGTGGCGCCTCTGCAACTCTCAGCTTGATAGGCACGCAAACGCCGGAGCCCGAGAGCCGTAATGCAGCGTTGGCGTTGCAATCAACCACGCCCGCTGCTCTCCCCACCTTATCTGCGTCTGGCCTACCCATTGAAATTTACAAGTCTGTCGACAAGCGCGTTTCGACGAGCGTCGTTCCTTCCATCGCCAAAGTTCTGCCTTCCATCACTTCATCTGCCGACTTATCGACGGAAATGGACTTCACGGCATCGCAGAACAATGAAGACAATACGCCATCCCCTGAAGGCAGCTGGAACACCGTTAGTGCCAATCGAAAACCTGCCTCGACCGCCCGCCCCCGCTCCGAGCTCATCACCGTCGGAATCCAACTTCCACCTGGAACACTCACGCCGAAACTGCCTCTCTATGACCTGCTTTCTACCATCATAGCCGCCGCAAATCTCTCTCCCAAGACCAGTGCGGAGGTCTCAAGCCAAAACTGCTCAGAGCCTTGTGTTTCTGAAAACGCACTCACCTCTCACTGCCCACCTCCTACTCTCCCTCACAAGTCTGGAACTTAATGGTAAGCCGATCACCATTAAGCCCTATGCCCCCAGTCCTCCAATATCATGTCTCGGCGTCATACACAACGTCGGTGGTCACTTCACAACATCTCAGCTCTTGCATGACTTCGAATCCTTTACTTCAGATATACTCGCTACACGTATGATGGGCTCCACTGAATCCGCCCTCATAACATTTGCTGGAACCATCATCCCTCACTTTGTGTACTTCAAACGCGTCTCTTTCCGATGCCGTCCACATAAACCTAAGCCCCCTACTTGCACTCGGTGCCTTGCTATAGGGCACCGTGCTCATCAATACCCCCGACACAGCGTTCCGGCCAAGTGCCGCCGCTGTGCGTCTCCTCTACCAGCAGATCCCGATGCTCACGTTTGCACCCAACCCTGGTGCATCCATTGCCAAGTCAACACCCACACATCTCTCGACTCCACCTGCCCCTACCTTCTAGCTAAGCAACGCGACTGCGCCAAAGCAGCTTTTCTCTGTCGCATAGCCATGCGCCGAGCCACACAGCCTTCGCCACCCTCCTCTTCAGCGCATGAGTTCCTATCACCTCCCGCAACATCCCCCCCCCGGGCTCATACGCCACTAAGGTTAAGGGAACACCTCCCATGTGCACTTCTTCATCAAACACACCTTCACCATCTTTAAGTAACGAGAGCCGCTCCTTCGATCTGCGACTGGCTATGTTGGAGCGCAACCAGCGCGAGCAACAACGCGTCTCAGATGAGCTACAACAGAAAATACTCGCACTGACGCAGACGCTCGCAACTACCACATCCTCTCTTACCTCTCAACTCACATGCCCCGCCGCGGTGGTCTAGTGGCTAAGGTACTCGGCTGCTGACCCGCAGGTCGCGGGTTCATATCCCGGCTGCGGCGGCTGCATTTCCGATGGAGGCAGAAATGTCGAGGCCCATGTGCTCAGATTTGGGTGCACGTTAAAGAACCCCAGGTGGTCAAAATTTCCGGAGCCCTCCACTACGGCGTCTCTCATAATCTTATGGTGGTTGTGGGACGTTAAATCCAACAAATCAATCAATCAATCACCTCTCAACTCACGGAGCTAAATAAGCAACTCACCACACTCACCACCCCGACCTCCAGCTCCCATGTAACCAAAGTGGCCGACATGGTCGAAACCACCACCACTGCGCATCACACTCGTTCGGTCCAGCTGGAAAATTCAATTGTCCGGATTCTTACGACCCTCGAAACCCAATCTAAGCAACTGGAATCTTTCACCTATATGCTTAACTCCCTGCAAGAGTCGCTTCCCCCGGCAAAAAAGAAGGAACGCGCACGCGTAGGCGCTTCCTCTACTTCAAATACCTAGATGGCGCGTGAAAAGGGCCTCGATATTTTGCAGTGGCACTGCCGCAACTTTCGCCATAATAGGACCCTCTCCACCAATATCTTCTCACCCGCCAAACATTACCCCATTTTCTCCTTAAACAGAAGACTTGGGCGGCCCTTGCCGTCCCTGGCTACCGTACATATCACGCTATGACGGGAAAGCCACTTGCTTCCATTCATGTACGCAATGACGTTCTCGTTGAACCACTAGACGTACCCTCCCCCCTCCTGAAACATTTAGTTGATGTGGTCTATTACCAACCATCTACCCGTATTTATCTTGCTCTGATGTTCATTTACAACTGCCTGTCACGTCCTCTTTGTTTAGTGCTCTTGGAAAATTCCTGCACTCCCTTCCATCGACCACCCATATCCTCCTTGGGGGTGACTTTAATGCTCCTCATAGGCTCTGGGGTTACCCCCAAACACTCAAACCAGGTAGTCTTCTACACTTCCTCGGCCAGGAACGCCATCTTACCCTTCCTAATACTTCTGACACCCCTACTCGAGCGGGCACTGTTTCACAGCGTTCCACTACACCCGATCCCAAGTTATCGCGGAGTTCCCTTCCTTTTCACTGGCAGTTGTCCGCTGAAAATCTTTTCAGTAATCACTTTCTTATACACATAACGACCCCTCTTTCCCACAATAGGAAGAAACAACTAGTCGCTCACATTGACTGGGAAGCATTCCGTCATAACCTTTGTCTGACTCATTTAAAACTTACGACGACTGGACGTCGCGGATCTCCGCAGCAAAGACATCCTGTAGTCGGCGCGCTCGTTTTCAACTCCCCATTCCTGACCCTGATCCTCACTTTCTCCGCTTATGGCGATGTCATCAACGTTTGAAACGCGCTCTCCGCTCCTAGCCACACAACGTCTAACTTTCCTTCCAAATTGATGCTCTGTGGGCTGAAATTATCGCTTACGGCACTTCTCTCGAACACTCTCATTGGAACACGCTGTGTGACGGCCTTGACTCCGCACTGCACTCGCGCTCTACATGGTCTCTGTTTAGGTCTCTCTTAGGTACCAAGCCTGCCGTTGCTCCCACCCTAGCTAAAGCTGTCGCTCAAGGGACTCCATCTGATGTGTTTGAAAATTTTAAATCTCTGTATCTCCCACCCCCCCCCCCCCTATCACCTTCCTACCCAGATTACTGTGGTGAAGCTAACCAAGACGTGGAGCGCCCATTCACGCTCAGGGAGCTGAAAGCTGCCTTAGCCACTCAATCTACCCACTCGGCACCCGGTGAGGATGAGATAAAATATACTACATTACGTAATCTCCCCGACAACGCGAAGGAATTTCTCTTACACACATTCAACGAAGCATGGAACAGCAGCTGTCTTCCAAGTTCTTGGACATCATCTCTAATTTGCATGATTCCGAAGTCGGGCAAACCTCCATCTCTCTCTAACCTTCGCCCTATTTCTTTGACGTCATGCATTGGCAAGACGCTTGAGCAAATGGCCTTGACTCGACTGTCTGATTTTATTGAGGCGAAAGGGTTTTTTCCTGCTTCTCTTATTGGCTTCCGACGCCACGTTTGTGCGCAGGACATGTTCCTTGTTCTTCAGAAAACTTTTCTTTCACCTTCTCATTGTCAGATCCATGCGCTTGTAGCCGTCGATGTACGGAAGGCATTCGATGGCGTGAGTCATGACCACATACGCGCTCATCTCTTCTCCGTGTCATGTGGCTCCCACATGTGTTCTTACATCCGATCATTTCTTTCCAATCGAGTTGCTCGCTTTAGAGTCGATACTCATTTGTCTAACCCACATTCCCTCACCCGCGGAACTCCTCAAGGTGCCGTACTCTCTCCTACTCTATTTAATATGGCTATGGCCCCCCTTGCCTCCCAACTCTCCCAAATACCTGACCTCCACCATATTTTTATGCAGACGACATCACTCTCTGGTGTACGTCTGGATGTCCCGGCCACGTGCAGGATACTTTGCAACGTGGCCTGGACCTTATCGCTTCCTTTCTCGCTACTGCTGGCCTGTCCCCTGCACCGGAGAAATGTGAAGTACTTTTGCTAAACCGGTCTGCGTACCAGCGCTCCCACATTACCCTCATCTTCCTACATCTTTCTAGTTCTCTCATCTCCACTGTTCAGCAATGCAAAGTTCTTGGCTTCCCTTTGCACACGACAAAGAACGCGCAGGCCCTACATCCCGCTATGAGGACTTGCCACTCGGTGACCCACCTCCTGCGACGCGTTGTCACTCTGCAGTCGGGGCTCCACGAGGCTCATGCGTGCCGGGTTGCACATGCGCTTGCCCTTAACAAATTCTTGTACTTTGTACGATATGTTCATTTCACCCAAACGCAACTCAACACACTCGAAAGGGCTCTATTAGGCCTCTACAAGGCAGCTCTAAACTTCCCTGTCACTACCTCTACCACTAAGCTCTTTGCCACAGGCCTCTTCCATCCATTACGTTCTCTTATTTCTCTGCCCCACGACTCTCAGATTGCCCGTCTTTCTCTCACTCGTCAAGGCCAATGGCTATCAGCCGAACCCGGTATCCCTCACATTCCCGTTTCCGTCCCCACCTTGCCTTCTGCCACGAGCACCACTGCTTCTAATCTTCACATCCTTCCCCTCCCATCCAATATGTCTCCCGTTCTTCATGCCAGCTGGCGTCATGCGGCAGCACAGCATCATTCTCCTCCTCTCTCTACACAGGTAGTTGCCTACACGGATGCCTCATACATGGCTCCTCGGGGCTCGTGTGGCTACGTTATCTACCGTCCACACCTTTCGGCAACTGACACGCACACCAGCGGGCCATACTAACACCCACCAAATGTACTTCCGCTCGAGGTCCTTTCCATGGTCCACGCCGTGCAGTCATTTTCCTTCCTCCCTTCTCTCCCCGAGTACACGATTTACTCCGACTCTCAAGCCGCCATCCGTCGCATACAGAACAACACGTTGCCCTCTACTCTTCAACAGGAGGTCGAGCGAGCGGCCTCTGCTCTTCAACCCTCCACTGTCTTCCTCCACTGGGTTCCTAGGCATTCGGGTATTAACGGCAATGAGCTAGCTCATCAGCTTGCCCACGATATATTGCACCAGGCACCGTTCATTCACCGGCCCACACCTTTGGAAGACAGTGAGAGCTCCGCGAATAACCATGGGCAGATCTCCTTGCGTCACACTATCAAGGAGCTGTATCTCCAGCTTCGGCTCGACAAGCGTCTTTACCTTCCCCCTCATCCATCACTCACGGCACTCGAGGCTCGAACTCTACGGCACATCCAAATGAACTGCCTGATAACAGCCTCTAACCTTTTCCTTTATAAATATAGGTCTAACCCCTGCTGTCCTAATTGTCCCTCCCCATACGCTGACCTGTCTCACTGCCTGTTTTACTGGCCAACTGCTCAGCAATCAAGCTATTACCCTCCCCCATTCCTTTCCATCACCTCTTCGCTCGACTGGATCGGCGCCGAAGGGTAAGAAGAACAGTGTCGACTGATCGCACAGGCGGTCGAAATGCTCGGCCTGTAAATTTGGCTGAATAAAAGTCTATTACTACTACTAACATTCGACGACCCCCTCGCTACGCAATTAGTCTTGTGTGATGCCTGGCTGTTCCTTAACTCTGCAAAACGTTTTGTTGAGAACATTACTGCCATTTTTCTCCAGACATGAACCTACCTAGTGTAAGTTTGTCAGGGAGTCCCAAGCTCTGGCTTTGCTCAGTTGTAAAGTAATTGGCTTGAATCCCAGTCTCTACTCCCATTGTGTCCTGAATGTTTTTGTTTACTTAATTTTTTCTCGGTTTGCGCGATAGTGGTTACGGATATCGGTGACGGCGAACAACTGCGGCGCACGCGACCAGTGTTGTGATCTCACAACTGCTTTCGCTGTAAAACTGAGCTACGAAGAAGGCATACATAGGTAAATCCAAGGACCATGGCGTTTATCACGCTGCGCTGACAATGCAACGCGATGCTCAAAAAGGCAACTGTTTCCAGCGCTTCGCTAAGGCGATGGAGACGGTAGAGACACTACAGGCAGGTGGTGGCACTTGACCGTCACTTTGCGTTCTACATCTTATCGCTTCCAAGGCAGGCGCGCACGCCTTCCTTCGTTTTTAAGGAAACTGCCAGATAGCGCTCATGTCTAACGTGCCTCGATGCCATTCCTTTCTTCATCCTCGATGCACTCGTTCACCTTCACTGCACGGATCGAGACTTTCTAACGCAACGCCTCCACAATACAATTCACAGACTTTTTTCGTGCAGAAAATTCAATAAACGCTTGGTTCACTTTCTTCAGACGCAAGACTATCGTCTTTCGACGACATTTGCAGTGAAACATGCATATACGGGGCCAATGTTTTTGGAAGATCTTTGTTTTACTATTGTAGCCATTTTTGTTATTTCTCTGAAATATATATGTTTGACCCTATTGATTCAATTCGATCCTATTTGAAGCATTGCCAGCCTTGTTATTGTAAGTATTGGGTGCTCTACGCTGAGCTTGAATATGCCACATAAGAGGTGTTGATGAAGCACAAGCCGTTTTAAAGAATGCGCCGCACACAGAAGTGTGGTTGTACTTCTTGAAGTGATCGCTAACTCTCGACGCATTGAGTGTTGGTAGAAAAATTGTACGTATGAAAAAGTACTCTTCACCTAGGCATTAATTTATACTACAGAATATGTTGCCACAAGTTGCTCATCATCCTCCGACGACGCACCCTGCTTCCTGCATTTGTAAATGCCACCAAAAAAAAAATAACAAGCAAATCGCGCAATGCACCGGTTGTCAGCGCGTGCCACAACACCACGCGGTAAAGCAGAAGACGAACGGCTTGTGCTGCGACCAGTTCACGGCTACGTGAACGAAAAAGATGTCAAAAACATTCGTGTGGCTTGCGAGGAACATTTTGTCTGTAAGGTTGCCTTCTTAATTTCTTGGGCACAAGTTCTTTCTGAATAAATGTTCTTTGCCAAGAGGTGTTTCATTTGTTAGTAACCACATGCGTATAGACCTGAAACGCACTCTGCAGTAAATTTTATTCAACAGTAGTGCATCAGCATTGCTTTCACTGCCACTTCAACGAGGGAATTAAAACGTTTGTGCAATGAATGGTTTGTATAATACAAGTTTGCTAAAGTGGCATTTTACTAAAACACACCATTTGTGACCAACATATCGTAGAGCGCATGTGCCAGAATTATAAAAAAATCTCCCTTTTACTCGCTACAGAAAAAATCACTTCAAAAAGATTCATAAACTTAAAAACTAGTCTAAATTTCAAAAATATTTTCCCCTTTGGAACGTCTTCTCTACGCTACAGGCACAAAAACGTCTGACGAGCGATATTCAAATTTCTGGTTGACACAAGAATTACCCGCTAACATTATTCCCTAATAAATGTTGACACTTCAAAGTTTTTATTTGTTTATTTCTGTTCATAATATTCTAATATTCTATAGAGGCTTCCAAAATCAAGATAGGAGCAAAAAGATGGAAATGCGTGTTGGGATAATCAGGGTGATCAGTGGAATAGGTGTTCGGGAACAGGCGTACGCCGCTATCGTCAGCAACCCTTTGTGGTGGCCGGATGCGGTGACCGTCTGCAGGCTTCGGAGTTTTAAGCTCAGCTGCTCACCCGCAGGTCACGGGTTCGAAACTCGGCTGCGGTGGCTGCATTTCCTATGGAGGCGGAAACGGTGTAGGCCCGTGTGCTCAGATTCGGGCGCACGTTAAAGAACCCTAGGTGGTCGAAATTTCCGGAGCACTACACTACGGCGTCTCTCATATTCATATATGGTGGTTTTGGGACGTTAAACCCCACATATCAATCATCAATCATCAGTTTCAAGCTGTTTCTTCCGTTCGTGTCTGTAGCAGCCACTGCTTTGCAGCACACCGCTCCTACTTTGCGACTTTTTTTTACTCTCCTTCTTTTTTTCCACCCTCCGAGAACATTTTGGATTAGTACCACTCAACTTGAAATGAAGAAAAGACTGCACTCCTCTGCTTATAGTTTTTTCTTTTTTTTTTGAGACGGCGATTACCAACAGAGACACGTGCCACCACTAGGGGATGACGTCACTTCTAACACATTTAAAACTAACACGCCAAAGATGGCAAGAGATAAAGATGATGATGAGAGAGAGATAAAGATGAAAGATGGCAAGGCGCCTTTGAAAATCGTGGGTCTTTCTATCAAAACGAAGAAATGGCCAGCGTGTCTGAGGCACTTCCACTGTTCACCCTGATTATCCCACTATATAGGCTTGTCATTCCTAAGTTACGGTTCATACCTTTTGCGATAAATGATTTACACGTCCCCTTTCAAAATGACAAAAAAAACGTTAGGCTTATATCAAGTGCCAGTTTAATGGTCCATCTGCCGCAGTGGGTAGAAACCAAAAAGTAAAGGTACAGCCATGCAAGTAAAATTTCAAAGGAATATTTCTTGCTGTTTTAAACTATATTATTGAGAATAAATAATATGTTAAAACATACTGCACGGCTTGCATATTTCATAAGAAGTTATAGACACTTCCAATCTTCAATACCTAGCTTGTGTATTTATAGATAAGTGTTACATTATACAGAAAATATGGACATTTTTACTTTATCCTTAGCCAATCTCCTCAATCTGTTGTGTGTTATGTGCGGGAGTCAAGGAGAATAGAAAGCAAAAGAATAGTCCCGAATAGGTTTATAAGTTATTTTACTCTAAAATTGAATAGTATTTTATAAGACCACTGAATTACTGGCCAATCCCTCGCAGTAGGTATCAGCCACAAGCGAAGGTCAACAAGAACAAGTTTTGGTGCGTCTTTTTTGGGACTGCCAAAAAGATGTTTTTGATGATGTCGTTTTCAAATACATAAAAACTTAAGAACGTACTGAATTGCAATGTTTACCACAATAAACGATCCGTAGGTCATTAAAAAAAACATGAGAATGCAACAAGGAACCAAGCTTGTTATGGCTAGAATATTTTGGCAGTCTTGTGTACTAGCACAGTAGCACATTCAAAAAGCATTTATTGTAAAATTCCTCAGTGTTATTTGTTTGTTTTCTCTATGATAGTTTTACTGATATATTTATTTATGTGTTCAGTGTTATTCAGCGTTGGTAAATTATATAATAAATGTAACAATATGAATTCTTGGCCAATCCCCTGAGTGGGTATGATCCATATAATCTGAAGACTCAAACAAAGAAAATCCCCATCAGACATTGCACGCTCAAGCTTTCGAACATATCACTGTTAGTCCTACGCTAGTGAGTGGACACGTTACTTCACCTTGGACTCAAGGAGCACTTCTTCTATCAGCGAGCACGATCACAACCTCTGTTTCTGAAACGTCCAAAGGCACTCAGCTGAAACATGGTAATGTGAATTGTTTACTCTCTGTGGATCGCAGTGCGAGCCAGTGCGCAAACAGGACACGTCGTTAGCGGATAAAAGAGGAACGTTTATTGAATCATTATATGATAGAGGAGGAAAACGGGCGCTAATGGCGCTAACAATGTCGGTGACGCATGCAGTAACGCCATAGACAACATCTATTTTTTTTCTTGAAAGAAAATGGCTTGACTCAGCACTATTCAACAAAGCATCGTAGCTTTTGGCGTTTTCTGGAACTACGCCTTAGGGGTTGGGGTCGCTTTTCGAAGGCACTGTCTTAGGCTGTAGTGGCTTGGTGTGAACAGGCAGCTGTGTCCTTGTTATTCTTCTCATCAATCGCTGGTCTGCGGACTGCAACACCTTGTCTCTTGGAGTGTTTCTCCACTCTATGAGGGCATTGTAAAACCCTGTCGACTCATAGGCAGTTTTTTCTAAGAACTTTCTTCGCCTTTTCGACGGCTTGTTCCGCCATACCATTCGACCGAAGATAGCGCGGCCTGGATGTGGCGTGCTCGATGACACACCGACTCACGTATTCAGCAAATTTGTGGCTTTTAAATGGTGGCCTATTGTCACTGATAAGCTAGTGAAGACTACTTGACAACACATAATAACGGTTCAGCGGACGTGTGCTTCTAGCGTCAAATCTCAGAGTAGAACGAGTAGGAGTTGACAATGACAAAATATTCCTCTCCCTCTTGGCAGAAGAAATCGATGCCAACTGTTTGCCAGGGTAGTTCGGGTGTTTCGTGGCTCATCATTGGTAGTTGTTGGTTTCCAGCTCTATGTTTCCTGCAGAGTGCACATTAATCTGCTTTTTCTTGAATGTCTGCTGACATGCCAGGCCAAAACATAACATCTCTGTCGTGTTGCTTCGTATTTCCTGCTCCTCCATGAGCTACATGCAAAAGGTCTAGGACATGGTTCCCCATGCTGCTGAGAATGACCAGTCGATAGGTTTGGAGGGGGGTATAATCTTCGACATGGATGTCTTCATGGTATGGCTAGTAAGTTCGAATTTGTTCAGGGACTGACCTTTTGTCCTCAGGCCATGTGGCACTTTCATATCCCTTCAGGGTACATAGGTTTTTGTAGTGCCTTGTCTCACGCTGGATCTGCTGCAGTTTTTTAGTGGAGACTGAAAACTCTTGCACAGCATTTAATTGGTTGTGTTCTTTTTTGGGCACCTTTTCTTTTGACAGCAACCGAGACAAAGCATCTGCTATAAACATCTCAGTTTCTGGTTTATATATTATACGAAGCGAATAATTTTGGAGTATCAGTCGCACCTTTTGCAGACGTAATGGACACTGGTGAAGTGGTTTCACGAAGATTGCCTCGAGTGGGCGGTGGTCACTTTCCACCGAGATGCTTGTCCGTTCAAAGACATAGTCGTGAAATCTGGTGCATCAGTGTACAATGGCTAACATCTTTTCAATTGGTGCATACTTCTCTTGTGCTTCAGTTAATGAGCGAGAAGAGTAAGCCAAGGGTGTCCGTTCCTACGGACACCCATGGCTTCTTGGCACAAGTTCCTCCTGTTCCTACTGCTCCTACTCAATGTTGGCTGTTATATAGTTGTAGCACACTGGGATGTGTCTTGTCGTAGTATGCCAGGACCGGTGCTTGTGACAAGGCTTTTCGCAGGCTCTCACGCTTTCTTTCTGCACGTCTGTCGACACCCGTGCGTTTCAGTTTCACTTTCAGTTTAGTCTATTGCTTTCAAAACAAGTTGTGGCAACAAAAACAATATACAGGCAAGGGTCCCAAAGTAAGGAACTGTAGTGCGACTCTTGGTTAAATATGCAGATACAGAGCGTAATGACTAGTACTGCGAAAGAACGAAATATCAAGCAAAATCAAAACAAGCGAGTTAAAGCGTTTATGATTATATCACACTCTAAAAAAAGAGCGAGTAAAAAGGGTGTCTTTTTGTCCCATAACAATAATCGTCATTTATATTGCGTTCAATCCTTGCGCTATCGCCTGCGCCCGGTACATTCCGGTCACGATCGACATCCCCATTATCAGGGTTACATTGCATTCTCGATAGGAAAGTGGCCAGCGCCGAGTTTTCAAGAAAGGAAGTGCACGCAAGCCTGATGACGGTTATTGTTGTGGGACGAAAATACACGCTTTTTACTCGATATTTTTTAGAGTGCAGTGGAACATGAATAAGCGCATCGAGAGAAACCAAGGGTACAGGTAATGAGAAAAAAAAGTGACTGGAAAGAGATGTGACATGACACACTTTGTTAAGATAGTGATGTTTGAGGTCATTTTAGAAGGCTGCCACGGAAACACGAGTTTAGATGTCTGTAGGCAAGTTTTTCGAAAGAGAAATTGCAGTGAACGCCTATGTTTTTTCGCCGTAGTTGCTATAAACTGTGAGTAACAAAATTTTTTTGTTAGCTGCAAATCTCGTCACGTTCTAATTGTGCAAAGAATCACTCGACAAAAATGGAAGAGGCAGGTTGTTATAAAGCAGTTTGTACAATAACACGCCGATGTTGAATTTAAACAAATAAACAACCGGCAAGATATTTTATGAGTGTAGCAATGCAGAGACATACGAAGATTGTGTGGACGTGAAAGTGATGATTCGTATTGCCTGATTTTGGATGTGTTGAATTGATGACAAGTGACAAGCGTACGTGTTTCCCCATGAAGCGATACCGTAGGTAATATTGTAACGATGTTGAAGGACTCGGGGTATAACAAAACGTATTTATTAAAGGGCGAACCTGTGCCCACAACTCAAAGGGACTATGGTCGTAGCACGTTACAGCAGAACGGCAAGATGTCTTCTTCTTCTACTTCTTCAAGAAGAGTCCCAAGCGCGTGGCACACATCAGCAGGGGCCAGCTGGGTTCTCGTGCTATCATCATCGTCTCTGCGCAACACTAGACGGCGCCCATGTATGTCTCTGTGCGCGTGGTGATGGGCGCGTTGTTTGAATGCAGGCACTATGTCGTGGCATAATCCCCCTCCTCACACGCATCGTCCCGATGCGTCAAGCAATGAATAGATTCGTGGTAGGCGTAGGCGTCACTGGTCTTCCGGTGATCTCTCATAGTACGGCTTCATCCGGACTACATGTACAACCTCTGTAGGGTTGCGGCGTTTTGAGCTCCCGTGTATAGCGGATCTGACTTGGTATGTTACATCGCTTACACGATGGAGTACTTCGTAAGGCCCGAAGTAGTGGCTAAAAAGTTTTTCAGAAAGTCCGCGGCGACGCACTGGGGTCCATATCCATACTTTGTCACCTGGTTGAAAATGCGCTTCGGTACGACGCTGATTGTACCGATAGGAGTCGATACGTTGTTGGCGGCGTATTCTGTATCTCGCCATCTGTCGTGCTTCCTCGGCTCTTTGCAGGAAGTCGTCTAGGCCAGGTGGATTGCTGCTTTCATCATTCAGTGGTAACATGGCATCCAGTGGAGTGGTGACTCTTCGGCCGAATACAAGTTCAATTGGTGTCACTCGCGTTGTTTCTTGAACGGCTGTATTATATGCGAACGTGATGTAGGGCAATATTTCATCCCACAGTTTATGTTCGACGTCGATATACATTGTAAGCATATCAGTCAGAGTTCTGTTCAAGCGCTCCGTTAGGCCATTTGTTTGAGGATGGTATGCTGTAGTTCTTCTCTGGTCTGTGTGGGTCATTCGCATCAGACATTTCATTAGGTCTGCAGTAAAAGCTGGGCCACGATCTGTAATTACCACGCTGGGTGCACCATGTCTGAGGACTATGTTGTTGATGAAGAACTTGGCAACTTCAAGAGATGTTGCAGTGTACAGCGAGTCTGTCTCAGCATAGCGAGTGAGATAGTCTGTGGCTACGACTATACACTTCTTGTGTGCAGTCGATGTCGGAAACGGGCCTAGGAGATCCACACCAACTTGTTGGAATGGGGCATGCGGTGGTTCTATTGGCTGGAGGAGGCCTGCAGGTTTCACGGATGGAGTTTTGCGTCTTTGACACTCACGGCAAGTTTTCACATAGCGCTGAACTGATGATAACAGTTTTGGCCAGTAGTATTTTAGGTGAATTCTGGCGAATGTACGGCTGACACCCATGTGCCCAGATGTTGGCTCATCATGACATGCGTGCAGAATCTCGTTTCGTAAAGGTGCAGGTACAACGAGTAAAAACTTGTCACCATGAGGCTTGAAGTTCCTCTTGTAAAGGACCCCTTCCCGAAGACAGAACGAAGGGAGCCCTCTGGATAAAGTGCGCGGGACTTTAACGTTGAGTCCTTGGAGACGCTGTATAAGCGGCAGCAAATCGGGGTCATTTTGTTGTTGTTCAGCGATTTCTGATGCCTGGACGACGCCTAGAAACGGGAAGTCTTCTTCCTCCGGCTCACTCGTCTCCACTGGTGCGCGTGACAGGCAGTCGGCATCGCTGTGCTTTTTCCCAGATTTGTATACCACAGTAACATCGTACTCTTGTAGCCTAAGGCTCCATCTTGCTAGTCGGCCAGAGGAATCCTTAAGATTCGCCAGCCAACACAGGCAATGGTGGTCACTTACTGCTCGGAATGGTCTACCGTAGAGGTACGGCCGAAATTTACTTATGGCCCAAATGACCGCGAGACACTCTTTTTCGGCTGCAGAGTAATTTGTCTCAGCTTTCGAAAGCTTGCGGCTGGCATACGCTAGCACTTTTTCTTGGCCGTTTTGCCGCTGGACTAGAATGGCTCCGAGGCCGACGTTACTCGCATCAGTGTGAACTTCAGTTTCGGCAGTATCATCGAAGTGGGCGAGGATTGGAGAGACTTGCAGGCGTGTTCTTAACTCATCAAATGCTTCCTGTTGTTCACTTTCCCACCTAAAGGGCACCTCGTCTTTTGTCAGATTAGTAAGTGGTTCAGCAATGTTCGAAGAATTTTCCACAAATCACCGATAGTACGCACATAAACCCAGGAAGCGACGTACTGACTTCTTGTCTTTGGGTGTCGGGAACTTCGCGATGGCAGCTGTCTTTTCGGGATCTGGCCGAACGCCGTCGGAGCTGACGACGTGTCCGAGGAATCGAAGCTCTTCAAAAGCGAAGTGGCATTTTTCTGGCTTGATGGTCAAGTCTGCTGAACGAATGGCTTCTAATACTGTGCGGAGTCGCTCTAGATGTTGGTCGAATGTAGCGGAAAATACGATAACATCATCCAAGTACACCAAGCAGGACTGCCATTTCAGTCCCGCGAGGACAGCGTCCATCATTCTCTGAAACGTAGCTGGCGCTGTGCACAGGCCGAATGGAAGCGCTTTAAATTCGTACAGTCTGTCTGGGGTTATGAATGCCGTCTTTGCACGGTCGCGCTCATCCACCTCAATTTGCCAATATCCGCTCTTGAGATCAAGGGAGGAGAAGTATTTCGCACTCCGTAGTCGATCGAGTGTATCATCGATACGCGGCAGAGGGTATACATCCCGTTTCGTTACGCTGTTCAGTTTCCGATAGTCGACGCAAAATCGAAGGCTGTTATCTTTCTTTTTAACAAGCACTACGGGAGACGCCCATGGACTGCTGGAAGGCTGGATCACGTCATCTGAAAGCATCTCCTCCACTTGTTTCTTGATGACGTCTCTTTCCTTTTGCGATACTCGATATGGGTGTTGGTAAATTGGTCTCGTGGCTTCTTCTGTTATAATCCTGCGTTTTGCAATAGCCGTTCGTCGCACCTTAGAGGACGTTGAAAAGCAGTCCGAAAACTCTTTTATAAGGGCAAACAATCGTTTCTTTTGATATTCTGGGAGCCTATGGTTGACGTTAACTGATGCGTCGACGTTGCAGGTCTCTTGTGGAGTGGTTGGCGTTGTCGCTAAACTGCATAGTTCAGTCGCCATGCAGAACTCGTGGAAAAAGGCGATAGCCATACCTTGCGCTATGTGCTGACATTCATTCCCAAAAATCGTAAGGAGGACAACTGAGCGGCCATTCGTTAAGTGAACAACACCCCTTGCCACGCAAATTCCTTTGCTTAAAAATAGCTCTACGTTTCTATCCGCTATTCCTTCGTGGTCACAAAATGCCTTATTTTCAACAAGCACCATTACACTACAGCGAGGTGGCACTGTGACGTCATCATCAACAACGCGCAGAGCAGTAAGACGTCGCTTTTCCGATTCCTCCACCGACATAGCTTGTTCTGTCGAAAACGTTACACTGGATCTGCGCAGATTAATTATGGCTCCATTGGCTTGCAGAAAATCCAGTCCTAGTATAAGCTCGCTTGAACAGTCCGGCAGCACGATGAAGTCAGCAACGTAAGTAAAGCCTCTTATTTCGAGCCTTGAGGTGCATCTGCCGAGCGGTGTAATAGTGTGGCCACCTGCCGTGCGTATCTGTGCCCCACTCCATTTTGTTACAACCTTTTTCAGTTTCTTTGCCAATTTGTGACTCATTACCGAATAATCAGCGCCGGTGTCAACTAAAGCATTCAGCTCGTATCCGTCTATTTTCAACCGCAAATCTGAAGTAATCTTCGCACTGCTGCGCTTATCCTCTGTAAACATAGCATCGTCACCTTGAAACCGCAATGGAGGATCTTCGCAACTGTCGTTATCAGCGGCCTCACCTCCACAGGTCGCTTGCTTCAGTTTTCCTGGTGTGGGCTTGTAGAACGGTGCCCAGACCGTGCGGAAGAAGCACGTGGGCTGGGTGATCGGTAACGCCTGGGCGACGGCGATCTTGGCTGATGTTGGCGTGGAGTGAGTGGGCTCTGGCGCGCGGACAAGTACTCTTCGATCTCGGTTGGCCGTTCACCGTTTCGAGGGCATGGTGCGTACAACGGAAAGCCCCTTAATCCTGCCTGTCGGTAAGGGCAGAACCTATACAGGTGACCTGCTTCCCCACAATGGAAACACAAAGGCCTGCGCTCATGGTCACGCCAGATGTCACTTTTCCGGGGCCTTTGATCCACGTAGCGAGCTACACCATGGGCTCGTGGCAGGTAGGTAGCCGTCGGTTCCAGTGGACGAGGTGCGCTGCATACCGTTTGTGGGCAAGGAGAGGCCATCGTAACTGCTGCATTGGTGTGCGCCGCGGGTTGTCTGAGTACTTCAGAGTACGTTGGTATGCGTTGGATCGGCTGTGGCGCACGCTCCGGCTCACGTATCATCTGCCTCAGTTCATCTCGTACTACGTCGACTACAGACAGTGTTGCTGTAGTGTGAGGTGCTTGCAACTTGCTGAGCTCTTCCCTGATCACCGACCTGATGAGTTCTCGCAGAGCGTCCATGTCACTTCGCTGGCGTCCAGAGAAGACATTGGCAGGTGAATAGTTTATGTCTCGATTGTACTGTCGAGCCCGCTGTTCTAGCGTTTTCTCTATGGCTGTCGCTTCCGTATGAAACTCCGCAACTGTTCGTGGTGAGTTGCGGACGAGAACAGCGAATAGCTCTTGCTTCACCCCACGCATGAGGTGGCGTAGCTTCTTGTCTTCGGTCATATGGGTATCTGCGCGCTTGAACAGGCGGATCAAGTCCTCGATATACATTGCGACACTTTCGTTGGTGAGTTGGTTCCTGGATTCGAGCGCAGCCTGCGCCTTTTCTTTGCGATCCGCGCTGGCATAAGTCGCCAGAGCTTGTCGCCGAAATTCATCCCAGGTCGTAAAGGAGGTTTCATGGTTTTCATACCACGTCTTTGCGAAGTCCTCCAAAGCAAAGTATACGCGGCGGAGCTTCTCTCTCTCGTCCCAACCGTTCAAACGTGCCACTCTCTCAAAGAGGTTCAGCCAATCTTCTACGTCTTCATACAAGTCGCCATGAAATACTGGTGGCTGGTGAGGCTGATTTATCACCACTTGGGCTGGTGTTACATGACTTGTCATGGTGGCGGCGTCCATTGACTGAGTTCCCCTTGGCGTAAAGTGGAGTGGGCTGAATTCTGGTGAATCACCTCGAAGACGGCGACTGGTCCTCTGATGCACAGGTGTCGGCTCCGCAGTATCAACTGGCTGGTGGTCGGGGCTACGCTGTCTTGCGTTCGTAGGGCTTTGATTCATTACCCAGCACTTCCACCAGAAATGTAACGATGTTGAAGGACTCGGGGTATAACAAAACGTAATTATTAAAGGGCGAACCTGTGCCCACAACTCAAAGGGACTATGGTCGTAGCACGTTACAGCAGAACGGCAAGATGTCTTCTTCTTCTACTTCTTCAAGAAGAGTCCCAAGCGCGTGGCACACATCAGCAGGGGCCAGCTTGGTTCTCGTGCTATCATCATCGTCTCTGCGAAACACTAGACGGCGCCCATGTATGTCTCTGTGCGCGTGGTGATGGGCGCGTTGTTTGAATGCAGGCACTATGTCGTGGCAATATTACTATGAATCAAAGCAAAGCACAACGCGAGCAGAGCCTTGCGAGAAAAAAAGGGCAAACTTTTATTAACGCACGGATGCCAAATAAAGTGTTATGCTCCTATGCTTGAGATGGTGGACGTGGCAGCGAAATGCGAGATTAGGATCAAGATTGGCTTGAATGTAAACATTCGACAGAAGTCTGTCTGGTTGGGTGTGAAACTGAGAGATGATTTAGACTCCAACCAAAAGTTTTGAAGAAGGCGGTTCCGAAACGTCGGCTTTCTTCAAAACGTTCGGTTGGAGTCTAAATCATCTCCTAGGGTCAAGATGTATGCCTAGAAAAATGACATTCTCGCAAGCAGGTATAGAGTGAGAATCAAGTTTTAGTTCGGGAAACTTTATAAGAGTCTTTGAGCAGACTTAAACACCACATATTTTGTTTTCAAAGGATTTAAAACTAAGTAGTGATTGTTGCACCAATTCATTAGGTTAATGAATACAATATTCAGCCTAGAAGTAAGAACAGTAATATATTTATCGGATAAAGATATGGTAGTTTCATCAGCGTAGAAGATGCAATGATCGTGATTGGAGGGGTTAAAAGAATCCGGAAGATCATTATTATACAAAATGAAAAGCAAAGGACAAAAACTGAGCCCTGTGGTACACCCTAGGTAATGCATTTAGTTGACGAATATGCGTCTGCTACGTGTACTGTATATTGCCTATCAAGTAAATAGTTTTTAGGAATGTTAGCGCAGGGCCAGTTATGCCATAGCACTTCAGCACCTGATGGTTAATTGTGTCAAAAGCTTTTTAGTGAAGTCTAGAAAAACTAATCCTACTAAATTTTCAGAATCGATGCATTTTTATCGCAGTCAGTTAGAGACAACACTGCAAGATTAGTAGAACTTCCAGGGCGGAAACCAAACTTGTTATTCTTTAACAACTGGAACTTGAGTAGTTATATTAGGATGCTTAACGAATAATTTCTCAATGAGTTTACTAAGGCCGGAAAGAATAGCGATAGGGCGATAGTTAGTAACTATTTATTTGTCCCCCTTTTTAAAAATGGGAACAATATTATCATTTTTTAAAAAAGAAGAAAATAATCCTCGTTTAAAATCAGGTTTTAATGTTACACAGCGTGTCTGAGACGAAACGTGCAACTAGTGTTAAATGGCTCACGGAGATGCCATCTAAACCAGGTCCGGTATCTTTAAGACTGCTAATCGTGGAAAACACTTCATTCGGCGTAACGGGTCATAGAAAGAACGACTGTGGCGTGCGGCATTCAGTGCTACGGAATCGGACATTTCTGTAGTTATTAGAATAAACAGAACAAAAGAAGTCGGAGAAAGCATTCGCGATCTCATTGGTCCCCGAAAGACTAAGACCCTTATAAATCATTTTCATAATAGGCTTATCACCAGATCACCTATCTAGGAAGAAGTTGAGTAGCTGCCACTGCTTCTTGGGGTTGTTGTTATTCTTTAAACATTTTTCTTCGTCGTACCCTTTTCTGCCTGTTTAAGCAACATGCTCAATAATTTACAATAATTTTCATAATTATTAGCAAGTGCAGTGTCCAAGGGCTGACGTTTAGTTTTTTGTACAAGTTTTCATTCGTCATTATGCTTTTTAGAAGAGCATCCGTCATCCATGGGTTATGCGGGTAGTTATATTTTTTTTTACAATATACAGTACATGTGTTAGTCGAGGCGGCCCTCAAAAATAAGGAACATAAATTATTCAGTGCTGCTTCGGGTTCATTTATGGAGTTTATAGGCGACCAATCAGTCTTACTTATGGTTTTTACAAAGGTATCTGCATTCAACAGTGAGGTGTAGTAGTTACTATCGTTGGCGGGCATATAATTAGAAAACGTAAAAAAACGGGAAAGGATCAGTTATGTCAGTATCAACAATTACGGGACAAGGTGAAGGTGATGGGTTTGACAATACATGATCAATATGCGTACCGTTACCATGAAAGTCGGATCTAGCCGAGCCGTCACTGACTGATTCTAAACCAAATTTATTGAAGCAGTCGGTATAAGCCGTGAACCAAGTGGCACCAGTGTCTAGTAAATTATATTGATTGCACCAACAATGACCACACCTTGTTTTGAAAAGATAGTTTTTACAGTGCGTCATCAAGAACAAGCAGGAAATCGCTGACTGACGATGATGGTGAACGATAGAAGCACTCAAGAACCATGTTCTTGTTTCTGTGATTAAGTGATGAATGGTTGACTTCTATTCATACCCACTCGCAGTGGTTCATGTTAAATGTGAGATCAGATCTACGTGTGTAGATGATATCATGAGAAATGAAAATGGCTGCACCACCATGATTATCTGCTTGACGATGGCAATATTCTGCTTGATAAGATAAAAAGCAATGTATGTTGTTTTCAGCGTCTGAAAGCCAAGTTTCTGATATGCAAATGAAAGTGAAGGCATGCTGAAAAGAAGCGATGAAGCTATTAATCGCGTCTTTGTTCTTGCAAAGGCTATGGGCATTAAAGTGAATGAGTGATCGTTTTCTTGCGCTAAGACGACTTTTTGCGTCAGTAGAGGAGAGAAAAGCCATGGTAATAAAAAGACAATAAAGCAATAAAAACTACTGAACAAACGTTCATTTCCTCACATGAATATTCGAAGGTAGAACACGGTCATAATTGGTAGACTTTGCTGTCATCCGTATAGCAGGCTTTTATCTGGCAATTATCTGTCCATAAGTATTTCCACTTATTTTCTTTATTCAGTGCCAGTGCTTTCGATAACAGCTTTTTGTTGTCAATGTTCAAAGGATCGCTTACATGTATTGGCATGCCTGTGCTACTGCTGAGACTGACGTTGTCAGTGCGAAGTCTAGCCCTTAGTGCCTTCTTGATCGACTTATTTTTCTTCTCACGTGAGCTGAGTCGAGCAATGATGCTTTTGTCATTTGTGGGCGAGGCAACACGGTGAGGAGGGTGGATATCAGAGGGCAAGATGGGAGACTCAATGCTATCACCAATTCTCTTCAGAATGGCTCCACAGTCTTCCCCTTGTGATTTAGGAGTACCTTTAATTTTCACATTATTCATTCTGGAAGGCTGCTCCAAATAAGCCACTCTTTTTTCTAGTACTTCGTTGCGTGACAGAAGCGCCTTCTTCGATGCCACAAGTTCTTCCTGTTTTTGTTTCATTGCACCGGACTCTTTGTGGATGAACTCAACTCTTTTGCAAAGCGAAGCGTGCTCACTTAGTTCTATGTTTTGTAGCTTGGTAGTAATTCCGGATAGCAAATCATGTATCAGTGAGTCCTACTTTTCATTAAACAGTGCTTCAAGTGTCCCAATATTTTTTTGCTAGTTCCGCTGTAGTAGGCCTAATGGAATATACACACAATAAAACAGACTAACAAGAAAATTTGGCTGCAGTTGCGGCAGAATGAAACCTAAATTGCGTAACCAACCGACCTCTTTGAAAGAAAAACAATAGTCTTGGACTTGGCTCCACAACTGCTGCTGCCAACTGTAGTCGGTGCCGAGGCCTGTGTCCTCATATGGTCTTTCTTGAGTATCACATGCAGTGTGCGCAAACGCAGCAGGATGTACAGGACTTAGACACTTGAATGCGCGTGCAGTGCGTGCAAGCGCACGTGGGAGTTACGCCACAGTGGCCGCTAACGACGCAGGAATCAAGGACGAGCAGGGATCCAGGCAAGTGACCGATCAACCTGTTGACAATACGAAATAGTCTTAGACGGTGGACTTGCCACCGCAACTGCTGCTGCCAAATGTCCTTAATCAGTGAGTCACGCAGTGGTGCACCTATATGCGACATGTTCGCGATGAGTCTGGCAACAAAGTTTACCATTCGCAGGAATGTCTTGAGTTGCTTGGTGTTCTGTGGGACTTGAACTGCGAAAGTTGCTTCTGCTCTTTTCGGGTCAATCGAGAGTCCTTGGTTAGTAAGCCTGTACCCTAGATAGCGTTCCTTGGTTTTCCAGAAGTGACATTCGGCCTCGTTCAGCTTGAGGTTTATATTTTGGCACCGTTACAAACAATTCGCAGAAGTCTGTTTCCTCCTTAGTTGAACCCCATACCAGTACGTCATCCATGACTACGTCGACGCCATCAAGACCTCGAAGTGTTTAATGCATTGCTTTCTGGAAGACTTCCGGTGCTGTGGAGATTCCAAATGGCATCCGTAGAAATTGGTATGTTTTGTATGGCGTTCTCTTGGCGCATAAGTATGAGCTGTGCTTTCGAGTGGGGTTTGCCTAAATCCAGTAGCAGCGTCCAACGTAGAGAAGTACTTGGGAGCATCTATCTTGGTCCCGACGTCCTAAAGCGTCGGAATGTCATGGTGCTCTCATGTCGTGCCTTGTTAAGATTGACAGGATCCAGGCGAATTTATGTCTTCCTTTACCACAACTACCATTGCCCATACAGTCCGTGTGGTGACAGAGGCGAGGAGTCTATTTGCTTCCATTTTGTGTAGTCTGGCCTAGACCTTTTTACGGAGAGCTAGTGCAACGCTACGGGTAAGCTTGACTACGCCTTGAAATCACTTGTGTAGGTTCATGTGGTAAACCTCACAACGTAGCTCAACGAGGCCTTTGATTGTGACAGCGAATGGTTTTGGCGTTTCATAAAGCTGGTTCTCTGTAGTTATGAGTGCGACCATGAGTTGAAAGAGGCCTAGCTTCTGAGATAGTTTACCGCTGAAGGTTGTTGGCAGGCGTTCTTGCACAATGAAAAAATGCGTTTGAGTGGTTACGTGTTTGCTTGTAGCTTGTACGGTAATTCTTCCCATTGCTTTTTTTCTTCTGCTTGAAATAAGAAATATGAATTGAGTCAGAGGCCAAAGCCTTCTGCCCCGACATTTTAAAGAAGCCCACATAAATTCTACCGGTTTTTCTTTCTCTTGTATTCGATTTATTCAAACAAGCCGTAAATTAATATCATCCAGACAAACTAAGAGGAAGTCATCCCAAATATTTTCAATGATATTCTCTCATGCTCTCGAGTTTTGTCATCATTTCTTGCAACTGCTGGCATTTATTCCTTCCGAGCACGTAAAGAAATACATCGGTCTTTTATAAATGCATCATCGCAAGCATAGCCTAGGCATCATGGCCAATGACAGTATTCACTTGGGGGGAAATGATGAGTTCATTAGCAAAACTGCATAGCTTTTTTTTATAAATCTCGGGTGTCTCTGTCTTCTGGACATAAAAATATCCCCCATGTCTTCGGAATCAGACTTGCTATTGAATTTATGAGATTGTTGTAAAAAAAGCTGCCTTTTTCTTACAGCGGATTACACCCGACTCTAGAAACGATATAGATGTATATAACAAAAGCAAGTGTACGCAGCGTTAAGTAATGTTTGTAATTCCAAGCTTAGATTTTGTAAGCGCTTGCGGCATCATAGACACTTGTAATAATTCTTTCCAGTGTGTATGGGAACTATTCAACAGTAACACTGGTAAATGTTCAGATGAAACCGAAATCAAAACGTCAACGTTTGCAGCTGCACTTTACGTGAAGCTTCTAGGAAGACCGGAGCAGTAATTTCCCTGTCCTTCAGCGACGTTCGCGTTAACCGGCATATACACCCAAGTTTCTATTGAGTGACGTGCAATTATGATGAACATAACTCATGAGGGGCAACATGAAAATCATGAAACGCGTGTCATGCACAACATAACATACACAAATGGTCTAGGGCACTCGTGGCCAGCTCGCAAACTGGATATACACAAAAGTTGGTAATGCCCTTTGCGACTTTACTACCAGCATGAAAGGCAGTTAATCGTGACCTGCATATTATGTATGGCATGGCTAACATGCCACACTTATGGCGCGCTTACTGCCGTTTCATTATACCTTGATATACACCATCATTGCAATTCCGCTACATCATAGCTTACCAAATATAAAGAACAGCTCGCAACAAGCACACCATGTCTTTTTTGTCGTATACAGAAAAACTTACATGGCGTTCGTTGATGCGCTTCCGGCTGTTTCCCTAACAGGGCACTCCGAAACTTTGCATTAAATGACATCACTCCATAATAAACATAAACAATAAATGGTACAGTGTATATACCAGAATATATGTTTCATTACCATAGTATATACGGGATTCATTGTCTATGTTTTCCCGTTTCATCACCATGGCATACACATCTGCGATACAAAGGGAACTACACGTAAAGACTTCAGTGACTTGATTAACGTCGAAGACAATGAAAGTGATTCATCTAGCTGTTTGCTGGCTGCTTCGCAATTACCTCGACCCCCACAACAAGTCAGATCTGCGGTACTTTTGGGGTGAAGTGGCGCTTCACGGAAGGAGGGTGCGTATGAGTGTTCAGAAGTGATTACGAGGACAGCATATTACAACTGTTCGGGCTGCAATGACCCCGAGGCCGTTGCTAGACGATGCCTGGTCTTGATAGTTACGTCTACATAATTGTGCGTGTGTGATGCCGTACAATATTATGCTATGCCTTACCCTTTTTCCTTCTTGTTACGCTCCACCTTCACTCATTTTTCTTGCACGCACGCTTCCTAAACTAATTATACATCAATATATTAAACATAGTTTTGGCCGTTTCCCTTTCTTCTGCGCTGACCCTTGCCCCCAGTTAGGGCTGCAGAAGTTGCGTGTTTTCCTTTTCTCAATTCTTTTCTCCCCCTCACTTCTTTTTCTTCTGATCACCCTATCGTTTAATTGTGGCTCACTTGGACGAAGGCACAGCCAGACAATTTTTTCGAGGGGAGGGTGCGGGGACACCACCTGGATTTCTGGAGGGGCACCTCCTTAAAATGGCTATTTTTCGCTCTCTATGCGATGGCGCATAAAAAAATTTTGGGGAGGGAGGAGGGGGGCACGCGCCAGGTGTGCTACCTCCTGGCTGCGCCCTTAGTTGGAAGTGACGACCCCAGCTTACGATACGGAAGGAAACGCGGTTGAAGGATAAACAAAGTGCACGTAGTTTGATTTTGCTCGTTCGAGTTGTATTGCACACATGCCTTTTAGCAAGACCTGTCTATCAGCTGGCTTCATAGATAGTCTAAGTTCTAGGAATTTACGGATTGAAATAATTAGGAAGTGAGGTGATATATGCAGCATCGTAACAAGCTGTTTTTGTCGTCATTCATAATGCAGAGATCACCGGGAGACGTCCTCTACAAGTACCAATTTTCACAGGATTACTATGACGAAGCATGCCAGCGCCATTCCATCAACCTGTTCCTCGTCTTACTGATTGTTGTGGGACTGGGACTGTGCTGCAGCGTCATACCTTTCGTAATGATGTTCTCCAAACAAACAGGAGAAAGCGTTGCTGCGGTGAGTGCCCTAGAGCGCAGTTCATCAGTCATTAGTCTTTTTGCTGAACATATCTGCAGATTTAGCAGTGCATCTCAGCGTAGCGACACAGAAGGGCAGCTTTTGTGTCCGATATGTATGTGAACAAGTACTGTTTCATTTTCTGCGTTATTACGAAATGGTCTAACACCGTCTAATTCACTGTAAGCCTCCCAAAATAAGCACCATTCAGGAAGCATTTGCAACACGTGGCTGCGATGCTTCGAGGATGCGATACGGCGCGCTTCTTAATATTCAAATAGTATTTAGAGGACGCTGTGCTTTGTAGCTATAGTATGTGTGTCAGTAGCACGTCATCGTCGCAAAGGAACTATGTGTAATGGCGGGAATACTTTACCGCAGCCATAGTTACAAGCAATTGATTGATTCACAAAAAGTGGTAATTATTTTTTATATTTTGAAGATCCGGAAGTCTCCACCAACTATCTAGAATTCAAATAGGCTGCCTGGAATTTGAGACATGCGACATCAAATTTTATTACTGATTTCGAGGCTAAGCACGCCGGGCGGGCAGGAAAAATGGTAGCTGTGTAATGTCAGACGGGAAGAAGCCACAACGTAGAAGTTGCCGAATTTGGAGAAGAGAAGTTTCGTCAAAGAAGGTTACTGATTTAGTTGGTCGAAAGAAAATGTAGTCACAAATGGCAAGTCGTTATGGAGACATTTGTGGGCTGCTTGCTTTTTTCTTTTGGCGTTCAGTTTGTAGTGTTTGTTTCTTCTTCGTGCATCATAAAGAAGCATTTCGGCACACTCCAGGAAGTTGTGTGTGAGAAGCTGCCACGCATTTTATATGCTGTACAGCGAAATAAATAATGGCAGTGCACTACGCTGTCAAGAACACCTGAATGCTATAACATGTTGTACGCTAAGTAAACCATTTAGTTCAGCAATATCGGGGACGGCACTAGCAAGCTAGCCCCACCATGGTGGTCTAGTGTCTATAACACGACTGCTCACTCAAGGCCGCGAGATAAAATTGTTGCTTCAGTGGCTCTATTTTCGATGGAGGAGAATATGCTGAAGCCCGTGTACTTGTATTTAGGTGCACGTTAAAGAATTCCAGGGTGTCAACATTTCCGGAGCCCTCAGCTACGGCGTATCTCACACTCATACGGTGGTTTTGGGACGTTACATACACCCCAGACAATAATAATTACAGTTGCAAGATATATTAACCCGTAGTATGACAGACACGCACTTAAATTTTTGTCGTTCTGAGTGGATTAGATATTCACGACCCTTTCCGTGCTTGAAGACTTAGGCAATCGTCATCATGTTTTACTAACTCCGAATGGACCCACCCATGCCTTGTGTCGATGTCAACCAATGACATGTGATAACGTCATCCAAGGAGGTGACATCAACGTGTTCCGTCGTTGCACGATGCTCTGTCAGAAATTGTCACACAGATTTACACGCAAATTTCACGCCTGCCGTATTTCGGTCATTGTCTACGCGCAACGAGACACTAAAGCTGAACATCGCGGTTTTCTTGCATAGCTGCTAAATACACAGATAAGCAAAGCCAGAGTTCGTTGTGGCATTCACTATGATTCGTTGCGCCATTTACTATGAAAATGAGCCGTATAAAAGGACACCCTCATGACGCGCTCTCATTGAATCTTTTAGGCTTCTTCCTTGTGAAGCGCTTTGGTTCAAACAGCAGAGCGGCCACGAATCCTCCGCGTTCCGTGGCGTTCAGATCTGTTAGCACCATTGCGATAATGGTGATACTTCTTTTCAAAAAAATGCAGGCAGGGGTGTTGTACTCAGTTTCACTTGCAAGATTTCTTATAGCACGCCCGTGCTCTAAGATATGAGGCCCTAAAGTAAAGTTTAATCGTCTTCCTCATGATTATGCATGCAAGAGGGTGAGGGGTAGCGCAAGTTCCTCTCTAAAGTGAATGATAGTGGCGCATTCGTACGGAGGGACAGTGTTATACAGGCTTGTCAACGAGCTGTTTCGCACCTAAGTGCGTCGTAAAAAAGGTCTACCGTTGTCGCGTTCATCAGGACCATGCTTATGGTACAAGACACACCACACTGCCATATTTTGATTTCGCTGGCAAGGGTAACTTATCATCTCGACCCTTTTCATTCGACATCTTCGTGGAATAAGCGCCACACGCTACAGACACGTCACTTTAGAGAGAAGGCTTTCGTAACGCTGACCCTCTTGCATGTAATCGTTCTCACGAGAAATGTTTGGGCCACATATCTTGGCACACAGCAGTGCCAGAAGAAATCTTCAAACTGAATTTGTGTACAAACACCACTGCCTAATTTGTTTCGACTCAGACATGCCAACTCACTGTAGTCAGTAAAATGTCATTAAATGTTTGTTAATCGGGCTGCTGACAGCGATAACTATCATCTAACGTTGTGTATTTCTGCCCCATATTTAGTTAGTAGAAGTGGTCTTTGCGTGACTTCAAGTACCTAATTGAAGAAAACAATTCGCAATTTTCAGAGACGGTGGCGTCGCCATGCGGCAGCCGTCATAACTACCGTTTGGGGGATGGCCGCACAGCCAGCCCTTGCCAGCGTTCAGTCAGCCTCTTTTTTGCGGTCCACTGGGTGCTTTACATTTACCCGCTGGCAAATTTTACTTCGGTTATTCTGAATTTGGTAGTGATCTACCGAAGTCACACAGGTACTGCGAGTCGTAGTAGCAATGAGTTACTCTTTATTGGTTGTTCACAGTGAGCTACACGTACAAGAATCATAAAATGCGCCAGTTTCCGCTGTGCACACACCGTGCAGTCAAACGCGAGGTTTACTGCTTTGAACGAGCAGTAGTCCTGCAAGAGAGGGAGGGCGAAAAGAATAATTGTGCTCGTGTTGCCTTGCTACCACTTTGATCACGCTTCAGCACGTAAATACAGCAAAGTGCATTTTGTTTAGAAGCCCAATAAAGCAGCGTTTCTGCCGTGCAATGCGATACTAGGCTTCGAACACCAAAGTCACGACTCACAGTCCTCCGAGTGGATAGTTACGCTCTACAGAACACCACTGATTTTTTCGTAGCCGTGCGTCGAAGCTAAAATACATGGGACAAGAAGCGGGAGCGTCTGGTTGCTTTACACCTGTGCCACTTTTGCTTCCCTGTGAAAAGCAAAAGTGCACTAAGCCTTCAAAGCGCGCAGCCATCAGCTAGCGCGACCTAGGTAAGTGTTAACGACTGTGTGCATATACTCCGTGCCACACACATGAGCCACAAGCGCTTCATTTGTGTGCAGCGTTCGGGCCTAGTGAGCAAAAAAGTTTCTGTACTACCTACGAGTAAAAAGTTCCTTAGGTGCTAGCACGCAAAGTCGGCGAGACTACCGCATAGAAGAAAGATACACCCCCGATTTTCTTACGAAAAAAAAATAAGTCAAGGCAGTAGTACGTGAACTCACCTTCATTGCTTCGTTGCTCCTGATTTCGACCCATGGCTGGTGCATGTATTTCCACGGTCGGCAAGTCAGCAGGCACAATACAGGGACAGTGTTCACAAACCTGTACTTGCGTTCCTTCACAGCTCAGCCCGGTGTTCAAAACATCTTTTCCTTCAATAATACACCATACACACGTTTCTCTACACGTAGTCTGGGATATAATACATACTAGACACAAAGACCTTCTAAGAAAGGTCTTGACAACATGGTGGCTGCAGCCGAAATTACCACGCAGTGTGAAATGACGGGCACACTGACGGCGGCAGCCTGCTGCACGATCCCCCAAACGACAGCCACGTCGGACTTGCTCTAGCGCCCTCTCTCGAGGGTGGAAGTTGTGAATCAATGTGAAGTTTTAACACCCGGCATATTGGTCGGCTCCACATCCTCGTGAACAATTGGGTTCTGCCTCCCAATACTTCTCACTGTCATTCGGCAGCACGCATTGTTCTGGCATGTATGTAACTAGGGGGTAGACTATAAGCATCTGGAACATTCCTTAGGAAAAGGGCAATTTTTATTACTTTAATAGTATTATTCTACACCAATACGCGACTTATTACCAGCTGCCTATAATTATGTTTCTAGTTTCGCACTTAACTTTGTGTAATGTTTTCGACAGGCTTTTGCACCTAACATGTCAGGCTGTACCTGACATGCGTACACCGTGATTGGGGGACTAAACTAAAGCTGATAAGTTTGAAGAGATTCTGTCTTACATTCACCCCTTTTCTCTGGTGAGCAGGTTGAACAATGCTTTTTTTTGGACGCTCACAGCTGCATGCCGCTTCTGACACTATATCTAGAAAGTGACCAAGATGCAGCGTCTTCAGCTTCGAACTAATTTTAGAGGCTGTCGCGAACTTGTTTTGAGACTCGTGCAGTCGACTATTGAATTTTCGGTTGTGGCAGCGCAAGCTCGACAGTTGTCCGACGTTGATATCAAGCAAAACGTCTTGAAGAATCTGAAAAAAAAACATAATTTGTTTTCACAAAATTAGTGGCTTATTTTAGATGTTACCCGTGCATCTCATAGAATTATGTACATGCAGCAGCAATCCTTAATTGTAGTGCGTTGCTGAATCCTCCTGGCAGGACGAAAGCAAGTGCGACAGCTGTCCAATGTTGCTCTTCAGAAGCACCTTGGTATCCAGTTCATGAACACTATAATTATATAGTTTGGATGTTTGTTTTGCTTATGCAATTCATATTTTAATCGGGGATGTACAGTAAAGCAAAGATCAGTCAACAAGTCTTACAAGTTGTAAAATGTATTTTGTTCAAGCCGGGGATAAATATATACTATGCAGCACTCCACATCGCCAGTGCCGACAGATCTGAGAAGTACAACATATAGAAAAGAATAACTAAGCAGTATACTTTTGCAATCGCGTTATCTACATAAAAACTCTGCATTGGCGCAGTCGAGCTCAAGAGCCTGCAAATGAAGGGCAAGTCCAACTTCACCCACGTCGGAAGCGACCCTTCATTGTGGACTTCCCAATGGATGGCCAGCGATGCGCCGAAATCGATGAGCATACTACAGCTCAAGGCTTTCTGTAGAGCGTGCCCGACATCGCCGCACTTATGACCAACTGCCGCTTCGCTCAAGAAAATGTTACCTTGAGCATGCGTTTTGGAAATTTGGCACCGCCCTTGCTAAACGCTCCGCCGAAGTTTGCGATGCGAGCACCATGAAGCGTCATTCATTTCAACAATTGAGGCATTGCTAACGCAGTACAGGAAATGCTGAAACCACCGATATGTAAGGCCAGGCAAGTTTGCCGTCTTTCGCCAAGCGTCGCCGCGTGATTTGAGAATATGCCCAGACTGAAAACCCGTGTATAAGTGATCATGGCCGGATACACAATATCAAACATTTTCTCTGCGGGAACTCAAGGAAGTGTTTTTACTCGCAAATTAAATCGCATACAAACACTTCTTGTGCAGCATGGAGGGCAGCATTGCCGGTGTTTTCAAGGTCAATCTTGTACGGCTTTGGGATAGTGCCCTTGTGTAGTGACAGAAAGGCACAAACATCCGAGAGTATATTTGAGAAAACTGGCGGTTGCTTCGTACAGCCTACCCAACGTTGGCGGACTCCACAGTCGTTGCTTTCGTCCGACATGGCAAGACAAGATATTATTGAAAGCAAATGTAAGTGGGGTCGCACACGCCTATAGACGAATTACTCTTGGCACTGCAACGTAGAACAGCTCCAGACTATTATGAATGGGTTGCAGTTTAGATGGGTTGCAGTTGACCTGGAGTATGAAGGCATGAAATTAAAGTCCGAAGCTCTGGCAGTACTGAAAGTTCACTTTGACATTACTTTATTGAGGCCTGATACGACGTGGTTGAGGTTATTATCGTCTGGAAAGAAGTGGTCAAGATTGCAAGTGAGTGCAATAAGCTTAACATCGGTCATAGGGCAGACAGTGAGCCATATACGGGTGAATGTAGCGTTGATTATTCCAAAGAATATGTACAATGATCCACACCCAGAAGCCAACGCGGCCATTGAGGTACATGACACCGCCATCGTCAACACAAGCCATGTACCCCGATCATGAAAAAAAAGGTCTAGTTGAACCAGGAAGTTCAAAGGAGTCTGGAAGCGGGAATCATCAGACGTGTATTTTGGTCGTTTATTTGACACATTACGATTGTTCCACAAGAAGACGGGTCATTTCACCTGTGCACAGATTACAGACTAATAAGCAAACAGATCGATCTTATTCCATACCTAAAGTCAGGAATTGATTACACATTTGACGATACATGAGGGCGTCAATAGATTCCAAGCACCTAATTGTGCAAAGTATGCTGGTGCGAGACACTCAATGACGATACTCAAACATTACGGCCTTTCTCACTCCTTATAATATTTACGAGTACGACAGAGGACCCTTTGGGTGGAAAAACTCTGGAGCATTGTTTCGAGCCTGACAAACGTAGAAGTGAAGAACTTCATCGGGATATTTTGTCCTGTATAATTGGATGACAATATTGTCTACTCTAGAACAGGGGAATGTCACGAAGAACACCCAGAAAAGTAACTGAGGTACTCGGTGCCACCGGGTTATAAATCAACATTAGGAAGAGAAAGTTCTTTTGCAGAGAATTCACCTTTCTGGAAAAAAGCTTTTGACGGCTGAATCAAGTGCACTAGCGAAGAGAGCTTGCAGTATATCAATCAGCTGACAAAACCCTATTACGTGAATTTGTTAAGCCCCGTATTCTATCACATCCCTTCACTCAACGCTTCCCCTTCACTCGAGAAAGTCGATGGGAGCGACGTCTCTAGGCACGGCAAGTCACCGCATATCAGCGATAATCTGCTGCGATTCTCAAGTAGCGCAGCGTCATTTTGAGCCGAGCTTTGGCGCAGTGGTCAACTCTGTCAAGTGAAGGTTGAAAGCACAGCCAAGGAGCTTTTGTGAATGCGGAGGTAAGAGTGTTTCTTAGAATCACATTTTACTTCCATGGATTTAAAGAACATTGCTCAAGAATGACAATGTTTTTTTTTACTGCACTGACCATGGAAGACGTTCTATTTATCTGATCCAAAAAATGCGATAAGAGCTACCTGTAACTGGTCAGAGTCATTTAAACCAACTCTGTATTCACAACAAAACATTGCGATTTGCCTTTCAAAATATACAGAGACACATCTCTATGCTGAAGGTGCCATATTTCATGAACAGAGACACAAGAAAGCATATAACATGTTGTTTGTCACGAAGATGCAAGAATATTACACGGCAACAGTAAAGGAAGCTTTATCTGTCATAATGCCTTCCATGTACTTCATGTGTTAACGAAAAAGCAAACATTTCAACCTCTTCACTGCCAACTAGACATTAATCTTTTATTGAAACTTCCGCAGCTAAGGGGAAGAAAAGCTTGATGCGTGAGCAATATTGAAAAATTCACTTTCGGCATATAACACAAGCAAGACCAGAAGCCCCAAAATGCTGTTGCTATTTCACGTCTTCGCGAGCCGCGAGAAATTCCGGAAGGAAACGCTCGCTTGCTGAAACTTTAGGGAGGCACTGAACACATGGAGCTGCCTGAAGCAAAAGTGCCTCAATTGCTGAAGTCATATTATAGCAATCGACATTCGGGACGACTTGATGTATTTTGGAGGGCAAACCACTGGCTCGTTTAAACATTTACATAAAAACACAAAAGGAGATGGTGCCAAGTTCATGAAAACGTGCCATGAGGGCAATGTGGTGTAGTCGAATTAGAAACGCTGTGGAAATGGGATGGTTTAGCCAGAATATTTTTTATATTATTTGAAGTACTTTACCTTGGTTTCGCGAAATGAAGAGGATTGAACACGTCAAAAAAACACAACCTTTCTTACTCATGGTGGATGAGTGCACACGCTACGTGACCGTCATAGCGGGAAGATAAGACATGAATTGTTTAACAAAAATATTAATTGCAAAAATTTTTAAGCGTGCCGAAATCATCGTCAGACAATGCGCCACCGTTCATTAGTCAGAAGCTACGTTGTTGGGCCAGTGAACATCGTGCTTCGATACTCGGCGTCTTATCTAGCTGAGGCTAAATTTCTTGCTTAACCCATTCCTAAACACCTCCAAATGTTATTAAAGTTATACCAAGAAAAAAGGTGGGCTAGAAGATTGCTTTTAGGGCAGGAGTAGACTGCCTGAACAGATACTACACCCCCATTATGAAGTGCAGCTCACATTTTGCTGCATTCGGTACGGTTTCTTGATTCTCAGCTGGCAATGATTGGGGCTTAGCTGGCGGGCTTGCAATGAAAGACCACCTTCACACCAAACTTCAACAGCCGAAATACAGAAGTGCGATGAGGATGAAATAGATTGTAGCCATATCACATGCCAGAGGTCAACCCTTGGTTGATGATGCTAGTTGGAAGAGCAGTAAACCAAAATCTAGTTCACTGGTCCATACCTCATTGTGGAATCTACGAAGCAGTAACGATTTATGCAGACGTTGTAACATACTAGACCAATAGGAAGAATAGAGGAGGCATCTATCGGAAATGTGGTGCCATATTACCAGCGTGAGAGGAATGACAGCTGGCCGGAGAGCAATAAAATACACATCGCTAGCACCTGAACAGTATCTAAGAAAACGAAGTCACATTTTCTGCATGAAAACGTCACATGCAATATGTCGTATATGTATGGTTTTGTGAAAATGCGACGCAACACTTGTCACCAGCTTTGTAACGTAATACTATGTAGCTTTTAAAACGACATACTCAGAAAGGTTGAAACTAAATGAGCCGATCAATATTTTGGACTTCATAAAAAACAATCTCTTTCAAGCGAGTCTTACACATCCCTACACATAGCTTACATAATGCAAACATAATCAACTGTGAACACAGTTTTCAATGCGAAACATGCCTGCGTGAACCCGAGACATTTTGTACGCTTACATACACGTATTTGCCTAGCTACCTACACTTTGAAAAGCTTTGAAGAGTGACTGCACAGTTAACCCGTTAAGTGTGACATGTTCCATCACATGACGAACAGTATCTGCGAAATTTTGTACACGACATGGCAAGAAGGGAGCTTTTCGACACAAGAGAGTGAATCCTCTTCTTTGTGGGTAAACCAAGAAGTTCGCGCAGTGTGCAAACGGCTCATAGGTGCTTACATAAGCCCGCTTCCTTCTCAACCATGCCATGGCGTGCCGTCGTGTATTGTTTAGTGCACAGGTATGCTGACTGAGCGGTTGTGAGTTCGAGTCCCGTATGTTTTGCTGTAAATGTTCTGAAATTTGTTTCGCTACGTGATGCTTGCATGCCAGTTGTACTTGCAGTCACGTGGGTGTAAACACTTCAAAATGCCTATTGAGCAACCTAGCACTGATTTTGTTTTGCGCAGAAAACAACTGTTGCTCCTTTGAGCAGTATTGGGATGGTGGTGAGTTACTTCGCGGTTATCAGTGAAATAGAGGAATGGGTATGGAAAGTTAGCTACTGCTCTAAGAGAGCAACCTCGCTACCCATATTCCTCCTTCAGTTCTTAAAGCATAGGCCTGATTGCTCTCGCGCTTGATGAATTTGCTGGGAACGAAAACTGATATGGGAGAGCATGTTTCATGATTATGGCTGTCTAATCGTCACATGAATAGCACGGAAATGCTATTGCGTAGTCTGAGTATACTACGCGGTAGGTAACACGGACGGGAAAAATACGAGGACAAACGCAGACTATCAACTGGAGGTTTATTCATCACGCACTGCACTGATACGTGACAACGAGGCTTTCAGTCCATGTTTTGTACCACGTAGTATACTTAGATTAAGTATAACCAACTGGGCCAATCGTCCAATTTGCTATTGTGTACGTCGTCAGAGACTTTCCTACAGGAACGTGTGGCACACAAGCGTGTACCACCGGTCAAGGAATGGGGACATATGCTACAGCTGATAGGTAATTCATATTTTCCCAGGAAGGACGAGAAAGGTAAACGCGAGGGCTTTAGAAAAAAAACCTCATCACTGACGTAGGCGCGACTACTGCAAAAAAAAAGAACAGAGTGAGTGTTCCAGCAGAAGTTGAACCCAAATATTATATGCGGGATTCTCGCATTCTATCACAAAGCTATGCCAGGTCTTGGCACTTTGGTAGAGGCCCGTGAGCTGCGCAATGTCAGGGCCGGTGAAGAACACCAGATGATGAAAACTTCAATAGCCTTCCACTACGGCTTCTTTTCATACTCATACCATAGTTATCTCGAACGTATTATTATTATTATTATTATTATTATTATTATTATTATTATTATTATTATTATTATTATTATTATTATTATTATTATTATTATTATTATTATTATTATAGTATTCTATTTCTCGCCCTCAGCCCCAGGGGGGCACTTTGACTTTTCGGCATGTTCCCAAAACATCGGCTCGTAATGTGATGTCCACATCGAACCAAGGACATTTCGTTCCGCACCCAACATTACACAAAAATGAGTGTACGGAGCCTCTTTGCCACGCATTGGCAGCGTGGTTGCGGGAGACCCTCGAGCACACTGTCGACCCATGCACGGACTTCTACAAGTATGTCTGCTCGAGCTACAGAGGCCAGGACGTCTTCAAAGACGTAAGTAAACACAGCGTCTGTCACCCGCACACGAACGCTATACTTCAGTTATTTTCATGAGCTCTATGAAGTACCTACAATACCTAAAGCGTAACGTAACTCTTGCATTGAATAATAAATCCTTTATGCTTCTATGAAGTTCTCGATTCCCAAAGCGTAACTTCTGCAAAGATTGCATGAGTTAGGCTCACTGGAGCAGTCCCCGCTGGGTGGACATAGTACCGTATCATCATGCCAATAATGGCGAAATCAATAATGTAATCGATATTCGCTACTGGTTATTGATGCCCACATTTTAGTTAGGAGTAGTTTAGGTTACACCTATATTTATATTTCACAATACTATTACCATCTTAAATATCTTTGAAACTCACATAATTGTTGATAAAGCTAGCAAGTGTACTGTACTTTTTTTTTGCACACAGTATTGGCATGGCGAATCGTCGCGATAATTCAGACCTGTATGAAGACACGTCAAATACTGCTTTAGTTAGGAAATCAGAGGCATTGGTTTCATCTTTAGTGCGGTTAGACGGCAAGAACAAGGAAAAAATTGTGCTTGGAAATTATAAGTTATAGTAAAACTTGACCAATAGTAAGATTATAAATTTTTAAAGCTGTTGTACACTGACTGGCTTGTCATAGGTAAGAGCTAAATATGTAGGTGCATTTTTTACATTATTACTTGAATTCTGCCACGTGAAACCCAACTCGCGGGAAACAGTCTGCATTAGCTCAAGTTATCACTCAAATACACGCGCCGCAGTATTGCACAGGAGACGTTAGCTTGCGTTATTCTTGGTGAAAGTCGCAATGCCCGGGCATGTGAATAACTGACGCCCCACGTAAAATGAGCCAACATAAACAAGCTTGTCCTTGACAAAGCTCTTTGTTAGTCTTGACCACTTCCATTACTAATGATCTGTAATCGATTCTTACAAGCATGCAACAGAGTTTAGGCTGCTCGTTCCTTGGCACCACAGGGTTCATTACAGAATAGGGGGGTTATTATTGCTCATCTACAGTGTTTTTACTTTCATTTTTTGCAGATTGAAAAAGCCATCGAAATAGCAACTCTGACGGACATCACCAGTGCTGAATACCCAGCTTCGAATCAACTCTCGTGGCAAAAAGCAGCTGCGTTGTACCAAGCATGTATGTCTTTCACCTCGGCATACGGGACTGAGGTAAGCGAGGAGAGCCTCGTCATTGATGGCAAAATTTCGTTTGTGCAACGTGCTAAACGAAGACACGCTTCCATTTAGCTGCTTTTGTAAGTTCTATGCAAGCAAAATAGAGCTGCAATGTTTAACTTACTGTGAGATCGTTTAGTACAAACCGTCGCTTCTACCAATTAACGAATAGTCGTGTTGAACAGGTGTCAATGCAATATGCTGGAGGAAAATCTAATTGTGGGCTATTCTATAGAAAGTGCAAACATGCTCATCCTTTTTTTCCGTCCGCCTAAGTATATTCGTATTCCCAAATACTTTGGGAATCCAACGCGCCCTCCTCTCCGTCGCCTCATTCGCCAGGTAAAGCATGTACTGTCCCCACATGGCTCAAGCGCAAGAAACGGCAGATAGTGGGTGACATGGCTACCGGGGCTATGCCACCAGGCTGTTTTTCTTGGTAAATGACATGCGTTAGTATTTCCTGCATGCAAACACAGGACTGCTTGTTCCAAAATAATTACAACGCTATATATATATTCAAAAGCATGCGCGGAAAGCAAGGCACAGGTGGAACAGATAACATTTCGTGCAATTCAATACATTGGTACAAACCTGCGCAAAAGGAAACACCCACAACGTTCGGAGAATATTCTAATCATAACCTGCAGCCCAAGAACGTGATATCCGCCGGCGAAAAGAACGATAAAGTGTGACTAATGTATAATGCACCTCATGCTTTTATGCCAACAGCTTCCAGTATTTCTAAGAGCAGGGGGAGAGGGGTGGTGTCCCTGCTTCTCCCCAGAATCTGAATTTTATTCAGATACGAATCACATTAATGGGAGTCTCAGTTGGCCGGTACTTCCGATTTTTAGGAATTTCAAATATTACAATTACTCAGATACCTCTTACCAGTGTGATCAGTATCTGAATAAAATTCACATTTTGGGCGTTTATGCAATTACAACTTCATGCAACTTGAAACTAGCATTTTCCGAGTATTAGGCCCATAGTTTTGCCTAGGAAATTTCGCTGAACTGAGGCACATTTATGACGGTGTACGTAAACGACTAGATTCAGACGCTCCAACGACGTGGACAACATAAAACAATAAACATTTAAAGACGCGTATCATACACACACAACCGTTTTTTTTTTATTTACAGTGGTGTACTTAGGTCACAAATCTCTATATACGTGAAAATGAAGGCTGTAATCTGAACGAAACATCTTTCCTTTGTGTAAGATTGACACCCAAACATCATGTACGATGCCGCCACGAGTGCCTTTTAATATAGGTCTTATAACAAAGCTCAGTTTCAAATACTTATCCTTCACTATTCGTGGCGTCGTCGTCATCATCATCATCATCCTTAGCTTATTTTACTTCGCTTAAAATGGAGAGAGAGTGACAATATTTAATTAAAAAAACAAAAGCGTGGTGCAGCCTTTCAGACACTACGTATTGGGTGGAGTTGTCATTCCGTGAGCACATTGGGGACACTCGTAGCTTAGCGCTCTAAACCTAGATTCTTTGGGCCTGAAAGTCCGAACAACCCAGCAGGGTCACCTCTCACTCATCTTGGGTTGGGTTAGAGTTGGGGGGAAGAGCTCAGTTGAGCTGACAAGTCTAAACAATGTGGTAGGTGTCAGCCACCTGCCCACAGTATTGGCACTTGCCAGTGAATGACGAATCGAAATGTTGCATGATTGCTGACACTTAGACCTTGAGTATCTGCAACCCGAATGCGAATATCTGCTGACATTCAAAAATTTTACGACCTATTACAGGGATCAGCATTGTAAATTACCACCCCTGCAAAGGGGCTGGAAAGTAGAATGACTGCATCTGGCTGAGATATTTCACTCAAAAAGGAAGCGTCTCTCATTGATCGTCAGTATATCCATCTTGTGGGAGGCGTCTCCATTTCATCCCTGCGAACTATTTATTTTCTATTGGTGTCTAACTCTATGCCTTCAATGACTGTTTCCAATCTCCTGTTAACCAGTATGGTGCTCGTGGTGCGCACTGCTTGTCTGTTCTACGTAATAAGGGAGCAGCCCTGGTGCGTTTATTCTTTTTTTATTGATATCAATCAGGGTTTTTGGAACTCCTGTCTGTTACTCATTCTGCCATCTGGCGACCTCCCAATGTTATTGCTTTTCATTTAACTTCGGTTGCACGCTGCGCGATCCTTACCTTTCGCTTTAGTTTTCTTATTCTTCAAGTTTCAGAGGAATATTTTAGAATATGGTGTATGCAGTGGTAGCATACTTTTTACTTCAGTGATAGTGGCAAATTCCGTGACATTATTTGCGAATGCCTGCCGAATGCGCACCAATCTCTTTGTATTGTTCGGCGAATGATGTTTTGAGATTAGGTTTTCCCTTCACTAGCTGTCTTACATATGCATAAGCTTAAATACATTCCTATTTCTGGTTGTTGATTTTGATTCTATTCGGTGTTTTTAGCCTTGTAGCCACATACTATAACAGATAGAGCAAAGGCATGCTGCTACACAATCAAACCACCCGCCAATTTTTTGTTGTTGCTTGAGTGGCTTACTACAGACCTAAAGGTCGCGAGATAAGATGCCGACCACCTCAGCCCCTTTACGATGAAAGGGAAATGCTATACGACCGTCTACTTGCAGTTAGAGTGCACCTTAAACGCCAGATGAACAAAACTTACAGAGCGCTCCACTAAGGGGTTCTTCTTATTGATATGGAGGTTTGGATACGCAAAACCACAATTAGTGCTCTACACCCGAGAAAACGCTTTCATATGTCATATATGAAATATATGTCATATATGTATTCATATATATATTCCATATATGTCATATATAAATTTTCTCGTTTATGAGCTCCCTCCCTTTGTCACACAGCCGGGAATTATAAACGTGGCTAAAGTATCACACTATACGGGCATCTATGGAATAATTATGATTATAGTTATTACCGCTATGCAGTGCTACAACTTCCACATTACATTTTATTATTTCTCAAGGCATTTTGAACGCGCGGTTCTGCATCTGAAGGAGAGCAACATTTTTTTTAAATGGGATTAAAGCAGTCGAGATACTCACAAATATAAATTGTTGAATCACGAACGCACCGCTATTGACGGGGACCACCGGTTCAATCGTTGCTTGATATTGTCACGAGCGTCTCGCAAAAAAGACGAAGGCGACAGCGCATACGCGGATCTGCACGCTTTTATGCAAAACGCAACAACGAGAAAGACAAGGAACTCTCTCGCGCGCGCGGCTAATAAAAAGACCGACCCGCTGCTGTTTTCTCAGCGTCTTCAAGTACAACCTCTGTCTTGACGTCGCGATTATATCAACTAGCGTCGCCATTCAACCTTGAAATTTCTCACACTCTTCCGCTTATTATACGGTTTTATTGTGAAAACACCCGCAATATTGCGTGGAATATTTCTTAACAGCCTGTTTCATTTGATATTGACATGTGCCTTTTCTATCGCAGACGTCCGATCTCGTTAACTGGATGAAGTCGTTGAACCTGGACTTGCTCGACAGGAATACACTCGCGACTGTTAGTCCGGCTGACATGATGATGCGCGGCGCTCTCGACCTCGGGGTGGAAGCTATCATCTCCATCACCTTCTCCGACAAGGAATTTTGGCACGGAAAGAGATTACTGCAGGTACGGAACAAATCATAATATTAAGTTACAATTTCGAGAACGGGGCCGAATCGGCGTGCGCGTGCTAATAGATGTAGATATATTAGTAATGCTTACAAAAATCATTTACTTTTGTAGAAATCAATTTTACGTAACAATGCGAACTTGAAAAGAATGTAAACGTTGAGCCTTAAGTTCGCTTCACCGAGAGTGTTTGTTGGCGTCTCTTTTGCGCAATATTTTCACTTTGCGACTTGGTCTGGTTGCGGAAATTTTTAGGTTTTTTCATGGCAACTTGATGTGTACCACGAAACTTGTATTTTTACACATTTAGGTACGAGTTCATGTATTCTGGTTAAAGCAGCTAGCAACAGTGCTCCTTTGGGGGTCCTCTGTAAAATTTCTAAAACCACAATTGAAAGTAAAAGAACTTAGAACTGGAAGTCCTAATTTTCAGAAGGTATTAACAACATAAACCTATTCTGCTAAGTTGACTAGTGGGGGCGGATATGCGGATATTGAAAATAAAACTAAATTAAAGTATATATATATATATATATATATATATTATATGACCGGAAGGCTGGTCATATATATGAGCTGACTTCAGGCATACGTGCATATTACACGTATGCCCTGACGAACGAAGGCCGGTTCCCGGCCGTAACGTTCGCAATAAAGCATCGTTTTTCGTTTGCTCGTTCGCTTCTTCTGGTGACTTATAACTCGACCCGAATCCAGGAAGACTTTCAAAATATATATATATATATATATATATATATATATATATATATATATATATATATATATATATATATATATATATATATATATATATATATATATATATATATATATATATATATATATATATATATATATATATAGGTATGGGATATGGCACAATGGGAGCGTTGTCAACAAGGATAAATATATTTATTTCCCAACAGTATCGGGAGGAGTCCTCCCTTCATCAGGGGATGAGTTATACTGACATGAACTTCCAAACTTCGTTGCTGCTGCGTCCCTCTCACCTTGAAAGACGTTTGCGAGAGTGAGAGGGAACTAAAAAAAGAAAGAAAGAAAAAAAAGAAAAAAAGGGAAGAAAAAAGACGAAAAGAAAAAAAGAAAAAAAGAAAAAGAAAGAAACGAACGAAAGTAAAAAAGAGGAAGAACCACTGTCAACACTGAGAACGAAACCAACTGTCCGTGTACGTCCACATCCGGTTCTTATCACGTGCTGTTCAGTTCTCGACGTCTGTAGGGCCACCCAAGATTGTCGCCGCGGTGGCGGGAGGGGTCCGTGACAGCGTGCGTAAAGAAAGGGTTTCCCCTTAATGGGTCGGTCGGTTCATTACCTTTATTCTTTGTCCGTTTCCCTTCAATGGTCATCAAGTGGTAGGCGAACATAAACACTTTGTATGTGCATGTTAAAAAAAGAAAAAAAAGCAAAAAAGAAGAAAAACTAAAAAAACAAAAAACAAGAAAGAACAGTGTACACGTACGAGTCAGTCAGAAAACAGGCATGGTCTCCAGCTATCAATCTTTGTCACCAATTTCCTCCTGGCTTACTTCTCCGAGGCAGGAGAGTTTTCCGGGGTCCTCGTTGATGCCGGCTACTAATGTTCGAAATTTGAAAATAAAATATGCCTTACGTTGTTCGCGCTCGCATCTGTTTGAGAAACCGGACTGCAAAAGAGTTACGCTGATATTTTCAAAACAGTGGTTTGGCAGGCGCAGATGTTTAGATAAAGGTAGCTTCGGCAGTGAAGTGGCGTGGTACCGGTGATTAATGAACCATAGCCGAAATGGCGTGTCTGTTTGGCCGATATATTCTTGTCCGCAGATGTTGCAATGTAGCATGTATATTACGTTACTGGAGTCACAATTAAGGCTTTCAGTTATGCAGAATTTGAAATCCGAGAAGTTCGCTTTGGATTCACGTGTTGGGACCATCGGTGGGCATACCTCGCATCGAGCTTTTCCGCAGGGATGGCACACTGATTGAATTTTGGGGGTGTTTGTTTTTGCTCTGACAAGAATGTCCTTCAGATTTTTATCCCTGCGATACACCACGTGAGGTGGCTTTGCGAAAATAGAAGTTAGTCGTTTGCTTTGCCTGATTATGTTGAAATGGCGGGATAGTGTGTTGTTGATTCGTGGCGCTGATGAGGAGTAAGCTAGTACAAGGTTCGTTTGGGAAGTCATTTTAGATACTCTGTTTGGTCCCTTAATTATATCATTCCTGTTCACGTTGCGAGCACGTAGTATGGCATCGTGAATAATGTCTTCCGGATAATTTTGTTTCAATAAGGAATGCTTTAGGTGTTCCACGTGTCTGTCAAATTCCCGCATATCGGTGCATATTCTTCGGTACCGGTAGGCCTGAGAATATGAATACCCGTTTTGCAATGCTGGGTGACCCGTTTTGCAATGCTTTGGGTGGCTGCTGTTGAAATGTAGGTACATTTGACGGTCTGTAGGCATTTTGTAAAGGTTTGTTGACAAGTGGTCATTTTTGACCGTGACTGTGACGTCCACAAAGTTAATGTTAGTTTTGAATATTTTGTGCATGATTTTAATTGACGAGTGGCACTTGTTAAAATCCTCTATGAAGCGGAAAATAATTCCCTCATCATGATTCCATATCATAAAAATATCGTCTAAGTATCTTCTGGAGTAGAACGGTTTCAAAGTGCATCCCTCAATGAATGGGATTTCAAGTGAAGCCATAAAGGTGCTCGCGAAGTTCGGGGCCATTTTCATGCCCATTGCAGTGCCACTGACCTGAACGAAATGCTTGCCATTGAACTCAAAATGGTTATAATTTAGTACAAGTTCAAGAAGTGTAAAGAGTACCTCGCCACTTACACTAGTTGATGAGTCAGATTTTAGATATTCAGAAACCATAGCCGCTATTCCGTCATGATGGGGTATGTTGGTGTACAGTGAGCAGACGTACATGGTCACCAGAAAATTGCCGCCTGGGATGTCGAGACT